>NC_064618.1:863192011-863817011 GCF_023898315.1 Schistocerca nitens
ATGGAGCTCCGTATGCCACGGCAAACTGGCTGACACTGACGGCGGCGGTGCACAAATGCTGCGCAGCTAGCGCCATTCGACGGCCAACACCGCGGTTCCTGGTGTGTCCGCTGTGCCGTGCGTGTGATCATTGCTTGTACAGCCCTCTCGCAGTGTCCGGAGCAAGTATGGTGGGTCTGACACACCGGTGTCAATGTGTTCTTTTTTCCATTTCCAGGAGTGTAGTTCAAAGAAAGAAACAGAAGGAAGGAGACTATTGACATGCTCTTTCGTCAACAGGATGCTACAGACAGGGTACTGCTTCATGAATATTTTCATTACATTCGTGTGATGTTTTCATGTTACATCAGCAGTAACCCAAGACTTAGAGAGCTGAAACACTCCTTTAACATACAGCTCAGATTAATTACAAAACGCTTTATTATGAAGGGTCTCTTTCGTATTTCCCAATACAGAAATTTCGAAGTGTTCCACGAGCTGAAGACAGAAATGGACGTTTATTCTAAAATCCCAAATTCGATTAATCACTTAAGATTTTGACGCAACAAAATATTAATGTTAATGACTTACTACATCACTCTTCTTAATAATCCAAGTTTCCTAATATATTCTGCTTCCTGTCTTACTATATTGTCAGTATCTGTTCTGAATTTGGTAAAAGTCATTCAATGTCAATGCATATTTTGTAAAAACTGCAAGTTATTCCATACATCACGGTCAGAGATACATCGCAGCTGTTTTCGCAAATTACGCTGTAAGAAATACTGCAACGCGCCACAGGTTTCTTAGAAATTATTTTATTGTACCATTGCTAGATTCGGTAGCGTTGATCCCTCGGCAGGTTCTACAGCGTCGTCTTCATGAAAAGCTCTCATTTACACATTGTACTTGGCTTAGCTCAGGGATCAGTATGGATACAAGAAGAGAATCAAACCCCTGTCTTATGCGGAGGAGAGCTTTTGATGAAGACACGAACGTAAAACTTGCCAAGAAATCAACGCTACCATCTGACCGTATTCTCAGGCCCGAATCTAATAACGGTACAACAAAATCATATCTAAAAGCCTTGTGGTTGGTTGCAGCATTTACAACAGTGTGATAAAACCGGAAGTGATAAATTATAGCGGATATCATTTCTCATAGCGGCATAGGTTTTTCAGTAATTGTCGAAAACCAAAAAGCTTATTTAGTAAAGTGATGTATTGCCTTCCAGTAATGTGGTCCAGACGACGCACAGCATAACAGGAAAATTAGAGTTTACTTAAGAAGAGGTGATTTTGCCACTTTTAGAAGCACTTGTAGAAAGAAATATAGATACAATGATCCAGACTTTTTTTGTTTGCTTTTGTTTAAGTGAACTGTAGAACGATAACAATCACATTAATGTTGGGAATTTCACAGAAATAGTGCTAGTTTTAGTGCTACATATTTACTACTAATAGAGTATGTCGGTGCCGGCCGGAGTGGCCAAGCGGTTCTAGGCGCTACAGCCCGGAACCGCGTGACCGCTACGGTCGCAGGTTCGAATCCTGCCTCGGGCATGGCTGTGTGTGATGTCCTTAGGTTACTTAGGTTTAAGTAGTTCTAAGTTCTAGGGGACTGATGACCTCAGCAGTTAAGTCCCATAGTGCTCAGAGCCATTTGAACCATTTGAGCTATCCTTTTATGAAAAATACGTGGAGTACTTCCAATATAAGGTCCACTGAATAATTATGAAATTCTCTACGCCACAAAAGTTATTACATTATGTAAAGGAAATTAATTACTTTTCACTCCGATTAATTAGGATACTCGGAAATATTACAACACACGGAATAGCAAGGTAAATGAGGAAGGATAAAATGTGGGAGCTCAACAACAAATTTAAAGAATATTAACTTGTTATTGAGTTAGAAACCACGTAACTGGTCCCCGCCGTTACACTAGTACTCAAATGGTTCTGTGAGATGGAGCTGGTGGCAGTGTTGATCTCCTGTGGCTATTTAAAAAATGGTGGCAAAAGTATCCACGGTTCTTGGTGTGTAACAAGCTCTGAAAGTTCTCTTCTTAGCGTTGGATTTTCCTAGTACAGTGCTAACAAATGTATGTCGTGAATAATGAGGCAAATTACTGAAGTGTAGTACTGTTCCTATTGCCTCGTTCAATTCACAAGATGCTAACACGTTGCCTGCTTCCCACAAACTGACTCTCACCGTCTACCACTGACTGAATGTTACCACAAGGAAGTTTTGCAGTTCGACCGCCAAAGTCACCTCTTCGTTGCGTAGGGACTTCCCCTCCTTGTTTTATATGATTACAAACCTACTTGTCCTATGCATGAACAAGTATTACAAGTAAAGTTGGAACACTTCCATTCTTTTACAGTTTATTTCTTTTGAAATTACGTCCATAGATTAGTTACATTTGCGTAAATGGTCATAAATAATGAATAAAACATTTACATAGATGTAACGTCGAAGAGCACGGTTATACAGATGCCACATGTAACCTCCCCACAAAAATTTCTAAAGAGACAATATTTTGAATGTCAGTGAGAATAGAGCTAAGTGTAGCCTCCCAGCAATTAAATTTAAAGACAATGAAAATTAATTGCGAAATAGCAGCAATCTGACCCAAATGTAAGCTCCCCGCAAAAATGTAAAAAAAATTATTCAAATGTTAATGAAATCTCAGTCACAATAAAAAATGCAAATAGACCGAAATGTCGATCTTAGGCCCTGTGCAATAATTAAACTGAAATTCTTACCTTAGTAAAACTGCATCTGCTCTTATTTTTCACCATATCTCGAAGGAAATGCATCGCAAAAATTTGAATTTAAGGGAAACTTTTCTTTAAGGAATTGTAACGGAAATATTCTTTCAAAAAAAAAGGATTCTTTGTTAAAAATGGTTGGTTTAAAAAAACAGAATTATTATTTGGGCGATTGTTGAACAAATTAATTACAGTTAATTTACATTACATTATCAGATGTGCGCAATGCTGCTTCATTACCTTCTTAAAACATATACCTTGTCGTGAATCTTGACCAGAGTGCCATGTCGACGCCCGCCGACTCCTCACACACAACAGCGACTCCCTACATACAACTGTACTCTACTGCGACTCGACCGCAACTGCATCATCTCACACGCGCTACTACTCTCCAACTGCTAACTCGCGACTGCCTCGCAACTGAATCATCTCGCACGCGCTACTACTCTCTGGTCAGAGATTGTCATGGCTCGCCATCGCTGCTACAGAACATACGTGTTTCACACATTAAGTAATTCAGACACAGAAGTTATGTGAGATAAGTATAGAGAAAATCGATATTGGTGTCACAAGGGGACATCAGTTCTTGGAACTTAGTGATCCAGTGAGGAGCCGTAATGTCGCGAAGGCGTGATAAAACTCCAGCAGGAAACTATCTGGGCCCGGGGACTTGTTTACTAGTCCCTTACGGTCACTGTCGTCAGAGTCAACAGTTGTAACCGCAGCCGTAGGAGGACTTCATCCGTAGCTGTAGCCTCCTGGTCCACTTCCGTACAGAACTGTCGATAGTGGTGCACACTGGCGCTCGCAGTATCTTTGTGGGACTTCAGGCGGTCATCATCCGGCGCCTCAGGTGCATGCAACAACCTCTCAGGCAGCGCTGCTCCTTTCTGACCGTATCGTGCGTTGACAGGGGTTCCCCATGGACCCGATTCTACATCTGGCATATATCTATAGGCGACGGGTAACCGAAATAATCTGCGCCTTTAGCCTTTGAATTTCAGCCTGTCTGAAAGTGACGGTACTTAGCCAGAGAGGTTCCAGAGCAGCATGAAGTAAAATTCCGACGTATTTCGATGCCAATAGATCTTGTTTCAACCATATTGTATCACTGTGCGATGAAAAGCAGGCTTAGCACATTCGAGCCACCGCCGAAGTGTTGAAGGGCATATCGGAATGAGTCTTTTATATGTGATATATGCCTTCACCATTAACTGCCTGCACTCCGGATTCTAGAGATCTGCGACGTTCCACTTCCACATACCTCGACCGCGCCACACACTCTCCCGTTGGACAGAGACAGTTTATACGTACGTGATATGGTCAGAGAAGACCGTAGTCGCACCCGGAAGACCGTGGGAAACACACACGACCGAGGCTACTCGCCGAGTGGCTTGCAACATTCGTAGATCCTCTGCGATCATCATGCACACCTTCTCATGTGTGAGCAAGATTCAAATCCTGCACCAGCGTTATAGTTCCGGGCATGGGGTGTATGGGGAAATTCATCCATCTGGGATTTCATACCATTGTACACCAAGAATAAAGTGGTCGGAGCGGTCCACAAACAAAGGCACGTCGTTTTCCCGAGCCAGAGGGAGCATTAAAATTTGATGGTGCGGACACCATAGAAGGTCTCCGGGAGACACCTGGCTGATGGCGGATAAACCACAATCCCATCGCCGTCCCACTACCGCCGTCAGCTCACAGCGTAACACAGACTGACATAGTATCTACAAAAAGCCGGAAACATGCCGGGGTGAACATGTACGAGGGCAGTATGAATAATCGACGGCCGTAACAATTCGCAGACCAAGTGAAGTTTAACCTGCGTCCTAATCGTGTTGACATTTACGGAGTCAGTCACATATGCTTTTCATGGTATCGTATTTACAGAAACGCAGGACGACCAGCAGTACCCATAAATGACTCTCCAATATATAGCGCAACTCCATCCAAATCCTTAGTCGATTAACAGTCATTCGTTACTCTAGCAGCAACCACAACTTGGTTCAAATGGCTCTGAACACTATGGGACTTAACTTCTGAGGTCATCAGTCCCCTATAACTTAGAACTACTTAAACCTAACTAACCTAGGGACATCACACACATCCATTCCCGAGGCACGATTCGAACCTGCGACCGTAACGGTCGCGCGGTTCCAGACTGTAGCGCCTAGTCCGCATCTCGTGGTCGTGCGGTAGCGTTTTCTCTTCCCGCGCCCGGGTTCCCGGGTTCGATTCCCGGCAGCGTCAGGGATTTTCTCTGCCTCGTGATGACTGGGTATTGTGTGATGTCCTTAGGTTAGTTAAGGGACCGATGACCGTCGCAGTCTGGTCCCTTTAATCCCCCCAAACCAACCAACCTTAGGTTAGTTAGGTTTAAGTAGTTCTAAGTTCTAGGGGACTGATGACCATAGATGTTAAGTCCCATAGTGCTCAGAGCCAATTTTTTGTAGCGCCTAGAACCGCTCGGCCATCCCGGCCGGCAGCAACCACAACTATTTTAGCGTTCAGCCATGACGGTTAATGGGGCACGGGATCTTTCACCGGGAGAATGTCTTGGTAGAGAGGACTAGTATCTTCCACAGGTAGCTCGAGGCAGTTGTCTGACGGACTTAAACGACGTTTCTTATGTTTCTTCGGCGACTGTTCTTTACGTATGTTTGCTTCAATGTCCAAGGACGCCAGGATCTACTGACGGGCAGGTACGAAGGGGCTAGTAGGCACGTGGAGGAGACGACTCTCGCATGTTCGTGACTACCTCACAGGTAGACAAATATTACATTCTCGTTTAGCACGTAGAGGAGTGAATACATAACTGGTGGTTGCAATATCTTGTGTTTTTACAGCATCTGTATCTTCACTACACAATGTCATTCAGACATGCAAGCATGTTTGAAGGAACACGTACTGATACTGACGATTGCAGCTGTGGCAAACGTCACGAAACAGATTCGCATTCTGCAACCATGCATTCACCCAAACTGTTTGCGACAAATGAAAATTTGCGCCGGACCGCGACACGAGCCTGGTATCTTTAGTTCTTCCATAATTTTAGGAAGTCTCTGCCCACTCATCCTCTTAACATGCCCATACCATCTTAATCTATTTTTTCTCGATTTCTTCTCTCATAATTTCTTGTTTAAGGTCATTTCTAATATCTACATTCCTTACTCTGTCCATTCTCGTTTTTCCCTTAACTGCTCTGAAAAATTTCATTTCCCCTGCTTGCAGTATGCTCCAGTCCTTTACTGTCATTGTCCATGTTTCTCCTCCGTAGGTGACAATAGGGAAGTAATAACTCTTATACATAAGGAATTTTGCTTTTTCTGAAACTTCCTTATTCCAAATCAGGTGTTTTATTGTTTGGTGGAAATTGCCTCCCTTCTGTAACCTCCTATTGATTTCGTTGGTTATTCTTCTATTACTAGATATTTCACTCCCTGAATAACTGAAACTGTCTACCACTTTGAGGGGTTCTCCATTCGAAGTAATATTCCCGTTCATCCATTTGTCTCTTCACAGATACCATTACTTCACTCTTATCTTTATTTATTTCTAGTCCATACCATTTCATTATTTCCTTTCACGTATCAAGTTGTAACTGTACATCTACCTTTCAAAACACAGACGACCCTCGGAACGAACCACCCAGGATCATTTGACAGTAGCAATTTGAATTATGCACTACCGTTACTCCATCTTCCTCAAAAAAATATGTACCCCGAAACGTCAAATTCTATAACAGTGCTCCAAACTCACAAGAAGGCTTGGTGAAGTTTCTCAGGGTTTTCTTCTGACCAGTAACGGATTTTTTTTTACAGTATTTTTGAAGTCAAAGTGGGCCTCATCAGAAAAAATCAAAACAGCGCCACGGGAAGTATTCTAAAGACTTTCCTGCTCTGAGAGTTTCAAAGCCTCTCAGCTGATTCCTGGGTAACCATAATTTTGTAGGTATCCGTGTGAAGGTGGCTGTGCAGCTGATCCTATCGGACAATCCCAGAGGAGCTGCATGTTCACGTGCTGATCGCTTTTGTGATTCTGGACGGACGCTCTCACACGCGCCACGTTTTCAGTCGTTGTTACAGTCACAGCACGGCAGGTACATTTTCTTTTCATTGCGTGCTATGAAGTTTGGTACCCAAACTCGAATAGTTCTTCTGTCAGGAACAAAATCTTGTCGGCGAAGTTCGAATAGAATGTGGAATGCCCGCTGAGTGGTAATTACTGAACCACCATTACGAGTATGCTCCTCTCCAAGAAACACACGATGCTCACCTAGCCAAGTTACTGTGCCTGATGAAAATGGCACGTACACTGCTGTCAACGGATACCGCCTCCACACCCGTAACCTCACCACAACTGAAACAATGACCTCTCCAACTCTTTTTCCTTTTTTTTTTTTTTTTGTCTTCTGATTCGTTTGATGCGGCCCGCCACAAATTCCTCTCCTGTGCCAACCTCTTCATCTCAGAGTAGCACTTGCAACCTACACTATGTGATCAAAAGTATCCGGACATCTCGCTGGAGATAACTTATAATTTCGTGGCGCCCTCCATCAGTAATGCTGGAATTCAATGTGGTGTTGGTCCACCTTAGCCTTGATGACAGCTTCCACTCTCGCAGGCATACGTTCAATAAGATGCTGGAAGGTTTCTTCCGGAATGGCACCCCATTCTTCACGGAGTCCTGCACTGAGGAGAGGTATGGATGTCGGTCGTTGAGGTCTGGCACGAAGTCGTCGTTCCAAAACATCTCAGAGGTGTTCTATAGGATTCAGGTCAGGACTCTGTGCAGGTCAGTCCATTACAGGGATGTTACTGTCGTGTAATCACTGCGCCAGAGTCCGTGCATCATGGTTCTTGATCGTGTTGAAAAAAAAATGGCTCTGAGCACTATGGGACTTAACGTCTGAGATCATCAATCCCCTAGAACAGAACTACTTAAACCTAACTAACCTAAGGACATCACACACATCCATGCCAGAGGCAGGATTCGAACCTGCGACCGTAGCGGTCGCGCGGTTCCAGACTGTAGCGCCTAGAACCGCTCGGCCACCCCGGCCGGCTATCATGTTGAAAGATGCCTTCATCATCACCGAATTGCTCTTCATCGATGGCGAGCAAAAAGGTGCTTAAAACATCTATGTAGGCCTGTGCTGTGATAGTGCCACGCAAAACAACAAGGGGCGCAACCCCATTCCATTAAAAACACGATCACACCATAACACCACCTCCTACGAATTTTACTGTTGGCACTACACACACTGACAGATGTTCACCGAGCATTCGCCAATCCCACACAATGGCATCGGAACGCTAGTTTGTGTACCGTGATTCGTCACTCCACACAACGTTTCTCCACTGTTCACTCGTCCAATGTTCACGCTCCTTACACCAAGCGAGGCATCGTTGGGCATTTATTGGCGTGATGTGTGGCTTATGAGCAGCCGCTCGATCATGACCCGCGTAACTGTCATAGTAGTTGCAGTGGATACTCATGCAGTCTGGAATTCCTGTGTGATGGTCTGAGTAGATGTCTGCCTATTACACATTACGACCCTCTTCAACTGTCAGTCAACAGACGAGGTCGACCTGTGCGCATTTGTGCTGTACGTGTCCCTTCACGTTTCCACTTCACTATCACATCGTAAACAGTGGACCTAGTGGTGTTTAGGAGTGTCGAAATCTCGCGTACTGACGTATGACACAAGTGACATTGAATCACCTAACCACATTCGAAGTCCGTGAGTTCCGCGGAGCGCCCCATTCTGCTTTCTCACGATGTCTAATGACTATTGAGTTCGCTGATATGGAGTACCTGCAGTAGGTGGCAGCACAATTTGCCTAATATGAAAAACGTATGTTTTTCGAGGTGTCCAAATACTTTTGATCATGCAGTGTTCGTCCTCAATTATTTGCTGGATGTATTCCAACCTCTGTCTTCTTCTACTGTTTTAGCCCTCTACAGCTCCCTCTAGTACCGTGGAAGTCAGTCCCTGATCTCTTAACAAATGTCCTATCATCCTGTCCTTTCTCCTTGCCAGTGTTTTCCACATATTCTTTTCCTTATAGATTCTGCGCAGAAGCTCCTCACTCCTTACCTTATCAGTCCATTTAATTTTCGGCATACGTCTATAGCACCACTTCTCAAATGCTTCGATGCTCTTCTGTTACGGTTTTGCCACAGTCCATGTTTCACTGTCTTACAATGCTGTGCTCCAAACGTACATTCTCAAAAAATTTCTTTCCCAAATTAAGGCCTATGTTTGATACTAGAAGACTTCTTTTGGCCAGGAACGCACTTTTTTCCAGTGCTTTTCATGTCCTCCTTGCTCCGTCCGTCATTGGTTATCTTGCTACCTAGGCAGTAGAATCGCTTAACTTCTTCTTCTACTTCGTGACCATCTACCCTGATGTTACGTTTCTCTCTGTTCTCATTTCGCTACATCTCATTAATTTCGTCTTTCTTCGAATTACTCTCAATCCATATTCTGTACTCATTGCACTGTTCATTCCATTCAGCAGAGCATGTAATTCTTCATTTTCACTGAGGGTACCAATGTCTTCACGCAATCGTATCATCGATATCTTTTGACCTTTAATTTTAATTCCACTCCTGAATCTTACATTTATTTCTATTATTATTACTTTGATGTACAGATTGAACAGTATGGGCGAAAGACTATATCCCTGTCTTACCCCCTTTGTAAACCGAGCAATTCGTTCTTGGTCGTCCACTCTTATTATTCCCTGTTGTCTCTTGTTGTATATTAACCGTCTCTCGCTATAGCGTACCCCTATTTTTCTCAGAATTTCGAACATCTTGCACCATTTTACACTGTCGAACGCCTTTCCCAGTCGACAAATTCTGTGAAAGTCTCCTGGTGTTTCTTTAATCTTGCTTCCATTATCAACTGCAACGTCAGAATTGCCTCTCTCGTGCCTTTACCTTTCCTAAAGCCAAACTGATCGTCATCTAACACGTCCTCAATTTTATTTTCCGTTCTTCTGTGTATTATTCTTGTCAGAAACTTGGAAGACGAGCTGTTAAGGTGATTGTGGGATAATTCTCGTACTTGTCAGCTCTTGCAGTCTTCGGAATTATGTAGATGATATTTTTTCTTAAGTCAGATTGTATGTCGCCAGACTCATACATTCTACATACCATCTTGAATAGTCGATTTGTTGCCAGTGTCCCCAATGATGTCAGAAATTCTCCAAGTACCGGACGTCCCTACCACGGACTTTACGTTGAAAGAAAGGGGTAAGAGAATTTGTGCATAGGTTTAATCATGTAGGTCAGCAAGAAGAAGCAAAGCGTACAGAATAATCCCCAACATTATTATGTACGCGGCCCTGAGTTCTCACTCTTTTTATGAATTAAGAGGAATTTGTATTCTCTTTAAGGCATCATGTACTAAATAAACACCTTATATTTTACTTTATGGAGCAATGGGATAACTGACATGATAGTACACAGAAAACTATTAAACTGTTTCATTTATACAAGAATATAATTCCAGTTGTCGTGAAAAATACAGAAAAATTAAAACAAATTGGGATCAGTTTTACCTTTTTCTCAGAAGAATAAAAACTGCTTCTCATGCAGCCGAAAAGTAAATCACCATTGTTCACTCACCCGTTCAGAACTCATTTATGCATCTCAAACTGGAATAAGAGAAACATACTGAGGGTGGTTTTGAGGGTCTCAGTACTGGAAGAGATGAGCAGCAGGGAACAACACAATCAGATGTTGTACACAGAGAAGGGAAAATTTACAGTTTTCCTTAGGGAACAACTCATCTCCATTCATGGGAATTTGTTTAGAATTAATCCTACAGTACTTACCGACTGACTTGTCATCCATCAGTGAGTAGATTACCGTCCAAAGGGGTATTGCGAAAGATTACGAAAAAAGGGGATGCTTTTTTTCAGGATAATGTGGGTACAGACACAAGTACAGAAGTGCAGGGGAAACAGGTCTTAATGTAAAACAGGAGGAACAACCTCTCGGAACGAGAGGAAACACAAACGTTGATAACTAAGGTTCGAATATGAAATTCCACTCCAAATAAACTGCATCTTGATTACCATGGTTGTTAAATAGCGTAGTCGAAACCGAACTATAGTTACATCACTTCTTTACCTCGACAAGACCATGGATTCTTTTGACATTATTGCTCTGTATGGACTGTACTGTTAAAATTCCTTCGTTTGCAGCTAAATTCATACGCGCTTGGGCCTTTGACAAGATAACAAGTATATCATTCATTTACGGTCGCGAACCTACTGTTATGACGTAATGACCATATTGTACACAGACGCTCGGAGCTGTGAACAGTTCAGGAACTGAAGAGTATGAAACAGTTGGCAGTGGAGCATGATAAACGTTTGTACCTGATTCTTTCTGACTCGTCAGACGTATGCAGCAGCTTTTCCGCACTGGGACCAACGGGGTGCAGCGCGACAGAGGAGGGCGAGGGGGGGGAGGGGGGGGGGGGCACCTGGTTGCAGCAGCGGCCGTAACGGCTGTGAAGAAGAAATCTGGGAAACCGGCGAGCGGGCCGCGGCTTTCCCCGGCCAGCGTCGCGGGGCGTCGAACACGCGGCTACCCGCCGACAAGCGAGAGTCGCAGCGCTGCGCTGTACCTGTAGCTCTGGTGTATCTCAACTGAAGCGTACCTCGCACAGTAGCTACCAACAAGCGCGCGGGTATTATCCACGTGTTCGGCCCTCATAGAATACACTGGCGTGCAAGCAACTTGCGTATGAAGTATCACTGCCAAGTACCATAGATCGAAGAAACTTGCGCCGTGCACAGAAAGATCTTGTACAGTATAGTACAGAAAAGAACTGAAAAAATATCCATTGAGGTAAACATAACCATACTTTTATTCGAAGACAATAATTTCTCTGAAGTCACTGCGATTTACGATGCTTCTCTAGAAATTACAAAAGAAAACCATGGTTGTTAATAAGGCACTGACAGCACAGACAGCAATATCCGCCCATGATGGCCACGAGGTCTGTAAGTAGTTCCTGTAGTAGAGCGTTCAGTTACTTGACAACTGCTAGACGGTTGGTCTACTATACGTCTGCTCGACGCATCACATACGCACTCGAAGGAATTTAGGTTGGAGAGAGGGAAAAGGGGAAACGGACAGGCAAGTTCGTTCACCGAAGTTTCTCTCGTTCCAAGAGGTTCTCCACCTGTGTAATTCGATGTGCATAAATATGAAGTCAGGGCCGAATACACCTCTGAAAAGACGCACATGAGGAAGCAGTACAGTGTCCCAACAACGCTGACCTTGTTCAAAGATGTGGAGGTCAGTACGTCCAAGTAACGTTATACCTCCCCATACCACGTAAATGATCGTGTTCGACCATGTTTGTGGATGCATTATTTGTTCCCACATCTCGCCAAGTGAGGGTACGTCCAGTACTGACGAACATGATCCTTTTGGTGGCCCAGGTGTTAAAAAGGGTGTGGTGAGGCATAGCGTTGCATGGGTTGACGGATTACCAAAACTCTGAACGCCGTACAGTCACCAGTAAGCGTTATTGTAATACTGTACTGCTTCCCCACGCACGTCTTCTGCTGGGCCCATTCGGCTCTGTGGATGACAATCTGCAACCGCACCGAACGGCCTCTTGTCACGAGAGGATATTCGGCGAATGGACTTAGTCCTATCGAGGACACATAGGGTGCATCGTCGAGAGGTACCGCAGCACGTCCAGATGGACCAACGACCGTTCAGCAGTGGGGGAATGGAACTTACCACTATAAGAACTCTTTACAGCCTTGTGGTCAGCCCTGACAGCACACTGTATTGCCGTCCGTGGCGATCTCGAATCCTGTCAATATGCATGTCCCGATTTCCGTGTAATGTCCAGCACACCATCGTAAATCGCGGTCTCTTTAGTTTATTTATTGTCTTTGAATGAACGTGTCATTTCTGTTCATGTCATTACGTATTTCTTTCAGTTACCTTCTGTACTATACTGCGGCAGATCCAGCTACGTACGATTTAAGTTCCATAGAGCTGTGTTACTTCATAGTGACGCATCAAGCGAAAGTTGCTTTCATCCTTAAGTTCTGCATACCAGTGCATATTGGGTAAGAATGCTATAAAGTTCAGCGTAATTAATTTCTGTGACGCTGCAGGAAATGTATGTAAGTGGAGCAGAGTCGAGTGGTGAGTCGTTCTAGTGACGATACGGGCTGCAAATGGTCATGCAGTAATTGAAATTTATTTGCAACAGAAATAAAAATTTCTGCTTCGACGACCGATGCTGAACCTTTTATAGAAAATATGTATCGTTAGAAAAAATTCTGACTTGTCTGCGAAACAGACACAAGAAAAACACACACACACACAATCACACATTTAGTTCTCGCAATTATAACCCGTTATTTTAAAGCCATTTAAACGAAACAAACAAAAATATGTGTTATTTAAAAATTTATGTAAGCTCACACAGACACACAGTGGTTATGTCAACGTTATTTCCACCTCAAAATACATAAATGGGTAACTTTTCGGCATCTACATGTCAAAATGTTAGTCAAAAAAAGCATCACCAAAAAAAAGGTTTAAGTATCACAGTATTATTTTTACGTCTAAAAAGTGTAAAGGCTATTACTTTCAATGTTTCCATTCCTAAATTGTTCTGTAACTGTACAACATACACGAGCTCTGCTAAAATGCGGTGCTAAGCAGACACCACTCTAAGCCTAAACGAAACAAAGCTGAACGAGCATCATTTTAGCACAGAAGAGTTGCTTACAATATTTTAGTCTAAAATATCTAAAAGCTGTAGCTTACAGTAATTTCACATCTAAAACATATGTCAAAAAGGTGTAAGATTTATCAGTAAAACAATGATTATATCAACTGTCACAATGTAGTTTGCGAGTCTAAAACGTCTGTAAGATTACATGAAGGGTTCAACTTATATATATGTCACTGACTAGATAATATGGGTTTTAATTACGTTTTCATACCTGCAGTGATGTTCCACTAGTGCTGTATAGACCAACGTAACTCTTCCTATCGCTATACCACAGCAAAAAATACTAAAAAGGATGTATTCTGACGATACCTTTAATTCGTTTATCACTGAAACTACATAATCGTAACATGTTAACGTAACTCCGTAATGCGTGAAATACAAGATTTTACATATAACATGACCAAAGAAAATGAAGGAGAAAATTTCCACACATAAAGGAAAGTTAAGTACAAAACACATCACATTTTGTAAATTCCATAACTGTCTCCCGTTGCGATGCAGAAGTTTGAAATTTGGCTGAAAGGTGGCTACTTTTTTTCTCTGTAACGGTGCAAAACCGTGTCGTCCTGTGACGTCACGCTCTGGCTGACGCCGCTTCAAACGACTAGGTGACGAGACATCGGAAAAAAAGGCCAGATCTCGGAAGTTCATGTGTGATGTAACGGGGGGTGGAAGGCCGTCACAGCGCCTCTTACAGACATCTAATCCCTTCTCTTGAAGTCTCTGCAGTGGAGGTCAGAACCGCGGCACCCAGCGTTCAGATCACGCGGTTTTCTTATGAGTGGCCGAGGGAAACATTTCAGACACATCGTCGGTTAAAATCGACAATAAAAGCCATAATGAGGCGTCATGAAACGACTGCTTTCCTTGGGGCATTGATTCCCACACATTTCGTGGTCGTAAACGACGGTTCGCAGTGCTATGAACAACACGTCCTGGCAGCGTTCGACATAGCTGACACCACCTGGGCGATTCAACCGTACTCTAAGTACAGCGTGAAGTTGCAATCCCTTTGAAGGTGTTCTGATACCTTAGAAATGTTGTGTGGCCGCATTTTTTGCTTTGCTACACAGGATGGAACCGATAGAGACGATTCAAAGCCATGTGACGAAATTTGATCGTGATCTGTGGCAGCAAACGGCGTTTATGTTTTTTTAGCCTTCCTGTTTCGTGATCTCCTGTGGCATGATCATGGAGGAATGCTAAACTGACATGTGCGTCAACAAATTGGCAAAGGGTGCCTCTATGACTTTCCAGTTCGGCAACATCCTCAGTGCCACCCACGTACCTTCGTGGAGCCCGTTAAAAATGTAGCTGACAGTGACTTCGACACCCATTCAGCTGAGTGGTGCCTCACGACTGCTGTAGCTCCTGAGGGCTGGCAACACCTTTGACACCGCCTAGGTTGGGTTGCCGTTGAGCTTTTGAGCCAAATTCCAAACTTATGCATTGCAATCAGAGACAGTTACAGCGTTTCGAAGAAGTGAGACGTTTTTGTGTGGTTTTATATGGCTAACATATTGACACCACTGACAAAATGTACAGGTTAAGCAGCACTTGTCGACGGATAAAGTTGATGTCTGTACCACATTCTGTAAGGCACAATATAAACTCAAATAATTCCAAACGTAAATTGTTTGTGTTAGTTATCAAAATGCATGTGGCACACATAATAGCAATACTGAAAAAACTTACAATTTAGCAAGCACTTGTCAAAGGTTAGAGTTTCGCACATGTACCACACTTTGCTACCCGCAATGGACTCTGAAGATATACGTTTCGACATGTAAATTGTCTTTATTACTTATCAAAATACATGGACTCACTTATTCGCACTACTGATAAAACATACACATCAATTGCTGGTGACTAGATCGCTAGGTAAGTGGGCTCTCAAGTTTAATATTTACACGCCTAACTGTCTCTATTACACATCACAATCCACACTGATCTCTTGGTGGCACTACTGATATAATTCACAACATAAAGTGCACTTGTCAATCAGATCTTTGTACGAATGTAAACAATGTTATTCCCACATATAAATTATTTGTGTTATTTCTCAAAAACTCTTCTTAGTTTGGCTAAAACCGACATCACAGTTATCCAAATAATATACTGACCCCTTATCCTAGAGTTTTAACTGTATCATGAAGTATGAAACGTTTGTCATATTCTGTTGATGATACTAACTTATGATAGTGTCTAGGTTATCTAGGTTAATGGTGCACAGCATGGCAACTGCTCATCTTTGTCCCACAGTGTAAAGTGACCATTTTTAGCCCATCCTGTGAACTGACATAGTTGTCCCATCCCATAAACTGACCATCTTTGCCCCTAGCCGACAGTGAGTACGTGCAGTATAGCGAAACGCGTTTCATTCAGCATGTCTCTCTCTATATCCCCAAGCTTTGTTTTACACATATTGTGCAGTAGTCGCTGTACCTTTAATTTCTTTACTGCGGCTGTATACCACGAAGGATCTTTCCCTTTACGAACTGACTAGCCAGTGCACGGTCAACATTCTTTTAAACTTGAGACATAGTTCTTCTGCACGCTCCTGTCTAGAGCTAAAAGTTTCAAGTTCTGTATTGGGGTATGACACTACCGTTTCTTTGCCTGTTAGCTGAAGACACAAATTTTTCTGCTTGTTTCAGTTGCTCTTTGTGATTTGGTATTCATTGTTGCTGCAACTGCATGACGATCACTGGTACCAGTTTCGATGTGAACTTCCTCAGAGATATCAGACCTCTTTGTTGCCATTAGATTAACATATTTACATCATGAGTGGAACTCTGAACTACGTGGATGTTCTAGGTAGTTTTTAGAATAGTATTTAAAATGTTTGACACAATGTCTTGTAACGTCCACTACTAACAAAACTAGAATTAGCTCAGCTCCTTGATGGGTGATTAAAGTCTTCTCCAATGATTATGGTTTCATTAGGGAACTTATCTACAAGCGAACTGAGGTTTTCTCTAAAGTTTTCGGTTACATCAGGAAGAGAACCTAATGGTCGATAAAAGCAATCTTGATACTGTGTCTTGCCGAAACAATCTCACATGTAACTTCAACTTCTATCTTGGTTGATTTGACTTTTTGTCTACTGTAACTAATACATCACTTCTATTTCCCATTTCCCTGTCCTTTCGGTGTACGCTTAAGTTTACCAGTACACCACCTCCATTTCCTGTTTTCTAAACGTTTCGGTACATACTTAAACTTCGCCAAAAGATCTCACCATTCAACTTCGCTTATTAACCAGTTTTCTGTGCGTAATGTTATGTGAGCTTCAGTTTTTTTTACAAGCGCATCAATTTCTGGCACTTTGTTGCGACTGCTTCGGCATTAACCACTAGAGTTTTTATACTCTAATCTGTAGGAGGCATTTCTTTGGTTCTCACACTGATGCTTTTGGGTTTTTGACAGCTATCATTACAAGGATTAGAAGGAGAGTCACCTAATCTAAAAAGCTGTTGTGTGCATTCCATACACAGTCAGCACTTGGGTAGCTGCATCTGATGTCTAACGCACGCTTGACCTATTCAGGGGGACCCTGCAGCTCTCAGCCCCATGGTGCAAGTCTGCGAAGTCAGAGGATAGCTTGTTACAGAATGCTCGGTGTCACGCAACTAGGAACCATCGGGGCACGATCTGTTCTGGGGACAACGCTGCAGATTGTGAGTTTCGTTAAAACTCCGTCTGTGAGGCTAGTATTCTTAACCCTCTGCTAGTCGCCGGATTGATGAGAGTATAACCACGGAAACCCAGACAAAATGCTGAATGAGCCCTCGAGGCACATACACTGAGTGTATGTGGCGCTACTTCCCATCGCTTGCTGCCATTTCTCTAAGGGATACTACAAACATCAAAAAAAGTTTTGCAGCACTTCAGTTCCGAGAGTTCCGGAACCTGTACAGAAAATTGGAATAGAGACCACCATAAGCATCATTTCCGCACTTTTTATTGCTCATGAAAACCACATGTTGCGTGTTGTACCACCACACAGCGAGACTTTCAGAGGTACTGGTACAGATTGCTGTACACACCGGTACCTCTAATACCCAGTAGCACGTCCGCTTGCACTGATGCATGCCTGTATTCGTCGTGGTATACTATCCACAAGTTCATCAAGGCACTGTTGGTCCAGATTGTCCCACTCATCAACGGCGATTCGGCGTAGATCCCTCAGAGTGGTTGGTGGGTCACGTCGTCCATAAACAGCCCTTTTTAATCTAGGCCAGGCATGTTCGATAGGGTTCATGTCTGGAGAACATGCTGGCCACTCTAGACGAGCGATATCGTTATCGTGAAGGAAGTCATTGACTAGATGTGCACGACGGGGCTTGAATTGTCGTCCACGAAGACGAATGCCTCGCCAAAATGCTGCCGATGTGGTTTCACTATCGGTCGGAGGATGGAATTCACAAATTGTACAGCAATTACGGCGCCTTCCATGACCACCAGCGGCGTACGTCGGCCCCACATAATGCCACCCCAAAACAGTGCGGAACCTCCACCTTGCTCCATTCGCTGGTCAGTGTGTCTAAATTGTTCAGCCTAAGCGGGTTGCCTCCAAACACGTCTCTACGATTGTCTGGTTGAAGGCATATGCGGCACTCATCGGTGAAGAAAGCGTGATGCCAATCCTGAGCAGTCCATGCGGCATGTTGTTGGGCCCATCTGCACCGCGCTACACGGTGTCGTGGTTGCAAAATTGGAACTCGCCATGGACATCGAGAGTGAAGTTGAGTATCACGCAGCCTATTGCACACAGTTGGAGTCGTAACACGACGTCCTGTGGCGGCACGAAAAGAATTAGTCAACATGGTGGCGTTGATGTCAGGGTTCCTCCGAGCCATAATCCGTTGTTATTGGTCAGCCACTGCAGTAGTAGCTCTTGGGCGGCCTGAGTGAGGCATGTCATCGACAGTTTGTAACCTCCTTCTTACTAATCGGCCTATCCTGCTTGCGATATAAAATATGACCATGGATCGCGTGTATGCCTAATGGATTTTTTCTAGTTGTATAAGGCTATCTTTCCCGAAGAAGTGATACCGATAAGTAGGAGGGAAGTGTACAGCCGACCCTTCTGATGGGAAGTCTACTGAAAATAAAAGTAACTAAACCGAACAGGGCTATAATTTGGAAAATGGACAGAAAAGGTATACCACTGATCATGAATCCAAAAGTTACACTAATGAACGAAAAGGATATAATTAACGGTCGCCAGCCCACTTGGGCAATTTACATCCAAAATCCTTTACAAGATGATGGGAAAGAAAAACATGTATTATTAAACACTGACGTGGCAACTGAAGGTTGTCACGTTTTTTGACACTAATTTTAAGTGAATATGTAATGATAAAGAAAACTGAGAAGTCACTCACATTTTATGTTTTGCATTAAATTTTGAAAAAATCAATCGAGTAAAGATATGAAAATATGTAATTAAACTGTATGTTGGTATTGAACTTCGTTACGTGAACAAATGACTTTCAGTGACCTCGTCATAACTTCATCAAAGAAATTTAGAAAAAGAGCAAGCAGTTTTTATTTTGCCGTTACTTATTTTGCAAATTGGATTTCGTTTCATTGTCTGAACAACTGAGCCTTTTTTACTGACTAGAACAGAATTAAATACTAGACTACGTACCAAACCAAACAGTCATGTGCTCCAAGCTATACGTAAAATAAATAAAACTTCCGAACTCTTAATTTGTGCATTTCTTTAGATTTGGATTTTTTACAGTGATTGATTCTCAAACTTGAATAATGAAATTGCTTTACTTTAGTCATATACTGAAGCCTGTGTTGTACAACGGTTAATTGAAAGTAGACTGAGGCTAAAATTCTTAAAAGAGAAATTATTCATTAATAGACTGGCTGAAACTATCAATTTGTTTCTTATGACACTCAGTTAGCATAACAGGAAAAAAAGGAACAAGGATCCTGGTTGGTAACAATGTCTGGGGGCAATGAGGACACAATCGCCCTGAGTTTAACCGATTATTATTTAAACAAATCTCAGCAATCAGATCACATTCAGTTGTGCTGCAGGGTTAGCGGTTAATACTTTATGCCAATGAACAGTCTTACTTCAGTGCTGTGCATACGGCGATACTCGGAGCCGACGACGTAACTGTGTTGTTGGAAATGCTGCTGCTGTTGAAGACGGTAGCATCTTGTGGAGCCACTGCTAACTGCAGGAACCGGCAATCGTAATTAATACAGCCTCTTCCGCCCGTTCACTGTCCGTACTCCTGCTCTAGAGATCTGGCCGGCGCGCGGACACGATGCCGCCAAAAGTGCTACTCTCTAAAAAAAAATGGTTCAAATGGCTCTGAGCACTATGGGACTTAACATCTATGGTCATCAGTCCCCTAGAACTTAGAACTACTTAAACCTAACTAACCTAAGGACATCACACAACACCCAGTCATCACGAGGCAGTGAAAATCCCTAACCCCGCCGGGAAGCGAACCCGGGAACCCGGGCGTGGGAAGCTAGAACGCTACCAAACGACCACGAGCTGCGGACTGGTACTCTCTACTGCGAGAGCGTTATCACCACACCTCCGCACACTACAAGCGCTGGAACCCGTCTCCCGCTCTCTCCGCGCGCTCTCCACAACAACTCCCTACCCAAAGATTTTACAACGCACAAGCACTGCTATTATCGTTGCTAGTCGATAGAAATAACAATTCCTTTGGGTTTTTGCTAGAGCTTATAAGTTTCACAGTAAAACACAGATAAGTACAATGAAACGTCAACAGACTTCTACCTAAATGTACACATACAGTGAAGCAATGTCCTTACTTATTAGAAGAAAGCATTTAAATTACAAATATTTACATACAATTCAGAAAAAATATTATTTTATCAGTAGCAGGTGCCATGCATCCTCCATTTTCGGTGTTACTAGTTGCTGTCTCTCTATATCTCCTCCATGCTCGAAAACGTCTCTTTTGTTCACTTCCCTTGTTGAGGGCTCTTCCTGACACACAGTAACAATGCAGACGCGATCGAACCGCGTTATTGACCGTCTCGGCATGGTTGAACTACAGCCAACACGAGCCGTGTACCTCCTTCCGCCGACCGCGGTGGCCACGCGGTTCTAGGCGCTGCAATCCGAAACCGCTCGACTGCTAAGGTCGCAGGTTCGAATCCTGCCTCAGGCATGGATGTGTGTGATGTCCTTAGGTTAGTTAGGTTTAAGTAGTTCTAAGTTCTAGGGGACTGATGACCACAGATGTTAAGTCCCATAGCGCGGACTCGCATTCGGGAGGACGACGGTTCAATCCCGCGTCCGGCCATCCTGATTTAGGTTTTCCGTGATTTCCCTAAATCACTCCAGGCAAATGCCGGGATGGTTCCTCTGAAAGGGCACGGCCGACTTCCTTCCCCATCCTTCCCTAATCCGATGCGACCGATGACCACGCTGTCTGGTCTCCTTCCCCAAAAACCAACCAACCAACCCATAGCGCACAGAGCCATTTGAACCATTGGTCCCTGTCTACCCTACGCAGGACGCGTAAACTCAGCACTGACAACCCACTCACAGTCAAGTGGCCGAGTAACGGTGCGGCTTGTACTTCGTGCAGGAGAGGTAGTGTCCACAGGAGGGGATAGTACTTGAGGTATCTTTGGTTCCTCTGTCACATAACACCTGGTAGCCCTGCCAACACACCCATTCGCGGCATCTTACAATCACTTGGCACTAGTAAGGGCGATCTACAGCTCCTTACGAATAGTAACTTATTCATCCCCTGCTGGAGAATAGCAAACACAGTGGGGCTAAATTATGCCTGGTGCATTTTTTTTTTTTTTACGGAACAGTAAATAATTTATGCTTAGTGCAGATTCTACAGAACAGTAAACAAATAACTTTATACTAAGCTTGCTGATTCTATTTTAATTTATGAATTTGATATGCTGCCAATATTGTCAGCAGTCTTTTGGAATTTAAGCAATTTATAGCCAAAAACGAGATACGTATAACAACAGAAAACTTGATAAAATTTTTTTCTATTTCTGAGAAGCGTTTTTCAGGTTATGGTTACTCAGAAAGTTCTACAGTAGCGTTATTTCACTACATATGTAGGCAATATACATTCCTATTAAAAGTGAGATCTTATATGACAGGATATGTTACTTATTTACAGCAACTGTGAACCACAAACACCGAGTTATTAGGAAATAGGTTATACAAAACACTTATAAATTGCTGAAATTATTGCAAGCGTCCGAAATTTGTTACTTTTCCAGGTAAATATTGGAAACTCTTAGTTGTAGACGATGATACTGCGGACAAGATTTCTGAAAAACACAGTTAACCTTACAGCTGATGATAAAACAGTACACAATATACTACGTTCCTGAGAAGCACAGATAACGTTTACAATTGATTATTTTATACCGCACAATATCTGCACGATTATTGATAAAATCAGCACAAAAATTACGTCCAAATTCTTCACCAAATTATTGTGCCTATGTTTTCGAAGCGAGTTTATGTAACCCTCGTGACTTTACTCTAAGACAAAGCAAATGCCAGGAGTCGTCTTACATATGTAAGTATGAGTAAATGAACGTGCGAACTGCACGGATTTTGCCACTCAGCTGATTTTGTGTCCTTTTTTACCCTAACGTTCCAAAGAAAAAAACGCTATATCGTCAGTATACCTCACGAAAACGACATGAAATGTCACAGCACAACAGACGTGCAGGGAGACAGTGACAATGAGAAGAGACAGCAGTGGGAGGGGGGGGGGAGGAATTAATGAGATAGTAGCTCTAAGAGAGAGCAAGAGGCAGACAGTGAGAGTGAGAGGTGACTTTAATGGTACGACAGAACGAAGAGGACTCTGGCTGTGACACGGGAGACAGTGACAGAGAGACACGAAAACTTAATGATAATGAGTTGAGTTGAATTAGTGCGTGAGAATCACTGGTGGACGGGTATGAGCGACTTACAGCATGGACTAATGTGCTCACTATTAGGGAAGCTTGTCGGAGACAAAGGTGAGTTGCATATTAAAAAGAGGGCGAATAGGTCCACATGACAAAATTTTTGGGAAAAATTTTAAACGTGCTGAGGAAGGTAGAATGAGGCAGCTCATACTTCACTTTTCAGTCAGTCTTTTAAAAATGCGCATTTTCTCCTTTTTTGTGCTCGGATAGGAGCATTTTCTCCGTGATATTGAAAGCATTTCAAATGTTCACACAAATTTACTCAAAGGGCTTCATAAATCAATATAGTCTTTAGTCACTAACACACATTTAGTTGCTTCTTTTCTCTATATAGTGTTGAATATAGTGTTGAAAGTTAGTGGAAACATGAATCTCACGCGCTTTAATATATACCGTATTTAGATCTTGCCTTTGGTGGTCGAAGTTCATTAATTTCGTGCTCAACATGTACATGATTAGAGATACCGCTCTGTACTGCTATATCACGTACTTTTTGCACTTTCTTCTTCTTCTGTAATTACACCATTACGCGAAAGCAGTATTGCACCAGCCAGTAAAAACTTCCTTTTGAGGCTGTTAATCGCGTTTGAGAGCAGAAAGCATCCAGATTTTAGAATAGCCACACCTTTATTAGAGCATACGTCACTGTCCATTTGATTACTCATGCGAAGACTATTACTGAATAGTGAGCTTTTTTACGCGTGCTAACCTGCCTTGCCCTTCCACCTCATAGGTGATAACCTATAGGCCGGTCGTGGTGGCCGAGCGGTTCTAGGCGCTTCATCTGGAACCGCGCGACTGCTACGGTCGCAGGTTCGAATTCTGCCTCGGGCATGGATGTGTGTGATGTCCTTAGGTTACTTAGGTTTAAGTAGTTCTAAGTTCTAGGGGACTGATGACCTTAGATGTTACGTCCCATAGTGCTCAGAGCCATCTGAATTTGATAACCTATCCCGAGGATCCATCTATATTAATTGTGCCTATTGTGAGATTCTATATCGTGTTTTACAGTCATAGGTTCTTTGACATATTTCTACACAGTTCTACTGCTGAAAATCGAAGCTAAAGAAAACACAGTGACTAAACAACTTTACAGTCGTTACATCACTTGAGGATTATATCAGTTAGGTTTAGCAAAAGAAAAAAAAGGATTATAAAGGAGGCATGTGATAAAAACAAACATAAATATGTGTGATGTTTGTAGTTTGTGTTGTTATGTTAGGATTTGTGTGACCTTTCGTCCTGACAACGGGACAACGGTTTACGGCACAGTTATCCTTTTACTATTTCACGAAGTTCACACATATAAGGTCGGTGAAATCCTCTTCGAAAAACTTAATTTGAAAAAACAAAAATCAGTGTCATAATTCGGTAGTCAGAAATAACTCCGGAAATTCTGGAGGAATTTGAAACAAATATGATAACAGTGTGAGTTACTATCTGGAAACAAACCATAAGTGAATATCTGCAAGTATGTCGTTGCTGTAATCGTCTCAAACAAATATGTACACCAATTCTTGAGCTTCTTGTATGTCTCCGAGTCCATGGTGCGCTACTGAGCACTGTGTCGAAATCACAGTAGTCGATATTTTGAATAATTCATGCGGAGGAATTGCTCTGTCTTGTACTGTATGGAACATGGATATTGCAGTAGCCTTCGTTTTACAAATTTCGTTAGCTGATGTAGTTAATAAGGGACCGCACCTACTCGTCATCACTGATTTCGTCCAATTTTATGGTACATACAGTCTTTGGCCATAAATGAAAATGGCAAAAATAGGAGTTCCGTGTTAAAAAAAAGGCATTTTTGACACGGGTGCGGCGAGGCATGATTCATTTATGTTAGCAAGGATTGAAGTTATTTACACTACAAATAAACCGAAATAACGCTCAATATAATGTATGTATTAATATTTTCATAAAAGGCATGACGCATAAAAAGAAAAGTCAAAGGGAAATTTGGGAGTGCATATATATTTACGAGAAAGGATAGTATTTACAGTGAGGTGACAAAAGTCATGGAATACCTCCTTTTGCCCGTAGTAGTGCAGCAACTAGACGTGGCATGGTCTCAACAAGTCGCCGGAAGGGCTCTGCAGAATTATTGAGCCATGCTACCTCTACAGCCGTCCATAACTGGAAACGTGTAGCCGTGCAGGTTTTTGTGCAAGAACTGACCTTTCGATTATGCCCCATAAGTGATCGACAAGATTCATGTCGGGTGATTTCGGTGAACAAATAATTCGTTCGAACTGTCTAGAATGTTCTGCAAACCAATCGCGGACATTTGTGGCCCGGTGACATGGAGTATTGCCATCCATAAAAATTCCATGAATGTTTGGGAACATGAAATCCATGAATTTCTGCGAAAGCTCTCCAGGTAGCCGAACATAAGCATGTCCAGTAAATTATCGGTTCAGTTGGACCAGAGGACCCAGTCCATTTCAAGTAAACACAGTCCAAACCACTATGGAGTTGTAACCAACTGAAATCGAGATTCATCTGACCAGGCCACGGTTTTGCAGTAGTCTAGTGTCCAACGGATGTGGTTACGAGGCTAGAAAAGGCGCTGCAGGGGATGTCGTGCTGTTAGCAAAGGTAGTCGCGTCGGTTGTTCGTTGTCATAGCCCATTAAGGCCAAATTTCGCTGCACTGTCGTAACGGGTACGTCCCACATTGATTTCTACGGTTATTTGACTCATTGCTGCGTGTCTGTTAGCATTGACAATTCTACACTCTCGGTCGTTAAGCGAAGGTCCTCGACCACTGCGTTGCCTGTGGTGAGAGGTAATGCCTGAAATTTGGTATTCTCGGCACACTCTTTACACTGTGGACCTCGGAATACTGAACTCCCTAATGATTTCCGAATTGGAATGTCCCATACACCTACCTCCAACTACCACTCCACGTTCAAAATCTGTGAATTACCGTCGTCCGACAATAATCACGTTGGGAACATTCTCACGTGAACTACCTGAGTACAAGTGATTGCTCTGGCAATACACTTTTTTAATAACTTTTGTACGCGATGCTACGGCCATTTGTATATGTGCATACCACTATCCCATGACTTTTGTCACCTCAGTAATGAGCGTCCACGAGAATTCTGCAAATAACTTTCCAAGAAGGGACGGTAATTAAGCGTACAGGAGTTCGAATTCCAGCAGTTTCATTTTGACCTTCAAGGAAGTCACGGCAGCTAATGCAAATCTGTAATCTCTGTTTTTACTGTCAGGTAAAGAATCTGATCAAAAAGCTTCAAAACTGCTCTTATCTGATAAAAGAAATCACGTCCCGAAAAGATGCATTTAAACGAGTTCCATTGTACGTCAACAACTATACTCGACGATATTTGCCGAAATGATGCGTTTCTCGTGGTTTACAGGCAAACTAGGTGATAAGACCGAACCTATTGTGAATGCGCTGTTTGTTTTTCTGTTGGAAATTTAAAACAACCATGTAGTTGTAAAACTACGGCGTTTATAACGGGTGAAAGATGTCGAGAAAATTACTGCTTCCCCGATTTTTACACTGTCACTCAGCCACGTTCAAATCATAACTGTCACATAATAAAAGCATATAATTTTACATACAAAGTTCCGTGTACACCTGGAAATTTACAGTCCCATGTTTTCCGTTGCATTTCGTTTTCACGCCTTTTATGAAAGTATTATTAAATACGACATACCGAGGATTATTTTGGTTCATTTGCAGTATAAGTAATGTAAAAATTGTAAATAAAACACTTTCGTCATAGTGGCTCGACCCTACGACCGTCGGATCATCGTTACTTTTCCTTATTTGCTAATGTAAATGGCTCATCCGTCGCACGATCCGCACCACAAATGCTACTTTTTCTACACGTTCCGCGATCTGGAGCTCCAGATTCTGTCATTTTACAAGTAGCATTTCTTGAAGAAAATGGATTCCTATGGAAATGAAAAACCTTCTTCAGAAAATAGCAACATCACTGAGAATGTTCCCTTCTGCGTGATATGGAGTATTTCTAGTGCTTCGTTTATGGGTTTTACATCGTGTACATCTGGGAGAAAGCAATAATTCTAAAACAGACAGGACACAACAGCAACGATGTTACATAGCATGTGACGATGGCAATTTGCCGAAATGGGCTCATCGTGAATTAGATAAAATATAAACCATTTATATAGCAGTGTAACTGGATTTCTTCATAATAATCATGTCATTGAAAGACATATTTTGCACTGCCTGCCCCAAACAACCAAAGTCTGTCATTTTCGTTTGTGACCAAGCCCTGCGTATATCATAAATTTGGACCAAATCGGTGATGACGAGTAGGAGCGTCCCACTCGTAAGTTAGTTTCAATTAAGTTATTTTCGTTTGCCGAGCGCCTCTTGTTGTAAAATGGTGTACCTCTATTCCAAGTGGCCTTCAACAGTACGTGCAACATTTCTCTTCTCCTGACCGCAGGACATAGTTTGCGACAGTTTTATCTTGTTACTGTCTGTTGCAGTTCCACACATATTACGTCGTCGGAGCCCTCTCTGAAGGCTGTATGGCTGTATGCAATGCCACATAGGATACCCTCACATTTGCACCGCCCCGCCTACCAGCCATCACAGTCCAAGAGGCCTGACTGGCGTCCCGAGACGCGGGAGTTGCTGGCGAGTGCTGACTACGAGTCGTGGTGCACACTGTGCAGGCAAAAGGCCACAGCATACCCCCACTCCATCCACCACTGGAAAACCATTTACAGTTAACTTTACGATTCATTCCGCCACAAGAGACCAATAATATCAACTACTCTAAAATAGTGATGTAAACACATGTTCAGTAGAGGAGTCGTGACAAAGTGGACAATTAATTATCCCAGTAGACCAAGGAGAAGACCTCTGTGACCGTTACCGAAACGTTGCTTTCGTCTGTGATTGCTATTTACGATATGACACGGCACCATACTCAGAAAACTTTCCAATTCGCTGACTGTGGTCGCGAAATCCTGCGCAACTATGCACAATTATGTTAAGAAACTTAAGTCAGCGCCATAATTCCGCAGCTATAAGTGTTACAAATTAGTTTCACACATCAGAAAATTTGCCACAATTCAACGGAAACCTCACATCGATATAGCTTTTCGCTCTGGATATGTTTTGGCGAGGGCTGTCTTAGTTTCACCATCACACATATAACGTCAGTTATCGGTAAAAAATGTGGACGTCTTCATTATGAGGTGACACTGAAACTGTAAGGTTTTGTTTATTGTTGGCACAATCACATTTTAAGACGCAGTCATAACCGTTTTTGGCCCACAGTGGTCATCTTGAGATACTATGGCCGGCATCTGGAGAATAAACGTCGATGCACCCACAAAGTTTGGAAACAGATGAAGTTTTGTTCACCATATTCCAACTGTAGCATCCGAAGATGGCCATTGTGGGCCAAAACTGGTTGCGATTCTGTCATAAAAGTTATTGCCTGAAAAATAGACAAAACTTTTAACCAGTCACTGTGTGCTTAACCGTAAGATCTAAGTTGTCGATTATCGATTGTGGAAGAAAGTCGATCGCAACACCTTGCAATAGACTCTTTGATTCTGATTTAACTTGAAAGTAAGTTATAATTTTCTTATACAGAGCACATCTTTCTAACATCATTATAACACTGTTGACTATGTGCAGATTCCATAGATACCAAAGAAACAGTCTGAAAATGTACTTTCAGATACCTGTAAAAAATCCATACTTCGACTATTGAAACCAGATAAATCCGTTAACCAATATGGTTCTACCATGTATTGAGGATCTATAACAACTAGAAGTCCCGACAGGGTAATAGGTTTAATGCGGACCTATGGTTTTTGCTTATCACAAAACGGTATCACATATGAACAAAATAATGCACCGTTCAATATAAAAATTCAGTTAAAAGAAGTTTTTAAAAATGTAGATCATTGAAGCAATGTTAGAGGACAAAATACAATGTATTACACCTGCAACAGGATTGCAAAAACATCAGTTGTTGGAGCAGAATTTTTGGACATGTTAATCTCAACATTTTGCTATCCACAACTTTAGAAATATGGTTGTTAAGCCAAAACTAGGACCAGTTTTGAAATCAGCAGAGCAAATGGTTTAAGGTCAGATACTTTACACAACAATTTATAATTATTTTCACTTTCGCAAAAGTTACATTCATTTAATTTTAGTAAGATGGCTGAGCGATTTTTAGATGGAATAGATGACTTAAATATTGTTGATACCACATCTACAAGCATTGAAGCAGGATTAATTTGTAGGTGACAATCTCCTTTGTATTAAGAGTAATATAAATTAAAGCATTGCCTGACACCAGGAACCTCATTGCTTCTATGAAGTACATATTTATACAGCGCTTTTGTGACATCATATCCGGTAATGTGGTGAGGAGACGCATGTCTATATAAACGTACTGTATATATTGACGTACAGCATAGAAGTTATCGGACCACATCTCATCTTGAAGAACCTAACGACAGTAGAAAGATTGAAGACGACCTATATAAAGGAAGCAACTGGAGTCTCCAAAGCAACACAATCCAGACATGTATACCTCCTGGCGTGGGAACTCTTTCTCACTGAAGATCTACGGACAAACCTACAAACCTGATGCTGCCCCACACCAGCTCCTGGGAAAGTCTAGTGAAAGCATTGAAGGAAAGAAGGGAAGACGTACCTCCAGAACTTTGCAGCATAGGGGCCATGATTAATCGAACATGGACGAAGAAAAACTTCGAAATGAGACATGTGATCAACAGAATGGCAGTCCATGGTTTCCACCACCTTATTGGCAACAAAAGTCATATCATGAACCAAACACAATGCATGAGTGTAAACTGTGTCATCAAATATGCTAAAGTTGCCATACAGAACTCTGTAGCAACAGGTCTTGGTCAATAAGTGACTATGCAAGTCACAATATGCAAAATTTCTTTTATTATCATAGTACTTTGATCTTGTATGACTACACTGCTGGCCATTAGAATTGCTACACCAAGAAAAAATGCAGATGAGAAACGGGTATTCATTGGACAAATATATTATACTACAACTGACATGTGATTACGTTTCACGCAATTTGGGTGCATAGATCCTGAGAAATCAGTACCCAGACCAACCACCTCTGGCCGTAATAACGGTCTTGATACGCCTGGGCATGGAGTCAAACAGAGCTTGGACAGCGTGTTCAGGTACAGCTGCGCAACACGATACCACAGTTCATCAAGAGTGGCGTATTGTGATGAACCAGTTGCTCCGCCATCATTGACCAGACGTTTTCAATCGGTGAGAGATCTGGAGAATGTGCTGGCCAGGGCAGCAGTCGAACATTTTCTGTATCCAGAAAGGCCCGTACAGGACCTGCAACATGCGGTCGTGCATTATCCTGCTGAAATGTAGGGTTTCGCAGGGATCGAATGATGGGTAGAGCCACGGGTCGTAACACATCTGAAATGTAACGTGCACTGTTCAAAGTACCGTCAATGCGAACAAGAGGTGACCGAGACGTGTAACCAATGGCACCCCATACCTACACGCCGGGTGATACGCCAGTATGGCGATGACGAATACACGCTTCCAATGTGCGTTCAGCGCTATGTCGCCAAACGCGAATGCGACCATCATGATGCTGTTAACAGATCCTGGATTCATCCGGACAAATGACGTTTTGCCATTCGTGCACCCAGGTTCGTCGTTGAGTACACCACCGCAGGCACTCCTGTCTGTGACGCAGCGTCAAGGGTAACCGCAGCCATGGTCTCCGAGCTGTTAGTCCATGCTGCTGCAAACGTCGTCGAACTGTTCGTGCAGACGGTTGTTGTCTTACAAACGTCCGCATCGTTTGACTCAGGGATCGAGACGTGGCTGCACGATCCGTTACAGCCATGCGGATAAGATGCCTGTCATCTCAACTGCTAGTGATAGGAGGCCGTTGGGAGCCAGTACGGCGTTCCGTATTACCCTCCTGAACCACTGACTATATATTCTGGTAACAGTCATTGGATCTCGGTCAACGCGAGCAGCAATGTCACGATACGATAAACCGCAATCGCGATAGGCTACAATCAGACCTTTATCAAAGTCGGAAACGTGATGGTACGCATTTCTCCTCCTTACACGAGTCATCACAACAACGTTTCACCAGGCAACGCCGGTCAACTGCTGTTTGTGTATGAGAAATCGGTTGGAAACTTTCCTCATCTCAGCACGTTGTAGGTGTCGCCACCGGCGCCAATCTTGTGTGAATGCTCTGAAAAGCTATTCATTTGCATACCACAGCATATTCTTCCTGTTGGTTAAATTTCGCGTCTGTAGCACGTTATCTTCGTGGTGTAGTAATTTTAATGGCCAGTAGTGTATTTGGCTGCAATGAACTTATTATTATTATGACACACAATTTCGTGAGATGACAACAACAGTTCAGTGTGAGATATCACTGGGGTAGGTATATGTTTTGTGACTGACTGCCAAAATTAAGTTCGCAACTCTGAAACAACATAGCCGACGTTTTGTTATTGTAGATCTTGTAAACTGCGAGTTCTGTGAACGGTGTTTACCGATGAGCGAGGTACTGTGAATTAATGTTTCTACTCACTTGTTAATAAAAAAAACCACGCGCGTCACTGTATGCGAATGTGGTGGGGCATGTAGTCAGCACACCACTCTCCCGGCCGTATGTCAGTTCACGAGACCGGAGCCGCTACTCCTCACTCAAGTAGCTCCTCAATTTGCCTCACAAGGGCTGAGTGCACCTCGCTTGCCAACAGCGCTCGGCAGACTGCATGGTCACCCATCCAAGTGCTAGCCCAACCCGACAGCGCTTAACTTCGGTGATCTGATGGAAACCGCTGTTACCAGTGTGGCGATTCACTTGTTAATGCGTAGAACGTATCACCTTTAGCACAAGCGAGCCCAGGGTCCAGTCTCTTGGAATGGTGTGCAACCAGTGTTATTAATCATTGTATTCGATGAGAGGGGCTTAGAGTTTACTTGGTTCCACATATTGAGAGTTCTTCAGGGTATTTTTATTCTGTCGTTGCAACTACAAAAATGCTTGATATTTTTAAACAGACGCGTTTCGCTTCATTGAGGTAAAGCATAATCAGTGATCAGTAATTAAGTTATTTACATTTTGATTTGCTTTTAGATCGAAAACCAGTTCCTTATGTTGATTTGTATTTACGGTGATTTTCGCTTGATTTCCCGCTTACATCGGAAAATGCGGTCTTCTAGCACATCCGTGCAACAAAGTGAGCTCCCCACCAGTTTCAAGTGCAAAAACCACCAAAAAGCCACTAACAAAAATGCCCCTACTCTCATAATCGCAAATTTTTTAAATTATTATGAAAGAAGACAATAAGTATATTAGTAATTAGTTCCGTTTATTATTAAGTAATAAAATATTCACAATCATTAAATGACGATACAATAAATAAATCAGCAAGTCAACGTCAGGAACATACAAAAAGTTTTTTAACAACAGCTAATTATTTAAATGAATTTGTCTTCTTCAGATGAATCATTTTTGTCCACAGCATCATCTTCATCATCGGTTTCAGATTGATACGATTCTTTGGTACCGATTTATTTTACAACGTTTACTGGAATTTCATATTCGTTGCAGCACTTTCCTTCCAACGTCAAACCACGGTAATATAGCTGTTGAAAGATTTAACTTCATTCTTTTCCTCTGCTTTTCCTCTGCTAGTCTCTCAACATCGGCATTAGAATGAGGCAGCGTAATAGGTGGATTCCCTTGAGCGTCTTTGAAATGCAGTACTTCATTCCAATATTTTTTTTTCTCGTTCCAGTTTGTCGCCACTGATCACCCACTCTTGCTATAAAATCAACACTTTTATTGAACTGAACATTATACCAATTAGATTTTCTTTGTTGTGATTAAGTGCTTGTTCAGCGCTTATTCCGGATTTTTTTTTTCGTCAACGTCAAGTTTTCTGGTAACCTGTTTTCTATTTCTTGAATCAGACTTACTATGAATGTTATGCACCAATTACGCAAGTTTTTCGTCTTCTCGTGGTAACCCTTTTTCTCTCATTTGAAGCAACTGTTTTTCAAAGCAGAATCCTAGATAGCTTGAATATTTTGAATAAAAATATTTACCGGTAACGTAACTTTGCTGACAAGCGTATCTATCAGGTTGGTCAATTCATCAAAGAATTTGGTGTGATCTGTGTCTTTCGACTCGAACATTTTACTGACTCTGTTTATTTCAATTAATATTGGATATAAAAGTGAAATATATGTGCGTAATTAGTCTCGTTCGCATACATAGCGTGCAATAACTCTGCCATGTGACACCTTTCGCTCGCTTCAGCTACGGAAAGATGTGTTTTTAGGTCTGACCAGTGCGTGTATATTCTTGATACAGCGGATTCTATTGATAACCACCCGTGTGGCACGCTTAAAGTACTTTGAACGGTTTCTTCCATCGTTGATGGTTTTGTATAGCTCCTTATAAAGAGATTGTATTTAATTAAAAACTTCAAATGTCTCGGTAAAAATTCTTTTGCAGCAGCTGAAACAGCCAGTTGCAAGGAATGGCACAAGCAACGTACTAAAATCAGATGTGGTACATCTTCCTTCAATTTCGTAAATACTCCGTTATTTATTCCAACGATGACAGAGACATTAACTGTACCAATGCCCATTAAATTCTCAAGTCGCAAATCGAACCGTTGAAGTGTCTTCTTTATAGCAGAGACAATAGCTTCAGCATTACACTCGTGCTGTTCAGCAAGGTCACGTATGTAGATACTACTTTTTGGTGTCATTTACTGTAATAAACCATAATCAATGCCAAGTATATACGTGCAGCAATATCAGTAGATTCATCAATTAATACGCTAAATGCTTGATCTTTGCAACCTCGTTGTAGAGCGTCAGTGAAATGCGGTACTAACTCGTCTTTTATAACTGAGATGCACTTAGTTCGGTGCAACTAAACTTTTTCGATATCTTTTTCATGTCTGTGATTAATTACCCCTCCAAAATGATCGACTGCACTTATACTAGTATGCATGGCTGTGAATAATGCAAGTCTTGCTTCTTCCTATTTTTTATTCCCAGTGAGCTCTTACTTAAAAGCAGTTTTAGGCTGCACAGTTACAACCTGCAACAATTTACTTAGTCAAAGAGTGGTTAAAGATGTAAAACCGATGAATGAATGACTATTCAAATAAAAAATACCTTTTTATTTTATAGATGCTTCTTTGATCTCCCATGAGACCTCAAATCTCCGTAGTGACGCCTTACAACTGTACGACAAAATTTGCACTTCACTACCTGACCCGTAGTACTTCCAATAACGTGAATCCAATCATTTACATGTGGGTCTTGAAGCCAAGGATCCCGAAACTTTTGCGTATATTGTGGTTTCGGCTTTGTTATACACGTAGGATGTCGAGAAATAATACCATACACTGAGAATCACAATTGTTTAGTGCACCTCGAACGACGAAAGTCGAGTTACTTTTTCTGCACATCTGACGTGACGTACCCTGAGTGAACCAACAAGCGATCAGTGGTTATTCGAAGCGACAGTGAAGTAAACGAGCAACCATTGTTTGAAACCGGTTGCTGCGCTCCCCCCTGCAGCTGCGCAAGCCGCCTTTGCTCGTGAAATGAACTACAGTCGTCTTCATAAATTAAGGATAATGCTGATACATGGTGAAACAACGCTCTGGTGGGCGGTTTGCGGGCTTAAATCACCTCGAGGTATGACCATGCGGTGCATTTGACCTGCGGTCGTCGCACGGTGGCGCTGGCAGTAGTCCACATACGCAGAGGTGTGTTGGTGTATGTCAGAGCACGGTGCAGCGAGTAAGTGTGCAGGCTCTTTCAGATGTGCTAATGGTGACTGAGTGTTGAAAATGGCCAAAAGAACACATATTGGTGACTTATGAGGGGTAGAATTCTAGGGCGACTCGAGGCTGGTCAAACACAGCAGGTCGTAGCACGGGCCCTCCGTGTACCAGAAAGTGTGATCTCAAGATTATGGAAATGATTCCAGCAGACGTGTCCAGGCGCTACAGTACGGGACGTCCACAGTGTACAACACCACAATAAGACCGAATCTGACCATCAGTGCCCGCAACGGCCACTGAGTACTGCAGGTAGCCTTGTTCGGGACCTTACCGTAGCCACTGAAACAGTTGTCTCCAGACACACAGTCTACAGACGACTGAACAGACATCGTTTATTCGCCCGGAGACCTGCAAAGTGCATTCCACTGACCCCTGGTCACAGGAGAGCCCGTAAAGCCTGGTGTCAAGAACACAGTACGGGGTCATTGGAACAGTGGTCCCAGGTTATGTTCACGGACAAGTCCTGGTATAGTCTGAACAGTGATTCTCGCCGCGTTTTCATCTGGCATGAACCAGGAACCAGATACCAACCCCTTAATGTCCTTGAAAGGGAGCTGTATGGAGGTCGTGATCTGATGGTATGGGGTGGGATTATGATTGGTGCACGTACACCCCCGCATGTCTTTGTCAGAGGAACTATAACAGGTCATGTCTATCGAGACGTCATTTTGCAGCAGTATGTCCGCATTTTCAGGGGTGCGGTGGATCCCACCTTCCTCCTGATGGATGATAACGCACGGCCCCGCCGAGCTGCCATCGTGGAGGAGAACCTTGAAACAGAAGATATCAGGCGAATGGAGTGTTATCCAGACCTTAGCCCCATCTAGCTCGGTCGACGTATCGCTGCACGTCTTCCAACCCCTGGGACATTTCAGGAGCTCCGACAGGCACTGGTGTAAGAATGGGAGGTTATATCCCAGCAGCTGCTCGACCACCTGATCCAGAGTATGCCAACCCATTGTGCTGCCTGTGTACGTGTGCATGGTGATCATATCCCATATTGATATCGGGGTACATGTGCAGGAAACAGCGGCACATGTGTTTCGGGACGGTTTTCTCAACATCACCGTGGACTTACAGATCTGTGTCATGTGTGTTCCCTATGTGTCTATGCTGTTAGCGCCAGTTTTGTGTAGTGCCTCGCTGTGTGGTACCACATTATAAAATTATCCTTAATTTATGAGCATGAATGTACACTCATGGAAATGGAAAAAAGAACACATTGACACCGGTGTGTCAGACCCACCATACTTGCTCCGGACACTGCGAGAGGGCTGTACAAGCAATGATCACACGCACGGCACAGCGGACACACCAGGAACCGCGGTGTTGGCCGTCGAATGGCGCTAGCTGCCCAGCATTTGTGCACCGCCGCCGTCAGTGTCAGCCGGTTTGCCGTGGCATACGGAGCTCCATCGCAGTCTTTAACACTGGTAGCATGCCGCGACAGCGTGGACGTGAACCGTATGTGCAGTTGACGGACTTTGAGCGAGGGCGTATAGTGGGCATGCGGGAGGCCGGGTGGACGTACCGCCGAATTGCTCAACACGTGGGGCGTGAGGTCTCCACAGTACATCGATGTTGTCGCCAGTGGTCGGCGGAAGGTGCACGTGCCCGTCGACCTGGGACCGGACCGCAGCGACGCACGGATGCACGCCAAGACCGTAGGATCCTACGCAGTGCCGTAGGGGACCGCACCGCCACTTCCCAGCAAATTAGGGACACTGTTGCTCCTGGGGTATCGGCGAGGACCATTCGCAACCGTCTCCATGAAGCTGGGCTACGGTCCCGCACACCGTTAGGCCGTCTTCCGCTCACGCCCCAACATCGTGCAGCCCGCCTCCAGTGGTGTCGCGACAGGCGTGAATGGAGGGACGAATGGAGACGTGTCGTCTTCAGCGATGAGAGTCGCTTCTGCCTTGGTGCCAATGATTGTCGTATGCGTGTTTGGCGCCGTGCAGGTGAGCGCCACAATCAGGACTGCATACGACCGAGGCACACAGGGCCAACACCCGGCATCACGGTGTGGGGAGCGATCTCCTACACTGGCCGTACACCACTGGTGATCGTCGAGGGGACACTGAATAGTGTACGGTACATCCAAACCGTCATCGAACCCATCGTTCTACCATTCCTAGACCGGCAAGGGAACTTGCTGTTCCAACAGGACAATGCACGTCCGCATGTATCCCGTGCCACCCAACGTGCTCTAGAAGGTGTAAGTCAACTACCCTGGCCAGCAAGATCTTTGGATCTGTCCCCCATTGAGCATGTTTGGGACTGGATGAAGCGTCGTCTCACGCGGTCTGCACGTCCAGCACGAACGCTGGTCCAACTGAGGCGCCAGGTGGAAATGGCATGGCAAGCCGTTCCACAGGACTACATCCAGCGTCTCTACGATCGTCTCCATGGGAGAATAGCAGCCTGCATTGCTGCGAAAGGTGGATATACACTGTACTAGTGCCGAAATTGTGCATGCTCTGTTGCCTGTGTCTATGTGCCTGTGGTTCTGTCAGTGTGATCATGTGATGTATCTGACCCCAGGAATGTGTCAATAAAGTTTCCCCTTCCTGGGACAATGAATTCACGGTGTTCTTATTTCAATTTCCAGGAGTGTATAAATACTCTGCTACTAAGTACTGTTCATTCCACAGGGAATCGCCACATGTAGTCTATCGAGTGTGATGGTTGGTTTCATGTCACATTGTAATCCATCAGTGTTGCCTTCGCAGTAAATATTAAATACTCCTGAAATCAGATAAAGTAGAAATAACATATTTCGAAACATATAAGTAGTTTAGTGGTTGAGAGATCGCATTTTCAGTAACTGAAACTGAATTCTACTTAACCACTATAAAATCCACCAGGCACTAGAAGCAATATTTCGCTGCTAAAAGGAGGGTAGAAACCACTAGTTTTAGTGGAAAATTCACTAAGTTGGCAACTCTACTTAGAAGTACAAATACAAACAGAATACAGTGGTGTGCATAAAAGTGTGCTGTGAAAAACATAAGAAATGCATAGCGCTGCAGAACAACTAATAATTAGACCAAAGTTATCAATGTCTAATGCAGAAAAGCACGATATGCAAGCAAACGGCATTTCCCGATGTAGGTGAGAAATCAACATATTATTAACGAATTGTTTTTTCCATCTAAAAGCAAATCAAAATGTAAATAACCTAATCACAGACCACTGATGATGTTTTACCTCAATAAAGCGAAACGCGTCTCGTGAAAAAACTCACACAGTTGCAACGACGGATAAAAATGCCTGCAATAATTGTAAATTTCGTTCCCGAAAAACGCCGAGATTGTCAAGAGCGTTTAGGGGTCGCTGGTAGAGGGCGCTACGCAACTGGTGCTCAAGCTGAGTGCGCACATCGGACACAGGGGCGGCAGGAGGCGGCGGCCCCCGGTCGCGTGCGGTCCCTGGAGCGCTCTCGAGATGCGCAGCCGAGATGTGCAGCCGGCCCTCCTTGACCCGGCGGACGGTCCACAATGGGCGGACGCCGCCTCCACCTCCGCCCCCGCTTGTGACACACCGGGTCCCACTGCCCGCCGCCCGCCGCCCGCTGCCCCCTTAACGGCGCGCGCCATCAGACCCGGAGTCCCGCGAGGCCCCCCGCCTAGCGTGTCTCCACCCCGCCAGACTCACACTCCTCTACTCCAAACGGTGGCTAAACTTAAAAAAAAGAAAGCTCTGACTGCAACTATCTCATCGTCCGTCCCTAGAGCTTTCGGAGTTTCGAGCGAAGTGGGACGGCCGCGGCGACGGACTCTCAGCGTCGTACGGCGCTCAGGATAAACTGCTGCGCGTATGTACTCCGATGAACTGGTTGGCAGGAGCGGGTCCGCTGCGTTGCTTCACTTGTAAAATCGCTACAAACTGAGGGGCTTCGGTATGACTCGTGAGACGTGTTTCAATTTCTGTCTACTGCAAAAGTAAAGCCCCGTAGCTATTTAACATCACTCAGGTAGATTTCGAGATCCTACCATTAGAGTACGTGCATTGCTGACAGTACCTCCAACTGGCTCCTACCAAATTCCACTAACACTATTCACAACAACAGAGTCAACAGGTCAATATACTCGCAAAACCACAAGTCTCTCTTGGCTCATCAGTCGTCTGACTGGTTTCATGCGGCCCACCATAGCTTGCCTTCCTCTGCCAGCCACTTCATCTCATAGTAGTATTTTCACTGAACGTCCTCGGCTATTTGTAGCGTATATCCCAATCTCGGTATTCACCTACAGGTTTCACCCTCTACATCTCCCTACAATGCCACGGAAGCTGTCATTAAATGTGCCCTGTCATTCTGTCACTCCTTCTTGTCCATGATTTCCACATTTCTTATCACACATCACGCCACATCTCAAACGCTTCGACTCTCTTCGTCTCAGCTAACCCCACAGTCCACCATCCACTTTCATACTATGCAGACGTTCTTACGAATTCATCTACATCTACATCTACAACCATACTCCGCAAGCCATCTGACGGTGTGTGGCGGAGGGTACCTTGAGTACCTCTATCGGTTCTCCCTTCTATTCCAGTCTCGTATTGTTAGTGGAAATAAAGATTGTCGGTATCCCTCTGTGTGGGCTCTAATCTCTCTCATTTTATCCTCATGGTCTCTTCGCGAGATATACGTAGGAGGCAGCAATATACTGCTTGACTCCTCGGTGAGGGTATGTTCTCGAAACTTCAACAAAAGCCCGTACCGAGCTACTGAGCCTTTCTCTTGCAGATTCTTCCACTGGAGTTTATCTATCATCTCCGTAACGCTTTCGCGATTACTATATGATCCTGTAACGAAGCGCGCTGCTCTCCGTTGGATCTTCTCTGTCTCTTCTATCAACCCTATCTGGTACGAAGCCCACACCGGTGAGCAGCATTCAAGCAGTGGGCGAACAAGTGTACTGTAACCTACTTCCTTTGTTTTCGCACTGCATTTCATTAGGATTCTTCCCATGAATCCCAGTCTGGCATCTGCTTTACCGACGATCAACTTTATAAGATCATTCCATTTTAAATCACTCCTAATGCCTACCCCCAGATAATTTATGGAATTAACTGCTTCCAGTTGCTGACCTGCTATATTGTAGCTAAATGATAAAGAATCTTTCTTTCTATGTATTCGCAGCACATTACACTTGTCTACGTTGAGATTCAATTGCCATTCCTTGCACCACGTTCGTCAATTCGTTGCAGATCCTCCTGCATTTCAGTATAATTTTCCATAGTTACAACCTCTCGATATACTACAGCATGATCTCCAAAAAGCCTCAGTGAACTTCCGATGTTATCCACGAGGTCATTTATGTTTATTGTGAATAGCAACGGTCCTACGACACTCCTCTGCGGCACACCTGAAATCACTCTTACTTCGAAGACTTCTTTCCATTGAGAATGACATGCTGCGTTCTGTTATCTAGAAACTCTTTAATCCAATCACACAATTGGTCTGATAGTCCATGTGTTCTTACTTTGTTCATTAAACGACTGTGGGGAACTGTATCAAATGCCTTGCGGAAGTCAAGAAACACGGCATCTACCTGGGATCCCGTGTCTATTGCTCTCTGAGTCTCGTGGACAAATAGTGCGAGCTGGGTTTCACACGAACGCCTTTTTCCAAACCCAAGGTGATTCCTACAATTTCTTGTCTCCAGAAATGTCATTATACTCGAACATAATACGTGTTCCAAAATTCTACAACTGATCGACGTTAGAGATATACGTGTATAGTTCTGCACATGTGTTCGACGTCCTTTCTCGAAAACGGGGATTACCTGTGTCATTTTCCAGTCTTTAGGAACGCTACGCTCTTCTAGACACCTATGGTACACCGCTGCAAGAAGGGGCACAAGTTCCCTCGCGTACTCTGTGTAAAATCGAAGTGGTATCCCATCAGGTCCAGCGGCCTTTCCTCTTTTGGGCGATTTTAAATGTTTTTCCTTCTCAAATTAATACTAGTGTTTGATACTACTTCCAACTAACAAATTACTTCATGCTCTCATATAAGATGACTTTACCTATTGTAAAACTAAAAACTAAAAAGAAACAGTCACCTAGAAAACCAGAACTAGATACAGTTCCACGCCCAATCCCAGGAATCCGATTCCAGTTCTTAGTAACGGTACGGAAAAGTATGTTGATTTGAGGACTGCTAAGTACACCTATTAAGTAGAGATATTTAATCTTTGCCCTTTCCCAACAAGGCAATGAACAAGGAAGTCGCTATGTACGAAATTAAACAAGAATCACAATTAACTCAGTTTATTACTTTATAAAGGCATGATAAATCATCTGATAATATACTGACAAAACTAGACCAATACCCTCGCAGATCTGGCAAAAGATCTGGGGTCTGATGCTAATAAATGCATATCAGTACAAGACAGCTGTGATTGTGAAGTCGTTCGTGATTGCCAAAATAACAGTATGAAAAGTGGTAAACAGTATACAAACTGAGGGAAAAAAATCGCAGCACCAAGAACACATTTTTATACATAAGTTGGTAGCCGTATTTGTACAGGATGTTGTCTGTTCAAATTTCGGACCAGTTACATAGCAGTAGCGCTAGTAGAGCCACTATGAGCTCAAATTCACGCTCTGAGAATCGTGAGCGTTAGTTACATTTGACAATAGATATGGTGAGTTGATGTTAGTCAAGAACGCCTTTAAGGCGACAAGCATGCTATTATGAGCATCCCACAGAGTTTGAACGATGTCGTGTTGTAGGGCTGCGAGAAGTTGGATGTTCGTTCTGCGATACTACAGAAGGACTTGACAGGAATGTAGCCACTGTGCACGATCGCTGTTAGCCTTCGTTACGATAATGTAGGGTCGCAAGAAGACAGATCTCCAGATGACCACGTGACACTACCGAGAGGGAAGACCATCGTGTTCGGCGTGTGGCTCAGGCGCATCGTACTGCATCTGTAGGAGCAATCTGAGCAGCAGCTGGCACCACAATGACACAACGAAGTGTTACAAATCTGTTACTTCAAGGGACATCTCCGAGCCAGACGCTCTGTTGTCTGCATCCACTGACCCCAAACCACCGCCATTCGCGACTTCAGTTATGTCAAGCGACAGCTCAGTCGAGGCCAGGGTGGAGGTCTGTCGTGTTTTCTGATGAATGATGGTTCAGCCTCGGTGCCAGTGATGGTCATGTGTTGGTTAGAAGGAAGCCAGTTCAGGCTCTGCAACCAATCTATCTGCTTGCTAGACGCAATTCAGTTAAGGCTTACCTGGAGTTATGGCGGGGGCCGATTTCGTATGACAGCAGGAGCGCTCTCGTGATTATCACACTCAGCTAGACTGCAAATGTTTGCGTCAGTATGATGATTCGGCCTGTTGTGCTACCATTCATGGACAGCACTCCAGGGGTGTTTTGCAACCGCATAACACTCGCTTGCATACTGTTATTGTACCCTAACAGGTTGGGAAAACTCTAAAGTTTTTATTTCTCCTTCCCGAATTTCCCTTTCCACATTTTTCCTTGGTTTTTTTCACGGCTCGCTCAATGTACCGACTCAATAAAATCGTGGATAGGTTACAACCCCGTCTCTGTCACTTCTCAACTGCTGCTTTGCTTTCATGTCCTCAGGAGCTTATAAACGCATTATGGTTTCTGTGCAAGTTGAAAATAACATGTCGCTTTCTCTATTTTATCGCCTCTGCTTTCAGAGTTTCAATAAGAGTACTCAACACTGTCAAAAGTTTTATCTATATCTACGAATGCTATAAACATATGTCTGTCTTTGTGCAGCCTACCTTTTCTGACAAACGAGTGTGTCAGCCGAGGTGCGCTACCAGTTTCTCCATTCTTATGTAAATAATTCGTGACAGTAATTTCAAACCGGCCGATGTCGCCGAGCGGTTCTAGCCGCTTGAGTCTGGAACCGTGCGACCGCTATGGTCGCAGGTTCGAATCCTGCTTCGGGCATGGCTGTGTGTGATGTCCTTTGGTCGGTTAGGTTTAAGTAGTTCTAAGTTCTAGAGGACTGATGACCTCAGATGTTAAGTCCCATAGTGCTGAGAGCTATTTGAACCATTTGAACAGTAATTTGAAATCGTAAGTTATTAAACTTATGGCTCCGTAGTGTTCATACCTGTCAGCACCTGCCATCTTTGGGACAGAAATTAGTGTATTTTTCTTGAAGTCTCACCGTATTCCCCTGTCACACGTATCTTACTCGTCCGGTAAGATACTTCTATCAAGTCTAGGTCTCCAAAGGATCTGAGTAATTCTGAGGGAATGTCGTTTGTTCTAGGGAGAAGTTATTTAAGCAGAATCTTTTCATATCTGTAGCATATCCAGTCTGTGTGAGGAAGGAGCGAGGGTGAGAGAGAGAGAGGGGGGGGGGGGAGGGAGAGGGGGATAGAGAGAGAACGAGAGAGAGAGAGACCGTATGAGATTCAGCAGCAAAAGGTAACAAGTGTTCCGAACTTCAAAGGATATCGACGAGCGGTGAGGCCCGCCAAGAGGAACTGTTCGCTCAGTGTGAATCTCGCAGACAGGACTTGCGGTAACGCGGATAAGACAGTTCCCGCTGCTGGATGGGCCGCTCGTCGCCAGCCCTAATACAACACGCCTGTCACTGCTTCGCCATGCGGACCAGTCGTGGGAAGGCAAGCCCGCTCTCGTGAAGCGGCGCTGCGGACTCGACAGCTACGGCCAGTTAGAAGGATCCACTGCCCAGCCGCTTTCTCGGCCGCGCACGAAAAACGTCGCAGCACGAACACTGTCTGGGCTGCGCTTGGCTGCATCGGTGGCTTCCGGCGATAGTATCCGCACTTGCTTCGCGACGAAAATGCAGACTGTGTGCGTGTGCACGGTCCGTAAGGTGCTCAGCAATACGCTTTAAAGAATGGGCACGACCGGTAGAAAACAATCACAAATTCAGACTCGATTCACCTTCTGAAAATGATAATATCAAGCTGTTGCTACACTCAAGCGCCAGAGCAACTGGCATTCAAATACAGAGGTCCGTAAACAGGCAGAATACGGCGTTGCGGTCAGCAAAGCCTATATAAGACAATAAGTGTCTGGCGTAGTTGTTAGGCGGGTTACTGCTGCTACAATGACAGGTTATCAAGATTTCAATCAGTTTGAACGTGGTGTTATAGTCGGCGCACGAGCGGTGGGACAAAGCATCTCCGAGGTAGCTATGAAGTGGACCATGAATATCAGGAATCCGGTAAAACATCAAAACTCCGACATCACTACGGTTGGAAAAAGATCCTGTAAGAACGGGACCAACGATGAGTGAAGAGAATCGTCCGGCGTGACAAAAGTGCAACTCTCCCGCAAATTTTTGCCGGTTTCAATGCTGGGCCATAGACAATTGTCAGCGTGCGATCCATTCAATGAAACATCATCGATATGGCCTTTCCAGCCGAAGCCCCAGTCGTGTACCTTTGATGACTGCACGACCCGCAACTTTACGCCTCGTCTGGGCCCGTCAACACCGACATTGGACTGTTGATGAATGGAGTGATATGTGACCCCTGATAAGTCTAGATACGACTGCGACAGGTGAAACGTACGTAAGCATGCTGTCTGATCACCTGCATCCACTCATGTCCACTGTGCAGTCCGACAGACTTGGGCGATTCCAGCAGGATGCATTCAATGTAATCTTCGCAGCCACCCATTATCTTTGTTTTTACTTACCAATTTTTTGTGCTCTCAATTTCGACGGCTCTGCTTTAGTATTCGAAACAGCTCTAATATAATAAGCTCTATGTTGATTTATTAATCTTCCCTTCCGATGAAGGACTTTTATGTGAACATTTTCTCATATTTAATAAATTCTCCCGTCAGGGTGAAAAGCAGTAGTGGACACCAAAAGATCCTGAGGAAGATCCCAGCAGAGGGGTCGAAACGTCGAAAATTTTAGAAGAAACATGACGCGGTCTAATAACCCAGAAGATCTTAACTTCAGTGACAACGGCCACGAAAGCCTACTGACTTACATAAAAAAAAATACATTTCGTTTCACTATACACTGAACATCGTTAACATCGAGTATAGATTTAAGTTTCAGGAAGTCGTTTCTGAAAGTATTTGTATGGAGTGTAGCCATGTATGGAAGTGAAACATGGACGATAAATAGTTTGCACAAGTAGAGAATAGAAGCTTTCGAAATGTGGTGCTACAGAAGAATGCTGAAGATTTCATGAGTACATCACATAACTAATGAGGAGGCGTTCAATAGAACTGGGGAGAAGAGGAGTTTGTGGCACAACTTGACTAGAAGAAGGGATCGGTTGGTAGGACATGTTCTGAGGCATCATCATCATCAGTGTTCTGCCTAAAGGCAGGTTTCCACATGGTAGTTCTCCAGGCTGTCCGGTCTTCTGCCATCCTCTTCAGGTGTGCATAATTTCCTCTTCCTTTTATGTCGTCTATCATCTTGTATCTCCTCCTTCCTCTCAGTCTTCTCCCACAAACCAATCCTTCCAAAGCATCTACAAGCAAGCACTCCTTTCTCAATGAATGTCCTAACCAGTTCTTTTTCCTTTCTCTTGCAACCCTCAGCAGACATCTTCTGTCACCAACCCTTTCCAATACTCTTTCATTACTCACTCTTTCCATCCAGCTTATTCTCTTCATTCTCCTCCACGTCCACATCTCAAATGCTTCTAACCTTTTTTCATCCTCTCGTCTCAGTGTCCATGTTTCTGCCCCACATATAGTGCCACACTCCAGACAAAACATTTGCCAAGCCTTTTCCTTAGTCCTTTATCTAATTTGCCACATAAGAGCTTCCTCTTTCTGTTGAATGCCTCCTTCGCTATGGCAATTCGAGTTTTCACCTCCTGGTGGCATCTCAAGTCTTCAGTTATTGTGCTTCCGAGAAATTTAAATTCACTTACTTGCTTAATGGTAGACTGTCCTATTTTAATATTGGACAATCTGCGTCTTGTACTGATGACCATACTCTTTGTTTTTGCTGTGTTTATTTGCATCCCATATTCCACACAAGCTTCATTCAGATCTTTGAGCATGTTATTCACTGTCCGCTCACTTTTTGCCACTAATACCATGTCATCAGCAAATCTTATACATTCTATTCTCTTTCCACCAATACATATTCCTCTTTTCCCATCTAAGCTTTTCGCAACACTCTCTTCAAGGTATACGTTAAACAACAGTGGGGAAAGGCAACAACCTTGTCTAACACCTCGTCCAATGCTGCTTCCTTCTGACATTTCATTTCCAATCCTTATCCTTACTTTCTGGTGTAAATATAGATTCTGTATCAGTCGTCTCTCTTTCCAATCTACTCCTTTCCTCTTCAAGATATCCATCAGCTTGTTCCACTGAACTCTGTCAAAAGCCTTTTCTAAATCTATAAAAACAGCAAAGATTTCTCTACCTTTTCCATACATCTTTCACCTATAGTTCTTAGCAGGCCAATAGCATCTCTTGTTCCTTTTCCTCTTCTAAATCCGAACTGCTCCTCTGCAATCCCTCTATCCAGCTTGCCATATAACCTTCTATTCAACACTCTCAGCAAGACTTCAGCTGCATGAGAAATTAGACTGATGGTCCGGTGCTCTTCACATTTTTTAGTATTTCTCTTTTTCTCTATTGGTATCATAACTGTTGCAGCGAAGTCCTCAGGCCATTCCCCTTTGTCATGTATCTCGTTACAGAGGTAGACTATTTCTTTTCTTGCCTTGTTTCCCAGACTCTTCAACAGTTCTGCTGGCAAATCATCTATTCCACATGCCTTCCTATTCTTCATCTCCTTCAGCTTCTTTTCTACTTCCGCTTCCAAGATGGTAAATCCCTTTCCATCTTCCGGCACATATTGCTCCTCTTCAACCTTAATTTCGCTTTGCATTTCTTCCCCCTTATACAGACATTCAATATATTCTTGCCATCTTTTAAAACCTCCTGTGGTTCTTCTGCTAGAGTACCATCCGCTCTTTCTATTTCCATGTTATTCCTCTCTCTTTTACGTTCAAAAACTATCTCACTGGCCAGTCTATACACTATTTCATACTTTCCCTCTCTCTCCATTTTCTCTATTTCGTCGCATTTTTATTTTATCCATTTTTCTCTTGCTTCTTCAGTTTCTCTTCTTAATTCATTATTCAGTTTCCTGTACCTCTTTTTGCCTTCTTCAGTTTCTACACTTTTCACTTTCTGCGCTCTTCCATCTTTTTCAACATGTTTTCTGTTATCCATTCTTTCCTGGTGCTTTGGGATACTCTAATTCCTAGTACTTCTTTGGCAGAGTCCATGAGTCCTTCCCTCATTTTTATCCACTTGTCATTAACACTTTCATCAACACTACCTCTTTGCCATTTTTCCATAAATCTGTTCTCCAAATCTGATGCCTTTCCTACCTCTTTGAGTCTTTCTATGTTTAGTCTTTCCTTTGCTTTACCTCTAAAGACTTTTTTCAACTTCACTTGTATTTCTCCCACCACTAGGTTGTGGTCTGAATTTATATCCGCTCCTGGATAAGCTTTAGCATTCTTCAAACAGTTCCAAAATCTTTTTTGTATCAGGATGTAGTCCAGCTGATATCTTTCCTTATTCAAATTTGATATCCATGTGTAACGTCTCCTTTTGTGGTGTTCAAATAATGTGTTACCCACTGCTAATGAATTTTCTTTACAGAAACTAATTAGTCGTTCACCTCTCTCATTTCTTATTCCTAATCCAAATTTTCCTACTGTATCTTCATCTCTTCCTTCACCCACCCATGCATTCCAGTCACCCATGATGATAATGCAGGCATTTCTATTTTCTTTCTCGATGAGTTCTTGTACTTTTTGTCATAATATTCTTCCACTTCCTCATCTTTGAGCTGGCTGGTTGGCATATATACCTGTATTAATACCAAATCTTTTGAACTACCCTTCAGTCGTATCATCATCAGTCTTCCATCAATACATTGTACCTTCATTACCTTATTTTTCAACTTTCGTCCTATCAATATTCCTACTCCGTTTTCACCACACTTGATTTCCCCTGAGTAAAAGAGTTCATAATCTCCACTTTCTATCTCCCCATTCTCTCCCCATCTCATTTCACACAAACCGAGGGCATCTAATGTGTTCCTTTTCGTCTCCTGTTTTGCATTATCTAGCTTTCCTGCTTGCAGAAGTGTCCTCACATTCCATGCTCCAATCCGTATCTTTCCTCCTTTCACTGTCACTTTCTTCCTTTCAAATATGTCTACTCTCAATGTGTTCCCCTCCCGGAGATCCGAATGAAGGGAAGTTTTAACTCCGGAATCTTTCACATGGAGAGACATACCATTTACTACTTGGGAATGTAATGTGGTAGTTTCTCGTTACTTTCCACATAGGCAGTAGGATGCCCAGCCTAGTCAGCCGCTCACCAGGAGTCAGACGCTGTCTGTAGCCGTCCCTCTGGGGTTCAGTCACTACTTTTTTTGTACCCAAAGAGAAAAGGTGCCAGCTCCGCCGTACCGAAGCCCATCTTCTCCGCCTTCGCTGCCGTTGAGGTCTTCACCGTATCCCTGGCAAGGGGCCCTCACGAGGTGCTATCACCCGGGTCAAGTGAACCAAGGTTTCTTAACGAGGTGTTACTCCTCCCGCTCCTCCTTTCTCAATCGGGTTTGGGACCGGCTATGGCGGAGTTCTGAGGCATCAGGGGATCACCAATTTAGTATTGAAGGGCAGTGTGGAGGGTAAAAATCGTAGAGGGAGACCAAGAGATGAATACACTAAGCATATTCAGAAGGATGTAGGTTGCAGTAGGTACTGGGAGATGAAGAGGCTTGCACAGAATAGAGTAGCATGGAGAGCTGCATCAAACCAGTCTCAGGACTGAAGACCACAACAACAACAACAACAACGTACACAGAAGTGACAAAAGTTGCGGGATTCCTGCAAATATCGTGTCGGACCTCCTTTTACCCGGTACAGTGCAGCAACCGGTAATGGCGTGGACTCAACAGGTCGCTGGGAGTCCCCTGCAGAAATACTGAGCCATGCTGACTCTATAGCCGTCCATCGTATTGCCGGCGCACGATTTTGTGCACGAACTGACCTCTCGATTACGTTCGATTACTCATGCTGGGCGATCTGAGAGGCCGAATCATTCGCTCGAAATGTCCAGAATTTTCTTCAAACCAATAGCGAACGATTTTGCACCGGTGACATGTTTGGGTATATGAAGCCCACGAATGGCACGAATGGAATGTGCCATGCTCCTAGCTCCAACGACATTCCGCGATCAAAGTCTGGTAATTCCCGTCGAGCGGCCGTAGTAACATCGCAAAGTTTTTCGCTTAAATCACGCGAGAACAAATGAAGGCACCGCCAATGCACCGCTCTCTTAAGCCTTGTGTCCACGATATTACCGCCATCTGTGTATGAGCGTTTCGCTATCACATGACTTTCATCACCTCAGCGTTGTTGTTTATTATTAACAAGTATTCGGCTTCATCACGTAACAGCTGTAAAGTGTCTACAAAAGGCAGTAGTGTACAAGAGACAATACCCTGAAAGCTAAAGGTATGTGTGGTTATGACGTTAGGCAAAAAATTCAGATTGAGTGATCATCACTCGTGTTACGTATTTCATACCAACAGTTAGTAACTTTCATTTACTACAGTATAGTAGAGCTATGTACGGCGAGAAATTACAAAAATAGACACTTTCAATACGGACATGATCTTTTTTATCTCATTTTGTCCGCTATTCTTCGTTATATTTGCCCGGGGCGACGTCCAATGACACCTGTTGAAGTTCAAAGTTGATCCATTCACTCACGTGTAATTTTTTTTTTTTTTTTAATGTACAGAGGGCTGAGCTACCATGCGGCAACCAAATCACCTACCACAGAGTTTCACAGTGTGTGTTACCTGGACTCGGTAGCCCTGCTGTTACTTTTAATTACCGTTTACGCATCTTGTACTCGACGACAGCACACAGAATGAACTAATTCGGTGTTTTGGTTGATACTCTATCGACACACAATATTTGGTACCTATCTGGGCGCCTGACATCTGCAGGCTTGGATGTTAGTCATGCTGACAGATGATAAGAGTAGTAATGACGGGATTATTAATGATAATTTGTTGTAGGAGAAAAGTTGTTCTCGGCGAAATGAAGCATTAGTCTAACGTCAGATTCCTACTGAAGCATCACTTAGACTCTTTATCCTCTGGTACAGATGATAATAGATTCTCGAAAGTCTGTTTCTTTGCCAGCAGTTTAGCTTATGGAATAAATAATGCAAGAACATCACCTGAGAACCTGGGGGAAGAGACTGACGTCCTTGGGGAAAGGCGCATGCTCCGGGGCATCATAAACCCGAGAGAAGCCGTGGGACTGGTGTGTGCGATTCGGCCCTGCTACGGTCACGAAACACGGTTGCGGCGCTGCCGTTCACAGCTCTACAAGTTAAGTGTTCGGAGCACTGGGAAGAGGAAAATACAGCGGCACACTGTGAGAGAAGTCCAGAGTCGGTACGGAAATATTCTTCACCTTCAAGTTTGGGCTCGTAAGACTGATAAGAAATACACTCCTCAACTAAAGTTTGAAATACTATTGTTGGGTTGGGCTGTTTGGGGGAAAGAGACCAAACAGCGAGGTCATCGGTCTCGTCGGAGTAGGGAAGGATGGGGAAGGAAGTCGGCCGTGCCCTTTCAAATGAACCATCCCAGCATTTGCCTGGAGTTATTTAGGGAAATCACGGAAAACCTAAATCAGGATGGCCGGACGCGGGATTGAACCGTCGTCCTCCCGAATGCGAGTCCAGTGTGCTACCACTGCGCCACCTCGCTCGGTGAAATACTATTGTAAAATGTAGTCTACGATACTAGAGATCCCACTAACCTGTGTACTTCATGCATTATCCAGTTAGAGCCGATACACTGGACGATGTTTACTACTGGCATGCTTCGTGATCGTTTTCCAGTCATGTAAACATACCGCGAGCAGTACAGTATCAACAACAGCTTCATTCAGTTTGTGTTCAGCTCTGCAGTAACATGCAACGTAAAAGCATACAGCAGTTTCATAGAGTCAGTATAGTGACTTTACTTTCAGCAGGACGTACACAGCAACATGTTGCCGATCGATTACACGTCACTCGTAGTGGTGTGTGTAAGATGTGGAGAAACTACAAAGAGACAGGAAATGTGAACGATAGGCCCGGAGTGGTCGTCCACATATGACAACACCAATGTCGGCTCGCAGGCGCCCAACATCAACTGCCAGAAATATTGGAAATGACTTGTCCCGTGCGACAGGGTTTCGTATCTCAGACCAAACAGTGCATACAGTATTGCACCAGGCAGGTCTTCGTTCCAGAAGATCAATGAGAAGTTTTGCGCTGAACTGACGGAACAGACGCAATCGAAGGAACTGGGCTCTTGGACGTACACATTCGACCTTGCAGAATGGAGTGATGTATTGTTTGCTGAAGAGACCAGGATTGGTTTGTGACACACTAGACGTGTGAGGGTTTGGAGTAGCGCTAGACGACACCAGGAATGCCGATATGTTCAGGAAGTCCGTTTGCAGATGGAAGTGTAATGTTCTGGGGGCAATGATGATGGACGACGGACCAGTTTGATTCCCATCTACGGCAATGTGACTGGTTCCCAATACTTCCAAGAGGCCCAACAGGCGTGAAGCAGATACAACTTCATTCCAGTCGATGACAATGCTAGACTGCACGTACTCTAGCCGTGGCTCGGTATCTTCAAAGATGCGACAACAAGCGAATGCATTGGCCAGGACAATCCCCAGACATGAATGCAGTTGAGCATGCATGGGACCTGTTGAAGGTGGCCATTACACAGTCACTGGTCAATCTTCAGGACCTCACGGAGGCTGCCATTGAGGCACTGAGGAGTGGGACCTCATACCTCAAGAGAAGCTTGATAGTCTCATCCAGAGCATGCCTCGCGAAGGGGAAGCACTCAACCGTGTGTGAGGAAGACATATTTACTTCTCCAGACTGACAGCTGTCATCAGGAGATAAACATTTTTGCTGTTTTTTTTTTCAATATACGGAACCTAGGTGAGAGCCTTCTTTGTTTTGTAACAATTTCTTGTAACAAACCAAAATCGTTTTTATTTTCAGGAAGAATTATGTTTATTTTGTTAATAAGGTACTGTACAAACTACAATGGGTGTGTTATTAGAAGTCATTATAGTAAACTCTATGATATTCCAAACTTTTGTTGAACTGCGTTCTTCAAGAGTGACCACCTTCAAAAATCTGCTTATGAAAAATGAAATTAAAACTGAAAAATACATTGCCTGAAGAAAAAATTTACCACATAAAATATGGTCGGATGTCGACGTAATTTCTTTCATATACACATTGTCGGCAGGTATGTAAGTGATCATGAGAAAGAAAACTGGCGTTCTACGGATCGGAGCGTGGAATGTCAGATCCCTTAATCGGGCAGGTAGGTTAGAAAATTTAAAAAGGGAAATGGATAGGTTAAAGTTAGATATAGTGGGAATTAGTGAAGTTCGGTGGCAGGAGGAACAAGACTTTTGGTCAGGTGATTACAGGGTTATAATTACAAAATCAAATAGGGGTAATGCAGGAGTGGGTTTAATAATGAATAGGAAAATAGGAACGCGGGTAAGCTACTACAAACAGCTTAGTGAACGCATTATTGTGGCCAAGATAGATACGAACCCACACCTACTACACTAGTACAAGTTTATATGCCAACTAGCTCTGCAGATGACGAAGAAATTGAAGAAATGTATGATGAAATAAAAGAAATTATTCAGATAGTGAAGGGAGACGAAAATTTAATAGTCATGGGTGACTGGAATTCGTCAGTAGGAAAAGGGAGAGAAGGAAACATAGTAGGTGAATATGGATTGGGGGGAAGAAATGAAAGAGGAAGCCGCCTTGTAGAATTTTGCACAGAGCATAACTTAATCATAGCTAATACTTGGTTCAAGAATCATAAAAGAAGGTTGCATACCTGGAAGAATCCTGGAGATACTAAAAGGTATCAGATAGATTATATAACGGTAAGACAGATATTTAGGAACCATGTTTTAAATTGTAAGACATTTCCAGGGGCAGATGTGGATTCTGACCACAATCTATTGGTTATGAACTGCAGATTGAAACTGAAGAAACTGAAAAAAGGTGGGAATTTAAGGAGATGGGACCTGGATAAACTGAAAGAACCAGAGGTTGTAGAGAGTTTCAGAGAGAGCATAAGGGAACAATTGACAGGAACGGGGGAAACAAATACAGTAGAAGAAGAATGGGTAGCTCTGAGGGATGAAGTAGTGAAGGCAGCAGACGATCAAGTAGGTAAAAAGATGAGAGCTAATAGAAATCCTTGGGTAACAGAAGAAATATTGAATTTAATTGATGAAAGGAGAAAATATAAAAATGCAGTGAATGAAGCAGCCAAAAAGGAATACAAACGTCTCAAAAATGAGATCGACAGGAAGTGCAAAATGGCTAAGCAGGGATGGCTAGAGGACAAATGTAAGGATATATAGGCTTGTCTCACTATGGGTAAGATAGATACTGCCTACAGGAAAATTAAAGAGACCTTTGGAGAGAAGAGAACCACTTGTATGAATATCAAGAGCTCACATGGCAACCCAGTTCTAAGCAAAGAAGGGCAGGCAGAAAGGTGGAAGAAGTATATAGAGGGTTTATACAAGGGCGATGTACTTGAGGACAATATTATGGAAATGGAAGAGGATGTAGATGAAGACGAAATGGGAGATAAGATACTGCGTGAAGAGTTTGACAGAGCACTGAAAGACCTGAGTCAAAACAAGGCCCCGGGAGTAGACAACATTCCATTAGAACTACTGATGGCCTTGGGAGAGCCAGTCATGACAGAACTCTACCATCTGGTGAGCAAGATGTATGAGACAGGCGAAATACCCTCAGACTTCAAGAAGAATATAATAATTCCAATCCCAAAGAAAGCAGGTGTTGACAGATGTGAAAATTACCGAACTATCAGTTTAATAAGTCACAGCTGCAAAATACTAATGCGAGTTCTTTACAGACGAATGGAAAAACTGGTAGAAGCGGACCTCGGGGAGATCAGTTTGGATTCCGTAGAAATGTTGGAACATGTGAGGCAATACTAACCTTACGACGTATCTTAGAAGAGAGATTAAGAAAAGGCAAACCTACGTTTCTAGCATTTGTAGACTTAGAGAAAGCTTTTGACAATGTTAACTGGAACACTCTCTTTCAAATTCTGAAGGTAGCAGGGGTAAAATACAGGGAGCGAAAGGCTATTTACAATTTGTACAGAAACCAGGTGGCAGTTATAAGAGTCGAGGGGCATGAAAGGGAAGCAGTGGTTGGGAAAGGAGTGAGACAGGGTTGTAGCCTCTCCCCGATGTTATTCAATCTGTATATTGAGCAAGCAGTAAAGGAAACAAAAGAAAAATTCGGAGTAGGTATTAAAATCCATGGAGAAGAGATAAAAACTTTGAGGTTCGCCGATGACATTGTAATTCTGTCAGAGACAGCAAAGGACTTGGAAGAGCAGTTGAACGGAATGGACAGTGTCTTGAAAGGAGGATATAAGATGAACATAAACAAAAGCAAAACGAGGATAATGGAATGTAGTCAAATTAAATCGGGTGATGCTGAGGGAATTAGATTAGGAAATGAGACACTTAAAGTAGTAAAGGAGTTTTGCTATTTAGGGAGTAAAATAACTGATGATGGTCGAAGTAGAGAGGATATAAAATGTAGACTGGCAATGGCAAGGAAATCGTTTCTGAAGAAGAGAAATTTGTTAACATCGAGTATAGATTTAAGTGTCAGGAAGTCGTTTCTGAAAGTATTTGTATGGAGTGTAGCCATGTATGGAAGTGAAACATGGACGATAACTAGTTTGGACAAGAAGAGAATAGAAGCTTTCGAAATGTAGTGCTACAGAAGAATGCTGAAGATAAGGTGGGTAGATCACATAACTAATGAGGAGGTATTGAATAGGATTGGGGAGAAGAGAAGTTTGTGGCACAACTTGACTAGAAGAAGGGATCGGTCGGTAGGACATGTTTTGAGGCATCAAGGGATCACAAATTTAGCATTGGAGGACAGCGTGGAGGTTAAAAATCGTAGAGGGAGGCCAAGAGATGAATACACCAAGCAGATTCAGAAGGATGTAGGTTGCAGTAGGTACTGGGAGATGAAATGGTTCAAATGGCTCTGAGCACTATGGGACTCAACTGCTGAGGTCATTAGTCCCCTAGAACTTAGAACTAGTTAAACCTAACTAACCTAAGGACATCACAAACATCCATGCCCAAGGCAGGATTCGAACCTGCGACCGTAGCGGTCTCGCGGTTCCAGACTGCAGCGCCTTTAACCGCACGGCCACTTCGGCCGGCCTGGGAGATGAAGAAGCTTGCACAGGATAGAGTAGCATGGAGAGCTGCATCAAACCAGTCTCAGGACTGAAGACCACAACAACAACAACATGTAAGTGATTAGATCTCCATTTCTGTGTGACAAGTAAAATGGCCACCAGACTGCCATAGCGTTGTTCGTGTTTTGTGCTGTGAAGGGTACATTATGGGCGTCAACAGCGACAGATGTTCAGTGATTCCTGTGAAAGACGTGAAGATGCTGCGTACTCGTGTGAGACAGTGTTATCAGCACCTGTCACAGTTTGACAGGGATCTCATTGTGGGTCTCCATTTGGCTGGCTGGTCGAATTTTGTGGTATACAGATCTGAGATGTATATGGATGTTACAATGCACAGGCGGCCCCATGTACAGGATTCCATTAACGTCACAACACAGACGGCTGCGTTTGGAGTGATGTCGTGACCGGGAAACATGGACTGCTGATGAATGGCGTCGCACTTCGTGCAGCAAAGAAACGCGGTTACGCACTACCCCGGAAGCCGTTTGTCATTGAGTACGGCAGAGATGTGGAGAGAGGTCCAGTTCTTCCAATGTTTTGGAGAGGTACAGTGGTGTTACTGCTGACGTCGTGGTGGGGGGAGCCACCGGATATGACTTCAGGTCACGGCTGGTGGGGACTGAGGGGACTCTGACGCTACAGCGGTACGTCATCGGCATACCGCGTCATCACCTGTTACCTCTCATGCGACAGTATCGTGATGCTTCTTTTCAACAGGACGACGTCCGTCCACAGGGGGGTGGGGGGCGTATCTGTATGAACAGTCTGAGTGATTTTGAAGTGCCCCCGTGCCCAGAAAAATCTCCAGGTGTGTGTCCGCTGGAACATGTGTGGAACCGACTTGGACGTCAACTACGTCGCAGAGCCAGTATCCGGGATATGAAGCACCAGTTACGACAGTTGTGGGCCGGCGTATCTCAGGATTGGATACTACGGCTTTATGATACCGTTTTTCAGTCACTGCATTCCTCCAGGCCAGACCTGGTGCAATGTCGTACTGACTACTGCGAAGTTATTTGTCAATTAGATTTGATTTCATAATCGCTGAAATAACATGATATACCATCTCAACCCGTTAACTTTCATTTGATTTCCTCCCCGAGCTCTCGTTGCTTTAGTCTTTTTGTCAGGCAATGTAATTCCCCTGAAATCACGGTAGACAGTGGTATGCGACTGTGAAACTGCACTGTCATTAAGAAGGACAAAAGTGAAAATAGTGATCAAATCTTCAGCACGAGACACGTCTGGAATCCAGCTCTATAGTCGTGCAGCCCTGAAGATTTTATGTCATACCGGCTTCATCAGATGCATATCTATCTGAGAATAACCCATTAACCGCAAATTATTTGCAGTTAGTAGCGGCATGTGAATCACCGGCGTTTCTGCCAGTTGCTTCAAGGTTTCAATATACAAGTTCCCCAAAAGCCTCCGTACCTGATGTGTCAGAATCATTTTCCCCTCTGAATTGCGTTCAACAAGGGTTACGCGTGAAAGTGGATCGGTGGTAGAATACTCCCCATGTGTCGAATTTCTCTGATGTAGCGTAGCGATCGTTATCCCTGATACTCGCATTGGAGTGGCTGAGAAGGTCTAGGGGGCAGCGCTGTGGAATCTGGCCATCGACGTCCTGAGTTCAATCCCTCATAAGCCTAGAATGTTTTCTCTTTCCAGTCTCTCGTGGATATGCCTGAATCCAATCAGTCTGGTATCAAATGAGGACTGTGGATCACCCGCAGGGCAAAAGGCAGTCGGATCTTCAAACTCACCATCCTCCCCCTCTTAGTGCCATGGTGCAGAAAGACTGTACTCCAGCAGCCCGGGCACAGGTTATGCAGAGTGACCCTTTACTTTCACGTCTTACTCGTACTGGAACATGGGTTGTCCCCAGTTTGAGGGTGAGATACTTCACCATGAGTAATGCGTCTGTCCTCCATGTCTCACAGAGGTTTGTTGAACATTTCTGTGACGCTCTCACACAGACTAGACATGGCAGTGATGAATGACGGAAGTCTTCTTTGAAGCGTGTCTACCTCTTCCGTAAATCTGAGTTGGTAAGGTTCTCGGATCAACGAACAGTTCTCAATAACCGGTCGGATAATAGGCCTGCAGGCTATGTCTTTCGTGGGAAAATTGCTGTTCGACGTGATTCTTCCAGTAAGTCTTCTGTGCAGCCCACAGCTTTGTTATTTCTCCACCTTAAGTTTCTCTGCGTTGATACTCGTAGATTCTTTATGGTCGTAATTGAACCAGTGTCTTATCAGTCGTCGATAACCGTATGGATAGATATTCTTCATAGCAAAATGTCTCCATGATATAAATAATAAAAGAATGCTCCAGGTACTCATTTTCAGACACAACTCGTTTCGAGTATTCATTCTCACTATCGACTGGAAATATGTGAAGTGGTGTTTTTTGTGATTGTTGCATGTGTGTTTTCTTCCTTTTTTGCCTTGCAGCCATCATTTTGTGGTATTACTGCAAGTGGACAATCGGAAAATATGTATCTTCTGTTTTTATGCGGTGATGTTAGAAAATAATATTTCTTCGTCTGTCTGCTTACAGGTACTACGTCTCCTTAGTTGTGCAGGAATCTACATACAGGCTAAAGATTAGTCCCACTCTTTGTTTATGTGAAATCAGAGTATGGTACAAAGATGCTACGACAGTACGTCTTCTCAGGGACTGCAGATACGTTCAGAGGTGTTCGATTTTCCGTGGATTTTATTATTAATTCGAGTTGTCCTCTATAAATTCCATCATAACACTATTATCTAAACTATCGATTTTCTTTCTGTTGTGTTTTATATGTATAAAACGTAACTGTTGGTATGTCGTATTATTTAAATTATGAATGACACAGCTCCAGGCTATGCAAAAACATATTTGGTAAATATGTCATCGTAACAACATCTTACACGAACAATGATTTTGTGACGATTTAACATGCTGTCTAGACGCGGAGGTCACCTAAACAGGCGAGTACAGTGAAATTATGTAAAACTACGATCAAAATATAACGTTTCGAAAATAAAAAGCCAAAAATTGGAGATATATGAGGCCCAAATTTGCCGGCATAGCGCAGTTACAGCTATGTTGAGCTATTTTTACAAGCGAAACTAATGTTAATTTACTTAGTGCTAAGAGACTTGGATCTTACATTTAGTATACATACTGACCATTTTCTCATCTAGTTTCGGTGTACTGTTGGAGATGGTTTTGGAGCTGTGTCTTTTTATCGCTATCTATTGAATGCTGTTTAAAAATGTGTGTCACTTCATTAAAAAGTAACCCTACTCACGAAAGTCTCAGTTAACAAAAATATTAGGACCATCAAGGATTTAGGAAACTACACCCCTTTTGGGTATTGTCATCTCTCTAAGACATAGTTACTATATCTGGAATTGGTAAGAAGTATTAGAGTTGTTAGGTATTAAGTAATTCATCATGTGTATTCCAATGATAAGATTTGTTTAGCGTAAACTGTTTACCAAATTGTCCTTATGTAATTATTGTGGTTCAAAACAGAATAAAGTACTTGGACCTTAGTTTGACGGTGGTGATGTCCTCGTCGAAAATGTATTTCTGAAAAACAGTTTGGTGAGGCAATGGAATTATACCGTAGTTGACACAGTGAGCATCGGTGGTTCCAAATTCTCTCGCTCCTGTTTCAGGGTTACTCGTACCGACATCCTCGGCAGTCAGGTCGCAGCAGGGCCGGAGCGCCATGGCCTCTCTACTGGTGGTCACCATGCTGCTGGTGGCCGCGACGCCGGCGCGTATCAACGGTAAGCGCAGTCGCAGACTGGGCGTGGTCGAGCTGCGTCACACTCCAGCCGCTGTGCGGCCCTGCTTCTGTGAGATTCTTTGCGAGCTACCTGCTGCCCTGCTGATTACTTAGCTCTCTTGCCTTACAACTTTCCGCTACTGTTTTTCCTACTTGAATGATATAAGGTATACAATTTCCAGTCACATTAATGTGATCACCTGCCCGAAGCCTGAAAAGCCACCTTTGCAGTGTGGAATCGCTGCCCGATCGGGGTCGTCCCACAGATCCTCCAGTGAGTTTAAACCCGGGCAGTCTGGTGGCCAGGGGAGTATAGTAGAGTCATTCTGGTACTCTTAGAAACATGCACGTACATTCCAAGCTGTATGACACGTTGCGTTGTCCTGCTGGTAGACGTCATCATGCTGAGGGAAAAACAAACTGTGTGTACGGGTGGATTTCATCTACATCTACATACATACTCCGCAATCCACCATACGGTGCGTGGTGGAGGGTACCTCGTACCACAACTAGCATCTTCTCTCCTTGTTCCACTCCCAAACAGAACGAGGGAAAAATGACTGCCTATATGCCTCTGTACGAGTCCTAATCTCTCTTATCTTTGTGGTCTTTCCGCGAAATATAAGTTGGCGGCATTAAAATTGTACTGCAGTCAGCCTCAAATGCTGGTTCTCTAAATTTCCTCAGTAGCGATTCACGAAAAGAACGCGTCCTTTCCTCCAGATACTCCCACCCGAGTTCCTGAAGCATTTCCGTAACACTCGCGTGATGATCAAACCTACCAGTAACAAATTTAGCAGCCCGCCTCTCAATTTCTTCTATGTCCTCCCTCAATCCGACCTGATAGGGATCCCAAACGCTCGAGCAGTACTCAAGAATAGGTCGTATTAGTGTTTTATAAGCGATCTCCTTTACAGATGAACCACATCTTCCCAAAATTCTACCAATGAACCGAAGACGACTATCCGCCTTCCCCACAACTGCCATTACATGCTTGTCCCACTTCATATCGCTCTGACATGTTACGCCCAAATATTTAATCGACGTGACTGTGTCAAGCGCTACACTACTAATGGACTATTCAGACATTACGGGATTCTTTTTCCTATTCATCTGCATTAATTTACATTTATCTATATTTAGAGTTCTAAGCAGATTCATAACGACGTAGGTTGCAGTAAGTACTGGGAGATGAAGAAGCCTGCACAGGATAGAGTAGCATGGAGAGTTGCATCAAACCAGTCTCAGGACTGAGGACCACAACAACAGCAACAATATATTTAGAGTTATCTGCCATTCTTTACACCAATCACAAATCCTGTCCAAATCATACTGTATCCTCCTACAGTCACTCAACGATGACACCTTCCTGTACACCACAGCATCATCAGCAAACATCCGCACATTGCTGTCCACTCTATCCAAAAGATCATTTATGTAGATAGAAAACAACAGCGGACCTACCACACTTGCCTGGGGCACTCCAGATGATACCTCCGATCAATACTCACCGTCGAGGACAACGTACTGGGTTCTATTACTTAAGAAGTCTTCGAGCCAGTCACATATTTGGGAACCAATCCCATATGCTCGTACCTTAGTTAGGAGTCTGCAGTGGGGCACCGACTCAAACGCTTTCCGGAAGTCAAGGAATATGGCATCCGTCTGATACCCTTCATCCATGGTGTGAAAAAAGGGAGAGTTGCGTTTCGCAGGAGCGATGCTTTCTAAAGCCGTGCTGATGCATGGACAGCAACTTCTCTGTCTCAAGGAAATTCATTATATTAGAACCGATAATATGTTCGAGAATCTAGCAACAAACCGATGTTAAGGATATTGGTCTGTAATTTTGAGGATCCGTCCTTCTACCTTTCTTATATACAGGCGTCACCTGCGCTTTTTTCCAGTCGCTCAGGACTATACGTTGGGCAAGAGGTTCGCGATAAATGCAAGCTGCCGGCCGCGGTGGTCTCGCGGTTCTAGGCGCGCAGTCCGGAACCGTGCGACTACTACGGTCGCAGGTTCGAATCCTGCCTCGGGCATGGATGTGTGTGCTGTCCTTAGGTTAGTTAGGTTTAAGTAGTTCTAAGTTCTAGGGGACTGATAACCACAGCAGTTGAGTCCCATAGTGCTCAGAGCCATTTGAACCATTTGAAATGCAAGCTAAGTGAGGAGCGAATGCAGTAGAGTACTCTCTGTAAAACCGAACTGAAATCCCATCAGGACCTGGCGATTTCCTTATTTTCAACCCATTCAGCTGCTTCGCAACCCCAGGGATGTCTATCACTATGTCCTCCATACGGGAATCTGTACGAGACTCAAACGGCGCTATGTTTGTACGATCCTCCTGCGTGAAAGATTTCCCAAATGCTAAATTTAAAATTTCAGCTTTCGTTTTGCTGTCTTCCGTTGCCAGGCCAGACTGATCAGTGAGTGACTGGATGGAAACCTTCGACCCGCTTACCGATTTTACGTAAGACCAGAATTTCCTTGGGTTTTAAGCAAGATCTTTCGCTAAGGTATGACGGTGGCAGTGGTTGTATGCTTCGCGCATCGCTCTTTTTACAGCAGCACCAATCTCTACTAACTTTTCCCTGTCCTCATTCTCCCGATCTTTCTTGAACCGCGAGTGCAACTGTCTTTGCTTCCTGAGCATTCTCCGAATTGCGCTGTTAAACCACGGTGGGTCTTTTCCGTCCGTAACCCACTTTTTCGGCACATACTTCTCCAGTGCGTGATTTACAATGTGTTTAAAATTTGCCCATAATTTGGCACTCAGCGAAAGATGTATACTTGTGTTGATGCACTTTGCGTTCCATAATTACGCGATCATCAGGGGCATGACACGAAAACGTTCCCAGAACGTAACTGTGGCAGGGTGTTCCCTTGGAGACATTTCACCAGCTAACAGGCATGTGTTCGATGGAGGATAAAACGTGACTCATCTGTAAACACTACCTGACGCCAATCAGTGGACGTATAGTTGCAGTACTGGCGTGCAAAATCCAGCCTTCGTCGCTAATGGACAACCGTCAGCATGGAAGCATGAACCAGGCGCCAGGTGCGGAGGTACATACACAGCACCTTCCCCTGAACGGTCGTTGTGGAGACACTGTTGGTAGCCCCTTGGTTCATCTGGGTAGCCAGTTGCTCAACAGTTGCACGTCTCTTAGCCCATACACATCACCGCAACTACATCTACATCCATACTCCTGACGGTGTGTGGCGGAGGGTACCTTGAGAACCTCTATCGGTTCTCCCTTCTATTCCAGTCTCGTATTGTTCGTGGAAAGAAGGATTGTCGTTAAGCTTCTGTGTGGGCTCTAATCTCTCTTATTTTATCCTCATGGTCTCTTCGCGAGATATACATAGGAGGGAGCAATATACTGCTTAACTCTTCGGTGCCCGCATCTCGTGGTCGTGCGGTAGCGTTCTCGCTTCCCACGCCCGGGTTCCCGGGTTCGATTCCCGGCGGGGTCACGGATTTTCTCTGCCTCGTGATGGCTGGGTGTTGTGTACTGTCCTTAGGTTAGTTAGGTTTAAGTAGTTCTAAGTTCTAGGGGACTGATGACCATAGATGTTAAGTCCAATAGTGCTCAGAGCCATTTGAACCATTTTTTTGCTCAGAGCCATTTGAACTCTTCGGTGAAGGTATGTTCTCGAAACTTTAACACAAGCCCGTACCGAGCTACTGAGCGTCTCTCCTGCAGAGTCTTCCACTGGAGTTTATCTATCATCTCCGTAACGCTCTCGCGATTACTAAATGATCCTGTAACGAAGCGCGCTGCTCTCCGTTGCATCTTCTCTATATCTTCTAGCAACCCTATCTGGTAGGGATCCCACACTGCTGAGCAGTGGGCGAACAAGCGTACTGTAACCTACTTCCTTTGTTTTCGGGTTGCATTTCCTTAGGATTCTTCCAATGAATCTCAAAAATGGTTCAAATGGCTCTGAGCACTATGGGACTTAACAGCTGTGGTCATCAGTCCCCTAGAACTTAGAACTACTTAAACCTAACTAACCTAAGGACATCACACACATCCATGCCCGAGGCAGGATTCGAACCTGCGACCGTAGCAGTCGCGCGTTCCGGACTGCGCGCCTAGAACCACGAGACCACCGCGGCCGGCAATGAATCTCAGTCTGGCATCTGCTTTACCGACGATCAACTTTATTTGATCATTCCATTTTAAATCACTACTAATGCCTACTCCCAGATAATTTATGGAATTAACTGCTTCCAGTTGCTGACGTGCTATTTTGTAGCTAAATGATAAGGGATCTATCTATGTATTCGCAGCACTTTACACTTGTCTACATTGAGATTGAATTGCCATTCCCTGCACCATGCGTCAATTCGCTGCAGATCCTCCTGCATTTCAGCACAATTTTCCATTGTTACAACCTCTCGATATACCAGAGCATCATCTGCAAAAAGCCTCAGTGAACTTCCGATGTCATCCACAAGGTCATTTATGTATATTGTGAATAGCAACGGTCCTATGACACTCCCCTGCGGCACACCTGAAATCACTCTTACTTCGGAAGACTTCTCTCCATTGAGAATGACATGCTGCGTTCTGTTATCTAGGAACTCTTCAATCCAATCACACAATTGGTCTGATAGTTCATATCCTCTTACTTTGTTCATTAAACGACTGTGGGGAACTGTATCGAACGCCTTGCGGAAGTCAAGAAACACGGCATCTACCTGGGAACCCGTGTCTATGGCCCTCTGAGTCTCGTGGAGGAATAGCGCGAGCTGGGTTTCACACGACCGTCTTATTCCAAACCCATGCTGATTCCTACAGAGTAGATTTCTAGTCTCCAGAAAAGTCATTATACTCGAACATAATACGTGTTCCAAAATTCTGCAACTGATCGACGTTAGAGATATAGGTCGATAGTTCTGCTCATCTGTTCGACGTCCCTTCTTGAAAACGGGGATGACCTGTGCCCTTTTCCAATCCTTTGGAACGCTACGCTCTTCTAGAGACCTACGGTACACCGCTGCAAGAAGGGGGCAAGTTCCTTCGCGTACTCTGTGTAAAATCGAACTGGTATCCCATCAGGTCCAGCGGCCTTTGCTCTTTTGAGGGATTTTAATTGTTTCTCTATCTTTCTGTCGTCTATTTCGATATCTACCATTTTGTCATCTGTGCGACAATCTAGAGAAGGAACTACAGTGCAGTCTTCCTCTGTGAAACAGCTTTGAAAAAAGACATTTAGTATTTCGGTCTTTATTCTGTCATCCGCTGTTTCAGTACCATTTTGGTCACAGAGTGTCTGGACGTTTGGGTTTGATCCACCTGCCGCTTTGACATAAGACCAAAATTTCTTAGAATTTTCTGCCTAGTCAGTACGCAGAACTTTACTTTCGAATTCATTGAACGCCTCTCGCATAGCCCTCCTCACACTACATTCCGCTTCGAGTAATTTTTGTTTGTCTGCAAGGCTTTGGCTATGTTTATGTTTGCTGTGAAGTCCCCTTTGCTTCCGCAGCAGTTTTCTAACTCGGTTGTTGTACCACGGTGGCTCTTTTCCATCTCTTACGATCTAGCTTGGCACATACTCATCTAACGCATATTGTACGATGGTTTTGAACTTTGTCCACTGATACTCAACACTATCTGTACTTGAGACAAAACTTTTGTCGTCCACTCATGTGATCTGTGGCCCATAGTACACCACAGTTGCATCAGTGCCGGTTTTGGATAGCTCCATTTTGCCATGCACAATATGCGTTAAGCAGAGCGGCAAGCAAACTGTTTACAAACTTAGCCATTTCGGTCATGTTTCCAACTTGGTCCAAAAACCTATGATCGTACCCTTTATGACATCAGATGAATCATTCAGTTACAACAGTACAACAGCTGCACTGTTTTCTGCGTCGCCCCGACACGATTTATATACCCCCCCACCGCTAGTGCTGCCACCTGCCGTGAGTGGTTATTATACCCTGACGTCGAAGATATTCTGTGGTCACATTAATGTAACTGGACTATATATACAGGGTGGGGCAATTAAAAGTGGCCTGGACGAGTAGATACTACAGGACGTCGATTTTTGGCAGCATTAACGGAGGAGGAAAAGATGTGGAGTTACTTCCAACAGGATGGAGCGACTTCTCATACAGCCAGCCGACCTTTGGAGCACCTTTACACAATCTTCACGCCTGGCAGAGTTATTGGGAAAGGTGAGACTGGTCGCGTCCCCAGCTGGCCACCCGTGTCACCTGATCTGCCAGTGCGCGATTACTCTGTGAGGTGAGCCCTCAGTTCTCAGGCGTATCGCAACAACGCTCATAGTCTTCAAGAAGTGCAGCACAAAATTTCGGATGAGACTGCAGCAGTTCCAGCAGTCCAGCTTCGATCTGCCCTCAGCAACTTGCTGACCAGGCCTTAAACGTGCCAAGAGATGAATTGTGGTCACTTTCAACAGCTGCTCTAGTCAGGCTATTGCCGTATTTCCTTTCTTCCGCTGTGTTTCCTTGTACCCTCGAACTTTCTCCGGGCCACTTCTGTTTGTCCCACCCTGAACAACATTACAATACTACTCGTATTTACGACATTTGCAAACTAGTAACTGTACCTATTACAAGATGTTAACCCTCCGTCGCTCGCCCGGATGACACTCGTCATCCACATGACTTTTCCGCTCAATTTTGTCTGACACTGCAGGATTGAGATCGCGCCTTTTTCGGTACCTTTCTGTTAACTCTCCAGCAGTTAGCGCCAATCATTGTTGGCTTTCAGTTACGAAAGATACATTGCTTATGAAACACTATTATAGTCTGGAGGACACCAGTCATCCGCGCGACCTCTGCTGCCACAATCTCAAACAAAGTAAGTCTGTATTACTTTATTGCTTCCCTACATTCAATCGATCTTCCATGTGCGTAAATTTGGACTTATTGAAACTTACTGTAGTTACCTTCTGTGTTACCTAGTATTCTATTTATTTTCAGATTGTGGAAGAAATATCAAAAGTAAAAAAAAAAAAAAAAAAAAAAAAAACCTTGGACAGAGTTTAGTAGAGATCCTAATGTATGGTTGTAACGGCTCAATTAGCTGAGTGATGGAGATGCTCATAGTGATAGCGCTGACTCAGAGACTGAGGACTGTGTTCATGAAAGCGGTCATGATTCAGGAAGAGAACAAGAAGTACCAGAGAATGGTGAATATGAGTCACAGGAAGAACTAACTCAAGAGGATGCATTTCTTTTAGGGAAAGATGGGATAAGTAAACGGAGGAAAAATAAATATCCTGCCATTGTTAGAAGCAGATCTTGTAATATTATTACGCATTTGCCTGGACCAAAAATCAAGTTCGTATAAAAAAGACAGAAATAGAAATTCTGAATTTGTTCTTGGATGAAAACATAATAAGCACTACCGCTACATGCACTAATATATACATCAGTTAAGTTCGTGGTAAATTCTCTAGGGAAAGGGACGCTAAAGAGACAAATGCGACAGAGATCAGAGCTTTCATTGGTTTGTTGTATCTGTGTGGATCTTTGAGATGTTTATTTATTTAATGGTTTATTATACACTACTACACATTGATCTTGCCAAAAGCCGAGAAGCGATTCTTCTTAGTGTTTTAGCTCTCAGGGGCGCTCTGGGATGCTCTCTGGGGCACTCTGGGATGCTCTCTGGGCCACTCTGGGATTTTTTTGGGCGTCTTTTTGATGCTTTCTTTTGTCTCTCTTATTATCAAAATTGTGGGATAACTCAAAGTGAAACGGACTTGAATCATGTTATGTATGCATAAGTGAAAACCGATTCAGGTTTCTGTTGAGATGTCTTAGGTTTGATAATATCCGTCATAGAGGTGTTCGCACAGAGACTGACAAGTTGGCTTCTATCAGAGGTGTAGTTTAACTATTCACGATCAATTGCCAAAAATATTTTTCACCTAGTGAATATCTTACTGTTGACGAACAGCTTTTGGCAATTAGAGGAAACTGCTCATTCCAATCAGGCAATATATGCCTAGCAAACCAGCAAAGTACGGGTTTAGTGTTTCCTTTGGTTGACGTAAAAACAGCTTTCACATTGAATTTAGAACTGTACGTCGGTAAGCAATCAGAGGGACCATGTAATACCAGTAATTCAGCTGAAGATATTGTTCTTCGAATGGTCGAACTGTTTGAAACGTTAGAATATATTATACTGTATACGAATATTAAATGTATTTTATTTATATTTAATAAAAAATCATAAAATCAGTCATGAAGACCTTCAAAGTATACAAATAGATCGCTTGCTTTGTGGATGACACCTGTCATCCGCGCGATTGACCATGCCACGAATTTTCGTGCGAGTTACGGAGGGGTAAAGTCTATTTCCCCTGGACGACAGCTCAGGTGTTGAAGTGTGGTTGTGTGAACGAAACACGGTTACTGTATACTGACGGGTGTAGTTACGACATGCAGAAATCATTAGGTTTCAACGTTGTGTTTGTGGGAAGACTGCTCGATGCAGAGAAAAAATTAACACACTGATGTGTGTACATGTTAAGGCGCCAAATATAAAAGTATGTGCGCTTACAGCCGGTATGCCTTGTATACAGGGTGTTCAAAAAAAAGTGTCGAATACTTTGAGAGGTGGTAGTACTCATAGGAACAAGAAAAATAAGTCCGTTAACATGAGTTCGGATATGCATACTTACTGAGATCAGGCCAACAAACATGGGTCCAGAAATGAATGCTTTCTGCGATCATCACGAGTTGACAGGAGGTGTTCAACGTAGCGTTGACAATGCAGCCAGCTGCCCGCCGGAGTAAGGCCGTTATTACACTATCAAATTTCTTTGTCAAAGATTTGATCAAATATGTGATCAAATATACGTCAAATATATTTGACAAAGATCTTTGAATTGGCACTAAAAAGGGGTATTACACCGTCATCATATTTTTGGTCAAAGTTCAAGATGGCTGATAACAACAACTTGTTATTAACCGCAGCAGTAGCATGTACCACAATTGCACTGTGTGCACATGCGGAAGAGAAGCGGGGGAAAAAAAGGAAGCAAACCTGGGTGAAGACGTGGGTTTTATTACGACACGATAAAAGCATTCAACAAGACTTGTTACGCGAGCTTATAGTGGAGGACGTCAAGTCGTACATCAATTACTTAAGAATGGATGAGCATACACTTCTGTATGTGCTCAGTGAAGTGTATCCTCATATCACAGAGCACAATATTCACTTAAGAACTGCTATATCTGCAGAAGACAGACTCACTGTAACACTCCGATTCCTTGTTACAGGAGAGAAGTCAGTTTAGCTTAGGACAGGTCTCCAATCTTCTTAATCTATTTTTGTATTCAGGGCACCTCACGTTGTAAAGTGCCTCATCAGCTTCATACATCTCTTTTAATTTTGTAGTTGTCGGTACACACCAATTGTATTTACTGGCAATGTTTATAAAAACACTACAGATGACAGAACGCTGCAGCGATGCTAGCGCTCCACGTGGTAACATATCACATTGCAGTGTACAAAAGACAAGCGACTTCTTTGATCAAATCTACAGCGAGGACCTAGATTTGATCAAATTTGACGACAGACGAGATTTGACAAAGTTCCCTATTACACCATCAAATGTCTTTGACAAAGATATTTGACAAAGAAATTTGATAGTGTAATACCGGTCTAAGGCATGACGCACCCTTTGAAGTATACCCAGTGGCTGTTGTACCTGCTGGCACGCACTGAAAACGCGACCCTGTAGAGTCCGCACATCGCTGATTGGTGTGGCGTACACCAATTGCTTCAAGTGTACCCACAACCAAACCCTCTTGGGGATTGAGGTTTAGGGAACGAGCAGGACAAGTTGTGGAACCCGACCAATCCAGCAGTCAAGAAATGTCTGTATCAGGTGCTAATATCTGCAGCCAAGCATTGCGCAGCCCTCCCTATAAACACGTGTTTATCTCCAAAAGCATGCCTTTCCGGACCCATGTTTATTCGACTTATTTTGCTTCTATGAGTACTACCACCTCTCAAAGCGTTCGATACTCTGATTCTTATACACGTTTAAAAACGCCCGAAGTGGCTTAGATGACGCCGAGGCGATTAGTTTGATGTAAGACACATGGCGTCGCTAATGGCGGGAAATACCCCAAAACTGAGTGACAAACGTTGAACACGAGACGTCACCAGATGACGTACCTCGTCACCCGTGCAGTGGCCGGGCTTGGCGATCCTACTCTGACTGATTGGGGGCAGTGCTTTACATCGCACCGATGGGCTACTCTGTTATCATACACTGAGGCGACAAAAGCCGTGAGACACTCCTCAGTATTGCGTCGGACCCCCTTTTTCCCGGCGTAGTGCAGCAACTCAACGTGACAGGGACTCTACAGGTCGTTGGATGTCCCCTGCAGAAGAACTGATCCACGCTGCCTATATAGGGTAGTCCGTTGATAGTGACCGGGCCAAATATCTCACGAAATAAGCATCAAACGAAAAAACTACAAAGAACGAAACTTGTCTAGCTTGAAGGGGGAAACCAAATGGCGCTATGGTTGGCCCGCTAGATGGAACTGCCATAGGTCAAACGGATATTTTAAATAGGCACCCCCTTTTTATTACATATCCGTGTAGTACGTAAAGAAATATGAATGTTTTACTTGGACCACTTTTTTCGCTTTGTGATAGATGGCGCTGTAATAGTCACAAACGTATAAGTACGTGGTATCACGTAACATTCCGCCGATAGGGACGGTATTTGCTTCGTGATACACTACCCGTGTTAAAATGGACCGTTTACCAATTGCGGGAAAGGTCGATATCGTGTTGATGTATGGCTATTGTGATCAAAATGCCCAACGGTCGTGTGCTATGTATGCTGCTCGGTATCCTGGACGACATCATCCAAGTGTCCGGACCGTTCGCCGGATAGTTACGTTATTTATGGAAACAGGAAGTGTTCAGCCACATGTGAAACGTCAACCACGACCTGCAACAAATTATGATGCCCATGTAGGTGTTTTAGCTGCTATCGCGGCTAATCCGCACATCAGTAGCAGACAAATTGCGCGAGAATCGGGAATCTCAAAAACGTCGGTGTTGAGAATGCTACAGCAACATCGATTGCACCATTACCATTTTTCTACGCACCAGGAATTGCATGGCGACGACTTTGAACGTCGTGTACAGTTCTACTACTGGGCACAAGAGAACTTACAGGACGATGACAGATTTTCTGCACGCGTTCTATTTAGGGACGAAGCGTCATTCACCAACAGCGGTAACGTAAACCGGCATAATATGCACTACTGGGCAACGGAAAATCCACGATGACTGTGACAAGTGGAACATCAGCGACCTTGCCGGGTTAATGTACGGTGCGGCATTATGGGAGGAAGGATAATTGGCCCCCATTTTATCGATGGCAATCTGAATGGTGCATTTGTATGCTGATTTCCTACTTAATGTTCTACCGATGTTAGTACAAGATGTTTGACTGCATGACAGAATGGTGATGTACTTCCAACATGATGTCCGGCACATAGGTCGCGTGCGGTTGAAGCGGTATTGAATAGCATATTTCATGACAGGTGGACTGGTCGTCGAAGCGCCATACCATGGCCCGCACGTTCACCGGATCTGACGTCCCCGGATTTCTTTCTGTGGGGAAAGTTGAAGGATATTTGCTATGGTGATCCACCGACAACGCCTTACAACATGCGTCAGCGCATTGTCAATGCATGTGCGAACATTACGGAAGGCGAACTACTCGCTGTTGAGAGGAATGTCGTTACACGTATTGCGAAATGCCTTGAGGTTGACGGACATAACTTTGAGCATTTATTGCATTAATGTGGTATTTACAGGTAATCAAGCTGGAACAGCATGCGTCCTCAGAGATGATAAGTTCAGAAAGGTGCATGTATCACATTGGAACAACCGAAATAAAATGTTCAAACGTACCTACGTTCTGTATTTTAATTAAAAAACCTACCTGTTACCAACTGTTCGTCTAAAATTGTGAGCCATATGTTTGTGACTATTACAGCGCCATCTATCACAAAGCGAAAAAAATGGTCCAACTAAAAGATTCATATTTCTTTACGTAGTACACGGATGTGTAAAAAAAATGGGGGTTCCTATTTTAAAAAACGCAGTTGATATCCGTTTGACCTATGGCATCGCCATCTAGCGGGCCAACCATAGCGCCATCTGATTTCCCCCTTGAAGCTAGACGAGTTTTGGTCTTTGTAGTTTTTTCGTTTGACGCTTTTTTCGTGAGATATTTGGCCCGGTCACGATAAATGGACCAAACTGTATAGACGTCCACAATTGCTAAAGTGTTGCTGGTGCAAGATATTACGCACAAATTGACCTCTCCACTATGCCCCATAAATGTCGGTCGGGATTCATATCGACTGATCTACGTGGCGAAATCATTCGCTCGCATTGTCCACAACGTTCTTCAAACCAATTCATAGTTGAATGGTTGCAATTAGTCTCAAAGTACCTGAAATTAACCATTTCCAGTCAATGATCGGCACAGTTTGACCAGAGGACCCAGAACATTCCAGGCAAACACAGCCAACAACATCATGGAGACACCTCCAGCTCGCACAGCGCTTTGTTGATGACTAGGGTCTTTCGCTTCGAGGGCTCTACACCACACTCGAACCGTAACATCAGCTCTTACCAACTGAAATCGAGACTCATCTGGGCTGGCCACGATTTTCGGGTCGTCTAGGTTCCAACTGAATGGTCGCGAGTCCAGGTGAGCCGCTGCAAGTGCTGTCGCGCTATTAGCAAAGACACTGGCGTCAGTCGTTTGCTGCCGTAGCCCATTAACGCCAAATTTCTCCGCTCTGTCCTAACGGATACGTTCGTCGTACATATCCCATTGATATCTACAGTTATGTCACGCAGTGTTCGTAGCGCTGACAACTCAACGCAAAGGCCGCTGCCCTCGGTCGTTAAGAGAAAGCCACTGGCCACTGCGTTATGCGTTTTGAGAGATAATTTGGAATTCTCAGCGCACTCCTGACACTCGGAATAATAAATTCCTGAACGTCTTACGAAATGGAATGTTCCACGCGTCTAGCTGCAACTACCACCCCAGGTTCAAGGTCTGCAAATTCCCGCCGTCCAGCCATAATCAAAAATTGGTTCGGATTGTTCTGAGCACTGTGGGACTCAACATCTGAGGTCATCAGTCCCCTAGAACTTAGAACTACTGAAACCTAACTAACCCAAGGACATCACACACTTCCATGCCCGAGGCAGGATTCGAACCTGCGACCGTAGCGGTCACGCGGTTCCAGACTGAAGCGCCTAGAACCGGCCATAATCACGTCGGAAACCTTTTGACATGAATAGCCTGAGTAAAAATGACAGCTCACAGAGTGTATCGGCAGTTTATACCTTGTGTATGCGATACTACCGCCATTCGTGGATGTGGATGTCTCTATTCCACGACTTTCGTCATCTCAGTGTAAGTGCAAGTGGATTCATCGTAGTACTGGATTACCACTACAACGAGCCCTAGCACATCGCATCGAATAATGCGAGAACCAATGCAGCGTAGCCTACTAGAGCAATGTGCAGCACTGGTCGTACCAGCAAGGGTATGATCGTCAAGCCCAAAATCTACAAGTGCGATGAGGTACGCCAATAGGTGGTCTCACATGTGCAGCATTTTTTATCCACTTTTGGGGTATTTTCCCGGCATTAGCGACCCCATGTCTCTGGCATCAGATTACTTGTGTCAGAGTCATCTACGTCGCCTCGGGTGTTTTTAAAGATTTATAAGTATCACCACGTATACGATTCGACTATTGAGCACAATATTTCGCTGATTCGTCTCCACCAGATGAAGCGAGTGCTTGTCCTAGAAGTGTCCAGTACGCGGCTTCCAACCGAACAGCGTGCATGCCTCAAGTCGTCACACAGAGCGTCAGAACACTTGACGAGGGTGACCGGGTCGGTGGTCCAAACACCGTATCTGTTTTTGGCGCACGTCTTTCATTATGAAACCCTCGACGTCTTGCTTGCAAGAAATGTCTTAATACAACAGCGTTGCTGCTGGATCTATCGGAAGTCTGCGTCGGACTTCATGAGAAATTTGATTCAAGGTAGATCATAATGTATCAGGAGACTGAACCTACAAGCTAGCACATGGGGTTTTTGCTCTTAAAGCGTTACGAGATTTGATTGCACCAACTGTCTGAGAGGGTCAAACTGATACGAAGTTCTCGGGTGAGGTCGCCGACATAGTGCGACGTTCACGAGCTTCGCCCAGTTCGTTTCTCGTAACAACAGAACTCGTATGGAAAGCCGATTGCTTTGCGTCATTACAATCAAATTAGTACCAACAGCGGGAAAAGACACTCTGACACTACATCTGACCAGGACAGCGGAAGTTTGAGGGTCTGAACGAGCGCGGACCTCGGGGTGTAATAACTGCCAACAAAGATCGTTTGGACAACAATGATGAGCTTGTGCCCCAATCTTGAATGTGTGCGTAATTGTAGTATCACTACGGAATGTGCTGCAGTCACTTCAAAATGGATAGATGCCGTGTGTATGTGGGGTTTATTGCTTAATTAATGTTCGGTGGGAGTCGAAAATGGTTGTTTGTGGTGTAGTGCACATGGTAGTCGTCTTGCAGTAGTCCCACGGCTACTAGCACGTGTCGCCAGACATTTAATTGTTAATCAAGTACATTATACGCCCATTAAATACGTGGTGACAACGATACCATACGACGTTCCTTCTCTGTGTAATAAATCTGAGCGGTGCTCGTTACCAACAGTAGTTCTGTATAGTGAATCAAATATTCATCGAAGCCATGGACTCACTCGATTGTGTCCCACTTTACACATCGCTGCTCTAGTTCTCACTGTGAACTCCCACAGTGTGCTCCTGGATGGAAAGGCTACAGTTATTCCTCTGACGTATTGGTGAACGGTCAACGGTCTTGTCGCAGTAGTAACACGGTTCCTGTCATACCTGCTAAGTTAAGCTCTTTTTTGCTTGGACGGGTGACCGTATGGGTCTGCCGAGGCCCGTCGGCAAGCGCGATGCACTCAGCCCTTGTGACGCCAAATGAGGAGCTACTTGATTAAGAAGTGGCGGCTCCATTCTCGAAAACTGAAAACGGCCAGGAGAGTGGTCTGCTGACAATATGCCCTCCGTATCCGTATCCAATGCGTGTATCGGCTCAGGATAACACGGCGGTCGGTCAGCACCGTTGAGCCTTCCGAGGCCTGTTCATAGGCCGTTTTTTATTAGAGCATTGGGCAATGGGACTCTAAGATAGATCATATTGCTGTGGAGCCGAATTGTGTAACGCAGTTGTACAGTTCCTAGTCGTTATGTATCATACACCACGTAATATAGGCCTACAGTAAAAATTTGGAAATTTGTGGTAAGTTCCTATGGGACCAAACTGCTGAGGTCATCGGTCCCTAGGCTTACACACTACTTAATCTAACTTAAACTAACTTACGCTAAGGAGAACACACATAACCCCCCCCCCCCTCCTTCGACAGGGGGAACCGCGCGAACCGTGGCAAGACACCTGAGACCGCGCGGCTACCCCGCGCGGCAGCCTAAAGTAATTTAATATTTTAATCAGTATTATGCATGTAGTAAAGAGTGTTAGTAAACTGAGTACGGCGTAATAATCTAGAATGCTGTTGTACGTATACGTTTTTCTTTTTCCCTATGACTCGAGATAACAGATATAATATGCACCGCCGTTCTGGCCACAGACGGACAGTAGCGACCAACCGATCTCCGTATCATCTTTTACTAACGTCACTTGGATGCATTTAGAAGACCCGTGGCGTCAGCACAAAGCTCTCCCGCCCGTTATCGGCATGGTAGACGTGCTATCAAGTATCTCAAATGGCTTCACGAGGCTGAACGCACGCCATTCCAGTCTTCCCACCGAGGGAATATCCCTGGCAGTACCGGGCATTGAACAGTGAAGAAACTTTTAATAGCAAAGATCGCTTCAATATGTTTATTCCTGATAGGTTTCAACAGTTATGACTGTCATTTTCAAATCTTAAAAAAAATTGTTGTATGCCTTCTGCACCATCATGACTGTATCACATGTTGACATTGTAGTGCATAGTATGTACCATATTCGTCACACGTTTGTTAAAAATAGGAACAAGTTTGTCAGCAGATGCATTTAACATGTCATCTAAAAGTAAACATGGGTACCAATGTGCACTGTTACGCAATTCAAATTCTAACATGCACCAGTGGGATGTTACGTGTGTGGGAATCCATAGCTACGCAACGTGCTTTTTATCTGTATCGTTTTGTCTGTGACAAACCTTTCACAATTTTTAGCAAACCTGTTTGTAATATGCTACATACTATCCAGTATAATGTCAACATGGCATATGTGATGCAGGTACACTGGAACAGGACGCATAACAAGCTTTTCGAAGATCTTACTATCTTCACTGTTGAAAACGGTTATCAGGAATAAATACTACTGAATGCGATTTTGGCTATTAAAAGCTTCCTCAGAGCAATTACAGATCACTCCTTCGAATCTCCAATTATGAGAAATTTCAGGAGAACTGAGCTAGGATCCCCAACAAGCCAATTAATTAGCCACTTTGACCACTCAGCTGCAGAGGCCGGTCGAGATATCAGAACACTATTACAATTTTTGTATTAGTGGAATTCGTCCGCAGCAGTCAAAGTATGAGTCAGCGCTGTCCATTATGACCACCACTACGAATGAACGCTACATCACACCTGTTTGCCATTAGTTAAATAACGTGGCTGATTGTTTCCGAGGACCTTGGTATCGATTCTCGAGCATCTCTAGCTCTGGAACAACCGTTGGAGGTTCCTGTCGACGTGTTCTTACGTCCGCTGAGTTTACGGTATTAATGGTTTGATACTCCGCGGCCTGGGAACCTGCTATGACTAAGAGTTAAGAATCTGTCTGCAGTTGCTCATGGAAGATCTTTCCCGGATTTTCTTCAAACACTTGCCACAGTCGTGAAATTACGTTTTCTACAACTTACCTTGACGTCACAATTCCCGTAAACCATTTTTCTAAAATATAACGTAACTTTTTCATGTACCGCAGAAAACTAAGTTCTTTCTACAGTTTTACTTAGTTGGTGTACTTCACCTGTCCAAGACAGAACATTCGTTCCAGATGATAGAAGTATGAGGATATCCTTTCTGACGAGACAGTTTTGACCACTACACACAGCACGCAGTGCAGCTTTGAGGCCGCCCTACTATTTGATGTTTATAAATCTGTTACTGTGATCTTCGTTTGATCTTGTAATTCACGTGGTCTTTGTGAAACATTTGACGGATCGTCAGCTCATTACCGGTAGTTCTGGATACCAGTAATACTTAGACATTGGGCTGTGAAAATACAAGTAACAACACAAAAGCTGATGGACGTCATTGCACACAGTCCACAAAGTACGATGCAGTCAAGTTCTTAATTTGCACAGCTCATTGTGATGTATGTCGTGTGCCGGCCGAAGTGGTAGCAGCGCCGTGGTCCCGTGGTTAAGTGGCCGTGCGGTTAAAGGCGCTGCAGTCTGGAACCGCGAGACCGCTACGGTCGCAGGTTCGAATCCTGCCTCGGGCATGGATGTTTGTGATGTCCTTAGGTTAGTTAAGTTTAACTAGTTCTAGGGGACTAATGACCTCAGCAGTTGAGTCCCATAGTGCTCAGAGCCATTTTTTTAATGTATGTCGTGACGTATTTGTGTTGTTGCAGTGAAATTCGCACAAGGATTGGTTGTAGCAGAAGCACAGTAAATAAATTGAGGGTATGTTGCACACGACAGGAAACATACGTAATGAGATGCACTGATCATAAAGACGCGTTTTTCTCGTCAAGTAGCCTAAGTGTGGAAGCCTATCGTTAGCTTGCTAATTTCTCACCAGGAAATCCGAGCTCAAAGAAGATTCACTTATCTAAACTAGAAATGTTTGGAACTCTCTAAAGCACGAAATTCACAAAGTGCATCTTCCTGATCACTTCAACGAATTAGAGAAAAGAATCTTGAAAACGAGTTTCAACACTAAAAAGAATGCAGTGTTTGGTATCGAGGCTACGTAGACATGACGTCTTCTTTTCGATGTAGTCCACGTTTCTACAGTAGTTCATGGTCCTCTTTGACAAAAGCTCCTTAAGTAAGCTGGAACTACGATAAGTATTCCAAAAAGTTTTTATTTCTTCTCCGTGAACTTAACGTCCCTCTCCATATTTCTCCTACGTTTCTCTTACTACTACAGACTGTATAATATCAGGGATGAGCTGCAGCTCTGTCTTCTCAGACACGGCTTCTTTCTCCTGTACTTCGACTCTTATAACTGCGTTCTGGTTCCTGTACAAGTAGCGAATATCAACTCGCTCCCTGCATTTTATTCCTGCTACCTCCAGAATTCGAAAGACTGCATTCCGATCAACATTTTCGATACCTTTCTTTAATTCTACCAATGTCAACAGCGTAAGTTTACCTTTGTCTACCTACTAAGCTGAGTCGTAAGGTCTGTAATGACTCTAGAAATGCAACATTGTTGCGGAATCCAAAATGACCTCCTCTGAAGACCGCTTCTACTAGTATTTTCATTCTTGTTAGTGACTTACTGAACTGAATAGCCTCATATTGATACCTCCCAGCATTGCCTTCGCTGGAATTCCAATTACTACATTCCTCTCGCTGCCTGTGGGTATTTCGCCTGTCTCACATACGAGTTTATTTCATCCCAGGAGAGAGCTAGTTTTTTCGTGCTATGTTCTTCCAAGGATCTTAGTAATTCCAGGTGAGTGTCGTCTGCTGCAGGTGAATGATTTCAATTTAGTTTCTCTGTCGAATTCTCCTCGCATTGTCGTATCTCCCAAATCTCCTTCATATACTTCCTCTTCCCTTTCCACAAAATTACCTTCAAGCTATTTACCTTTCTGCAGCCATTCTCTCTTTTCTCCAAAAGTTTTTTCGAATTACTTAAATGCATCGTCTGTCTTTCCCACAGTCACACAGGCTACCACAGATTCGTATATCTCCGATATTCATTCCTCTGTTGCTGTTTTTACTTCCTATCAACATCAGATGAGGAAGAATAGGGTTTTAAATCTCACTGTCAGTTATATTGTTGAGATTTTCTGTAAGACCTATTGTTTTGCTTGGTGCTTACTGGCGAGCTGCTGTTGAGAGAAAACTTCCTGCTGTGCCAGTTGGTTTCGCTGGTGTTCAATAAGGAGCTGCTGCTAACAGGCAACTTTCAGCTGTAGCTGTTGTTTTGTGTGGTGTTTACTAGCAAGATGCCGCTGAGAGACAACTTTCTGCTGAATTTGCTGCTTTGTGTGGTGTTAACTGGCGAGCTGCTGCTGAGAGACAACTTTCTGCTGTATCTGTTGTTTTGCCTGGTGTTTACTGGCAAGCTGCCGCTGAGAGACAACATACCTGTTGTTTTGTGTGCTGTTTACTGGCAGTCTGCCGCTGAGAGACAACTTTCTGCTGTACCTGTTGTTTTGTGTGGTGTTTACTGGCAAGCTGCCGCTGAGATACAACATACCTGTTGTTTTGTGCGGTGTTTACTGGCAAGCTGCTGCTGAGAGGCAAGTTTCTGCTGCACTTGCTGTTTTTTGTGTTGTGTTTATTGGCGAGCTGCCGCTGAGAGACAACTTTCTGCTGTACCTGTTGTTTTGTGTGGTGTTTACTGGCAAGCTGCCGCTGAGAGACAACATACCTGTTGTTTTGTGTGGTGTTAACTGGCGAGCTGCTGCTGAGAGACAACTTTCTGCTGTATCTGTTGTTTTGCCTGGTGTTTACTGGCAAGCTGCCGCTGAGATACAACATACCTGTTGTTTTGTGTGGTGTTTACTGGCAAGCTGCCGCTGAGAGACAACTTTCAGCTGTACCTGTTGTTATGTGTGGTGTTGTTTACTGGCGAGCTGCTGCCGCTGAGAGGCGACTCTGTGCTGTACCTGTTGTTTTGCCTGGTGTTTACCGGCGAGCTGCCGCTGGCGGCGGAGACGGACTCGCTGCTGCAGGCGGCGGGCCACGGCGTGGCGCCCACGGCGGAGCCGCTCACCAAGAGCAAGACTGTGCGCTGCTTCAAGCAGAACGTGCTGCGCGACGACGGCCGCAACTACGAGGTGGAGCACATACGCAAGGACGTGAGTACCGCCTCAGTCTCTCTCTCTCTCTCTCTCTCTCTCTCTCTCTCTCTCTCTGCCCCTGCTCACTCACTGGGTGAGGTCTCTTTGTAAGTAAAATAATCCCAACAGGAGAAATAATAGGTGTACTTTCCAGATCGGCAACCCAGCCAACATCATCTGCCCTGGTGGGAGGTGGGAGTTGGGTTGCTTATTGTTGGATGTGAGATCCGCTAGTTATGCAAAACACCGTTTTTGTCAGTACCCAAACATGTTTCGGCACCACTGTACCATCATCAGTGGATTTTCGTTTTTATTTATTCTGCAATGTGAACATTCTTGTTAAATGACTATAAAATTTTGTGCATTTTTTAGTTCAAACAAGAGATCGTTTCTTTTTGTAAATACCTTTACAAAAAGAAACGATCTCTTGTTTGAACTTAGAATGCACGAAATTTTATAATCATCTAACAAGAATGTTCACATTGCATAATAAATAAAAACGGAAACCCACTGATGATGGTACAGTGGTGCCGAAACATGTTTGGGTACTGACAAAAACGGTGTTTTGCATAACTGGTGGACCTCACATCCAACAATTTTTAACTGTAAACACGGTCAATACAAGGAGCTGCAAATCAAAAGACTGATTGCTTATGTTCAGGTGAATGAAATACGGGGTGTTCAGAAAGTCTCTCAGCAGTGCCGGAGTCTGGATTGCAATGTCTAGACGTCGGATTGTGGGTCCCATATTTTTCAACGAAACAATAAGCCCACAGGCCGGCCACTGTGACCGAGCAGTTCTAGGCGCTTCAGTCCGGAACCGCGCTGCTGCTACGGTCGCAGTTTCGAATCCTGCCTCAGGCATGGATGTGTGTGATGTCCTTAGGTTAGATAGGTTTAAGTAGTTCTAAGTCTTGGGGACTGATGACCTCAGATGTTAAGTCCCAAAGTGCTTAGAGCCATTTGAACCATTTGAATAAGCGCGCAACGATACTGGAGTGATATTCCGTACTCATTCATAGGAGAACTTGTGTTAAGTGAAATACTGATCGGTTATTTTCAACAAGATGGTGCAACCGCGCATACAGCTCGCGTTTCAATGTCACTGCTTCCTGATGTTTTTGGTGTTCGCATAATTTCACAGGGACTTTGGCCTCCACCATCGCCTGACCTAACAGCACCTGACTTTCTCTTCTGGGGTGCAGCGAAAGCAACTGTCTATAAAAACCGTCCAAAATCCATCGATGAATTGAAAACCGCAATATCCACTTTCACTGCTTCTGTTACAGAAGAAATGTTACAGCTTGTGTTTGGAAACACGATTAGACGAATTGAATTGTGTATTCACCAACAGGGGGACACTTTCAACATTTAATGCGAAGATTTGTAAGTAAAAATGAATATTCTATAAATTAATAACTTGTATTTCACTGAGTTTAATTGCGGTATATTGACTGCGGCGTACGACATGCCCGGCTAACAATCATACGGCACTGTGGACAGACTTTTTGAACACCCCGTATTTTCCAAATCAGTATTATTTTGTCCCTCCATAATTTTTCGTTGTTTGAATTACTTTTGCTTTGCTGTGTAGCTTACGTGCTGGCGCTGTCAGTGTCGCAGACAGAAAAGTAGTAGTTCATCATAGGGGACGTAAATTTAGTTGTAGCCTTTACCTTTGTGTTTTATGGCTTTTACCTAGTTACCTACACGATTACTCAGTTAACCGTAGACAGGGGACGGTGCATTGTTGTGCTCAAATCGAAGGTAAATAAGGAATTCGTTTAATGAAGCTGAAGGATTCATTCATTGTAACAGCTGGTGTCCTCCGGTCTGCTCTGAAGATGAGATAGAAGAACGTTCAACCTCTCCTCTACAATCAGTGTTCCAGCCATTGGAAATTTATTTTATGGGCACATTCCGGCTTCATGATTTTACAGATATTACGTGTTTGTTTGTATGCACAGGGGGCAGTTAAACAATCTATAATGGCTTGTCGTGCACCACGAAACAGTTCCAAATCCATTCTAAGGTAGTGTGCAGTGCACCGTAAAATAGTTCGTAAGCTATGTCTTGGATTGACGTAACAGATTTTCAGTAATTTCGTCACACAAAGAAGTGCATCGTTTTATTTCCACAACCTCTCCTGAAACATAGTGAACTAATTTTTTTTTCCTTCCGCTGTGGTGGAATTACATTTGAGTACTAGTAATTCCACAAGAGCACAACTATTAAGCTCACGCTTATTTTACGAAAACGTTTGTTTCACTTACAGGATTTTTTCTACAGCCACTTAAGGATGTTAACTCCAATAAAAGTCATCTAATCGATAGATTTCCTCAGTTTATGTTATAATGTGAATCATTTGACATGCGCCCCCAAAAGTGAAACATATTTGGGGTGTATTACAATAAATGTTCGTGCTCGTATTGATCTTTCCGAGGCAGTTTGCCGTCTACAGAGCATTTTTTTGGAGACGAATGGCACTCATCCTGTGTGGGCTGACGGGCACGTTACGTGTAACTCGAAGATACCATCAACAACACAACATGCCAACGCATGTGCTGTAATACTTCGTCGGGTATCATCCAACACTCAGAAGTCACTGGTGCTGTACAAAATAACACGATCATTTCGTACGTTTCAGTATGATTTCTGTTCGACCACAACTTTATAACGTTGAATTTTCATACATCTTTTATATCTTGTCTTATGTTCTACACTTCGAATAAGCTACATCGAATTCCGCACTTAACTTTTGCAGTAGTAGCCCGGTTTGAATCTGTTCGTGCATGAGACAGGGAGAATCAACATCGGCCAGCACTTTCTTTAGTCTCGCTTCTCACGAGGGTCACTAAACGAAATGTGTAACATGATCAGTCGTATGGCGTGATGTGACGTAGTTTATGAGACACTGGACTCACATTCAAACGAACGGAAGTTCAAATCTCCGTCTGGCCATCAAAATCTAGGTTTTACTAAGTCAAATAATGTGAATGCTGTGATGGTTTTCTTTAAACATTCCTTCACCATAGCTGCCAAAAATGAGTTTGTAAGCTGTCCCACATGACGTTATCATCGGTGACACTTGAAACCCTAATCTTAATTCCTTTTTCGATAACGTCAATGGTATTGTTTTGCAGTGCAACAGAAATATTAATTCCCTAAGTACGAGGGCAGTTCAATAAGTAATGCAACACATTTTTTTTCTAAAACAGGGGTTGTTTTATTCAGCATTGAAATACACCAGGTTATTCCCCAATCTTTTAGCTACACAACACTATTTTTCAACGTAATCTCCATTCAATGCTACGGCCTTACGCCACCTTGAAATGAGGGCCTGTATGCCTGCACGGTACCATTCCACTGGTCGATGTCGGAGCCAACGTCGTACTTCATCAATAACTTCTTCATCATCCGCGTAGTGCCTCCCACGGATTGCGTCCTTCAATGGGCCAAACATATGGAAATCCGACGGTGCGAGATCGGGACTGTAGGGTGCATGAGGAAGAACAGTCCACTGATGTTTTGTGAGCTCCTCTCGGGTGCGAAGACTTGTGTGAGGTCTTGCGTTGTCATGAAGAAGGAGAAGTTCGTTCAGATTTTTGTGCCTACGAACACGCTGAAGTCGTTTCTTCAATTTCTGAAGAGTAGCACAATACACTTCAGAGTTGATCGTTTGACCATGGGGAAGGACATCGAACAGAATAACCCCTTCAGCGTCCCAGAAGACTGTAACCATGACTTTACCGGCTGAGGGTATGGCTTTAAACTTTTTCTTGGTAGGGGAGTGGGTGTGGCGCCACTCCATTGATTGCCGTTTTGTTTCAGGTTCGAAGTGACGAACCCATGTTTCATCGCCTGTAACAATCTTTGACAAGAAATTGTCACCCTCAGCCACATGACGAGCAAGCAATTCCGCACAGATGGTTCTCCTTTGCTCTTTATGGTGTTCGGTTAGACAACGAGGGACCCAGCGGGAACAAACCTTTGAATATCCCAACTGGTCAACAATTGTGACAGCGCTACCAACAGAGATGTCAAGTTGAGCACTGAGTTGTTTGATGGTGATCCGTCGACCATCTCGAACGAGTGTGTTCGCACGCTCCGCCATTGCAGAAGTCACAGCTGTGCACGGCCGGCCCGCACGCGGGAGATCAGTCTTGCTTGACCTTGCGGCGATGATGACACACGCTTTGCCCAACGACTCACCGTGCTTTTGTCCACTGCCAGATCACCGTAGACATTCTGCAAGCGCCTATGGATATCTGAGATGCCCTGGTTTTCCGCCAAAAGAAACTCGATCACTGCCCGTTGTTTGCAACGCACATCCGTTACAGACGCCATTTTAACAGCTCCGTACAGCGCTGCCACCTGTCGGAAGTCAATGAAACTATACGAGACGAAGCGGGAATGTTTGAAAATATTCCACAAGAAATTTCCGGTTTTTTCAACCAAAATTGGCCGAGAAAAAAAAAAGTGTTGCATTACTTATTGAACTGCCCTCGTATACTACTAACAGTACAGAGTGTGCATAAAGTACGGGAACACTTTATTTATTATGCAAAAACCAAACATTGTAGAGATATTATACACATGTCATTTTGGAGAGAAACCCTGAAAGTTTTTTTTTTCTCATGTGTACTGCCACAGTGTAGTTAGATAATTTGCCGATAGTCAGCGCTAGTCGAAAACATGGCGAGTTCATGTGCGGAGCGAGCTGCTTCATGAAATGTCCTCCTCGATCACCAGATCTCACTCCGTGTGACTTTCTCCTGTTGGGACACATTAATGATCTGGTGTATGAACCGCCTCTACCACGTGATGTAGCAGAGCTCCGGGAGAGAATACGGGAAGCGACTGCCACAGTCGACTATGCCATGCTGGGACGGGTATGGCAAGATTTGGATGACCGTATTGACGTCTGCCGGGTCACTTATGGTTCGCATATCGAATGTTTGTAAAAAAAAACTTTCAGTGTTTCTCCTCAAAATCCAATATGTACGACATCTGTGCAATGTTTAGTTCTTGTGCAATAAATAATTGAAAGTGTTCTAGGACTTTATGTTCGCCCTTAATTTGCATTTAAATGACATGAAAAGCGTATCTGGATCACTTTCATATTTACGAAATAAACTCAAAAATTCAAAGTCATGGTCACATTGCGGTATATTTAAAAAGACAATGAGTTTTATCTTTGGAATTATCAACAGATGTGCAAAAAGAGCAGCAAATCTGAGGACATGTAGTCGTCCTGAGTCGTAGCTCTTTATAGAGTTCAGAAGTCGAACTGGTTATCCGTTTAAATACACCAAAATGTGAACAAGATTGTGGATTATTCAGTTTATTTAGATTATCAGTTCAATTGGCCTGTTACAGAGGTCCAAGTGAGATCATTTCATGAAAGAACTCAGCTCGTGTCGGTTTGGCGATAATCGCAAAACTGTAGTAGTACTCAAAATGGCAGCACGCCAAAATACAGCAGAGTTTAGAATACTAACGGTAAGGGTCCAGAATGATACCCAGAGATGGATTCCATTCAAGTATGGTGACAGGTTGTAAGTTTTCCCTGGTGTGAAGAAACAAGGGCTGCATCAGTGCCCCAAAAACAGACCATAATGTAACAATTACAATGGACGAACAGAAATAATACGACAAATTCTTGAGTTTTAAGTAGTAGGTAATTAAATTTCGATTTGCATTCACTTGTCAGTCGAACTTCACTTGTGGTGCCTTAAAGTGCTATTATATTTCAAAAATAAGGCAAGAATTGATCTATCTAACTTAGGTCAAAATTACGACGATTTCAATGTTAAGATTGTTGTTTGTCGAAATATTTCGATGATTTATTTAAAATATTCCAGTACAACATTAAATGCCACAAAGATACACTCCCTGACAAAAAAAAGGAGAAACACCGATAAGTGGAGGAGGAAACGAAACTTCACTGCTTGGGAGGATACGTGATGTTATTTCTGTCATTAGAAAATCGGCTTAAATTTGCAAGGAAGTTGACAATACGAGCCCACATGTCAGAATGACCTTGGACCTTCTCTGCCCTGGATACATGCACTGATTCAGTTGGCATGGTTGTCACAAACCCGTTATATTCTCTCGTGAGGCAAGAAGCCCCGCACCGGCCGTTCTAACTGGCCTTTGATATCCTCGATACTGGCTCTGAGATGCAGCTTACGTCCGAAGAGGTGGACACATGGTCTGTGGGGACCGTATCTAGGGATCAACATCATGCAGACAGTTCATAGAGACACGTATCATGTGTGGATGAGCATTGAAAAATGGCGCCATGATAGTGTCTCATGAGGAATAACACGTGGAGACACAGGATAACTGTGACATACCATACCATACCATACTCAGTCACTACCAGCTGTGGGCTGAAGTCATACCCGATGATTGCTCAGAGGTTGCTATCACCTTGGACCATTGGGGGGAGGACGACGGTTCAATCCCGTCTCCGGCCATCCTGATTTAGGTTTTCCGTGATTTCCCTAAATCGTTTCAGGCGAATGCCGAGATGGTTCCTTTGAAAGGGCACGGCCGATTTCCTTCCCAATCCTTGCCCAACCCGAGCTTGCGCTCCGTCTCTAATGACCTCGTTGTCGACGGGACAAACACTAACCACCACCACCACTTGGACCATTGCATCCTGCGAATCGCAGTGCAGGAAAAATAGTGCAACATACGTACAAGACCTTCCACCATCCATGTGTCATTGTAGCAGGAAGATTTGGATCGGGTTCTGCTGTCCGATACTCGCATATTCCTTACACATCTCTTCGCACGCACATTACAATGACACTCTTTCATCACACAATGTCGTTACAATTGCAGCTGTCTGTTTCTTCTCTGCCTGTACCATCCACAGTAAAAAATGCATGCCGTGTCATATAGATGTCTAGACTTCACAATCTTCTGAGTTTCCTGTTCCATAGTTAATAGAAACTATAAAATAACACTCGATTGTAATGAAGCAGTTGTCCGTCACTATAAACTGTACGTCCATCAAAATTTTTCAGCGAGGCCGCGTTGTTTCTCGTACCGGCAGAAGGAGAAGGGGCTGATATGTTCCTGGATTGAAATACAGTATGACTGTTTACAGTACTCAACTGTTCAAAATATTCACACCCCTCCGAATCATAATGATGCAATCGCTACATCCTTGTTGTAGCTTTTCTAATCCATTTAAACACAGCCTGTCAGTTCAGAAAGTTTCGAGATTCGATTAATAAAAGATATAGAAAATTTAACACGATAGTTTTAATGCTTTAGCTGTTCTACACAGTCTCTTCGACCCTAATTCCACCCCCTGAAATAGCAGGTTTGCACAACTACCTGAACCCGTCAGTAATTTTTCTGTGTGGGACGATGTTCAACTCACGCGTCACATTCGCTTGAATGTTGTCAGTCTCACCGCCAAAGCGTTGACGCTTCGTGTCAGTTCCTGGATGTTTCGTTTTGTGGTGGGTTCGTATTGTGACACGTAGTGTCATCACCCGAGTTAATTTTTTCCGGAAAATAATTGTCCGCGTTTTCCGTTTCAGTCAAGTCGCGGCAGGCGTGTATGCTGTTTTAGTTTTTGAGTCAAGTTGTATGGAAAGCTTTGCACACACTTTTCCCTTCTTCAAAATGCTGTGGAGAACATCTCCAACACTTGATATTAATGCTCTGAAGTCTGTGGCACAGGTACATTGACCCTCTACGGCCGCACGTCCACTACTTAACACAGCCTGCTCACAGCTGACTGGTCCAGTGGACCAATTGTTATTTCAAGCTGCCACCGTAGTTACTCCTCTGACGTCGATATTATGCCAAAAAATCGTTATCGGTACTTTTTGTACAGACGGTGTAAACCGAAGATCTAAGGGCCTAGGTCAGGCGAATGGGTGATGGTCGACTAACTGGAAACGCGGGACAGGCACGACTTGAGATACATGTAAAGGTGTATTGTCCTACACCAAAAAATATATGGTTCAAATGGCTTTGAGCCCTATGGGACTTTGAGGTCATCAGTCCCCTAGAACTTAGAACTACTTAAACCTAACTAACCTAAGGACATCACACACAATCATGCCCGAGGCAGGATTCGAACCTGCGACTGTAGCAGTCATGCGGTTCCGGACTGAAGCGCCTAGAACCGCTAGGCCACAGCGGCCGGCCCAGAAAAGATACCGTTGGTCAGTTTTCCAATTTCTTGTTAATTGCATCAAGCTTATCGATAAGGCTCGAGTTCTACTACAGCCCTTAGGTAGGTAGTCCACAATCTGAATGACGTTTTTGTCCTTTAAAGTAGACACCACCAATGCTTTTGCCGGTTTCTGGGTGCAGAATTTCTTCGTCCGCGGGGACAGACTATGGCGCCAATGGAGCAATATTTCATTCTGAGCCACTAATCTAGGCAAAAGAATGTTATAAAGCTTAGAGACAGGCCAAATAAACTCTGGATGTCTCAAGTTACGGCTTCTTGCGCTAGCTGTTCAGTCATCTCGGGACTCACTTCGCTGAAAAGTTCCTCACGTGTAGAACACTATTAATAATGAAATCAGCACGCTCTCAGGAGATGTCCTGTACCTTGGATACCTTTCTGATGGATACCTGCCGGGCCTCCAGAGCCAGCGTGTGGACAGTGCAGTTGATGTCGTGGGCCACCCACTGCAGGGTTCAACTACGAAATGCCTAATCTCGAGTATCTCGTTTTGAACTCTACTCCTCCAGTGTTTGCGAGATCTCAGTATGATTGTTCTCGACAGACTTTACCTGGAGGAACAAACACTTCTCATATCTCAGACTGTCTGAAACTGAGAGTAGTTGCAAGAACAGGAAACGTGTGTTATCTGTGTATTTACACAACAAGATACCAAGCTTTGGTGTGGTACCAAATTGCTTTCTCATAATTTTGCAACTGGAAGTGGAGAAAGCTAGTAACTTCTCAGCCTTCGTGGTCCCTCGTGTGGTGGTTAATCCACCCCAATCAGCCAATTGCCGTTGAGCGGGAGGGCCGGGCCACATAAGCAACATTCACAGTTAACAACTACAATTTTATTAACTTTTCTTTGGCCAAATAAAATTTTATCTTTAAAATTCAAAATCCTTACAAGCACGGGCAAGCGCCCTATTCAAACAACAACATTAAACAAGCATTTAGTGACTTGCAAGTTAATTAAATTCTATACAAAGTAAAGCTCCCAAAAGGAGACTACAATGATGAGAAAGCTTAACCAATAATGGATATCACAAAATAAAATACAAACATTTTCAAAACATGTGACGTCACATAGGCACGGGCTAATTCAAGTAGCAGAAGGGGGGCCCACTGGATTCAGACCAGAGGCGGCTAGACCCAGAACCCACAGCAAGCGGGCGAGCTGGACAGGGTGCCGCACACACTACACTATAACTCTGAAAAAAAGGCCTTAGAGCCCGTGCTACTACACAATTTTAGACAAAGGGGGAAGAAAACGGCAAACATTAATTCCTCAAATGTAAAATAACTACTATGTATAAAATGATAGCCTATTTCACAAACATTGAAATAGAATAGTCAAGGGTGAATCAATAACTAATGCCCTTGACGTAACCTTAAAGGACGAGGGCGAAGAGCATAATACCAAGTCAGCTTAGAAATTTAAACTAGTAGGTTAACATATGCCCACTGAAACTGAAGAGCTCATTTAAATTACCCCTTAACAGGGTACTGATAAACTTAAACTGTCAAGTAAGGCTACCATTTCACAGTTTACGAGTGAACAAGTAATGCAATTAGGTAATACAGAACGTACAGATTCAATGGTAAGCCTGTGCTTTGAACCAACTATACCAACGTCCACACAGCTCACTGTACCAGGAAAAATATTACAGTTTCACCATACTGGCTTATGTCGTCCGTCACTCCGAACAGCAATAGTACCAGAATAAGATTTTCACTCTGCAGCGGAGTGTGCGCTGATATGAAACTTCCTGGCAGATTAAAACTGTGTGCCGGACCGAGACTCGAACTAGGGACCTTTGCCTTTCGCGGGCAAGTGCTCTACCAACTGAACTACCCAAGCACGACTCACAACCCGTCCTTACAGCTTTAATTCCGCCAGTACCTCGTCTCCTACCTTCCAAACATCACAGAAGCTCTTCTGCGAACCTAGCAGAACTCAGCTGCAGAGTGAAAATCTCAGTCTGGAAACATCCCCCCAGGCTGTGGCTAAGGCATGTCTCCGCAATATCCTTTCTTCCAGGAGTGTTAGTTCTGCAAGGTTCGCAGGAGAGCTTCTGCAAAGTTTGGAAAGTAGGAGACGAGGTACTGGCAGAAGTAAAACTGTGAGGACGGGGCGTGAGTCGTGCTTCGGTAGCTCAGTTGGTACAGCACTTGCCCGCGGAAGGCAAAGGTCCCAAGTTCGAGTCTCGGTCCAGCACACAGTTTTAATCTGCCAGGAAGTTTCAGCAATAGTACCAATTAATACACCTCGCTTGCTCGGACTGTATCACATCACCAAAATCCAGATAGACCAAATGGTTTATGAAATCCTTTACAGATCCAAATCAGGGGCGCACAACTCGATTCGGGTAATGTGGCCGAGTCCAGTTCCCACACTACAAGCCAGGATCGGTCTTGCAAACACACCACAACCTCTGCGTCGTGCCCCGGCCTGCTCAACCACGCTCCCCCTGATTCTCCCACGCCGCGCGGCTCTCCGGCTGTCCCTCTCCAGCGCCACATGCCCGTCGCGGCCAAAAGCCACGTCAAACGGCCGAGCCGAAAGATCACACCATGCCGACCCGATCGATCAATCGATACGAGCCGGCACGGCTCACCTCGTAGGTTCAGATAAAAGCTGAAGGAATGTACGTGCAGTACCGCCTGCTGTAGACTGGCAGACTTGGGTTGCGGTGTAGCTATGTACGAGATGCTGGTAGTGTGCGATTGGTTTCCGCGCTGCTGCCTGTGCAGGAGGACGTGGTGGAGTCGGTGCAGCGGTCGGGGCGCGAGCTGCGTCTCTCTGCTGACGCGGCGGTGCCGCCGGGCTGCGTGGTGGTGACCAGCGTGCGCCAGGACGAGGGCGACGGCGGCGGCGGCGGCGGCGGCGGGGGCGGCGCGCACCACGACATGACGCTCGCCCACTTCCCGGAGTACCCGCAGTACGGCGTGGGCGGCGCCGGGGGCGGCGGGCTTCATGTCGGCGACGTGGTGCTGCCGCAGCTGCCCTACCCCGTCCAAGGAGTCTCCCTCAGCGGCGGCGGCTTCGAATACAGGGGCGGCAGCGGCGGCGCAGGTGGCGGCGGAGGGCAGATCTCTGACGTGCTGCTGCCGCGGCCTGGAGGCGGATACGGGTCAGTACCTGCTACGCTGTCTTTCCGTAGGAATACTGGCTAAAACTAACGTAGACACGTTCAGAGTAGCAGGTAGAAGGACTGGTGGCGCGCGTAAACACGTTCAGAGCACACAGGGACAGGTACAAAGGCGCCCGCGTTAACATGTCCAGAGCAGTTAAAGGGTTAATACCAGATAGGATTGATAGAGGAAATAGAGAAGGTTCGATGAAGAACACTGTGTTTCGTTATGGGTTAGTAAGCGCGAAAGCAGCAGAGAGATACTCAGCCAAATCCAGTAGCAGGCGCTGCAAGAGAGGCGTTCTACATCACGGTCTGAGTGACTGTTACAATTCCGAGAGCTTAAGTTGCTGGAAGAGTAAACCAATATATTGCTTCCTGCTACGTATAACTTAGAAAAAGAGAATTATGGTAGAGTGTACGCCATTCGAGCTCACACAGAGCCTTTCCAGCAATCGTTCTTTCCGGGAAGCATTCGGGACTGGAACAGGTAGGAGGAGAAGTGTACTGAGAGTGGTACACAAACTGCGAGGTGCCTTGCGGAGTACAGACGCAGTGGTGATCAAAAGGACATCCTGCAGTACCTAGCAGAAGAAGTCGAAATTATCGAAAATGTAAAGGACAAATCGGAAAACAGGAGGAGGAGGAAATTACTGTTTAACGTCCCGTCGACAACGAGGTCATTAGAGACGGAGCACAAGCTCCGATTAGGGAAGGATGGGGAAGGAAGTCGGCCGTGCCTTTCTAAGGAACCATCCCGGCATTGGCCTGAAGCGATTTAGGGAAATCACGGAAAACCTAAATCAGGATGGCCGGACGCGGGATTGAACCGTCGTCCTCCCGAATGCGAGTCCAGTGTGCTAACCACTGCGCCACCTCGCTCGGTATCGGAAAACAAAAACAATTAGTTCAACAATAATTTCACAGACATAGTTACGTGAAAAAATCGTAACGAGGCATACCACCTGAAGCCACAGGCAGCATCAGTCCTGTACGGTGTAACCTCCACACAAAATTTATTAAATTGAAATTAAAATAATTATTATGGATAGCGATTCTAATTTTTGTGTGACCTCAGAACAAAATTAGTTCCCATTTATAATCTCCGTGCACAAATGCATTCACATTTAATGTACCCACAAAATTCTTTTCTCATTTCATGTAAGCTCGAAACAGAAAAATTCTTAAAACTCATAATAAAAAATAAATTCAGTAACCTGGTAAATTTTGGACGACAGCAGTGCTGCGTCATGGCCCTGTAAGATCATTCTGAATAAAAAAGCAAAAATTCTTACCTCAATAAAAACGGCGAATATATCTGCTCTTACCTAAAAAATTTTTTCGGCACAGCTCCGTGCAATGCTGGCCTATACATTTGTGATTCGTGAAATGAAGCAACTGATTTTTTGAAATAAATGTTTTTTTTTAATTACTTTATATTGCCAAAATTATTATTAGGGCATTTTGAAAACATTTGGATGACAGTTCAGATACATTACTAGCTATGGCGACGCTGCTTCTTTACCTTATACAATAATACTCCATCTCTAGATTCCCGACCACAGCAGACTGCAGACAAGCGCAGACAACCTCAGACAAGCGACAAGCCACAACTAACTGCTACAGACAAGCCACAACTAACTGCTACAGTTACACAATTCGTACTGCAGTCAACACTGCTCTCTGGTCAGCGATTCTATATCGCAGGCAGCGCATACCTTTTACATAACCCTCCACTGGGGGGGGGGGGGGGGGCAAAAATTTGGCAGCGATGGTGAGTCAATTGGACTTGCCATGAGCAACAAATTTTTCTTAATTAACTAAGTTTACAGTCACAGAATATATACATATATATAAGTGCCGAACATGAAATAAAATATAGTGCACGTGCACTGAGTACAGAACATATCAAGAAATCACAAAATGTATACGCAATGAGTACAAATCATATTAGCAAATGACATAAAGTGCATACGCACCGTAGTATTTTTTTACCATTTTACAAAAACTAGGATAGGAAAGGGAAGGACTGCATCATGGCTGTAGCACAGTAGGTTGCACGTAGCTGCACTGAAAGTCCATATCTTTCCACAGAAGCACAACACCAAGTGAGACAATCTGAAGTTCTCTTCCCTGAAGTATTAATCAGTGTTGCCAAGACACTGAAATGTCGTATTAATATTCAATGTTATCATTTTGGTAGTACATTAGGTACACCAAACAGCGGGACCATAATAACATCTCCATCGCTCAAGCTGGTGGACAGCCTGTCGTGTCAACACCACGTTCTTGTAAGGTACACCAACGTAGAATTAGTGCAAAAACCAAATATAGTGCTCCATGATCATGAGGATAGACAGGACAAACGGATATTGCAGTAATTTCTGGTAATTAGTCAGAAGGTGAAGGACATTAAGTCTTATGCTAGTCTGGTTATCACATTTAGCATTCAACCGCGGTTGAATGCTAAATGTGATAACCAGTATAACGACAACTGCTACCTCGACTCCATAATGGATTATATCAAATCTTATGCTAGTCATCATAGAGAATTACACTAGTCTATCAACTGATTTGAGTAATTGGTGGCACTCATCGCCTAATTACTGAACATTTCTGTACTATATATGAAGTATTACAGAATAATGTTCATAAGTCATCTGATTATAGTGAACATTGGCACTCATTGCCCAGTTACAAACCATTTTATGCATTATTCAAAAGTGATCATTCAACAAGAGTTAATTAATGGCATACTATTTACATAATTCAGCTAGTTATAGTAATCATTGGCACTCATTGGCCAGTTACAAACCATCAGAAGTCATCCTTCAAAACAGGAGTTAAAATGGTTCAAATGGCTCTGAGCACTATGGGACTTAACATCTAAGGTCATCAGTCCCCTAGAACTTAGAACTACTTAAACCTAACTAATCTAAGGACATCACACACATCCATGCCCGAGGCAGGAGTCGAACCTGCGACCGGAGCGGTCACGCGGTTCCAGACTGAAGCGCCTAGACCGCACGGCCACACCGGCCAGCCAGGAGTTAAAGAGTGTAGCATCAAGCTACTACTATTCATATATATAGCATGTAAGTGACGTAATACAAATATAAGAAACAGTGGCATTCATTGGCCAGTTACTAAACATAGAGCAAGTATTAAATATTACAAAACATTTTTCATCATTCAAGTGACATACGTCATATTTAAAATAATTATTGGCACTCATTGGCCAGTTACAAACCATCAGAAGATTCCAGGTTCGAATCCTGGCAGGGTCGCCAAGTGTAATCTCCCCACAAAATTTATTAAATTGAAATTAAAATAATTATTATGGATAGCGATTCTAATATTTGTGTGACCTCAGAACAAAATTGGTTCCCATTTATAATGTCCATGCACAAATGTATTCACATTTAATGTACCCACAAAATTCTTTTCTCATTTAATTTAAGCTCGAAACAGAAAAATTCTTAAACCTCATAACAAAAAATAAATTCAGTAACCTGGTAAATTTTGGACGACAGCAGTGCTGCGTCATGGCCCTGTAAGATCATTCTGAATAAAAAAGCAAAAATTCTTACCTCAATAAAAATGGCGAATATATCTGCTCTTACCTGAAAATTTTTTCGGCACAGCTCCGTGCAACGCTGGCCTATACATTTTTGATTTGTGAAAGGAAGCCACAGATTTTTTGAAATGAATGTTTTTTTTTAAATTACTTTATATTACCAAAATTATTATTAGGACATTTTTAAAACATTTGGATGAGAGTTCAGATACATTACTAGATATGCGCGACGCTGCTTCTTTACCTTACACAATAATACTCCATCTCCAGATTCCCGACCAGAGCAGACAGCAGACAAGCGCAGACAACCTCAGACAAGCGACTAGCCACAACTAACTGCTACAGTTACACAGTTCGTACTGCAGTCAACACTGCTCTCTGGTCAGCGATTCTATATCGCAGGCAGCGCATACCTCTTACAACGGTAACATAGCACAACTACGTATCTATCTGTTTCGCACATTATTACAAATAGTTAATGTGAACGGTCGTGCCGATAGGATATATCGCTCCCCACCGTATCACAGGTGTAGAAGCGCCGTCGGGCGTGGCCCCTACCCCGATGGATGACCTTGCCAGTGGCAATTTTCCCCTTGCCTCTACAGCAGAGTGGACCTGAGAGTGGTAGCATAAAGCCCCTGTTCACGTACTCTTAGCGCCAATGTCCTCGATTAAATTCCAGGCGTCTCCATGACATGAGGGTGTGTGACACTGCTGATAGTGAGCCATTCGTCGGGTGGCGACGCAAAGTTCAGCGGCCCTATTGGTGCTAACCGCGAAGAGTAGGCTGTCTGCTGGCGCCGGGTTCCACCCTCTCCCTTCTGTCACCATGTCCAGCACGAACAAGACACTACATTACACACACGCCTTTACAGTAGCCTACACTTCACAGATACACTTACGCACACATCTCTCATAGTCTGCAAAGGTAAGGTGCCTGCTGGTACGATGGATGAGGAATACCTTTCCAATTAGGCGACTGAACCTGCTCTTCGTGGTCTCGTAGCCATTCATGCCATACAACTATAATTGCTAATTATTGTTATATTATTCTTATGATAAATAACTAATTACACTCCTGGAAATTGAAATAAGAACACCGTGAATTCATTGTCCCAGGAAGGGGAAACTTTATTGACACATTCCTGGGGTCAGATACATCACATGATCACACTGACAGAACCACAGGCACATAGACACAGGCAACAGAGCATGCACAATGTCGGCACTAGTACAGTGTATATCCACCTTTCGCAGCAATGCAGGCTGCTATTCTCCCATGGAGACGATCGTAGAGATGCTGGATGTAGTCCTGTGGAACGGCTTGCCATGCCATTTCCACCTGGCGCCTCAGTTGGACCAGCGTTCGTGCTGGACGTGCAGACCGCGTGAGACGACGCTTCATCCAGTCCCAAACATGCTCAATGGGGGACAGATCCGGAGATCTTGCTGGCCAGGGTAGTTGACTTACACCTTCTAGAGCACGTTGGGTGGCACGGGATACATGCGGACGTGCATTGTCCTGTTGGAACAGCAAGTCCCCTTGCCGGTCTAGGAATGGTAGAACGATGGGTTCGATGACGGTTTGGATGTACCGTGCACTATTCAGTGTCCCCTCGACGATCACCAGTGCTGTACGGCCAGTGTAGGAGATCGCTCCCCACACCATGATGCCGGGTGTTGGCCCTGTGTGCCTCGGTCGTATGCAGTCCTGATTGTGGCGCTCACCTGCACGGCGCCAAACACGCATACGACCATCATTGGCACCGAGGCAGAAGCGACTCTCATCGCTGAAGACGACACGTCTCCATTCGTCCCTCCATTCACGCCTGTCGCGACACCACTGGAGGCGGGCTGCACGATGTTGGGGCGTGAGCGGAAGACGGCCTAACGGTGTGCGGGACCGTAGCCCAGCTTCATGGAGACGGTTGCGAATGGTCCTCGCCGATACCCCAGGAGCAACAGTGTCCCTAATTTGCTGGGAAGTGGCGGTGCGGTCCCCTACGGCACTGCGTAGGATCCTACGGTCTTGGCGTGCATCCGTGCGTCGCTGCGGTCCGGTCCCAGGTCGACGGGCACGTGCACCTTCCGCCGACCACTGGCGACAACATCGATGTACTGTGGAGACCTCACGCCCCACGTGTTGAGCAATTCGGCGGTACGTCCACCCGGCCTCCCGCATGCCCACTATACGCCCTCGCTCAAAGTCCGTCAACTGCACATACGGTTCACGTCCACGCTGTCGCGGCATGCTACCAGTGTTAAAGACTGCGATGGAGCTCCGTATGCCACGGCAAACTGGCTGACACTGACGGCGGCGGTGCACAAATGCTGCGCAGCTAGCGCCATTCGACGGCCAACACCGCGGTTCCTGGTGTGTCCGCTGTGCCGTGCGTGTGATCATTGCTTGTACAGCCCTCTCGCAGTGTCCGGAGCAAGTATGGTGGGTCTGACACACCGGTGTCAATGTGTTCTTTTTTCCATTTCCAGGAGTGTATTATAAATAGCTAATGGTTTTATTTCTCTCCGCGCTACTGTTTAATGTGATGACACCATATTTCGCCTGTAATCTTTCATGAAAGTAAAGCAAGACCACGATCTAGAATGTCTTCTTCATCAATTAGTAAAACAAGAGCTCTGACCCTTCGTGTGACAAAACGTCGCCTCCGTGTAATCAGTATTTTTATAGCATTTGCCACAGCTGTAGGTCCGTGATGAATGGTTACGAAACAGACTTTCGGATTTACTGAACACCTATTCTTAGGGCTTGCTATGCTCTAAATGGACATGCTTTCTTCTAGGTTCAATCATGTACTCGTTCACATTTTAGGACAACAGTATGTGTGATCAAACCTAGAAAGAGAGCGTACACACTATTTCCATTAAGTCACTTCCAGAGTTTTACTTTTCATTGCGTGTTTGATCTTGGACTTATGGTAAATATTTATTTTTCCGATTTTGATAAGCACGCTGGACCAAAATCTTTAGTCTCCCCAGGAGGCATCACGCTGATATCGGGTTAGATCGCTTCTAACCACTATAACTGCCTCAATTTGGTGAGCAAGAGAGTCCACGAATTTCCTTGGATACACTATATTCAGCTGAAGCCACTCATTTGCGACCAGATTCCGTAGAGCAGAAAGGGCAACATCCGGTCGCTGAAAATGCTGAAATAAGCGTCCATCTTCATGTTCACAGTAGCGTGAATGGTTGTGGCCAAGTCATGGTACAAAAATCACTCCCAAAACATCACAGAATCAGCTAAAGTATGAAGCACGCCGTCCACACAATGCTGGTTGAGCTCCTCATTTGAGCCGTCGCTGCACTTATTTCTTTATAAGCGGCAAGTTCGTGGTCTTCGAACGACACTACACAACTCCTGTGAACTATTGCCCAGATTCAGTTTTGTACAGCTTTGCGTGCTGTTGTAAGCAAAGGCCTTTTCTGAGGTTCCCAAGCCGGCGTTTGTGGCCGAGCGGTTCTAGGCGCTTCAGTCCCGAACCGCGCTGCTGCTAGGTCGCAGGTTCGAAACCTACCTCGGGCATGGATGTGTCCTAAGGTTAGTCAGGTTTAAGTAGTTCTAAGTCTAGGGGATTGATGACCTCAGCTGTTAAGTCCCATAGTGCTCAGAGCCCTTTGAGGTCTAAACATTCATTCAAACTTTCGCTGGGAAACAGCTTGAGACGGACCTGTATTCAATGTCAGCAGCAACTCCCTCTTGGTTTGAAAAGGCGTGATCCTCGTCTGCGGCCCCTGCCGGTTAGAAATTTCTTATGCCTACCGTTCTTACCAGTGCTGACACCGCAGTCGTTGGTGAGACATTGGGCAGTCTGCGTTGATACAATAACAAATCTGCCGACATTCGTTGTGTGGGCATGGGCACCATAGCTCAATTCTGCCCTTCCGTCACACGCCGATCCTTCTTCTTACCTGACTGTCATACGTTGAGAGTGAGGGCGGGTGGTTCGATTCCAGGCCACGTCGGAGATTTCATCCACTCGGGGACTGTGTGTTTCGTTGTCCTCATCACCATTTCATTAGCATCCAAACGCAAAGTCGTCAAAATTGCGTCAAATAACACGACTTGACTAGGTGGCAGAAGAACCCCTGATTGGATCTCCCGACCAATGAGCCCTTACCATCAGTTCATCTCACTACTATACTATGTGCTTAGAACCGTGCGGCACACACCCATCATTTCAATGTAGAGACTTATGTCAGGAGTGGCGGGTCACATGACCACTCGGTACCAGTTCTACGCCATCTTCATTCTCCTGAAGCGTTGAAAGGGTCCTGTAGCCACCTTTCATTAGTCCGGTTGCCCATTGTCACTACCATTTCTCTTTCTTTTCGTTGTTTCTCTTTTCTCATAACTCTCATAGTGGTGTGATTGAATGAATGTCGTGTGTCACGTTGCTAGATGCTGGCGTAGTCTGCTGCAGAGAGTCTGCGATAGTCATACAGATACAGCAGCAGTTGTACAGAATAGCCAACTCTTGCAATGGTCAAGTAGGCAAAGAGGTTTTCGCTACTTGTGGGAAATCCACCTGCGTTACGTTGGTGGCGGAAATGGCATCTTCGGGTTTTCCGGGCCACGCGGAGCGTGGAAGAGGCTGGAGATGAAAAAGGGAGGCAGTCTGCCGCCGGTACGGGAACCGTCCACAGCTGTGCTCCAGTCTAAGAAGAGTGAGTTAGACTGACCGCATGGCGCGTTGTTACTTGGCGAGGGGAGAGCTGTTAGCTTTTGGTCTCGCTTTTCAACTCTGAAAGATTACTTTGCCTTGTCGCAGCAAGGAATGCAAAACGTTGGCAGATTTTCCTTTTAGTAAATTTCTATAGCAGACTCGGATCCACCGGAAGAGCGCCACACAAAGGTGTCGATAAGAAGTGAGCACTCGCTTCTGTATGATTGTCTGTTTGTCTTCAGCTGTGCCTGTATAAGCTTTCATTTTTCTAAATGTTAATAGCTTTGCCTTCTCGTAAATTTTCCCTGCTTTATGTACCTTTCGTCCGTGGGAAGCGAACCACGTGGTTGAACATTAGAGTTTGTTGGGCTACCGTCGTGGTTTGTGGAGACGCGATTTCTAGGTATCGTGGCCAAGTTGCAACAATATCACATCACGCAATCATGGACAGTAAGCATGAGATCGGACAGTTAGTGACGACTGCACTGTAGTTACTTCTCTAGATTGTCGCACAGATGACAAAATGGTAGATATCGAAATAGACGACAGAGGGATAGAGAAACAATTAAAATCGCTCAAAAGAGGAAAGGCCGCTGGACCTGATGGGATACCACTTCGTTTTTACACAGAGCACGCGAAGGAACTTGCCCCCCTTCTTGCAGCGGTGTACCGTAGGTCTCTAGAAGAGCGTTGCGTTCCAAAGGATTGGAAAAGGGCACAGGTCATCCCCGTTTTCAAGAAGGGACGTCGAACAGATGTGAAGAACTATAGACCCGTATCTCTAACGTCGATCAATTGTAGAAATTTGGAACACGTATTATGTTCGAGTATAATGACTTTTCTGGAAACTAGAAATCTTCTCCGTAGGAATCAGCATGGGTTTCGAAAAAGACGATCGTGTGAAACTCAGCTCGCGCTATTCGTCAACGAGACTCAGAGGGCCATAGACACGGGTTCACAGGTAGATGCCGTGTTTCTTGACTTCCGCAAGGCGTTCGATACAGTTCCCCACAGTCGTTTAATGAGCAAAGTAAGATCATATGGACTATCAGACCAATTGTGCGATTGGATTGAAGAGTTCCTAGATAACAGAACGCGGCATGTCATTCTCAACGGAGAGAAGTCTTCCGAAATAAGAGTGATTTCAGGTGTGCCGCAGGGGAGTGTCGTAGGACCGTTGCTATTCACAGTATGCATAAATGACCTTGTGGATAACATCGGAAGTTCACTGAGGCTTTTTGCGGATGATGCTGTGGTATATCGAGAGGTTGTAACAATGGAAAATTGTACTGAAATGGAGGAGGATCTGCAGCGAATTGACGCATGGTGCAGGGAATGGCAATTGAATCTCAAAGTAGACAAGTGTAATGTGCTGCGAATACATAGAAAGATAGGTCCCTTATCATTTAGCTACAAAATAGCAGGTCAGCAACTGGAAGCAGTTAATTCCACAAATTATCTGGGAGTACGCATTAGGAGTGATTTAAAATGGAATGATCATATAAAGTTGATCGTTGGTAAAGCAGATGCCAGACAGATTCATTGGAAGAATCCTAAGGAAATGCAATCTGAAAACAAAGGAAGTAGGTTACGGTACGCTTGTTCGTTACGGAGATGATAGATAAACTCCAGTGGAAGACTCTGAAGGAGAGACGCTCAGTAGCTCGGTACGGGCTTTTGTTGAAGTTTCGAGAACATACCTTCACCGAAGAGTCAAGCAGTATCTTACTCCTTCCTACATATATCTCGCGAAGAGACCATGAGGATAAAATTAGAGAGATTAGAGCCCTCACAGAGGCATACCGACAATCCTTCTTTGCACGAACAATACGAGACTGGAATAGAAGGGGAACCGATAGAGGTACTCAAGGTACCCTCCGCCACACACCGTCAGGTGGCTTGCGGAGTATTGATGTAGATGTAGATGTAGATATGAGAAAAGATAAACAAGAAAGAGAAATGGTAGTGAAAATGGGCTACCGGACTAATGAAAGGTAGCTACAGGACCCTTTCAGCGTCCACTGAGCTCTTACGAGAGGACGATTAATACTTTGTCCACAGCTGTCAAAAAACAGCAAATGTACTTGTGCCACGTCTCATGGAGACGGTTATTTTCATTGCAGGTACGGAAGCGGTGGCGGAGTCGACAATTTCATTAACTTCAAGGATGTGAGTGGAGGCAGCGCGGGCTCTCCACCGCACCAACATGGAGGTGCTGGAGGTGCTGGAGGTGCTGGAGGTGCTGGTGGTGGAGGAGGTGGTGGTGGAAACGGCGGCGAGGCTGAGGTGCTGCGCACCTACCAGGTGTCGACCAACCTCCGCCGCCAGGAATCGTTCGACCACCACGCCTTCGGGGTGGAGAAGGGCGTCAAGCCGACCGGCGGCTTCCACTTCGGGTTCGGCGGCGGCGGCAGCGGCAACGGCAACGGCCTGGGCGCCGGCACCAAGTACGAGACGAGCGCCAACGACCTGGACCAGGTGGTCAGCAGCGGAGCGGCCGCAGCCACCGCGGCGGCCAGCCTGCTCGCCTGCGCCGTGGCGCAGCTACTCGCCCTCTGACGACTTCCCTCCCTCTCCCTCTTCCATCTCCAAAATACTGAACGAACAAAAGAATGTTTGAAAAAAATTAGTTTGACATAGTGTTAAAAACAGTTAGGCCACAAAGACACCCCAGGTTTCCTACATCCCAGTTATCTGTTATAGAATTGGTGACAATCTCACTTGTTAGACCCGTTACACAGGCAAATTGCTCGTGGACTCTAGTCGTGCAGTCAGCTTAAATTTTCTTTGCTCTAATACGCCTCCACGTATAGAACTTGCACAGTAAACTTAGGCATAGAAAGAAGACAGTGTTTTGGAATATAATCTCGAGATACTATCCAAGGTACAACGCAGAGAATGCTCACGAGCAATTCGCCTGATAGAGGAGTGGCTAAATTGGAACTCTAAGCAAATATATCAATTTGTTTTTAGACACAGCTTGTCGGACAGTTGAGATATCGCACGAAATGTATTGCAAGGAATCTATCACTCACGCAAAAGAAATTAGTCAGTAACTTACAAATGTGAATAACTCTGCTGCCAAAATCCTGTACCTCACTCTTTGACCTTTTACTTCCCTACTCGTGAAAATTTAGTGACTGAGTGCGTGAACGTGATCACAATGCGTAAGAGAATTTCTAACCATCAGATCAACATTTATTTCAGTAATTTGTTAATTAAGGTGGTTCTTAATATCAGAAAGATGCTGTAACTAGACTTTACGTCTTCTGACTCAAATTCATCAATTGCGCCGACTGCCTCTTAGCATTTAAAGAACTGTGTGGACATGAAATGCACCATGATCTTCAACAGCCCTCATCAACAACAATTCCTTCTTGAGGTAGTGAACTAAACAATGTCGAGGATAAAACGAGTTTCAGTTCGTTTCAGTGTCACGTTGAACTACCAAAAGTACAAAATTTCGAGAGCTTGATTTAAGCTTAATATCCAGCAGAGCTAATTTCGACTCACAATGCGGAACGACAGTAGCGCAAGCGTACTCGGACAAGTACCCATTCCAGCGGCAACTTTGCCACTCTCGCGAGTTATGTATCAGATACCGAAATGGAACAACGCCGCATGTGAAGTTGTAATTATAGTGACTTGATACGATATGAAACTTGGTTATCAATGAACAGAAAATCAGACGATTGTAACGACCACTGGTTACATACGGTTATCTATAAAATCTTCATATTTACAAACCATAAAATGTGTTGACATCTAATGCAACTTTCTTTGCAGTCGCTATAGAAGCTTCAGCGAAGTCAGTTAATACATATAGCTCATTGTTTACCATTGCTCTCCCGAGAATGTATTTGTAATATTGTACCCTTTTGCTTCTGTTTACTGGCAAATTTTTGTTGGACTCGACAAATCAGCACTTCTTTCACTTTTGGGCGTGTTTTTCCAAACTGACTACTACAAAGGGCGTTAACAACACAGTAACTTTACTCCAATAAACTTTTCTTATTCTGAAGAATATTCGGTAGGCCTACAGTTTTCCTATAGCCACTCCTCATTGTTATTTGTTTGTTTTTGATTTTTGTCTATTTATTTGTATAGTTGTTGCTTTTGTATTTTGTCAGCACGGTGCAAGACAGGTGACTGGTCGACGGCCTTCGTCATTGACCCGTGAACTGTCTGCCCGTAATCTGTGTTATTGCTTTTATCATAAATAATACACTGCTACCAGTTCTGAAAGTGATGTTCTGTGTTTGAAATTCCTTTTGCTCTTCTTGCAAACAAAATACTCACCGTTGTGTGATATGCAATTGCCATCTTGAGCTGACTGCAAATCATTGTTTGGCTGTATGTTAAACATTCCACCACCAGCTGTTTGTCTGGACATCCGTGAGTTTGATATAGTGTACATTTACTCACAATTTAATGTGTTACTCTTCACTTGACACTGATTTAAATAGTACCTTACAATTTTCAACAGTTAGTATACTCAAAAATAACACTATACTTTGTAATAAGCATTTACACAATACTAAAAACTGTGGGATAAATTATACATATCTTACTCTAGTAGTGATAAAATCAGTTACGGTCTTAAAGTTTTCATTAACAAACAGATGTATGATGGCATCTCCTAAGACATAAGTGGGCTAAACAATATAAAGCCATAGCCTCTTTCCGACTGAAGAAAATAGTAAATACAAGCGAAACAATGAACAGGTTATATGTGACGTTCATCTAGGATGTTTCCTTAAATTTTATATACTTAGTTACACTTTGGTCCTAAGCAGAAATAACTGTCTGGAAGCAGGATGCCAAAAAATACCAGGTGTAGAAGTATGAAACCGGAATCTGGTTGCAAGAATTATACGTCTGTTGTTTGAAACTGACAAACAATATTTTATTTAAAATAATCTCCATTGCTATTTATACATTTCTACCACCTATCCGGCAGACTATGAATGCCACACCAAAAAAACAGTTCTCCTTTAGAAGCAGACTAGTTAGCGAGCCATTTTAGTACATTTTCATACGAACTGAAGAGTTCCTCAGCGAGAGCGTGTCCCAGTGATGCAAATGAATGATAATCGCAATAAGCCACATGCCCTAATATTTCCCAGCTGAGCATCCCGATCGTTTCCTTGACCCGTTTTGCTGTGTGTGTGATGGAGCATTATCATGGAGTAATATGATTTTGTGTTGCCTTTCTCCATATTCCAGTCGTTTCACACGTAATGTTCGATTTAAATCGATCATTTGCAGTTGGCAGCGACCAGTGTTAACGCTTTCACCAGGTTTTAGCAGCTCATAATAAATGACACCCTTCTGATCCCACCAAACACAAAGCATTGTCTTCTTCCCAAAGCTATTTGGTCTTCCAGTGGATGTCTATGGTCTGCTTGGATTCACCCATGATTTACGACACTTAGGATTCTCAGAACATATCCATTTTTCATCACATGTCGCTATTCGATGAAGAAACGACTTTCTTTTGTATATGGCGAGCAGCATTTCACAAGTGGTCTTTCGATTTGCTTGCTGTCTTTCATTCATTTCATGCAGAACGCATTTTCCTACTTTCCCATAGCTTTCAACCGAAGAGAAACGGCTTTCTGCTTCACACTCAATTGTTCCGCGAGTTTCTGTTGACTCTGAGTATCATCTTCATCCAATAAGGCCTGCATTTCGTTGTCTTCGAGCTTTTTCGGTGCTTTCATGCGCTCGTAGTTTCTCACGTCAAAATCACACATTTTTGGATTTTTCGAAGAACTCGAAACACTGTGTTTTACGAAGAGCATGTTTGGCGAAAGCTTCGACATACATTCGATGCGATTCTGCAGAAACATTTTTTTTTTCAAATGATAACACAAAACCAACTCTGTCCGCAAATCGTAGTTCGTAGGTACAAAAGTCGACGTGTTTACGGGTTTGAAAAAGATACCGACGTATGGCACATGGCTTAGTGTATGTTGATATTCGTCATGAGCCGTTACAGGAAACAGATGGTGCTGGAGACGGGTTCTCACGGGCCCTACACTGACGGCTAACACCATCTATAGGGAAATTCCGGTTTCTTACTTCAACACCTGTTAGTTAATGCAAATGTTCTGTGTATTCATAATGACACATTCATATGATGTGCGTATTTACCAACGGGATAGGAATTTATGTCATTTCGTCTGTCAGTATCCTCTTAAGAAGATTTTTCTTTCCCCTGAATTACCAATGCACGTACGTATGACTATATGTGCAGCTCTGGTACTATCAAATTATAAGATACTGCAGAACCGTCAAAAGTTTTTGCTCACAAGCGAGCCTATATATGTAATTACCGCGCACTGCTGCCTTACCCAGAAGACCCGCACACGCGAAAGGCACATATGTGTTCCACAAGCTCTTGTTCTGTTCGCCGCATCGGCTTCATTTTACGAAGCTTGTAGAAGATCATCGGGAACCTGCAGGAAAGGACCTCATCAAAATGCATGTACTGACGAATGCTACAATGCTTTTGAAATGACGAAATTCCTCCAAGGGACAAACCTGGATCCAAATTAATACCATTGAGTGAGGGATTACAGAAATTCTACAGCTCCTAACGATGACAACCTGATACACTGTATCCTTAAGAGTAACGACTGACGATCAAGACACTCTTTTGCAAAGTTTATTTACTTATCTACCCTGGCAAGATTATGACTATACGACCCTCTCTTGCGTCTTCACATTTTGCATTCAATTCGATACGATATGTACGTTATAAGACACCGTCCATCAAATGTGTAAACCAACACAATTAAACAGTTATCGCAAATATTATGGAAACAGTAGTAGCTAAGGAAGAAAAAAAAACACAATTTATATTTCTCAACAAAATTCTTCTGCTCCATTGACCGCTTTGTCAATATATAAAATTGTTCGATGTTTCAGTTACTATTGCAAGTGTCCTTCCTCAGGGCTTTGTACTGAGCTCACTGCTGAATGAAAGAGAATTTTTTTTAAATACTGACGATACGGTCAACAGCCCAGGAGAATTTTACTGACAGTGACAACGGCCGCGGAAGCATACACTTAAAATTTATACGTGTTTGTGAAAAGTATAATAATAGATATAAATTATTTCAGGCAGGAAAATATAAACTGTGGGCACTGGCAGTAATGGACGTGAGAGGAATAGCGGGGTGAGAGGAGGGGAGGGGGGTGGTTCATGGGGCGGAATAGACAAAAAATGAGGAAAGTGATAGGACACGTAGAAAAAGATGACAAGAAAGGGGCGTTACTCAATGAAAAAAGAAAAGGGAAAGAAATGCAACTGGAAGAAAATGTGAGCATCAGCTTTATTGCTTGGCAGAGAGAAACAGCTGTACGTTTAGATTAATTTTGTAGGGAAAAGTTACAATGTGTACAAAAGACGCCGCTTCATTTTTTAAAAAATGAAACAGAGCACTGAACTGTGTGCGAATTGCAGTTTAGCACCGTATACTTCGACTGAATTGTCTCCATGATGTACACAACATTCCACGTAAACGTAAATATTTGTGTATATGTACGTTTTTACTATATATCGTGCAGTGTAAGAACTAACAATCCTCAGTGGAGTATTACGTGTGTGAACGTGCCCATTAGCACAAGACGCGTTTCATATGCATGTGGTTTTACTGTTAACAAACCTATGTATAATGTGCGGTATATCCTCCACCACAATAACGAAATGGCATGAATGATGAACTCTTAGTAGAACACGATTCCCAGTCAAAAATTTTTTTAAGGTTAGAAGATGACAGTATCAACTGTCTAAACTAGTCGTCAGTAATAAATATTAACTTATGTGATATTGGCTCTAAAAATTTTTTCAAATCACCATGCAGATGTTTTACTTATTGCAAAAACTGAAAATTCGGTTATTACGCAAGCGCCAATTCAGATCATCCTCAGTCAAATTGAAACGTTGCCTAGTGTGTATCGTGTTGGCTAAAGTGATTGTGAAAACTGATTATCACTTTTGTTGTCATGCACACGTTCCTTGTATGCTATCTGCCTCTTAAAATTGGATGAAATTTAAGAAGTGATGTCGTACTCACTACTGACATTCCAGCCATCCATCGTTCATGATCGTTTGACAGTGCATCTGGACGAAACTGAGACAAAATATCACCAAAGGTATTGAAATGAAAGCTAGAAAAAATTGCACATAAACATTCTATCAAAATAAAGTTAGAAAAGTGAATAAATCTTTTATGAGACGGAATTTTGGATTGTGACGGGTAAATTATTACGGATTATGCAAGAATTCCGGGACATCAATCAATTAATTGAGTTTATTCTGTGCAGTAACACTTTCAATTAGTAATTACATGTTCTTTAGTTATTTGGATTCGCTTTCTTCTAAATACACAGACGACAATAGAATGTGTTAGCCCATAAATCACCATTTCGATAGCTAGGAAACTCTTTGGAGGTGTCCATCGCATAATGTTTATTAATGATTAAGTTTTCATCAATACGCAACTAACGTCCAATATCAACCTCAGTATGTAGCATTAACCTCGTTTTGAGGACTTTCCTGTCATATCTACATTGAGCTGACAAATGTCATGCGATACTTTCTGGCCGGCCGGAGTCGCCGAGCGGTTCTAGGCACTTCAGTCCGGAACCGCGCTGCTGCTACGGTCGCAGGTTCGAATCCCGCCTGGGGCATGGATGTGTGTGATGTCGTTAGGTTAGTTAGGTTTAAGTAGTTCTAAGTTCTAGGGGACTGATGACCTCAGCAGTTATAGCGCTCAGAGCCATTTGAACCATTTTTGATACTTTCTGCTGTCGTGCCGGGCCTCTTCTCGCCCTACGTAGTGCAGCAACTCGACGTGGCGTGGGCTCAACAAGTAGTTGTGAGTTCCCTGCAGAAATATTCAGCCATGCTGCCTCTAAAGCCGTCCGTAACTGCAAAAGCGTTTGCGGTGCAGGGTTTTTGCACGACATGACCTCACGATTATGTCCCACAAATGTTCGATGGGATTCATATCGGACGATCTGGGTGGGCAAATCATTCGCTTGAACTGTCCAGAACGTTGTTCAAACCAATCGCGAACAATTATGGTCCGCTGTCATGTTGCACTGTTGTCAATAAAAACTGCATCGTTTTTTTAGGAGCATGGTCTCCAAATTACCGAACATCCAGAGGCCCCGGTCCATCCCATCTAAACACATTTCACACCATAATGGAACCACCACCAGCTTGCACAGTACCTTGTTGACAAGCTGGAGTCACGGCTTTGTGGGATTTGCGCCACACTCGACCCCAACTATCATCTCTTACCAATTGAAATCGGAACGCATCTGACCAGGTCACGATTTTACAGTCTTTCAGATTCCAACCGATTTGGTTACGAGAACATGAGAGGCGCTGCAGGCGGCGTCGTGCTGTTAGCAGAGGCACTTGCGTCGATCGTCTGCTGGTTGGTTGGTTGGTTGGTTTGGGGAAGGAGACCAGACAGCGAGGTCATCGGTCTCATCGGATTAGGGAAGGATGGGGAAGGAAGTCGGCCGTGCCCTTTGAAAGGAACCATCCCGGCATTTGCCTGGAGCGATTTAGGGAAATCACGGAAAACCTAAATCAAAATGGCCGGACGCGGGATTGAACCGTCGTCCTCCCGAATGCGAGTCCAGTGTCTAACCACTGCGCCACCTCGCTCGGTCGTCTGCTGCCACAGCTCGTTAACGTCAGGTTTCGTCGCACTATCCTAACGGACACTGTCGTCATACATCCAATGTTGATTTCTGCAGTAACATCACGCAATGTTGCTTGTCTGCTAGCACTGACAACACTACGCAAACGCCGCTACACACGGTCGTTAGGTGAACGCCGTCGGCCACTGCGCGTCCGTCGCAGAGGTAATGCCCGAAATTTGGTGTTCTCGGCACACTCTTGACACCGTGGATCGCGGAATACTGAATTCTCTAACGATTTCCGAAACTGAAACGTCCCAGGCGCCTATTTTCGACCACCATTTTGCATTCAAAGTCTGTTAGTTTCCATCGTGCGGGCAGAACCACGTCGGAAACTTTTCCAAATAAATCACCTGAGTACAAATGACAAGTACGCCAATGCACTGCCTTTTACATTTTGCGTACGCAATACTAGCGCCATCTGTATATGTGCATATCCATGTCCTACAACTTATATCACGGCTGTGTGAAACAGATGCTGCGTCAGTTTGAAACTTCTTTATTTACATGTGTGAATTTGCACTTAAATTGCTGAATGACTGAGAAGATGGAACTTCTGCGTTATTTGATTCTGAAACAGCTTAGTAAAACTCAACGTACTGAGCCTACTTTCTCTTTACTTTTTCTTATCATGTCAACACTCACCCACAATATTCTAGTGCAACGCAGTCTGACTGCTCAAAAAAAAAATCACAATCTGACTTCAAATAATTAATACAAAAGAATAGCCCTGAATAAGAAGCAATCCTAACAATAACCTATACATTTCATTAAGCACTTACCTCACAAAAATCTTCATTACGTGAACTACTGCAATACATCGAGCGTCAATACTGCCAGCTAAATAAAACATTCTAACTACTAAAGCCACTAACTACTAATATGTATGTGGTTAGCGAAGGAAAGATTTTGTAGCAAACCAAATAATGTATCTTTTTTTACCTTAATAATGTTACATCCAGTTCAGACGCGAATATAAATCGTCATTGACATCTAGTACAAAGGTGTGTAATCATGAATAATATTCAAAGTCGAACATGTACAGATCGTTAGCCTACGCTAACACTTCGGACCTCTATCCTCCATCAATGCTAACTTCTCACATAACTGCTGGCTGTTCACCTCCAACTGCCGAACAGTACTTCCATCACTGTTGGCCGCTAACTTCCAACTGTCCAACAGTACTTCCATCACTGCTGGTGACTTACTTCCAACAACGAGTCCAAACAGCCACAGAGTCTCTTACAAATAAAGCGCAGTCCGAGATCCAATGCAAAGCGCTACACAGCGCTGCCAACACAGAACCAGCCCACTTACAAGTTTATGAAGATTGCTGGCTGGTTGTTGGTGTGAAAGTATATCTCCTTCAATCGCTTCCCAGACCCGTCACGGAATAGTGCTTTCCTCAAGGCGTGGCGTTTGTGGAGTGAACTGCAGGAATTTCTTGTTGGTACTCTAACGATGGACCGCGCGACCGCTACGGTCGCAGGTTCGAGTCCTGCCTCGGGCATGGATGTGTGTGATGTCCTTAGTTAGGTTTAAGTAGTTCTAAGTTCTAGGGGACTGATGACCTCAGCAGTTAAGTCCCATAGTGCTCAGAGCCATTTTTTTCTAACGATGGAAGGATGTGACAATGCTCTTGCCACATACCGGCAAACATCCAACTTCCTTTAGTAATTACGAAATTAGACCTTTTACCATGTTCTGCAGCTCCCTACACTATGTTTCCGGAGCTGAAGAGGTGTGGGTCTCCAGCATCACTGCTTCTTATGACCTTTCAGCGACTACATTTTCTTAAATATTGAAACTAAAGGAGGGGCACCTTAAAGATCTCCACTGACTTTTCACGAAGCCTGTTGGGAATATAACGCTAAAAACACTTTTACTATAGAAGAATATGACAATTTGTCCATTTGAATAAATCACCCACAGAAAGACTACCTCCTAGAGTTACGTAAACAAAACTATTCCACGGACCACAACGGCACTTCACAAACAGTATTGATCAACACGTATCAGCGTAACAGAAATAAAAGTTCATTGACATCGACTCCAGTTGGAGAAGTTTTCGTCTCCATGTCGTACGATCTTCACAGAGGTAAGTATAGGTAAGCCACTACGGAGTGGCTATCTTTCATGACGTTCTCCAGGAATTTTACACGTAGTTTCCTTTTACTGAATATTGTCTGGCAACTTATTTTGTAAATACTATCGACTGATGACTACTGACACGAATCTCATGTAGAGAGTGGACTGCGAATTGGCGCCAGTGATGTTTCCAGTTCGACTGCTGCTCAACTAGGCTGCATCATGATGATAACTGACCCATTTAGTTACTTCATGGTGAAATTGACGTCACACTATCTCATCGTCGAAGGTAAAATTTGGCAACACCGTTGAACAGCATCAGCTATCGACACTGTAAAGAAACTGAAGGACAGATATTCAGTGAATATTATTCTCTCCTTTCCAGAAATTTTTACACAGTAATTTCGGGCTTCGTGTCGACCAGTTTCACATCTTTTGAGATGCACACATGCATTTAATTCTTTTCTGTCTATGCATATTATAAAGCGACTAAGACGCTCATAAAGTTACCTGCTCCCAGGCTGGCTACATAACGACCTCTAGTGAGAATTAAAACTTGATTTTCAGTTTTTCATTTAATTATCGACCGAATTTAATAATTTAATGTATGACATAGTTAACTCACTAAGAGACACAGCGGGGTGGGGTGGGGTGGGGGGTGGGGAAGAGGGGCGTGCAGGGGTAAAAGACATATCGCTGCTGTTACGCGCCTGATGAAGAAACAGAAACTGATAATTTAGAATAAGCTTACGACTAGCGTTCGGATCTTTACGTAAAAATACATTTTTTGTTTTTGTTGTTGTCTGGTTTGATGCAGCTCTCCATGCTACTCTATATTTTGCAAGCCTCTTCATCTGCGAATAACTTTTTCTGCTGATGATGACGTCCTCCTCCAGTACCAAGTGAGAAACTTCATCAGGAATATTTTACCCAAGAGGATGCCATCATCATTTAACCATATAGCAGAGATACATGCCCTCGCGAAAAATTCCGACTGTAGTTTACCCTAGCTTTCAGTCGTACCAACAGAGCAAGGCCATGTTGGTTGATGTTACAAGGCAGATCAGCCAGTTAGTCAGACTGTTGCCTCTGCAACTACTGAAAAGGCTGCTGCCCCTCTTCAGGAGCCACACTCTCGTCTGGCCTTTCAACATATACTGCTACGCTGTGGTTGCACCTACGGTACAGCTGTCTCTATAGCTCAGGCACGCAAGCCACCCCTCCACAGAAAGATCCGTGGTTCAGGGAGGGAAATACTTTCTACGCAAATACATATTTTAAACACATTACGATAGCTACACAAATCCTCTTTTTTCAGTTACACTCCTGGAAATTGAAATAAGAACACCGTGAATTCATTGTCCCAGGAAGGGGAAACTTTATTGACACATTCCTGGGGTCAGATACATCACATGATCACACTGACAGAACCACAGGCACATAGACACAGGCAACAGAGCATGCACAATGTCGGCACTAGTACAGTGTATATCCACCTTTCGCAGCAATGCAGGCTGCTATTCTCCCATGGAGACGATCGTAGAGATGCTGGATGTAGTCCTGTGGAACGGCTTGCCATGCCATTTCCACCTGGCGCCTCAGTTGGACCAGCGTTCGTGCTGGACGTGCAGACCGCGTGAGACGACGCTTCATCCAGTCCCAAACATGCTCAATGGGGGACAGATCCGGAGATCTTGCTGGCTAGGGTAGTTGACTTACACCTTCTAGAGCACGTTGGGTGGCACGGGATACATGCGGACGTGCATTGTCCTGTTGGAACAGCAAGTTCCCTTGCCGGTCTAGGAATGGTAGAACGATGGGTTCGATGACGGTTTGGATGTACCGTGCACTATTCAGTGTCCCCTCGACGATCACCAGTTGTGTACGGCCAGTGTAGGAGATCGCTCCCCACACCATGATGCCGGGTGTTGGCCCTGTGTTCCTCGCTCGTATGCAGTCCTGATTGTGGCGCTCACCTGCACGGCGCCAAACACGCATACGACCATCATTGGCACGAAGGCAGAAGCGACTCTCATCGCTGAAGACGACACGTCTCCATTCGTCCCTCCATTCACGCCTGTCGCGACACCACTGGAGGCGGGCTGCACGATGTTGGGGCGTGAGCGGAAGACGGCCTAACGGTGTGCGGGACCGTAGCTCAGCTTCATGGAGACGGTTGCGAATGGTCCTCGCCGATACCCCAGGAGCAACAGTGTCCCTAATTTGCTGGGAAGTGGCGGTGCGGTCCCCTACGGCACTGCGTAGGATCCTACGGTCTTGGCGTGCATCCGTGCGTCGCTGCGGTCCGGTCCCAGGTCGACGGGCACGTGCACCTTCCGCCGACCACTGGCGACAACATCGATGTACTGTGGAGACCACACGCCCCACGTGTTGAGCAATTCGGCGGTACGTCCACCCGGCCTCCCGCATGCCCACCATACGCCCTCGCTCAAGTCCGTCAACTGCACATACGGTTCACGTCCACGCTGTCGCGGCATGCTACCCGTGTTAAAGACTGCGATGGAGGTCCGTATGCCACGGCAAACTGGCTGACACTGACGGCGGCGGTGCACAAATGCTGCGCAGCTAGCGCCATTCGACGGCCAACACCGCGGTTCCTGGTGTGTCCGCTGTGCCGTGCGTGTGATCATTGCTTGTACAGCCCTCTCGCAGTGTCCGGAGCAAGTATGGTGGGTCTGACACACCGGTGTCAATGTGTTCTTTTTTCCATTTCCAGGACTGTATTTTCTGCTAACAAGCCAATAAATAACTACTGCGAACCAAGTGACGGTTGTTGTAAGATTATTTGATGACGCAATGCTGATTTTGTAGCCGTGTGGGGTGACGTGTGACCACGTTTTACTGTAGCATATGTTGTTGTTGTTGTTGTTGTTGTGGTCTTCAGTCCTGAGACTGGTTTGATGCAGCTCTCCATACTACTCTATCCTGTGCAAGCTTCTTCATCTGCCAGTAACTACTGCAACCTACATCCTTCTGAATCTGCTTAGTGTATTCATCTCTTGGTCTCCCTCTATGATTTTTACCCTCCACGCTGCCCTCCAATACTAAATTGGTGAGTCCGCAGCTCGTGGTCGTGCGGTAGCGTTCTCGCTTCCCAGGCCCGGGTTCCCGGGTTCGATTCCCGGCGGGGTCAGGGATTTCCTCTGCCTCGTGATGACTGCGTGTTGTGTGATGTCCTTAGGTTAGGTTTAAGTAGTTCTAAGTTCTAGGGGACTGATGACCATAGATGTTAAGTCCCATAGTGCTCGCAGCCATATGAACTAAATTGGTGATCCCTTGATGCCTTAGAACATGTCCTACCAACCGATCCCTTATTCAAGTTGTGCCACAAATTTCTCTTCTCCCCAATCATAACCTCATTAGTTATGTGATCTACCCTTCTAATCTTCAGCACTCTTCTGTAGCACCACATTTCAAAAGCTTCTATTCTCATCTTGTCCACACTATTTATCGTTCATGTTTCAGATCCATACATGGCTACACTCCATACAAATACTTTCAGAAACGACTTCCTGCTATTTAAATCTATACTCGATGTTAACAAATTTCTCTTCTTCAGAAACGCTTTCCTTGCCATTGCCAGTCTACATTTTATATCCTCTCTACTTCGACCATCATCAGTTATTTTACTCCCTAAATAGCAAAACTCCTTTACTACTTTAAGTGTCACATTTCCTAATCTAATTCCCTCAGCATCACCCGACTTAATTCGACTACATTCCATTATCCTCGTTTTGCTTTTGTTGATGTTCATCTTATATCCTCCTTTCAAGACACTATCCATTCCGTTCAGCTGCTCTTCCAAGTCCTTTGCTCTGTCTGACAGAATTACCATGTCATCGGCAAACCTTAAAGCTTTTATTTCTTCTCCATGGATTTTAATACCTACTCCCAACTTCCATTTCATGCCCCTCGACTCTTATAACGGCCATCTGGTTTCTGTACAAATTGTAAATAGCCTTTCGCTCCCTGTATTTTACCCCTGCAACCTTTAGAATTTGAAAGAGATTATTCCAGTCAACATTGTCAAAAGCTTTCTCTAAGTCTACAAATGCTAGAAACGTAGGTTTGCCTTACCTTAATCTAGCTTCTAAGATAAGTCGCAGGGTCAGTATTGCCTCACGTGTTCCAATATTTCTATGGAATCCAAACTGATGTTCCCCGAGGTCGGCTTCTACCAGTTTTTCCATTCGTCTGTAAAGAATTCGCGTTAGTATTTTGCATCCGTGACTTATTAAACTGATTGTTCGGTAATTTTCACATCTGTCAGCACCTGCTTTCTTTGGGATTGGAATTACGAGGCCTGTTCAGAAAGTAAGCTCCGATTGATTGCCAAATTGAAACCACAGTGAACATCAGAAATGTTTTACTTGTAACAATTAGCTACACCTTTCAGCTACTTCTCTACGTAGTCGCCGTTCTGACTTAGACTTTTGTCATAGCGTTGTACCAACTTTTCAATAGCCTCATCATAGAAGGCAGCCGCCAGTGCTTTCCGCCCATTCTCCACGCTGGCCTACACCTCGCTGTCTGTGTCAAAATGTTGTCTTCAAAGACAGCGGTTCATGTGACCAGAGATGAAACTCAGGGGGAGACAATTGCGGACTGTATTGTGGGTAATCTCACATTTCCATTTGAAAACGATGCAGGAGCATCTTTATTGCCCCTGCAGAATGCGGCTGAGAATTGTCTTGAAGAAGAAACAGCACGACAGTTATGTAATGTTAGCTGCATAGCTTCAGGCGAAATTTCTCACCAGGCCCTCGTACTTGGCGGCAGACACTATTTTCTAGACATCTTTACGCACTCACTGCGAGCTCAGAAATGAGAAGAGCGACGTGATGCTAACTGGGGTTATACTAGAGACACTACCCAACACATCTGTGCAAAGCTTTATCGGATTTTCATAGTCGTTTCCATTTCGCGACCGATCGGAGCTTACTTTCTGAACGCCCCTCTTATTATATTCTTTTTGAAGTCTGAGGGTATTTCATACATCTTGCTCACCAGATGGTAGAGTTTTGTCAGGACTGGCTCTCCCAAGGCTGTCAGTAGTTCTAATGGAATGTTGTCTACTCCCGGGGCCTTGTTTCGACTCAGGTCTTTCAGCGCTCTGTCAAACTCTTCACGCAGTATCTTATCTCCCATTTCATCTTCATCTACATCCTCTTCCATTTCCATAATATTGTCCTCAAGTACATCGCCCTTGTGTAGACCCTCTATATACTCCTTCCACCTTTCTGCTTTCCCTTCTTTGCTTAGAACCGGGTTTCCATCTGAACTCTTGATATTCATACAAGTGGTTCTCCTTTCTCCAAAGGTCTCTTTAATTTTCCTGTAGGCGGTATCTATCTTACCCCTGGTGAGACAAGCCTCTACATCCTTACATTTGTCCTTAGCCATTTTGCACTTCCTGTCGATCTCATTTTTGAGACGTTTGTATTCCTTTTTGCCTGCTTCATTTACTGCATTTTTATATTTTCTCCTTTCATCAATTAAATTCAATATTTCTTCTCTTACCCAAGGGTTTCTACTAGCCCTCGTCTTTTTACATTTTTGATCCTCTGCTGCCTTCACTACTTCATCCCTCAAAGCTTCCCATTCTTCTTCTACTGTATTTCTTTCCCCCATTCCTGTCAATTGTTCCCTTATGCTCTCCTTGAAACTCTGTACAGCCTCTGGTTCTTTCAGTTTATCCAGGTCCCATCTCCTTAAATTCCCACCTTTTTGCAGTTTCTTCTGTAGCATATATGGGGGCCGAACAGCACAATAACCCTGGGTTCAATGGTGGGGCGGCGGTGAGGTAGATGGACTGCTGTGACCTGTTGTGGGGTTGTGAACCACAGAGGGCTACGGCGGGAGACAGGTCCCCGGTTCAATACACACGCACTCTCCTTGAAGAGTGATTGTCGTTTACTACGTTTCACTGGAGACGGGATTTGTGGCTCCCTGTCCGACAAGGATAACGAACTACACGGCTCGACCCCTGTTTCAATATCACTTCCACTTGTCCAGTACGTCCTCATCATTGTACTCCTCATGCACATTGTCCGCACAGTCGAGCGTGTACGACACCACACATTCCGATGACTCATCTTGCAGAAACGCTAATATTTCATCTGCCACTTATTTCTCACTCTGCGAAATTCTTTGAGTTCCTTTTTGACGAAATGTCAACTTCGGCAACTGTTGTTACAGTTGTTGAAAGCAGGGCTTTCTTTACCGTTGCCCTTGCTCTGCTCTCTATCATCACCACTAGCACTGTAGCACAGTTGTGAGTCACTCGTCGACCAAGCAGGTCGACTACAGTCCGTAGCCTCAGGCTGTGCTCGCCGTCGGATACCTGCAGTCGTGCTCCCTCTCGCCATATTGTGGTTGCATGGTAGGCAATACGTGGGCGTCGGACGACGTAAACATCATTGGTGTTTTGCGACTTCGCAATCAAGGGGTTCCTTGTGAGACCTAGTTTTGAGAAAAAACGAGCAGAATCGGAAATACTGCTTTTTTTAAAAGGGAAATGTTACCTATTAGTGACATAGAATGTTTTAGTAGAAGGGAATGGTCGAAGTAAAAGGGGCGTTTGAGTAAAAAAACTGACTTTCAAGAACTTACGGACTTTTCTTTGTTTACTGGAAATAATACAAGTAGCGGCATGCTGAAACTAAAACCATATCTCGTATCTCACTACAAACAAATTTAATTTTAATCTGGATCAAACACAAACGTAGGGTATTGTTGAGTTTTTTGTTTCTACAATTGTTGTAAAAGTGATAGGCGAAATCACATCCCATATTCAACACTTGACGTGGTCCATTATACACAAAAAATTTTGCATCACCTCGGTTCCGAGAGTTCCGGAACCTGTACAGAAAACTGGAATAGAGATCAACATAAACATCATTTCCGCCCTTTCTATTGCTCATGAAAACCACACACTGCATGTTGTACCACCATACAGCGAGACCTTCAGAGGTGGTGATCCTGACTGCTGCACACACCGGTACCTCTAATACCCAGTAGCACGTCCTCTTGCATTGATGATGTCTGTATTCATCGTGGCACACTATCAAAGGCACTGTTGCTCCACATTGTCCCACTCCTCAACGGCGATACGGAGTAGATCCCTCAGAGTGGTTGGTGCGACACGTCGTCCGTAACCAGCCCTTTTCAATCTATCCCAGGAATGTTCGAAAGGGTTCATGTCTGGAGAACATGCTGGCCACTCTGGTCGGAAGATTTAGTTATCCTGAATGAAACGTGGAACTTAGGGAATTGACTGTAACAGAAACTACACTGACGGCTGAAACCTTTATTAAGAAAGAATTCATTTATTTGTCGGCTGAAGGCCGCAAGCAATACGAAATAATTTAAACAAAATATTATTTTTAAGCAATTTACACAATCAGACCAAATAAAGAACGGAGTGATCCACAGACAGTGCTTCAAAGACCAACCTGAGAAAAGTCCCTACAGCTGCGTAAGAGGGGAGACAGGCAGCCAAGAGTTATGCTCACTTAACAGAATGGCAACTCAAACAAGATACAGCTTAAACGCCCACCAGCACACTCGCAAAATCCACCTAAGATGCAATAAATAATACCATGATAGAATAATAGTTAACGTCGTCAAATGACAAGCATTTAATTACACAATTTGGCTCCACCAAATCCTAGTACGCATACAGGGTTAAGACCAAACTGCCTATTCAAAATCTGACTAGATCCACATGGAACCGCGTAAGACAATTCCACAAACAACTCAAACAATGCTAAAGCAGTCACTATACAGCAACAACACGAACTGCACGTAGACATGTACGCTAAGAACACAGAAACACGTCATCCTCGGAGACGACCGACTGAACGACGAACCGTCGGTCGTTGCCAATCGAGTCAGGCATGGGAAACGTCGCAGTCTAAAACCACAGACTGACAGCTTGATGGCATCAGGTCACTTCGACGGATGGCACACACACTACCCGAATATAACGATCCGTTCAACTTAAACTCGCTGAATCCGGACCTCGTCGTGGTCGTGCACTCTCGCGACCACATCCTTCCATCGGGCACTGCATGTGTATCGCCAGCTCCCTCAGCAAGTACTTGCGCTGTCCGGACCTCACTGCTGATCCGTCCCCACTGAACTCCCTGACACACGAAAACCCGGAAAAATTAGAGGTCACTCCAAAGATAGTACCACAGTACTTGCTATCGATAAGCGCTGCTGCTGCCACTGACGGACAGACAAAGCGAGCAAACGTAGTGGCGCCAGTGAACAGACTAAGAAAACGAGAGGTGACAATCCCCAAACACGACGCCAACCTGTCAATGGCACGAAGGCGAGTCGGAGCATGGCTCAATGAAGGAAATTCACAAAATGTGCACGATGGGGTCGCGAATTCTCGTCCATGAAAACGAATGCCTCGTCAATATGCTGCCGATATGGTTGTACCGGAGAATTTCATTCACGTATCGTACAGTCGTTATGGCGCCTTCCATACCACTAGCGGCATACGTCGGCCCCACATAATGCCATCCCAAAACAGCAGGGACGGCCACCTTGCTGCACTCACTGGACAGTGTTTCTAAAGTGGTAAGCCTGATCAGCTAGCCTCCAAACACGTCTACGACTATTGTCTTGTTGAAGAGATATGCGACACTCATCGATGAAAAGAGACCATGTTGCCACTCCTGCGCGGCCCATTCGGCATGTTGTTGGGCCCATCTGTACCGGTTTGCATGGTTTCGGGGTTGAAAAGGTGGACCTCGCTATGGGCGTCGGGAGTGAAGTTGCGCGTCATGCCGGCTATTGCACACAGTTTGGGTCTTAAGGGGACCTCCTGTGGCTGCACGAAAAGCATTATTCAACATTGTGGCCTTGCTGTCAGGGTTCCTCCGAGCCATAATCCGTAGGTAGCGGTCATCCACTGCAGCAGTAGCCCTTGGGCGGCCTGAGCGAGGCATGCCATCGGCAGTTCCTGTCTCTCTGTATCTCCTCCATGTCCGAACAACATCGCTTTGGTTCACTCCTAGACGCCTGGACCCTTCCGTTGTTGTGAGCCCTTCATGGCGCAAAGTAACAACGCGGACGCGATCGAGCCGCCATATTGACCGTCTAGGCATGGTTGAACTACAGACAGCACGAGCCGTGTACCTCCTTCCTGGTGGAATGACTGGAACTGATCGGCTGTCGAACCCCCTCCGTCTAATAGGCGCTGCTCATGGCATGGTTGTTTACATCTTTGGGCGTGTTTAGTGACATCTCTGAACATTCAAAGGGGCTGTGTCTGTGATACAATATCCACAGTCAACCTCTATCTTCAGGAACTCTGAGAACAGGGGTGATGAAAAACTTTTTTAGATGTCTGTATTACTGAACAAAGTAAACTCGTTTCTTTACTGTAGGACCTGCAGCATTTACTGTATTATGCCCCATAAGACGTTATGCAGAGAATTAGTTGACAGTACGCTATTTGGTCTTTTTTTTTAATGTATCAAGCAGTGTGCCGTCTACTATTTCTCTGCCTAAAGAAATCCGCTTCGTAGAAGTACAGAAACCTGTTATTAGATGGCAGGAAAGAACACACTCCAGGACATCATTTCTTTTTCTCTGACGGATGTCTGTCCCGATTGCAAGGAGCAATGTCAAAATTAGACACGGTCCACTCTTCTACTTCAGTGCCAGAATAAGTACTTACGCCAGTTACGACTGTCCAACGGATTTAGCTCTAGTATTCTGACTCTGTCGCAAGTCCAATGGACAGTACGTTATTAGCAAAGTTATTTCTTTTTTATGCATTATTCCACTCCGTTTCTTTGGGTAGGAAGTAACATCAGAGCTCGCAGCAAATATCAACCTATACAGACAAAGAACTACTTGTGCTAATTATCAGATTTCGCCCTCCTCCTCTTGCGACCCGCAAAGCTCCACAATGCACTACGATCCTCCATCAACTTAGACGGCGGCATCCAACAATGAATTAACAGGATACCCACAAATGGCAACAATCTGCGCTCTGGTGTGGTAGTGCACTTCGCAGATGTCTTACGTATCTACCCGATGATTCGTAAAGTTTGTGTCACAAGGAACACTTATCTGACAAAACAAAATAATGTTATCTCATAGACATAGATGTTTTTAACATTCATTTGTTTCGTTTAAGGTAAGAAACTTCAGTGTCATAATTAATACAGACATCATTTAATGCCATAGAACTCTAACAAGAGCCACCGATGATCAGATCCGATACTAAATCTCTGTATGTAATTTACAGACCTCAAAAAATTCCACATGAGAAAAAGTGTAAAGTACTTCCTACATGAAATCAGAAAGTTGAAGAGTTATGTCCAAACACACAATTCATTTCAGGCGCTGCAAAGTGAAATGTTTAACAGATATCCCTGTTCTTTGTCCATTGCGAGTCTAATGTACTCCTCACGCTGCGATCAGTATGAAAAGCATTACATCAAAGCAGACGGCGTTCCTCTTCTCTACAAATACCGTAAATAATTTTCGAATAAATGAACGTACCGTACAACAACAAAAACACACAAAAAATATTCAACAGTTTATCGATGTGTTACATATTTACCAAGTATGATATATGATAATATATATATATATATATATATATATATATATATATATATATATATATTATCAAAATGGTGATCCAAAACCCTCAATAGAAGAAGCTATGTTGCCCAGTATTCGGCTTGGCCAGACGATGCCATACGAGTTCATCAGTGGGAATTTGCTTGTTGATGTTGTGCTGATGATGGACAGAAAGTTTTTTCTATTCTGTTTCGGACAACACTCACAGCGCTCCCACATATATAGTTCGGAACACCCCAAACCAAATCGTAAAGCAGCAACGCAAGCAAAACACGAGCAAACTCTCGTTCTACATAACGGACACTATACAGCTAAATATCGGACAACCGTGGCGTCGACCTGAAAAGCTTTCTCTGTGGCCTAAATAGAAAAGTAAATATTTTTTTATAAATGAGGAACTTTATTCTCATTGCATTACAATTGTGGCGGTGTTTACCTTAACCGAAAATTTGACAATCTCTCAGCTCTTGCTGAAGAAAAACCTCCACAACCTTGCCTGATCACAATGGCGTATAGGTCTATACAGGGTAGTCCATTGATAGTGACCGGGCCAAATATCTCACGAAATAAGCATCAAACGAAAAAACTAAAAGAACGAAACTCATCTAGCTTGAAGCAGGAAACCAGACGGCGCTGTGGTTGGCCCGCTAGATGGCGCTGCCAAAGGTCAAACGGATATCAACTGCGTTTTTTTTTTAAATAGCAACCCCAATTTTTTTACTACATATTCGTGTAGTACGTAAAGAAATATGAATGTTTTAGTTGAATCACTTTTTTCGCTTGGTGATAGATGGCGCTGTAATAGTCACAAACGTATAAGTACGTGGTATCACGTAACATTCTGCCACTGCGGACGGTATTTGCTTCGTGATACATTACCCGTGTTAAAATGGACAGTTTACCAATTGCAGAAAAGGTCGATATCGTGTTGATGTATGGCTATTGTGATCAAAATGCCCAACGGGCGTGTGCTATGTATGCTGCTCGGCATCCTGGACGACATCATCCAAGTGTCCCGACCGTTCGCCGGATAGTTACGTTATTTAAGGAAACAGGAAGTGTTCAGCCACTGTGAAACGTCAACCACGACCTGCAACAAATGATGATGCCCAGGTAGGTGTTTTAGCTGCTATCGCGGCTAATCCGCACATCAGTAGCAGACAAATTGCGCGAGAATCGGGAATCTCAAAAATGTCGGTGTTGAAAATGCTACATCAACATCGATTGCACCCGTACCATATTTCTATGTTCCAGGAACTGCATGGCGACGACTTTGAACTTCGTGTACAGTTCTGCCACAGGGCACAAGAGAAATTACGGGACGATGACAGATTTTTTGCACGCGTTCTAATTAGCGACGAAGCGTCATTCACCAACCGCGGTAACGTAAACCGGCATAATATGCACTATTGGGCAACGGAAAATCCACGATGGCTGCGACAAGTGTAACATCAGCGACCTTGGCGGGTTAATGTATGATGCGGCATTATGGGAGGAGGGATAATTGGTTCCCATTTTATCGATGGCAATGTAAATGGTGCAATGGATGCTGATTTCCTACGTAATGTTCTACCGATGTTACTACAAGATGTTTCACTGCATGACAGAATGGCGATGTACTTCCAACATGATGGATGTCCGGCACATAGCTCGCATGCGGTTGAAGCGGTATTGAATAGCATATTTCATGACAAGTGGATTGCTCGTCGAAGCACCATACCATGGCCCGCACGTTCACCGGATCTGACGTCCCCGGATTTCTTTCCACCGACAACGCCTGACAACATGCGTCAGCGTATTGTCAATGCATGTGCGAACATTGCGGAAGGTGAACTACTCGCTGTTGAGAGGAAAGTCGTTACACGTATTGCCAAATGCATTGAGGTTGACGGACATCATTTTGAGCATTTACTGCATTAATGTGGTATTTATAGGTAATCACGCTGTAACAGCATGCGTTCTCAGAAATGATAAGTTCACAAACGTACATGTATCACATTGAAACAACCGAAATAAAATGTTCAACGTACCTACGTTCTGTATTTTAATTTAAAAAAACTTACCTGTTACCAACTGTTCGTCTAAAATTGTGAGCCATATGTTTGTGACTATTACAGCGCTATCTATCACAAAGCGAAAAAGTGGTCCAACTAAAACATTCATCATCAATAAACACTTCCGGGCTAAGTTGCCGTGGTCGATCTGTAGAACTTCTTCTCCCTGACGTTTCGTTCTCAACTACGGAGAACATCTTCAGAGGTGAGTCAGTCGTTGACTCACCTCGGAAGATGTTGTCCGTAGTTGAGAACGAAACGTCAGGGAGAAGAAGTTCTACAGATCGACCACGGCAACTTAGCCCGGAAGTGTTTATTGATGAAGACGCCGGCGGTGAAAGCCTACATGGAATGATTAAAACATTTATGTTTCTTTACGTACTACACGAATATGTAATAAAAAGTGGGGGGTTCCTAGTTTTCAAAAACGCAGTTGATATCCGTTTGACCTATGGCAGCGCCATCTAGCGTCGTCTGGTTTCCCCCGTCAAACTAGACAAGTTTCGTTCTTTGTAGTTTTTTTCGTTTGATGCTTATTTCGTGAGATATTTGGCCCGGTCACGATCAATGGACCACCCTATATATCCAAATCACAGAGAAAGATCTACAGCTTCACTATGAAGACATTAAGCCTAAGAGAGTGCCCTGCTGCTAAGCCGTAGAGAATGTCCATCATTATTTATGTCATAGTCTAACAGAGTTGCTAACACGAAGTTCGACGTACTCACAAGTGAGGTATCTAACGAGCAATATGCTAATAAATAATTGCATATATACTGAGCAGCGGCGTAAATCTTTGTAATTCACCTAAGAAAGATACAAATTGTGAGCAGTGGATTGCTATTTAACGTGTCGTAACGTAAAGAAGCAGTTTCCTTCATTCCTTAGTAAAATTGCATAACGAGCTGTTCCTTCGAAGAATTATTTGAGGGTATACCGTAAAATATGTGTCATTGAGTATGAAGAAGAAAATTTTCAGAGAAGACTTTGGATGAACGGATTTAGAATGGCGGCTTGGAGTAGTGATGTGTAGAACAAGTAATTTTTCAAGGTAAACTGTCTCATCAAAAATCTATCAACATCTGTTAGAGGAAATTAATATGGGGTGTATCCACTCTTCGCCTTATGGCGGCTTGGCCGCTAGTGAAGGCACTTTCAGTGATTGAATATCTGTGGAAGAATGCCAGTTCATTCTTCCTCAAGAGTCGAAACCAGAGAATGTATTGATGTTGGGAGCTGGGATCTGGAGTAAAGTAAACGTTTTAACTCAAACCAAAGGTGTTACATTCCATTCAGGTCGCAGTTCAAATGGTTCAAGTGGTTCTGAGCACTATGGGACTTAATAGCTATGGTCATCAGTCCCCTAGAACTGAGAACTACTTAAACCTAATTAACCTAAGGACATCACACAACACCCAGTCATCACGAGGCAGAGAAAATCCCTGACCCCGCCGGGAATCGAACCCGAGAATCGCAGTTCTAGGCATGATAGTCCATTCCAGGAATGCTGTTGTCGGCAGACTATTGCCTGACACATGGTGCTTTATGACAAAGTGCATTGTCATGCTGACACGTAGTCTTTGAACTGTTTCTTTATACAATGCAGTAAAATGTGCTCCTATCGTTCCGCATTTAGCGTTTTCTTAAGAGCAATAAGGGGACACACCCTAAAAACGAAAAACAACCCCATCAATGGAACCTCGCATAGGGAGCACAATTCGTTCCAGCATCTTACTCGTAGTGCGAAACACTCGTTAAGCGAAACAATTTATCCCGTATAAATTAATGTAATATACGATAATGCGTTCCATGCAGAAAAAGTACAAAATCTTTTATCTTATTCATGCCATTTATTCAAATAAAACAATACATACGGTACTACGTACTTTATTATCAACGATAGATAACTCTTTTCTGCTAAGCATCTATAATCGTTTATTTCTGTTGACACTTCAACACTTAGCGAAAATGTAGCATGTAGCATTATTGTCAAACAAATTAGTAGCGCGAGTAGCCATGCTTTGTTGGGGTGATGGTCTTCAACGTACGATGCAACCGATTCCCATTGTTTCAGCATTTCTCTTATAGCACCAGAAGATTGCTGGTTTGCTGTTACCGTCTCCTCCACCTCCTTTGAAGAATTCCTCTCCACAACTTTCTGCTGTGAAACACACTGAAACTCCGTAAGGTCTTCGGTGATCATTTCTTGGCTGTGATGTTACACAAGTTCATCAATGTCATTGTTACACACTTCTAGTCCCATGCTAGTCCCACGCCTTTCCGATCATCTTGACGCAGGTAATGATGTTGAAGTGATATTTCCAAAACTCTCCGAGAAGGAGGTCGGTAGCTTCAGTCAACTCAAAGCAATGTTCAATGAGGGGTTTAGTGTAAGGCTTCTCAAACTTAGAACTTAACTGCTGGTTCATAGGCTGGAGCAAAGGAGTGGTGTCAGGAGGCAGAAATTGTATCTCGATGAACTGAAATTCTCCAAGGAGGTGGTCCTGTACGCCTGGAGAATGGGCAGGAGCGTTGTCCATAAGAAGCGAGACATGGCGTGGCAGATTCATCTCAAACAAATATTTTTTCACCGAAGGCCCAAACTGTTCACTGATCCAATCACAAGAAAGATCAAGTATCACCCAAGCCTTGTTGTTGGACCTCCACATTTAACGTGGTCTTCTGGACTTTACACTTGTTGAAGGCTGGTGGAGTTTCTGAGTGGTAAATAAGCAGCGGTTTGATTTTCAATTCGTCGCTTGCACTGACACAGAATAGCAGTGTCAGGCGGTCTTTCATTGGCTCGTGACCGAACAATGCATTCTGCTTTGCTGTTATGAAGGTACGCTTTGGCATCTTCTTCCAGAATAGACCCGTCTTGCCACAACTAAAAACCTGTTGCGGCAGACAACCCTTAGAATCTACGAACATCTTGAAGTTGCTGATGAAGTTCTCTGCTGCCTTCGCATCGGAGCTGGCTGATTCGCCATGCCTCGGAACGCTGTGGATGGCGCTTCTTCTCTTTGACTTCTCGAACCATTCACGGCTTACCTTAAAATTGTTTTGGCCGCCGATGATCCTGGCGTCTTCTTATGACGTCGGCGAAAATTATACTCGCTTTCTCACGAACGATGTTCTCGTTAATAGTGTCGCCTTGCAATTGTTTTTCACTTATCCATATAAGGAGCAACCTTTCGACGTAGTCCAGGATACGAAACCTTTGTTTAGATACACTTGTCACTCCCTTTGAAAGATCTATCTCCTTAGTCTTGTCGTCGTCCTTGAGGATAGCGCAAGAAGTTGATATGGACCTAATGTATGTGTGTGCTAAATCGGCAACGCTCGCACCAGGTTCGCGTTTTTCAATGATTTTACGTTTCCAGAATGAGATTTTCACTCTGCAGCGGAGTGTGCGCTGATATGAAACTTCCTGGCAGATGTGTGCCGGACCGAGACTGGAACTCGGGACCTTTGCCTTTCACGGGCAAGTGCACTCTTACGACTATATCTTCGGGGACATGTCTACGGAGGACAGTGAAATTTTCACGAAAAAAATACACTTTGTGAACACAAGTTTAGAAAAATGTGTGATCACAAGCTGCACTGAGATGGTAGCAGAATGAGCGCTAAACCCAGACTGCAGTACGTACTGAAACACATTGTTCATATGCCATTGGCTACAGTGAAAGGCGTTCATATTGCTGAACGTTTCCCCTGCCGCGCGCGAACGGCTGGTGACGTCACACTATATTGTCGACACTAAAAAAAAAAAAAAAATTTAAAAAAAATGTTCAAATGTGTGTGAAATCTTATGGGACTTAACTGCTAAGGTCATCAGTCCCAAGCTTACACACTACTTAACCTAAATTATCCTAAGGACAAACACACACACCCAAGTCCGAGGGAGGACTCGAACCTCCGCCGGGATCAGCCGCACGGTCAAAAATGATTCAAATGGCTCTGAGCACTGTGGGACTTAACTTCTGAGGTCATCAGTCCCCTAGAACGTAGAAATACTTAAACCTAACTAACCTAAGGACATCACACACATCCATGCCCGAGGCAGGATTCGAACCTGCGACCGTAGCGGTCACGCGGCTCCAGACTGTAGCGCCTGGAACCGCACGGCCACTCCGGCCGGCAGCCGCACAGTCCATGACTGCATCGCCGAGACCGCTCGGCTAATACCGCGCGGCTGTCGTCACTGATAAGAAAAATCGCTCGTACAGCGAGTCTTTTTTTTTTACTATTTGTTTTGCTCGTTATGCGAATTGGACGTAATGGGAGGTGGTCGTTAAGCGAGGTTCCACTGTACTGTAACATCGCCTCCTCAATACCTCATTGTTGGCACAACACATGATCAAGCAATGTTTTCCAGGCATTCGTCAAACCGAAACGGTTCCATCGGATAAGCACGGAGGTTCAGCATGATTCATAGCTTCAAATCAGTTGTCTGCAGTCGTTTACTTCCAGCTGCGCCGCTCTTTACATCGCTACAAGGGCCGCTTAGCTTTGAGTACAGAAATATGCGGCTTATAAGGATCTTCTCGACCACTGCACCGCAGTCTTCTTAGCTCCTTACACACCATCATTGTGCGAGCTGAACTGCCGACATCACTTTCCAACTCACAGGTGGTTTGTACTGTTCATTGCGTGCCATTTTTCTTTACAACCATCCTCCGCAATGTCCGATGATCCCTGAGGCCTACCCGCCCTCGGTTAAGCCGTGGTTGTTCCTTCGCGTTTTTACTTGACAATCACATCACCAATAGTACACATGTGTTGCTTTAGAAAGGTTGAATTCCTACCGTTCGATCTGTTACTCGGGCGACGTCGTAAGACCCCTCTTCTATTACTGCATCTCTACTGACGACACAGTACGACACATTTCACTCTGTACTGGCGGGTCCGTCTTTCATGAGACGTAGTGGTCAGTTCTGCGTTACGAAGATGCAAAGCTGGTACTTTTTGCCGATGATACAAGTACAGCTATCACACCCAACAGACAAGAATTAACTGGTGAAATTGTAAACTATGTTTTTCAGAAAATCATTAAGTTATTCTCTGCAAATGGGCTCTCATTAAACTTTGACAAAACACAGTATATACAGTTCCACACAGTAAGTGGAATGACACCATTAATAAATACAGACTTCGATCAGAAATCGGTAGCTAAGGTAGAATATTCAAAATTTCTGTGTATGCATTGTTGTGGGGTTGAACTGGAAGAAACACACTGAAAATCTGCTGAAACATTTGAGTTCAGCTACTTATGCTATTAGGGTCATTGCAAATTTTGGCGATATACATGTCAGTAAATTAGCTTACCACGCCTATTTTGATTCTCTGCTTTCGTATAGGATCATATCCTGGGGTAACTCATAATTGAGTAAAGGAGTGTTCATTGCACAAAAGCGTGTAATCAGAATAACTGCTGGAGCTCATCCAAGATCATCCTGCAGACACTTATTTAAAGAGCTAGGGATCTTCACTGTAGCCTCACAATATATATATATATTCACTTATGAAATTTGTTATTAACAATCCGAACGAATTCAAAAGTAATAGCAGTGTACATGGTTTCAACACTAGGAGAAAGGATGATCTTCACTACTCAATGTTAAATCTAATTTTGGCTCAGAAATGGGTAAATTATGCTGCCACAAAAGTGTTTGGTCACTTACCTAATAGCATCAAAAGTCTGACAGATAGCCATATAGCATTTAAAAGGAAATTAAAAGGATTTCTGAATGTCAACTCCTTGTACTCATTAGATGAAGTTTTGGATATAGTAAGTGGGTAATCCCCCCCCCCCCCCCCAACCAAAAAAAATTATAAATAGTAACTGTCATGTAATATTTTGTGTAACGTAATATCTTGTATGGACACCTTTTATTAACCTGACACGTTCCACATCATTACGAAGTGTCATATTCACGATCTATGGAACAAGTACTAATCTAATCTAATCATAGGGGTGTTCTGACACTTTTGATGAAATAGTATATTTTGGGTGAACCAATTTAGGATGACGATACAAAATGACGACGATGTCTGAAACAAGTTTGTTATGTACTATCATAGTATATGTTGTTTCTAATGGGAAAAGATGAAAAAGTTCATAAGTCACATTTATACTCTTTAAATCACAGTGAAGTTTCTGCTTGCTCGATAGAAACAAAATCGTTCTGCTGTCTCATATTCCATTACTTTTCGAGTTTATACATATGAAGAGGGGTTTCCATAAGGACGGCTGTAACAAACGCCTGAGGACGCGGAAGACTATACGACAGTTTCCCTAATTGATCAGCATGTCTCAAGGCTCTGGTGAATCTTCCAATTACGACAGAGCACTTCACTCTGTCGTGTTCTAGGAGTCCTTTCCTGACTAGAAAACGTCAGTTTGGAGAGCTGAGTCCCACAATACACACCAGACTGCCAGACGATGCCTCCTGTCCTCTCCCCGTTACACAGCTGTACAGTATACCCTGCAGCCGCTCTCTGTGTCGCAGCGACCGACAGCCACTTGACGTCAGTCGCAGCTGTCTTCCCTCTGCGCTGGAACACGAGTCGAGTCCGCCGGTCTTGGGAGCGCCCTTGACAGACAACTCGTGATTCCACGGTCTTCCCGGCATTGCCCCGCCTCCCGCAGCAGCAAAAAAGCCGTGTTATGCAAACGCTGCCACATGATGAGTCTGACAACCGCAGAGCAAGCAGGCCGCTTCTCAAAGACTGGAAACGCTAAGCTACGGCATAGCGTTTCCAGCGCCTTACTCGCTGCCGCGCATCTGCGGTCGAGATCGCTAAAACACGACGATCCTAAAGCACGGTAGATATTCAGAGCAAAAGTGAAGGACAGAAGGCGAAAATGCTATCCACCAGATGCACTGACGATACACTGAATACAACATCCTAATCATTATTCAGCATCTTCACACTAATCCGTACGTTAACTGGTGTGATGCAACTTACGTGCCGAATCTGTGTGTCGTCATCTTAGATCTCTGTTTTTCAAGATCGTCCATAAGCCGACACTTCATCTTACGGGCGCCGGCCACTGTGGCCGAGCGGTTCTAGGCGCTTCAGTCTGGAACCACGCGACCGCTACGGTAGCAGGTTCGAATCCTGCCTCGGGCATGGATGTGTGTGCTTAGGTTAGTTAGGTTTAAGGAGTTCTAAATTCTAGGGGACTGATGACCTCAGATGTTAAGTCCCATAGTGCTCAGAGCCATATTATGTACATCCATTACAAGCAGCCGCTCTATGGAATTACACATGCGAGACGTACAAGCTCAAGATGGAAAAGGTAATCAGCAGAAAATACGACAGGTTTCGCTAGTGTATCGCACAGTTCTCAGTTATTGACTACACCGAGCGTCCGAGCGACATGGTGCAGTGGTCAGCACACCAGACTGGACGACGCTTCGAATTCCAGTACAGTTTTCCACATTCAGGTTTTCCGTGGTTTCCCTGCATCGCTCCACCCAAATGTCGTTATGGTTCCTTTGGAAACGGCACAGTCGATTTCGTTTCCAGTCTTTGAAACATTCCGAGCTTGTGGCCCACCTCTAATGACCTCGATGTAGACGGTCCTTCCTACCTTATACTGAGGAACAAACTGAAAAATGTAGCACCATAAATGCGGACTGGCATCATATGAAGGGCTTATTTCAATAGTGGTACAAGTCCATTTTTGTCCATTCTGAGATACAGAGTCCTGAAGTTAAATGAGCGCTCACAAAACTACAGTTGAGATACCAGAAATGTTCAAGCACATGGCTTCTTGTTAGAGATGACCCTTTCTTTCTGTTTGTTTGGGCCATTAATGTCACTGGAGGTAATGGACTTGTACCACTATTGAAATAAGCCCGTCATATGTTCATTGTATGTGCATTTATGCAGGAAGTTCGATTAAGGTATTAATTAATTCATTTTTAACTTAGTTCAGTTCAGTTTCTTCCTCCGCCAAACTCACTTCATCTGCTTCAAGTTAGTGTGAATCTTGTATGGACATAGACAAATACGAAAAACAGAAGTAGGAACATTCTTACACTAACACACAAAGAAAGCAATCTTTGACTATACAGCAGCCTTGCATCACTGACAGAAATACATGTTCTCGTGTGTGCTATTAGATACTACTTGTTTCCTATCTTTTCTTAAATGGCTTTCTGTGATGTGTTTTACTAAATTTGGATTACACTAACGACTGCAGTAAGAAACTTACTATACACCTCTCCATGCGAAGATAAACTGAAAGAACCAGAGGTTGTAGAGAGTTTCAGGGAGAGCATAAGGGAACAATTGACAGGAATGGGGGAAAGAAATACAGTAGAAGAAGAATGGGTAGCTCTGAGGGATGAAGTAGTGAAGGCAGCAGAGGATCAAGTAGGTAAAAAAACGAGGGCTAATAAAAATCCTTGGGTAACAGAAGATATATTCAATTTAATTGATGAAAGGAGAAAATATAAAAATGCAGTAAATGAAGCAGACAAAAGGGAATACAAACGTCTCAAAATTGAGATCGACAGAAAGTGCAAAATGGCTAAGCAGGGATGGCTAGAGGACAAACGTAAGGATGTAGAGGCTTGTCTCACTAGGGGTAAGATAGATACTGCCTACAGGAAAATTAAAGAGACCTTTGAAGAGAAGAAAACCACTTGTATGAATATCAAGAGCTCAGATGGCAACCCAGTTCTAAGCAAAGAAGGGAAGGCAGAAAGGTGGAAGGAGTATATAGAGGGTTTATACAAGGGCGATGTACTTGAGGACAATATTATGGAAATGGAAGAGGATGTAGATGAAGATGAAATGGGAGATAAGATACTGCGTGAAGAGTTTGACAGAGCACTGAAAGACCTGAGTCGAAACAAGGCCCCGGGAGTAGACAACATTCCATTACAACTACTGATGGCCTTGGGAGAGCCAGTCATGACAAAACTCTACCATCTGGTGAGCAAGATGTATGAGACAGGCGAAATACCCACAGACTTCAAGAAGAATATAATAATTCCAATACCAAAGAAAGCAGGTGTTGACAGATGTGAAAATTACCGAACAATCAGTTTAATAAGTCACAGCTACAAAATACTAACGCGAATTCTTTACAGACGAATGGAAAAACTGGTAGAAGCGGACCTCGGGGAAGATCAGTTTGGATTCCGTAGAAATGTTGGAACACGTGAGGCAATACTAACCTTACGACTTATCTTAGAAGAAAGATTAAGAAAAGGCAAACCTACGTTCCTAGCATTTGTAGACTTAGAGAAAGCTTTTGACAACGTTAACTGGAATACTCTCTTTCAAATTCTGAAGGTGGCAGGGGTAAAATACAGAGAGCGAAAGGCTATTTACAATTTGTACAGAAACCAGATGGCAGTTATAAGAGTCGAGGGGCATGAAAGGGAAGCAGTGGTTGGGAAAGGAGTGAGACAGGGTTGTAGCCTCTCCCCGATGTTATTCAATCTGTATATTGAGCAAGCAGTAAAGGAAACAAAAGAAAAATTCGGAGTAGGTATTAAAATTTATGGAGAAGAAGTAAAAACTTTGAGGTTCGCCGATGACATTGTAATTCTGTCAGAGACAGCAAAGGACTTGGAAGAGCAGTTGAACGGAATGGACAGTGTCTTGAAAGGAGGATATAAGATGAACATCAACAAAAGCAAAACGAGGATAATGGAATGTAGTCAAATTAAATCGAGTGATGCTGAGGAGATTAGATTAGGAAATGAGACACTTAAAGTAGTAAAGGTTGTTTTGCTATTTAGGGAGTAAAATAATTGATGATGGTCGAAGTAGAGAGGATATAAAATGTAGACTGGCAATGGCAAGGAAATCGTTTCTGAAGAAGAGAAATTTGTTAACATCGAGTATAGATTTAAGTGTCAGGAAGTCGTTTCTGAAAGTATTTGTATGGAGTGTAGCCATGTATGGAAGTGAAACATGGACGATAACCAGTTTGGACAAGAAGAGAATAGAAGCTTTCGAAATGTGGTGCTACAGAAGAATGCTGAAGATAAGGTGGGTAGATCACGTAACTAATGAGGAGGTATTGAATAGGATTAGGGAGAAGAGAAGTTTGTGGCACAACTTGACTAGAAGAAGGGATCGGTTGGTAGGGCATGTTTTGAGGCATCAAGGGATCACAAATTTAGCCTTGGAGGGCAGCGTGGAGGGTAAAAATCGTAGAGGGAGACCAAGAGATCAATACACTAAGCAGATTCAGAAGGATGTAGGTTGCAGTAGGTACTGGGAGATGAAGAAGCTTGCACAGGATAGAGTAGCATGGAGAGCTGCATCAAACCAGTCTCAGGACTGAAGACCACAACAACAACAACATGCGAAGCATTCCTAGTTCATTTCATATTTCTGAAATGGAAAACTTAAAGATGAAACTTTTCTCCGCGGTTTTAGAAAATTTACTATTTACATAAATATAATGAAGATCCAACATTCTTTAATTTTTTCCTTCATTATTTCCCTACAAAATCCCTCAGTTGTAGTTACTGATTTTAATTCTCATATCAATGATTGTTCATCAAGTACTGTGTTTCTGCAGCCCAGTGCAACGTATCTTAACACACATTCTTGTCAAGAAAATTTCGTCAGTCTTATGATGAATAGTTCCACGCGTTGCTCCCATCGGAAATGATCACTGATACGTGGCTCTAGAATACTGAAGCCCTAATCCCAACAACATATTGGTTTTCATTTTGTTTTTGTATGTCTGCGGCTCATACATACATGTATCACAAAATAAATTCAAGCCATTTTTAGCTATCGATCAGTTTCAAAGTGTTCTTTAGTAAAATACTTTTTATGAGCTGTAAACAATAATGCCTCTGATGGGGGCTAATGTGATGGCAGATCACGTGTAAATGCGACGAATAACAAAGGTGCTAATACAGAACCTTGGGGCACTCTGTATTTCCAAATTTTCTGGAAACTATTCTACCCAAGATCGATTTTCGTTCCGGTGAAGTGTACTAAAGCGCGAGGCAAAAAGGTAAGTCTAATTTTATAACATTTGTAAATTCAGAGAAAAGCTTTTGACACAATTGGTTCCAATAAATATTTGGAATTATGATTGCAGCATGAATAAAATGCAAGATGCGAAAGGTTTTGTACAACTTCTACAGAAACCAGACTGCGGTTGTAAGAGTCGAAGGTCGTGAAAGGGAATAAGCAGTCAAGCAGGGATTGGGATCGCGCTGTAGCCCGTCCCCGCTGTTATTCAGTGTGAACTTTAAGAAAGCAGTGAGGGATACAGATGGGAAATTAAAATTCAGCGAGAAGAAATTAAAAGTTCGTAAATTATATATTGTAATTATGGAAAAATAATTCGATGATAACGTGTATTACGGGCATAATAAATAGAAATAAGAAAAATCAAACACTGGAAAATGACAAAAAAATCTTTTTAAAAATAAAATAGAAGAATTAGAGGGCTTTAAATGCGGAAGAAAAAATGGGAAACTACATGAACAGAAGACTGGAAAAGACAACATTGGGAGAAGATGAAAGAGTACTGGAAAAGATAGGAAACAGAATAGGCAGAAGAGGAACTGGAGTTGTTTCGTGATCCTAGTTGGTGAATACGGAGATTAAAAAAAAGTAAGGGTAATGTAGTGTCGTAGAAATAAATCAAGTAGTGCTTATGAAATTAAATAAGAAAATAATCACTAAAAATATACGACCTTTCATCGTGTTGGATTTATGCTTGTATAACCCTAAGTTAAATTGGAATAAGTGTTGTAATTACGTTGAGACATTGTGACTACCTATAACGCACTGATGATTGACGCACTGTCAGCTAAAATCGAAATCGGCAGTAAAAAAGACATGATATTACGACCGATGCTAACCCTCTTTCTGTTCAAAAATGGTTCAAATGGCTCTAAGCACTCTGTCATCAGTCCCCTAGACTTAGAACCACTCAAACCTAACTAACCTAAGGATATCACACACATCCATGTCCGAGGCAGGATTCGAACCTGCGACCGTAGCAGCAGCGCGTTCCGGACTGAGGTGCCTAGAACCGCTCGGCCACAGCGGCCGGTACCTCTTTCTGTCCTAGATTAGTTAGTTACTGCGGCAGCGTAAATAAGTGGCGATACCCGAGCGAAGAAGATATAAAACCATTTATGAAACGAAGAATCTTGTTAATAATCGAATATAAATTTCTAAGTTAGGTAATTTTTTCTGAAGAAATTGCTTGTCTGGAAGTTTTCCTGTATGGAAGTGAAACGCGAGAAATGCTAAAGATTATATGAGTAGATTGGGTTCTTATTTAAACTGAGGAGCAAGGAAAGTTATGCCACTACTTGCCTAAAAAATGTTCAAATGTGTGTGAAATCATATGGGACTTAATTGCTAACGTCATCAGTCCCTAAGCTTACACTCTACTTAACCTAAATTATTCTAAGGACAAACACACACACCCATGCCCGGGGGAGGACTCGAACCTCCGCCGGGATCAGCCGCAGCTACTTGCCTAAAATAAGTTATCTGCTGACGGAATCGTCATTTGATAATGGAGAGAAATGAATGGTGGTGGGTAGGGGGGGTTAAAATCATAGTGGGAGATCAAGGATTGATGACAGTAGCACGGTTTAAAAATCGTAGACTGCAGAAGTTATGCAGGTAGGAAGAGAGTTGGCGCGGGCTTGGCTACCGCGGAGAACACCACGGGACCAGTCCCCGGACTGAAGACCAGCACAACAGCAACCCCTTGCTGTTGTCCTCAGTCGTATCTCACGTTAAGATCGGCAAGTGCTTTGTCGGCCTTTGGCGCCACGGTGACAACACCGGTTGGCCGGTCTGTGGTGGTCGCACTTGGCACAGTTGGGCAGCGCAGGGGCCCAGCGCCTAGCGCCGCTGCCTCCATCTGCCCCCCCCCCCCCCCTCCTCCCTAACCGACGCCGACTTCATAAGGCGGCGCGGCGCGTCTGTTGCCTCAGTGCTCGCTGCCCGCCCACACACCTCGCACACACCACAACACAGCACAGCACGCCATGGACGCGGCCCTCCACCACCTGCAGCCGCAGCAGCAGACTCGCCGGCACCGGGTGAGTCCTCCGTCTCAAAACACTGGCGGCGGCCGTCACGCACGGCGTGCAGACCTCCTTCTGGCGGCGATTTTCCGCGTCGCGGAACGCCCTCGCGCGCTTTCACTTACGACATCTGCAGCGCGTAACGCATTGTTTCCACGTATAATGGTCGTACACGTTACAGCTGCTTACACAGCATCACACTTCAGGCACAGTACACTGCCCGGGAAGAAAAAAAATGAAGCTCCCACAAGGGGAGGAGCACACGATATGAAACCCCAAGGGTTGGAAGGTACATAGGCCATTACAATTGCTACACCACGAAAATGACGTGCTACAGACGCGAAATTTAACCGCCAGGAAGAAGATGCTGTGATATGCAAATGATTAGCTTTTCAGAGCATTCACACAAGGTTGGCGCCGGTGGCGACCCTACAACGTGCTGACATGAGGAAAGTTTCCAACCGATTTCTCATACACAAACAGCAGGTGACCGGCGTCGCCTGGTGAAACGTTGTCGTGAAGCCTCGTGTAAGGAGGAGAAATGCGTACCATCACGTTTCCGACTTCGGTAAAGGTCGGATTGTACCCTATGGCGATTGCGGTTTATCGTATCGCGACATTGCTGCTCGCGTAGGTCGAGATCCAATGACTGTTGGCAGAATATGGAACCGGTGGGTTCAGGAGCGTAATACGGAACGCCGTGCTGGTTCCCAACGGCCTCTTATCACTAGCAGTTCAGATGACAGGCATCTTATCCGCATAACTGTAACGGATCGTGCAGCCACGTCTCGATCCCTGAGTCAGCAGATGGGGACTGCTATTCCGTCCCCACTGAACTCCCTGACACACGAAAACCCGGAAAAATTAGAGGTCACTCCAAAGATAGTACCACAGTACTTGCTATCGATAAGCGCTGCTGCTGCCACTGACGGACAGACAAAGCGAGCAAACGTAGTGGCGCCAGTGAACAGACTAAGAAAACGACGCCAACCTGTCAATGGCACGAAGGCGAGTCGGAGCATGGCTCAATGAAGGAAGTCATTCACAAAATGTGCACGATGGGGTCGCGAATTCTCGTCCAAGAAAACTAATGCCTCGTCAATATGCTGCCGATATGGTTGTACAATCGGTTGGAGAATTTCATTCACGTTTCGTACAGTCGTTATGGCGCCTTCCATACCACTAGCGGCATACGTCGGCCCCACATAATGCCATCCCAAAACAGCAGGGAACTCCACCTTGCTGCACTCACTGGACAGTGTTTCTAAAGTGGTAAGCCTGACCAGCTAGCCTCCAAACACGTCTACGACTATTGTCTGGTTGAAGAGATATGCGACACTCATCGATGAAAAGAGACCATGTTGCCACTCCTGAGCGGCCCATTCGGCATGTTGTTGGGCCCATCTGTACCGGTTTGCATGGTGTCGGGGTTGAAAAGGTGGACCTCGCTGTGGACGTCGGGAGTGAAGTTGCGCACAGTTTGGGTCTTAAGAGGACGTCCTGTGGCTGCACGATAAGCATTATTCAACATTGTGGCATTGCTGTCAGGGTTCCTCCGAGCCATAATCCGTAGGTAGCGGTCATCCACTGCAGCAGCAGCCCTTGGGCGGCCTGAGCGAGGCATATCATCGACAGTTCGTGTCTCCCTGCATCTCCTCCATGTCCGAACAACATCGCTTTGGTTCACTCCTAAACGCCTGGACCCTTCCGTTGTTGAGAGCCCTTCATGGCGCAAAGTAACAACGCGGACGCGATCGAGCCGCCATATTGACCGTCTAGGCATGGTTGAACTACAGACAGCACGAGCCGTGTACCTCCTTCCTGGTGGAATGACTGGAACTGATCGGCTGTCGGACCCCCTCCGTCTAATAGGCGCTGCTCATGGCATGGTTGTTTACATCTTTGGGCGTGTTTAGTGACATCTCTGAACATTCAAAGGGGCTGTGTCTGTGATACAATATCCACAGTCAACGTCTATCTTCAGGAACTCTGAGAACAGGGGTGATGAAAAACTTTTTTAGATGTGTGTATTACTGAACAAAGTAAACTCGTTTCTTTACTGTAGGACCTGCAGCATATACTGTATTATGCCCCATAAGACATTATGCAGAGAATTAGTTGACAGTACGCTATTTGGTCTTTTTTTTTTAATGTATCAAGCAGTGTGCCGTCTACTATTTCTCTGCCTAAAGAAATCCGCTTCGTAGAAGTACAGAAACCTGTTGTTAGATGGCGGGAAAGTACACACTCCAGGACATCATTTCTTTTTCTCTGACGGATGCCTGTCCCGATTGCAAGGAGCAATGTCAAAATTAGACACGGTCCACTTGTCTACTTCAGAGCCAGAATAAGTACTTACGCCAGTTACGACTGTCCAACGGATTTAGCTCTAGTATTCTGACTCTGTCGCAAGTCCAATGGACATTACGTTATTAGCAAAGTTATTTCTTTTTTATGCATTATTCCACTCCGTTTCTTTGGGTAGGAAGTAACATCAGAGCTCGCAGCAAATATCAACCTATACAGACAAAGAACTACTTGTGCTAATTATCAGATTTCGCCCTCCTCCTCTTGCGACCCGCAAAGCTCCACAATACACTACGATCCTCCATCAACTTAGACGGCGGCATCCAACAATGAATTAACAGGATACCCACAAATGGCAACAATCTGCGCTCTGGTGTGGTAGTGCACTTCGCAGATGTCTTACGTATCTACCCGATGATTCGTAAAGTTTGTGTCACAAGGAACACTTATCTGACAAAACAAAATAATGTTATCTCATAGACATAGATGTTTTTAACATTCATTTGTTTCGTTTAAGGTAAGAAACTTCAGTGTCATAATTAATACAGACATCATTTAATGCCACAGAACTCTAACAAGAGCCACCGATGATCAGATCCGATACTAAATCTCTGTATGTAATTTACAGTCCTCAAAAAATTCCACATGAGAAAAAGTGTAAAGTACTTCCTACATGAAATCAGAAAGTTGAAGAGTTATGTCCAAACACACAATTCATTTCAGGCGCTGCATAGTGAAATGTTTAACAGATATCCCTGTTCTTTGTCCATTGCGAGTATAATGTACTCCTCACGCTGTCATCAGTATGAAAAGCATTACATCAAAGCAGACGGCGTTCCTCTTCTCTACAACTACCGTAAATAATTTTCGAATCAATGAACGTACCGTACAACAATAAAAACACACAAAAAATATTCAACAGTTTATCGATGTGTTACATATTTACCAAGTATGATATATGGTAATATATATTACCAAAATGGTGATCCAAAACCCGCAATAGAAGAAGCTATGTTGCCTAGTATTCAGCTTGGCCAGACGATGCCATAAGAGTTCATCAGTGGGAATTTGCTTGTTGATGTCGTGCTGATGATCGACAGAAAGTTTTCTCTATTCTGTTTCGGACAACACTCACAGCGCTCCCACATATATAGTTCGGAACACCCCAAAACAAATTGTAAAGCAGCAACGCAAGCAAAACACGAGCAAACTCTCGTTCTACATAACGGACACTATACAGCTGAATATCGGACAACCGTGGTGTCGAACTGAAAAGCTTTCTCTGTGGCCTAAATAGGAAAGTAAATATTTTTTTATAAATCAGGAACTTTATTCTCGTTGCATTACAGTTGTGGCTGTGTTTACCTTAACCGAAAATTTGACAATCTCTCAGCTCTTGCTGAAGAAAAACCTCCACAACTTTGCCTGATCACAATGGCGTATAGGTCTATACAGGGTAGTCCATTGATAGTGGCCGGACCAAATATCTCACGAAATAAGCATCAAACGAAAAAACTAAAAGAACGAAACTCATCTAGCTTGAAGCAGGAAACCAGACGGCGCTATGGTTGGCCCGCTAGATGGCGCTGCCAAAGGTCAAACGGAGATCAACTGCGGTTTTTTTTTTAAATAGCAACCCCAATTTTTTACTACATATTCGTGTAGTACGTAAAGAAATATGAATGTTTTAGTTGAATCACTTTTTTCGCTTGGTGATAGATGGCGCTGTAATAGTTCAAATGGTTCAAATGGCTCTGAGCACTATGGGACTCAACTGCTGTGGTTATCAGTCCCCTAGAACTTAGAACTACTTAAACCTAACTAACCTAAGGACATCACACACATGCATGCCCGAGGCAGGATTCGAACCTGCGACCGTAGCAGTCCCACGGTTCCGGACTGCGCGCCTAGAACCGCGAGACCACCGCGGCCGGCCGCTGTAATAGTCACAAACGTATAAGTACGTGGTATCACGTAACATTCCGCCAGTGCGGACGGTATTTGCTTCGTGATACATTACCCGTGTTAAAATGGACAGTTTACCAATTGCAGAAAAGGTCGATATCGTGTTGATGTATGGCTATTGTGATCAAAATGCCGAACGGGCGTGTGCTATGTATGCTGCTCGGCATCCTGGACGACATCATCCAAGTGTCCCGACCGTTCGCCGGATAGTTACGTTATTTAAGGAAACAGGAAGTGTTCAGCCACTGTGAAACGTCAACCACGACCTGCAACAAATGATGATGCCCAAGTAGGTGTTTTAACTGCTATCGCGGCTAATCCGCATATCAGTAGCAGACAAATTGCGTGAGAATCGGGAATCTCAAAAATGTCGGTGTTGAAAATGCTACATCAACATCGATTGCACCCGTACCATATTTCTATGTTCCAGGAATTGCATGGTGACGACTTTGAACGTCGTGTACAGTTCTGCCACAGGGCACAAGAGAAATTACGGGACGATGACAGATTTTTTGCACGCGTTCTAATTAGCGACGAAGCGTCATTCACCAACCGCGGTAACGTAAACCGGCATAATATGCACTATTGGGCAACGGAAAATCCACGATGGCTGCGACAAGTGTAACATCAGCGAGCTTGGCGGGTTAATGTATGGTGCGGCATTATGGGAGAAAGGATAATTGACCCCCATTTTATCGATGGCAGTCTAAATGGTGCAGTGCATGCTGATTTCCTACGTAATGTTCTACCGATGTTACTACAAGATGTTTCACTGCATGACAGAATGGCGATGTACTTCCAACATGATGGATGTCCGGCACATAGCTCGCATGCGGTTGAAGCGGTATTGAATAGTATATTTCATGACAGGTGGATTGCTCGTCGAAGCACCATACCATGGTCCGCACGTTCACCGGATCCGACGTCCCCGGATTTCTTTCTGTGGGGAATGTTGAAGGATATTTGCAATCGTGATCCACCGACAACGCCTGACAACATGCGTCAGCGTATTGTCAATGCATGTGCGAACATTGCGGAAGGCGAACTACTCGCTGTTGAGAGGAATGTCGTTACACGTATTGCCAAATGCATTGAGGTTGACGGACATCATTTTGAGCGTTTACTGCATTAATGTGGTATTTATAGGTAATCATGCTGTAACAGCATGCGTTCTCAGAAATGATAAGTTCACAAAGGTACATGTATCACATTGAAACAACCGAAATAAAATGTTCAACGTACCTACGTTCTGTATTTTAATTTAAAAAAACTTACCTGTTACCAACTGTTCGTCTAAAATTGTGAGCCATATGTTTGTGACTATTACAGCGCTATCTGTCACAAAGCGAAAAAAGTGGTCCAACTAAAACATTCATCATCAATAAACACTTCCGGGCTAAGTTGCCGTGGTCGATCTGTAGAACTTCTTCTCCCTGACGTTTCGTTCTCAACTACGGAGAACATCTTCAGAGGTGAGTCAGTCGTTGACTCACCTCGGAAGATGTTCTCCGTAGTTGAGAACGAAACGTAAGGGAGAAGAAGTTCTACAGATCGACCACGGCAACTTAGCTCGTAAGTGTTTATTGATGAAGACGCCGGCCGTGAAAGCCTACACGGAATGATTAAAACATTCATGTTTCTTTACGTACTACACGAATATGTAATAAAAAGTGGGGGGTTCCTAGTTTTCCAAAACGCAGTTGATATCCGTTTGACGTATGGCAGCGCCATCTAGCGTCGTCTGGTTTCCCCCATCAAGCTAGACAAGTTTCGTTCTTTGCAGATTTTTTCGTTTGATGCTTATTTCGTGAGATATTTGGCCCGGACACGATCAATGGACCACCCTATGTATCCAAATCACAGAGAAAGATCTACAGCTTAACTATGAAGACATTAAGCCGTAGAGAGTGCCCTGCTGCTAAGCCGTAGAGAATGTCCATAATTATTTATGTCATAGGCTAACAGACTTGCTAACACGAAGTTCGACGTACTCACAAGTGAGGTATCTAACGAGCAATATGCTAATAAATAATTGCATATATACTGAGCAGCAGCGTAAATCTTTGTAATTCACCTAAGAAAGATACAAATTGTGAGCAGTGGATTGCTATTTAACGTGTCGTAACGTAAAGAAGCAGTTTCCTTCATTCCTTAGTAAAATTGCATAACGAGCTGTTTCTTCGAAGAATTATTTGAGGGTATACCGTAAAATATGTGTCATTGAGTATGAAGAAGAAAATTTTCAGAGAAGACTTTGGATGAACGGATTGAGAATGGCGGCTTGGAGTAGTGATGTGTAGAACAAGTAATTTTTCAAGGTAAACTGTCTCATCAAAAATATATCAACATCTGTTAGAGGAAATTAATATGGGGTGTATCCACTCTTCGCCTTATGGCGGCTTGGCTGCTAGTGAAGGCACTTTCAGTGATGTGACTGAATATCTGCGGAAGAATGCCAGTTCATTCTTCCTCAAGAGTCGAAACCAGAGAATGTATTGATGTTGGGAGCTGGGATCTGGAGTAAAGTAAACGTTTTAACTCAAACCAAAGGTGATCCATTCCATTCAGGTCGCAGTTCAAATGGTTCAAATGGTTCTGAGCACTATGGGACTTAACAGCTATGGTCATCAGTCCCCTAGAACTTAGAACTACTTAAACCTAACTAAGCTAAGGACATCACACAACACCCAGTCATCACGAGGCAGAGAAAATCCCTGACCCCGCCGGGAATCGAACCCGAGAATCGCAGTTCTAGGCATGACAGTCCATTCCAGGAATGCTGTTGTCTGCAGACTATTGCCTGACACATGCTGCTTTATGACAAAGTGCATTGTCATGCTGACACGTAGTCTTTGAACTGTTTCTTTATACAATGCAGTAAAATGTGCTCCTATCGTTCCGCATTTAGCGTTTTCTTAAGAGCAATAAGGGGACACACCCTAAAAACGAAAAACAACCCCATCAATGGAACCTCGCATAGGGAGCACAATTCGTTCCAGAATCTTACTCGTAGTGCGAGACACTCGTTAAGCGAAACAATTTATCCCGTATAAATTAATGTAATATACGATAATGCGTTCCATGCAGAAAAAGTACAAAATCTTTTATCTTATTCATGCCATTTATTCAAATGAAACAATACATACGGTACTACGTACTTTATTATCGACGATAGATAACTCTTTTTTGCTAAGAATCTATAATCGTTTATTTCTGTTGACACTTCAACACTTAGCGAAAATGTGGCATGTAGCATTATTGTCAAACAAATTAGTAGCGCGAGTAGCCATGCTTTGTTGGGGGTGATGGTCTACAACGTACGATGCAACCGATTCCCATTGTTTCAGCATTTCTCTTATTGCACCAGAAGATTGCTGGTTTGCTGTTACCGTCTCCTCCACCTCCTTTGAAGAATTCCTCTCCACAACTTTCTGCTGTGAAACACACTGAAACTCCGTAAGATCTTCGGTGATCATTTCTTGGCTGTGATGTTACACAAGCTCATCAATGTCATTGTTACACGCTTCTAGTCCCATGCTAGTCCCGCGCCTTTTCGATCATCTTGACGCAGGTAATGTTGTTGAAGTGATATTTCCAAAACTCTCCGAGAAGGAGGTCGGTAGCTTCAGTCAACTCAAAGCAATGTTCAATGAGGGGTTTAGTGTAAGGCTTCTCAAACTTAGAACTTAACTGCTGGTTCATAGGCTGGAGCAAAGGAGTGGTGTCAGGAGGCATAAATTGTATCTCGATGAACTGAAATTCTCCAAGGAGGTGGTCCAGTACGCCTGGAGAATGGGCAGGAGCGTTGTCCATAAGAAGCTGTAACCTCCCCCTCACTTATCGACCTTAATGACAGTGAAAAATGAAACCGCGTGTGCCTAATGGGAATTTTGGAAAAGCAATCGTCACCGAAGTTAATCTGTCGGTAAAGAGGGAGGAAAGGGTTACATCTAAATGAAAGGAAAAATGCAAATGAAACTGGTGGAAATTAATTTTGAAAAGGGGTAAAGTTAATAAAGAAAGTAAATGTGCGGCCGTTACGTTAACAATTAACTAGCGGTAATTAGATATTTGAGATTTGGGGGAAATCACGGTCGCCAGTCCTAAGGACAATTACTATAGTAACTGAAAAAGAAAAGTTATTACACATATAATTAGCACTAGAAGCGTGGCAACTGAAGGTTGACACATGTAGTGTGAAAACTGAAAGTTTGGCAGAAGTAATAAATTTCGCTACACTCTGACTTAATTTAGCAAAAGAATTAATAAAACCGGAAAATCGAAAGTTAATTTAGTGACTGAAGTTAATAGTGAGCTTTCTTTCTGAAGCACATCGAAATCCAGCAGAATACGGTTAGCCTTGGACTACCTCAACAATCATTTCAAAAGCAACTTGACTCTACGCAATTTAGAAACGAGAGAATTAACTTTGAACTTGAATTAAATGATTCTGAATAATTAACAATAGTAAAATTTAGTACGTACCAAGCTGAGCTGCAGTCACAGGTAAGCTAAAATATGCTAACAAAACTCGCACTCTTAATTTGTGCCTGTGTAATCTAGCTATTGTAGCCAGCTATGATAGCTTAAAGTGAACTTTGAGATTAAAGCAGTGAAATGGAATTATGCTGGCGTTTGAATTTCAACGACACTCGGGTTCATTTCGGAAAAGGAAGGGACCCTGCTTGGCAATGCAATTTGGGACAATGAGCAACAAAGGTTCATGCTAAGTGGCTGTAATTTTGCGAGGCAAATGGAACAATTTGAAAAGCTGAGGTCTGCCATACAGTTCTGAAACTTTACGTGCTTTTAGTCTTCCTTGTTGGTTGATTGAAGGTTTGAAGCCGTCGATCGAGGAGGTGGCGACAGTCACTCATTGTCGGCCGTCGCTGTTGCAGAAGCTGGATGTTGGCGCGCCTTCTTCTCGACACGGTCACCAGGCGAAACGGGCTCTTGATGTGCGCCAGCTAATGCTTCCCGTCCGCGACACCATGTCAGAAACTATCATCGCGAGTCGAGCGCAATTACATGCTGCCAAACCCCGAAAGCGCGGCAACTCGCGGGAGCGTCACACAACACACCTGCTCCACTCGCTACTCCAGCAAGACTCCCACTGCCCTGCCCGCGCTCCACGCGGCAGAGTTAACACTCCCAAAGATACTACACACTTTGATTCTTCACACGACCTATCGATGTAATCGTTCGATAGCAGTTTTCCCTAGGCAAGACCCAGCGTAAAAATACGAATAATATTTACGAAACAAACCAATTATACATCGACATAAATGCATAAATAAATATATATATATATATATATATATATATATATATATATATATATATATATATATATATATACAAATAGTAAAACAATTACAATATATAAAGGCACAGAAATGTCATATATTCAGGTAACAAAATTAAGGAAAACAAATTTATAGTACAATAGATGGAAATAGGAGGATATGCATTTCCGGCGTTACAAAGCGAGACATGGCGTGGCAGATTCATCTCAAACAAATATTTTTTCACCGAAGGCCCAAACTGTTCACTGATCCAATCACAAGAAAGATCAAGTCTCACCCAAGCCTTGTTGTTGGACCTCCACATGTAACGTGGTCTTCTGGACTTTACACTTGTTGAAGGCTGGTGGAGTTTCTGAGTGGTAAATAAGCAGCGGTTTGATTTTCAATTCGTCGTTTGCACTGACACAGAATAGCAGTGTGAGGCGGTCTTTCATTGGCTCGTGACCGAATAATGCATTCTGCTTTGCTGTTATGAAGGTACGCTTTGGCATCTTCTTCCAGAATACACCCGTCTTGCCACAACTAAAAACCTGTTGCGGCAGACAACCCTTAGAATCTACGAACATCTTGAAGTTGCTGATGAAGTTCTCTGCTGCTTTCGCATCGGAGCTGGCTGATTCGCCATGACTCGGAACGCTGTGGATGGTGCTTCTTCTCTTTGACTTCTCGAACCATTCACGGCTTACCTTAAAATTGTTTTGGCCGCCGATGATCCTGGCGTCTTCTTATGACGTCGGCGAAAATTATACTCGCTTTCTCACGAACGATGTTCTCGTTAATAGTGTCGCCTTGCAATTGTTTTTCACTTATCCATATAAGGAGCAACCTTTCGACGTAGTCCAGGATACGAAACCTTTGTTTAGATACACTTGTCACTCCCTTTGAAAGATCTATCTCCTTAGTCTTGTCGTCGTCCTTGAGGATAGCGCAAGAAGTTGATATGGACCTATTGTACGTGTGTGCTAAATCGGCAACGCTCGCACCAGGTTCGCGTTTTTCAATGATTTTACGTTTCCAGAATGAGATTTTCACTCTGCAGCGGAGTGTGCGCTGATATGAAACTTCCTGGCAGATGTGTGCCGGACCGAGACTGGAACTCGGGACCTTTGCCTTTCACGGGCAAGTGCTCTCTTACGACTTTATCTTCGGGGACATGTCTACGTAGGACAGTAAAATTTTCACGAAAAAAATACACTTTGTGAACACAAGTTTAGAAAAATGTGTGATCACAAGCTGCACTGAGATGGTAGCAGAATGAGCGCTGAACCCAGACTGCAGTACGTACTGAAACACATTGTTCATATGCCATTGGCTACAGTGAAAGGCGTTCATATTGCTGAACGTTTCCCCTGCCGCGCGCGAACGGCTGGTGACGTCACACTATATTCACTCAAAAAAAAAGAAAAAAAAATGTTCAAATGTGTGTGAAATCTTATGGGACTTAACTGCTAAGGTCATCAGTCCCAAGCTCACACACTACTTAACCTAAATTATCCTAAGGACAAACACACACACCCAAGTCCGAGGGAGGACTCGAACCTCCGCCGGGATCAGCCGCACGGTCAAAAATGATTCAAATGGCTCTGAGCACTGTGGGACTTAACTTCTGAGGTCATCAGTCCCCTAGAACGTAGAAATACTTAAACCTAACTAACCTAAGGACATCACACACATCCATGCCCGAGGCAGGATTCGAACCTGCGACCGTAGGCCACTCCGGCCGGCAGCCGCACAGTCCATGACTGCATCGCCCAGACCGCTCGGCTAATCCCGCGCGGCTGTCGTCACTGATGCGAAAAATCGCTCGTACAGCGAGTCATTTTTTTTTTTTTACTATTTGTTTTGCTCGTTATGAGAATTGGACGTAATGGGAGGTGGTCGTTAATCGAGGTTCCACTGTACTGTAACATCGCCTCCTCAATACCTCATTGTTGGCACAACACATGATCAAGCAAAGTTTTCCAGGCATTCGTCAAACCGAAACGGTTCCATCGGATAAGCACGGAGGTTCAGCATGACTCATAGCTTCAAATCAGTTGTCTCCAGTCGTTTACTTCCAGCTGCGCCGCTCTTTACATCGCCACAAGGGCCGCTTAGCTTTGAGTACAGAAATATGCGGCTTATACGGATCTTCTCGACCACTGCACCCCTGTCTTCTTAGCTCCTTACACACCATCATTGTGCGAGCTGAACAGCTGACATCACTGTCCAACTCACAGGTGGTTTGTACTGTTCATTGCGTGCCATTTTTCTTTACAACCATCCTCCGCAATGTCCGATGATCCCTGAGGCCTACCCGCCCTTGGTTAAGCCGTGGTTGTTCCTTCGCGTTTTTACTTGGCAATCACATCACCAATAGTACACATGTGTTGCTTTAGAAAGATTGAATTCCTACCGTTCGATCTGTTACTCGGGCGACGTCGTAAGACCCCTCTTCTAGCCGGCCGTGGTGGTCTCGCGGTTCTAGGCGCGCAGTCCGGAACCGTGCGACTGCTACGGTCGCAGGTTCGAATCCTGCCTCGGGCATGGATGTGTTCCTTACGTTAGTTAGGTTTAAGTAGTTCTAAGTTCTAGGGGACTGATGACCACAGCAGTTGAGTCCCATAGTGCTCAGAGCCAGCCACCCCTCTTTTATTACTGCATCTCTACTGACAACACAGTACGACACATTTCACTCTGTACTGGCGGGTCCGTCTTTCATGAGACGTAGTGGTCAGTTCTGCGTTACGAAGATGCAAAGCTGGTACTTTTTGCCGATGATACAAGTACAGCTATCACACCCAACAGACAAGAATGAACTGGTGAAATTGTAAACGATGTTTTTCAGAAAATCATTAAGTTGTTCTCTGCAAATGGGCTCTCATTAAACTTTGACAAAACACAGTATATACAGTTCCACACAGTAAATGGAATGACACCATTAATAAATACAGACTTCGATCAGAAATCGGTAGCTAAGGTAGAATATTCAAAATTTCTGTGTATGCATTGATGTGGGGTTGAACTGGAAGAAACACACTGAAGATCTGCTGAATCGTTTGAGTTCAGCTACTTATGCTATTAGTGTCATTGCAAATTTTGGCGATATACATCTCAGTAAATTAGCTTACCACGCCTATTTTCATTCTCTGCTTTCGTATAGCATCATATCCCGGGGTAACTCATTATTGAGTAAAAGAGTGTTCATTGCACAAAAGCGTGTAATCAGAATAATTGCTGGAGCTCATCGAAGATCATCCTGCAGACACTTATTTAAAGTGCTAGAGATCTTCACTGTAGCCTCACAATATTATATATTCACTTATGAAATTTGTTATTAACAGTCCGAACGAATTCAAAAGTAATAGCAGTGTACATGGTTTCAACACCAGGAGAAAGGATGATCTTCACTACTCAATGTTAAATCTAATTTTGGCTCAGAAATGGGTAAATTGTGCTGCCACAAAAGTCTTTGGTCACTTACCAAATAGCATCAAAAGTCTGACAGAAAGCCATATAGCATTTAAAAGGAAATTAAAAGGATTTCTGAATGTCAACTCCTTGTACTCATTAGATGAAGTTTTGGATATAGTAAGTGGGTGATACCCCCCCAACCAAAAAAAAAATATAAATATTATGTGTCATGTAATATTTTGTGTAACGTAATATCTTGTATGGACACCTTTTATTAACCTGACACGTTCCACATCATTACGAAGTGTCATATTCACGATCTATGGAACAAGTACTAATCTAATCTAATCATAGGGGTGTTCTGACACTTTTGATGAAATAGTATATTTTGGGCGAACCAATTTAGGATGACGATACAAAATGACGACGATGTCTGAAACAAGTTTGTTATGTACTATCATAGTATATGTTGTTTCTAATGGGAAACGTTGAAAAAGTTCATAAGTCAGATTCATACTCTTCAAACCACAGTGAAGTTTCTGCTTGCTCGATAGAAACAAAATCGTTCTGCTGTCTCATATTCCATTACTTTTCGATTTTATACATATGAAGAGGGGTTTCCATAAGGACGGCTGTAACAAACGCCTGAGGACGCGGAAGACTATACGACAGTTTTCCTAATTGATCAGCACGTCTCAAGGCTCTGGTGAATCTTCTAATTACGACAGAGCACTTCACTCTGTCGTGTTCTAGGAGTCCTTTCCTGACTAGAAAACGTCAGCTTGGAGAGCTGAGTCCCACAATACACACCAGACTGCCAGACTTGTCGCTCGACGATGCCTCCTGTCCTCGCCCCGCCACACAGCTGTACAGTATACCCTGCAGCCGCTCTCTGTGTCGCAGCGATCGCCAGCCACTTGACGTCAGTCGGAGCTGTCTTCCCTCTGCGCTGGAACGCGAGTAGAGTCCGCCGGTCTTGGGAGCGCCCTTGACAGACAACTCGTGATTCCACGGTCTTCCCGGCATTGCCCCGCCTCCCGCAGCAGCAAAAAAGCCGTGTTATGCAAACGCTGCCACATGATGAGTCTGACAACTGCAGAGCAAGCAGGCCGCTTCTCAAAGACTGGAAACGCTATGCTACGGCACAGCGTTTCCAGCGCCTTACTCGCTGCCGCGCATCTGCGGTCGAGATCGCTAAAACACGACGATCCTGAAGCACGGTAGATATTCAGAGCAAAAGTGAAGGAGAGAAGGCTAAACTGCTATCCAGCAGATGCACTGACGATACACTGAATACAACATCCTAATCATTATTCAGCATCTTCACACTAATCCATACGTTAACTGGTGTGATGCAAGTTACGTGCCGAATCTATGTGTCGTCATCTTAGATCTCTGTTTTCCAAGCTCGTCCATAAGCCGACTCTTCATCTTACGTGCGCCGGCCACTGTGGCCGAGCGGTTCTAGGCGCTTCAGTCTGGAACCACGCGACCGCTACGGTAGCAGGTTCGAATCCTGCCTCGGGCATGGATGTGTGTGATGTCCTTAGGTTAGTTAGGTTTAAGGAGTTCTAAATTCTAGGGGACTGATGACCTCAGATGTTAAGTCCCATAGTGCTCACAAGGGAACCTCCCCATCGCACCCCCGTCAGATTTAGTTATAAGTTGGCACACTGGATAGGCCTTGAAAAACTGAACACAGATCAATCGAGAAAACAGGAAGAAGTTGTGTGGAACTATGAAAAAAAATAAGCAAAATATACAAACTGAGTAGTCGATGTGCAAGATATGCAACATCAAGGATAATGCAAGCTCAGGAGTGCCGTGGTCCCGTGGTTAGCGTGCGCACCTGCGGAACGAGTGGTCCTCGGTTCAAGGCTTCCTTCGACTGAAAAGTTTAATTTTTTATTTTCAGACAATTATCAAAGTTCAGGCACTCACACATAACCAACTTCGCTCTCCAAAATTCCAGGACATGTTCAGATTTGCTTGGACATATGCAGGATTTGACGGTCTACACATGGAAAAATTTGAAAACGTTAAAAACATGTTTTGACAGAGCACAGGGAAAACTGTGCGACTGTGAAACTGTTGCATTCATTTGTTGCAGATTATGTGACAAATTCTTATGTTTTCATCACTTTTTTGGGAGCGATTACCACATCCACAAGAAAACCTAAATGGGGCAAGGTAGAAGAATCTTTTTACCCATTCACCAAGTGTGTACAAGTTAGGTGGGTCGACAACATATTCCTGTCATGTGACGCACATGCCGTCACCAGTGTCAGTGTCGTATAGAATATATCAGACGTGTTTTCCTGTGGAGGAATCGGTTGACCTATGACTTTGCGAATAAAATGTTTTCGGTTCCCTTTGGAGAGGCACGTCCTTTCGTCTACTAATCGCACGCTTTTGCGGTGCGGTCGTAAAACACAGACACTAAACTTATTACACTGAACAGAGCCGTCAATGAACGAACGGACAGATCATAACTTTGCGAAAATAAAGAAAGTAAAATTTTCACTCGAGAGAAGTCTTGAACCAAGGACCTCAGATTTCGCAGCTGCTCACGCAAACCACTGGACCACGGCGCTCATGAGCTCGTATCACCCTTGATGTCGCCTATGTTGCTCATGGACTACTCAGTTTGTATATTTTGCTTATTTTTTTCATAATTCCACACAACTTCTTCCTGTTTTCTCGATTGATCGGTGTTCAGTTTTTCAAGGCCTATCCACTGTGCCAACTTATAAGTAAATCCGAGGGGGGTGCGATGGGGAGGTTCCCTTGTCAGAGCCATCTTATGTGCATCCATTACAAGTAGCCGCTCTATGGAATTACACATGCGAGACGTACAAGCTCAAGATGGAAAAGGTAATCAGCAGAAAATACGACAGGTTTCGCTAGTGTATCCCACAGTTCTCAGTTGTTGACTACACCGAGCGTCCGAGCAACATGGTGCAGTGGTCAGCACACCAGACTGGACGACGCTTCAAATTCCAGTACAGTTTTCCACATTCAGGTTTTCCGTCGTTTCCCTGCATCGCTCCACCCAAATGCCGTTATGGTTCCTTTGAAAACGGCACAGTCGATTTCGTTTCCAGTCTTTGAAACATTCCGAGCTTGTGGCCCACCTCTAATGACCTCGATGTAGACGGTCCTTCCTACCTTATACTGAGGAACAAACTGATAAATGTAGCACCATACATACGGACAGGCATCATATGAAGGGCCTATTTCAATAGGGGTACAAGTCCATTTTTGTTCATTCTGAGATACAGAGTCCTGAAGCTAAATGAGCGCTGACAAAAGTGCAGTTGAGGTACCAGAAATATTCAAGCATATGGCTTCTTGCTAGAGATGACCCTTTCTTTCTGTTTGTTTGGACCATTAATGTCAGTCGAGGTAATGGACTTGTACCACTATTGAAATAAGCCCTTCATATGTTCATTGTATGTGCATTTATGCAGGAAGTTCGATTAAGGTATTAATTCATTCATTTTTAACTTAGTTCAGTTCAGTTTGTTCCTCCGCCAGACTCACTTCATCTGCTTCAAGTTAGTGTGAATCTTGTATGAACATAGACAAATACGAAAAACAGAAGTAGGAACATTCTTACACTAACACACAAAGAAAGCAATCTTTGACTATACAGCAGCCTTGCATCACTGACAGAAATACATGTTCTCGTGTGTGCTATTAGATACTACTTGCTTCCTATCTTTTCTTAAATGGCTTTCTGTGATGTGTTTTACTAAATTTGGATTACACTAACGACTGCAGTAAGAAACTTACTATACACCTCTCTATGCGAAGCATTCCTATTTCAGTTCATATTTCTGAAATGGAAAACTTAAAGATGAAACTTTTCTCCGCGGTTTTAGAAAATTTACTATTTACATAAATATAATGAAGATCCAACATTCTTTAATTCTTTCCTTCATTATTTCCCTACAAAATCCCTCAGTTGTAGTTACTGATTTTTATTCTCATATCAATGATTGTTCATCAAGTACTGTATTTCTGCAGCACAGTGCAACGTATCTTAACACACATTCTTGTAAATAAAATTTCGTCAGTCTTATGATGAAGAGTTCCACGCGTTGCTCCCATCGGAAATGATCACTGAAACGTGGTTCTAGAATACTGAAGCCCTAATCCCAACAACATACTGGTTTTCATTTTGTTTTTGTATGTCTGCGGCTCATACATACATGTACCACAAAATAAATTCAAGCCAATTTTAGGTATCGATCAGTTTCAAAGTGTTCTTTAGTAAAATATTTTTTATGACCTGTAAACAATAATGCCTCTGATGGGGGCTAGTGTGATGGCAGATCACGTGTAAATGCGACGAATAACAAATGTGCAAATACAGAACCTTGGGGCACTATTTCCAAATTTTCTGGAAACCATTCTACCCAAGATCGATTTTCGTTCCGGAGAAGTGTACTAAAGCGCGAGGCAAAAAGGTAAGTCTAATTTTATAACATTTTTAAATTCAGAGAAAAGCTTTTGACAGAATTGGTTTCAATAAATATTTGGAATTATGATTGCAGCATGAATAAAATGCAAGATGCGAAAGGTTTTGTACAACTTCTACAGAAACCAGACTGCGGTTGTAAGAGTCGAAGGTCGTGAAAGGGAATAAGCAGTCAAGCAGGGATTGGGATCGCGCTGTAGCCCGTCCCCGCTGTTATTCAGTGTGAACTTTAAGAAAGCAGTGAGGGATACAGATGGGAAATTAAAATTCAGCGAGAAGAAATTAAAAGTTCGTAAATTATATATTGCAGTGATCAGTTGTCCTTTTTAAATTTTATTGTCCAGATCTAGATGTCGGCCAGAATAGTAGTATTCAATGAACTGTGGATGAAGCCCGACCGACAGGGAATTACATGCACTGAGCGAAAATAATAGTGGTATGTAATATACAAACCATATGAGTTAAGCCAATACTTGTAACTTTTTAGGACATCATCTAACTATGTATTTCTTGCATACTTAGCATTGAGAATGGCTAGCTTCTAGCCGAAATCTAGATCTGGACAGTAAAATTTAAAAAGGACGACTGATCGCTGCAATCTATAATTTACAAGTCAACATAACAGTCACTAAGTGCAACAGCTTTATGAATGGAATGATGAATTAAAAGTTTGCGGTTTTCCACCTCCATTGCAATTCTGTTCGGGGTGACAGGATTTGGAGCATCGGTGGAACGTAATGGGTAGTATCTTGAAATGACGTAAGATGAACATCATAATCAGTGAAACAAGAGTAATGAATGCGAATGCTAAATGATGGACTGCAAGCTGCACAGAACAGACAAAAAGACGGATTATTACAAAAATAATGGGTGCAATACAAACTACAGTCGGTTCGAAAGTGTGAAGTAAGGAAGATATTTGCCAAAATACAGAGAAAGTATTAGAAGTAAAGGCACTGTAACGATTAATCGTCTTTGCACACCTCCACTGAGTGGATGAGAACACACTAACGAAGCAAATACTATTGTATTTATGGAAAAATAATTCGATGATAACGTGTATTACGGGCATAATAAATAGAAATAAGAAAAATCAAACACTGGAAAGTGACAAAAAAATCTTTTTAAAAATAAAATAGAAGAATTAGAGGGTTTTAAATGCGGAAGAAAAAAATGGGAAACTACATGAACAGAAGACTGGAAAAGACAACATTGGGAGAAGATGAAAGAGTACTGGAAAAGATAGGAAACAGAAGAGGCAGAAGAGGAACTGGAGTTGTTTCGTGATCCTAGTTGGTGAATACGGAGGTTAAAAAAAAGTAAGGGTAATGTAGTGTCGTAGAAATAAATCAAGTAGTGCTTATGAAATTAAATAAGAAAATAATCACTAAAAATAGACGACCTTTCATCTTGTTGGATTTATGCTTGTATAACCCTAAGTTAAATTGGAATAAGTGTTGTAATTACGTTGAGACATTGTGACTACCTATAACGCACTGATGATTGACGCACTGTCAGCTAAAATCGAAATCGGCAGTAGAAAAGACATGATATTACGACCGATGCTAACCCCCTTTCTGTTCAAAAATGGTTCAAATGGCTCTAAGCACTCTGTCATCAGTCCCCTAGACTTAGAACCACTCAAACCTAACTAACCTAAGGATATCACACACATCCATGTCCGAGGCAGGATTCGAACCTGCGAGCGTAGCAGCAGCGCGTTCCGGACTGAGGTGCCTAGAACCGCTCGGCCACAGCGGCCGGTACCTCTTTCTGTCCTAGATTAGTTAGTTACGGCGGCAGCGTAAATAAGTGGCGATACCCGAGCGAAGAAGATATAAAACCATTTATGAAACGAAGAATCTTGTTAATAATCGAATATAAATTTCTAAGTTAGGTAATTTTTTCTGAAGAAATTGCTTGTCTGGAAGTTTTCCTGTATGGAAGTGAAACGCGAGAAATGCTAAAGATTATATGAGTAGATTGGGTTCTTATTTAAACTGAGGAGAAAGGAAAGTTATGCCACTACTTGCCTAAAAAATGTTCAAATGTGTGTGAAATCATATGGGACTTAATTGCTAACGTCATCAGTCCCTAAGCTTACACTCTACTTAACCTAAATTATTCTAAGGACAAACACACACACCCATGCCCGGGGGAGGACTCGAACCTCCGCCGGGATCAGCCGCAGCTACTTGCCTAAAATAAGTTATCTGCTGACGGAATCGTCATTTGATAATGGAGAGAAATGAATGGTGGTGGGTAGGGGGGGTTAAAATCATAGTGGGAGATCAAGGATTGATGACAGTAGCACGGTTTAAAAATCGTAGACTGCAGAAGTTATGCAGGTAGGAAGAGAGTTGGCGCGGGCTTGGCTACCGCGGAGAACACCACGGGACCAGTCCCCGGACTGAAGACCAGCACAACAGCAACCCCTTGCTGTTGTCCTCAGTCGTATCTCACGTTAAGATCGGCAAGTGCTTTGTCGGCCTTTGGCGCCACGGTGACAACACCGGTTGGCCGGTCTGTGGTGGTCGCACTTGGCACAGTTGGGCAGCGCAGGGGCCCAGCGCCTAGCGCCGCTGCCTCCATCTGCCCCCCCCCCCCCCTCCTCCCTAACCGACGCCGACTTCATAAGGCGGCGCGGCGCGTCTGTTGCCTCAGTGCTCGCTGCCCGCCCACACACCTCGCACACACCACAACTCAGCACGCCATGGACGCGGCCCTCCACCACCAGCAGCCGCAGCAGCAGACTCGCCGGCACCGGGTGAGTCCTCCGTCTCAAAACACTGGCGGCGGCCGTCACGCACGGCGTGCAGACCTCCTTCTGGCGGCGATTTTCCGCGTCGCGGAGCGCCCTCGCGCGCTTTCACTTACGACATCTACAGCGCGTAACGCATTGTTTCCACATATAATGGTCGTACACGTTACAGCTGCTTACACAGCATCACACTTCAGGCACAGTACACTGCCCGGGAAGAAAAAAAATGAAGCTCCCACAAGGGGAGGAGCACACGATATGAAACCCCAAGGGTTGGAAGGTACATAGGCCATTACAACTGCTACACCACGAAAATGACGTGCTACAGACGCGAAATTTAACCGCCAGGAAGAAGATGCTGTGATATGCAAATGATTAGCTTTTCAGAGCATTCACACAAGGTTGGCGCCGGTGGCGACCCTACAACGTGCTGACATGAGGAAAGTTTCCAACCGATTTCTCATACACAAACAGCAGGTGACCGGCGTCGCCTGGTGAAACGTTGTCGTGAAGCCTCGTGTAAGGAGGAGAAATGCGTACCATCACGTTTCCGACTTCGGTAAAGGTCGGATTGTACCCTATGGCGATTGCGGTTTATCGTATCGCGACATTGCTGCTCGCGTAGGTCGAGATCCAATGACTGTTGGCAGAATATGGAACCGGTGGGTTCAGGAGGGTAATACGGAACGCCGTGCTGGTTCCCAACGGCCTCTTATCACTAGCAGTTGAGATGACAGGCATCTTATCCGCATAACTGTAACGGATCGTGCAGCCACGTCTCGATCCCTGAGTCAGCAGATGGGGACGTTTGCAAGACAACAACCATCTGCACGAACAGTTCGACGACGTTTGCAGCGGCATGGACTATCAGCTCGGACACCATGGCTGCGGTTACCCTTGACGCTGCATCACAGACAGTAGTGCCTGCGATGGTGTACTCAACGACGAACCTGGGTGCACGAATGGCAAAATGTCATTTTTTCGGATGAATCCAGGTTCTTTTTATAGCATCATGATGGTCGCAACCGTGTTTGGCGACATCGCGGTGAACGCACATTGGAAGCGTGTATTCGTCATCGCCATACTGGCGTATCACCCGGCGTGACTGTATGGGGTGCCACTGGTTACATGTCTCGGTCACCTCTTGTTCGCATTGGCGACACTTTGAACAGTGGATGTTGTTACATTTCAGATGTGTTACGACCCGTGGCTCTACCCTTCATTCGATCCCTGCGAAACCGTATACTTCAGCAGGATAATGCACGACCGCATGTTGCAGGTCCTGTACGGGCCTTTCTGGATACAGAAAATGTTCGACTGCTGCCCTGGCCAGCACATTCTCCAGATCCCTCACCAATTGAAAACGTCTGGTCAATGGTGGCCGAGCAACTGGCTCGTCACAATACGCCAGTGACTACTCATGATGAACTGTGGTATCGTGTTGAAGCTGCATGGGCAGCTGTACCTGTACGCGCCATCCAAGCTCTGTTTGACTCAATGCCCAGGCGTATCAAGGCCGTTATTACGGCCAGAGGTGGTTGTTCTGGATACTGATTTCTCAGGATCTATGCACCCAAATTGCGTGAAAATGTAATCACATGTCAGTATAATATATTTGTCCAATGAATACCCGTTTATCATCTGCATTTCTTCTTGGTGTAGCAATTATAATGGCCAGTGGTGTATTTGATGTTACTGCAGTGATCACAATATCGAGTCAGATTTACAAACAACTTGGCAGGAGATGTTCACTCATGAATATGTTGTTTCACCCCCTCTGGTTTGGATATATGCACTGTTTGTAAGGCTGTCGTAAGGATGTTGTATGCCGTCCTGAGGCAAGTTGGCTCAACTTTTGTAAGTGATCATTGATATTCTGGATACTAGCATTGGGACGGAGTTACGTTCGACTTGATCCCACACAAGCTCTGTAGGTCTTTCTGGCAACGGAAGTACCTCAACATAACACGTGAAGTTCATAGGGACGTGGATCATGTGTGGATGAGCTTTCGCAGGGTGAAAAATGGAACGACGATAATGTCGCATCGAGGTAACACATGAGAACAAAAGATGTCCGTGGCGTACGGTTCTGTTGTCAGAAATCCCTTATTCACCACCAATCAGGAACTGAGGTCGTCCCCGGCAGGTCGACGCCATGACGACAGGAAGGACACAACTGTGACCCTCCAAAACACTGTAACAATGAAGCTCTCCCCACGTCGCTGCCAGTCTCGCAGACGATGGGGTATCCAGGGTAGCGCAGAGCTGTGATCATCGGTGAACAAAATGCAGCCCCATTCACCAGCAGTCCACGCTTCCCGTTCACAGCACAACTCCAAACGCAGCCTTTGTGTGGTGCTGGCGTCGCTTAGGTGTGGGACAGTAACTTTGTTAGTCAGTTACATGTTCCATAGACCATTTGAACGGCTGTTTTATCGAAATGATGTGGAACGAGTCAGTTTACAGTATATGTACGCATAATCAGTGTTAACCAGTAATCAGCACATTATCACTGTATTTCCACTCACACAACTACACTTAAAAACGAGTTCTTTCCTTATTTTTTATTTAGTTTTTACGAGCTACCAATTTTTAAGTAGAAATTTGTCAATTGGACGTAAGACGTAGTCAAGGATAATTTATTTCAAATTAGATATAAAACTGGCTTCGCTAACTGTCATATTTTATTTTATTGGGCAAATTATCAAAAATTTTTACTGCTGCATATTGAACTCCTCTCTGAGCCACTGACAGCTTTAACAAAGGGTAATAGAATATGTACATCGCTATTCTTTTCAAACTGTGGTAGATTATTGATAACGGATTTCGCTAGCGAAAATATGTATTTTGACTTTGAAACTAAAAGCCCTGTTCCTTGAAGAGGTACCTACATGACGATCGTGTGTGAACACCACATATTATTCTTACTGCTCGCTTTTTGGCAATCAGTACTTTTTTCTTAGCGATGAGTTACTCCAGAAAAAAAGTATTCTCTGCGACATTACTGAGTGGAAATATACAAGATATGTCAGAAGCATGATATGTTTGTTTCCAACATTGGCAATTATTCGAAGAGCAAAAGTAGCTGAACTTAATTGTTTGAGAAGCTCAGTAATTTCCTTCTCCCAGTTCTAGTTTTCATTAATACCTACATCCTAACATTTGGGGCATTCTATCCCACTTACTGACTCCTGCTCATGTGCTACATTAGTTACTGGTATAACTATTTGTTGTACAGAACTGAATGCAGTGTTTTTTTTTTTTTTCAAAATTTAGAGACAGTCAATTTTCAGAGAATCACTTAATAATTCTTAAGAGAATATCATTTGTTAACTCTTCTGTTGCTTTCTCTCATGGGATTTATCATACCAGTAGTATAGTCTGCAAGGAAGTATCGATTTTGCTTGTTGAATGTTAAGTGGAAGGTCATTCACATATATAAGGACTAGGAGCGGACCAAAAATTGAACCCTGTGGGACTCACTTTGTGATTTTTTACACCACTCACTAAAATTTTCTGCCTTTCTGATATTTTATGAATTGTTCAGCACAGACTCTTGCATTCTATAAAACTTGAGTTTTCCTTAGAGAGTGGCATGATCTACAATATCGAAGGCCCTGGAGGGTTCACAGAAAAACCAACTGGCGATACATTATTATTTAAGCCTTGTACTACTCGATGAGTGAATGTATAAATTGCATTCTCAATCAGTCAATCTTACTGGAATCCAAATTGTGACATGCTAAGTAAATTGTTTCCACTTAAGTGTGTGTCTAGAGTACATTACGTTTTCTCATATTTCGGAAAAAGATGTCTGTAAGAACACAATTGTTGAAATCTGTCTAGTCACTTTCCTTATGGAGTGTTTTAATAAATGCATATTTTAATCTGCCTGGAAAACCACCCTGTGCCAATGACGCGCTGCATATATCACTAAGAATATTAATTATTAAGTTGGAACAACTTTTCAGAATTGTATGTGAAATGCCATCAAGAGCTTTTCCTTTTTAGAGTTGTTATAATTTTATTAATTATGGAAAAGGATGTTGGTACTAGTTCTAGTTGCTTAAAGTTCTGTTAATGGTACTTTCAAAATACTCTCTTGCTTCTGCAACAGAACCATTTAATCCTATATTTACTGCTACGTTTAGAAAAGAATTGTTAAAAGTACATGCAACCTGTGGATTACAATATTGTCGTTTGGTCTAATTGTTATGGAATCTTGTACACTGACTTACTTTCTTATCTCCTGTTTGACAATATCCCATATAGTAATAATCTTATTATCTGCATTATTTCTGTCAGGACATGCGTACTTCTGGATATTGTAAAGACTTCACTACAGTATTTTTTGTAGTACACGAGCAATGTTGGATCTTGACTTACTCTGCCGTTAACATTAATTTCTCTCTTTTTCATACATCTCCGTGTCCTTCACAGTTATCTGACGCCGTTCACGCCTCTTACATACCCTACCACACCTAAACACGAACAACATCAACGCACTCTGATGTCCACTCTCCCTATCACAGAGAATTCTAACTGTAATCATTTACATACTCATTGATGGTACGTACATAGACGAAATTACATTGAAATCCGACCATGTCTTCGCAGTCCTTCATTTTTTTGTCAGGCACTGTAGTTCAGATTTCAGAAATAATTTTGTATCACATACTGCTTTCCAGCTACTCAAATTGTGACTACACTAGCTGATACATTAGAGATTCATGAACTTAAAAATTCTCATCCAGTATCACCTTAATCTTCAATGACTCACTATTTGCTCACATACACGAAAACTACTGAGGATTATTACTTTTACTATATTTCCTTTCGTCCATTGATCTATTAATCGTAATTCCCATACTTATTTTAATGTCAACAGTTTACAATAGTACTACACAAGAGCTAAAGCTCCATCCACAGGCCGTGTCAGGCCATTTACGAGGGCGTGCTGATAAATAATGCCTCCTAATTTTTCATTTGAAAATTCTTTAAGCTTTTTAGCTAACACAGACATTATTAACATTCTACATCTTTATTGTTCATGTCTACATATTTATTTCTTTATACACTCATCCTGGCGACGACCAAATTTCTCCCATCTAGAGGCCAGTTGCTTGATATCGTCATTGTAGAATATTTGTTGACGGAGCCACAACCCCACCTCTGCTTGAACCACTGCATCACTACCAAAGTGAAGTCTTCCAAGGTGTTCTTTATATTCTGAAAATAGATGGATGTCGGTTGGGGTCAAGTGGAGATTGTAAAGAAGATGATGGATGACAGCGAACCAAAGGCGTCGGATTGTTCCCGATGCCTCAGCGCCCGTATGTGATCCGGCACTGTCGTGTTGAATGGGAGGGTTCTCCACGTGCGTACGAACTCTTCGAACTGTCGCTGTCAGTTTTATGAGGGATTACAGTACGCTGTTACTCAAGCTCAGGTACAGTTATGTTACACACCGCCATGATACACTCCCCAATTCGAAGCCCTCTAGTGACAGATAGTTGCAGCTTGCGGCAGCGAAGCGAGAAAGTCGAACGAGTAATGTGCATGTAGTGTAAACCTCAATCGATGATGAGAAGAGAATGAAAAGTTGGGAGACATTACTTTTCATCACACCCTCGTAGAACCAACCGACCACCGTTTCATCCTCTGCCAATGGCGTCATTCAGATACGGTATGGAGGGGCGTAGGGTAAGCTCATCGTACTCCCGGCTTCCCAGACATTGCAGTCGCTGTGTCTCACTCAAGTAGCTCGTCAGCTGGCATCGAGAGGCTGAGAGCACTCCTGGCCAGTCCTCCCGCCAACGATAAATCCCTCCCAGTGTCAGGAATCTAACCCGAGACCTCTACGTTGCAGTCAGACACTTTGAGCACAGTGCCGTAAAATGGTGTGAAGAGAAACAGATTTAAAGGAAAAAGAAATTCTTCTATTGAAAAGAAATATGAAACCCAAAATTATATGTGATAATAGTTCTTGTTCCTTACTTTAAACTTTTAAGAAGATTAGTTGGTGCTTTTACAGCATAAAAATTAAAAACTTGGTGTTAACCTAATCATTCTTTTCTATTTGTTGGTCTTTGGGATGAATAGGGACATGTCAAAATCTGTCTTAGATCTAGGATAATAAGGAAAAAAGTTAATGTTTTCATTCTGTTTTATGTCTAATTACTCATTGTAACACTAAACTGATAAACTTGGTTTGTTTCTTTCTAATGATGTGACTGGTTTCTATTCAATGAAACAATCAACCATATCAGTAGATCTGGAAATGATTCGACAGGACCGAAAACAATCGTAAAATTAAAAATAGGTACAACTATATGGACCACAAAATCTGTTTAAAAACCATTTACTGCGTATTTCTTCTAAAAAATACCGTATGTAAACTTCTGAAACTGTTTTATAAATTTTTAGGCACTGTCGACTAACTTTTTCATAACTACATCCATTGCCTTAAGTGTGACATATAGTCGAGTTCCAGCTGGTTTGGCAGGTCTTGTGTAAGTTAAACAGTTGTAAGCTAAGAAACTTCAGTGGTTAACAAACAGTTTCATCAAATTATGGCTGGAGCTGCGAAATAGACAATGAACGTAGAACATTATATATTTTACTATAGTCTGTTTTTCCGTATACTGCAATCTTTGGTCTACATACCGACTCATTCCGTACTGTAGACATACGAAGGAGAGTAGAATTCTTTTTTCGTAACTTTGAGAGTAGCAAATGATCACGTAACCTAACATTCAAAATGAATAGGATAATTTGAATCTTATGAGTTACACATAAGCTTTAGAGCCCCTACTGTTTTGAAAAAAAATTCACGTAAGTTTTGGATAGTTGATTTTAAAGTTAAATCTGCACTGGTCGTACTGTCAACAAAAGTACGAAACGAACGAATCTGAAGTGGAACAGGAAAACACTATTTCGAAATGAAGTATTGATTTGATCACTAAGTGACTAAGTTTATCATCGGCACTGTGATACGTTGGCCTGGAATAAAATCCCACATCGCTCTTAACCGACCCCAATAAACTCTCCTTCAGGTGCTCTATTCTGGTTACTAGAATATCTGGCTTTCATGTATTGAAGACCAGAGAGCTTTTAATGGGCATAACATGGATTTCACTGGCCTCCCTTATTTATTCTTAGCAACATGCGACTGGAAGAAGAAGCTCATTGGTTAGAATCCAGTTCCAGCATTCGAAAGATAGCGAGTCTCAAACTATTCCTCGGTCTCTTGGTTTTCCTTGGTATACCTTAATTACTTCAGGTGAAAGCCAACGTGAGTCCTCAAACAAAGCCACAGTCCATTTTTGCCCAACGCTTGTCTCACTCGTGTAGCGAAGAGAGGAAAATTCATGATGGAATGTAGCAATATTATGAGCAGGGTAGTTGCTTCTTGCATATAGCAGTCTTCGGCAGCTGGAGGTCGGAATCAAGATTATACTACGGATCAATATTTAGAAGAGTAAAAAGTGGAAATGATATGTACTAACAGAAATATAATGGACTTCAACAATAGCGGCTGATTACGAAATAAGGTTCTAAAGTAAACGTTTGTAGCACAGCAGTGGGGAAAGATGAATACTTGACACTGAGAAAGATCAAAACTAAAACTAGTCTCGACTGCTGCGCATCTATCGAGCAGCAAGTTCAGTGTTTATCTTTTACCCTCTTTTCCTCGTAGTATACTTCTTAAATTTAGAGCGTCTTTTTCTGTTTAAGAGGTTTAATCTCGAGTTTTCGTAAGCGTAAATTCAATCAGTGTGTAGCGCAGTAGTTACTCATTTGTTTCGTTTTGAACGCAAGCCTCCGCCCGTTTCACACTGAGGCCCCAGCTCTCGGCTGAGACATCTACGCAGTAGGAAGTTAAGTGTTTATCTTTTCCTGTGTTTTCCTCATAAAATATTTGTTAAACTTCTTGCATGTTCTTCTGTTCAAGAAGTGTAAGCTCGCATTTTGTAACTTAATTCAGGCAGTCTATAGTGCAGTTTTCATTTCTTCTGAACAGCCAGCTACATAGCTCATTCAGGCATCAGCGTCCATTGGTGACACACCAGGAGGGTAGCAGGTTGCATATCTAGGTATCTGTCAGCGTTTATAGTCTACTTCTTCAGTTAGTCTTGCTAGGATGGCTAGCATGTGCGCATGCTGTGTGCGGACGCAGGAGGAGCTGGTTGCAGTTGAGGAACAATACGCCTTTGGCTGAGGTCAGTCACCTTCGGGGGTGTAGCTGTGGCAGAGAGTCTGGCACGTCGCACGGGACACTTCAGGTGTCACTTGTTTTCCCCTTGTGCTCTGCTGCCCTCACAGCACAGTGAGTGGCTGGTGACAGCGCTTTCGCTTTGCTCGATGCGGAGGGCCAGTCCGTGGATTGGTCGGCTGGCTTCGCACACTCACCCTGTGGGTGGACAAGTGGCCGCTACTTCAACTGTGTCCGAGAGGGCACACGGGGGAGAGGGGTTTGCTAGTTACCGGGAGCTCCAATGTTAGAATCGTTATGGAGCCCCTTAGGCAGATAGCCTTCAGGGCCGGAAGGAAAGCCTAGGTGCGCTCGGTATTTCTGCGAGTGGCCCCATCCGAAATGTGGAAGCGGCGTCTCCTGCGCCTTTCGAGAGTGCAGCGTGCTATCGTCTACAAGTTGCGACTCACGTCGGCACCAACGACGCCTGTCGCACGGGTTCTGGGGCCATCCTCAGCTCACATAGGCGGCTGGCGGCTGGAAGAACTCGCAGTTTGACTGCTGTTCCCAAGTTTGATCAGGTCCTTTGGTTTGGAGCTGAGTGGAAGGTCTCAGCTACAGCATTCGTCGACTCTGTGGCGGCCTTGTCTGCAGATTTGTAGACCTGCGTTATCATTTGGAGATTTGTAGCACTCCCATTGATAGGCCCGGGGTGCACTACACAAAGGAAGCTGCTACACGGGTGGCACAGGACGTGTGGAGTGCACTTGAGGGTTTTTCAGGCTAGATGGTAGTTTGAGGTTGTTAAACACTCGCCAGTCGATACGCAGCAAGGGAAGTCAGACCGAGTTGAGGGTAAAGAGACTTCGACTGTCAAAATTTTATCAGTAAATTGTCGAAGTGTTCGTAACAAAGCTCCCGAATTTACTTCCTCCAGAAAAGTTCTCACGCTCAGATTATTCTCCGGACCGAGAGTTGCCTGTATCCCGAAGTGGAAAGCTCTGAGATATTTAGCGAGTCATGGAAGGTGCATCGCAAAGACAGATTAAAGGATGTAGGAGGCGGAGTGTTCATTGCTGTTGACAAAAATATTGTCTCTGTTGTGGTCGAAGTTGAAATGACAGTGAAGTTATCTCGTCGCGTATAACAGGTGTAGGTGAAACCAAATTAATTACTGGGTATTTTTATCGTCCATCCGATTTTGCTGTGACGGTTCTAGAGTCATTCAAAGAAAGCCTGCGCTCAGTAGAGCGTAAATACCCAGAGCATGCGATACTAGTTGGAGGCGACTTTATCCTACACAGTATAGACTGAGATGTCTATGGATTCATTGCAGGAGCTACAGACGACAGTCGAGAAATAATTTTGATCATGTTTTCTGAAAACATGTCTTGAGCAGCTAGCTGGGCAGCCCAGAAGCAATGGAAATTTCTTAGACCTTGCAGCTACAGCTGGACCTTAACGCCAGTATAGAAACAGGGATTACAGCTCATGATGTCATTACAAGAACTATGGTTACAAAAGATAATAAATCAGTTAAGAAGGCTAGAAGAGTGTTTCTGCTAGAAAGAACAGATAATCAATTTTAGCATCTCAGTTAGTGGCGTGACATCCTTAGTTCCAGCAATATTGACGTGAAGGAACTATGGTCAAAGTTTAAGTTGATTAAGGACAGGAAAGATCCACCATGGTTTACTAACAAGATTCGGAAAAGGTTGAGGAAGGACGGGCTGTTGCACTCTCGGTTCAATGCGAAAATTCAAAGCTTCGTAGAGATTCGTGCGTCTATGAAAAAATACTTGCGCAAAGTACACAACTACTTCCATCGTCATACGTTAGCAAAAGATCTGCCGGTGAAACCGGGAAAATTCTGGTCATATCTAGCATCATTAAGTGGGTCTTATGCTTCCATCCAGTCACATGTTAACCAGTCTGCTGTGGCAGTTGAAGGTTTCAAAACGAAAGCCGAAGTTTTAAATTTCACGTTCAAGAAATCGTTCACGCAGTAGAATCGTACAAGCGTGACCATCGCACAGTGTTCCGTGTGGACGACATAATAATAATCATCCGTGGCATAGAGAAACAGTTGAAGAAAAAGGTCACCATCGCCTGATGGAAACCCAGTTCGGTTTATCAAAGAGTACTCACAGAACTGGCCCCTTGATTTGCATTTATCGCCAGTCTCTCGCCCAAAGTCCCAAGCGACTGGAAAAACACGTAGGTGACTCCCGTAAGAATGAATCTGCAAAATTAGTGGCCAGTATTACAAACATTGGTTTGCTGCAGAATTCTTGAACAAATTCTCAGTTCGAATATGGTAAGTTTTCTTGAGACCGAGCACAACATGTCCAGGAACCGACATGGTTTTAGGATGCATCGCTCGTGCGAAACTGAGCATGCCCTTTCCTCACATTATATAGTGTGAACTATGGATGAAGGGCAACACGCAGATTCCATATTCCTAAATTTATGGAAAGCGTTTGAAATGGTGCCCCATTGCAAGCTGGTAGGGAAGGTACGAGCATATGGAACAGTTCACAGGTAAGTAAATGGCTCGAAGGCTTCTTAAATAATAGAACCCAGTATGTTGTCATCGACGGCGAGTGTTCATAAAACATAAGAGTATCGTCAGGAGTGCCCCAGGGAAGTGTGGTAGGACCGCTGTTGTTCTCTGTATACATAAACGATTTGGTGGAGAGGGTGGGCAGCAATCTGCGGTTGTTTGCTGATGATGGTGAGGCATATCATAAAGTGTCATAGCTGAGTGGCTATAGGAGGATACAAGAGTACTTAGCAAAATTTGTAGTTGGTGTGATGAATGGCAGTAAATGAAGAGAAATGTAAGTTAATGCGGATGAGTAGGAAAAACAAACGCATAATATTCGGATACAGCATTATCAGCGTTATTCTTGTCCTGTCTGACACAGTCACGTCGTTTAAGAATCCGGGCTTAACGTCGCAATTCTAAATTAAATGGGACGAGCATATGAGAATTGTGGTGGGAAAGCCAAATGATCGACTTCGTTTTATTCGAACAATTCTAGAACAGTGTGGTTCATCTGTAAAGGAGACCGCACATAGGACGCTCGTGCGACCAGTTCTCGAGTACTGATAGAGTGTTCGCGATCCGTATCAGGTCGGTTTAAAGGAAGACATCGAAGACGGGCTGCTTGATTTGTTACTGGTAGATTCGATCAGCACGCCAGTGCTACGGAAATGCTTCGGAAACTCAAATGGGAATCTCTGGAGGGAAGGGGAAAATTTATAGAGCCAGCATTTGAAGCTGAATCCAGACAGATTCTTCTGACACCAACATACATTGCGTGTAATTACAACGAAGATAAGAATCGAGAAATTAGGGCATATAGATAGTCGTTTTTTCATTCCTCTATTTGGGTATGGAACAGGAAAGGAAATGATTAGTAGTGTTATGGGGTGCCCTCCGCCACTCGCCGAACGGTGAACTGCGCTGTATCTACACTCCTGGAAATTGAAATAAGAACACCGTGAATTCATTGTCCCAGGAAGGGGAAACTTTATTGACACATTCCTGGGGTCAGATACATCACATGATCACACTGACAGAACCACAGGCACATACACACAGGCAACAGAGCATGCACAATGTCGGCACTAGTACAGTGTGTATCCACCTTTCGCAGCAATGCAGGCTGCTATTCTCCCATGGAGACGATCGTAGAGATGCTGGATGTAGTCCTGTGGAACGGCTTGCCATGCCATTTCCACCTGGCGCCTCAGTTGGACCAGCGTTCGTGCTGGATGTGCAGACCGCGTGAGACGACGCTTCATCCAGTCCCAAACATGCTCAATGGGGGACAGATCCGGAGATCTTGCTGGCCAGGGTAGTTGACTTACACCTTCTAGAGCACGTTGGGTGGCACGGGATACATGCGGACGTGCATTGTCCTGTTGGAACAGCAAGTTCCCTTGCCGGTCTAGGAACGGTAGAACCATGGGTTCGATGACGGTTTGGATGTACCGTGCACTATTCAGTGTCCCCTCGACGATCACCAGTGGTGTACGGCCAGTGTAGGAGATCGCTCCCCACACCATGATGCCGGGTGTTGGCCCTGTGTGCCTCGGTCGTATGCAGTCCTGATTGTGGCGCTCACCTGCACGGCGCCAAACACGCATACGACCATCATTGGCACCAAGGCAGAAGCGACTCTCATCGCTGAAGACGAAACGTTTCCATTCGTCCCTCCATTCACTCCTGTCGCGACACCACTGGAGGCGGGCTGCACGATGTTGGGGCGTGAGCGGAAGACGGCCTAACGGTGTGCGGGACCGTAGCCCAGCTTCATGGAGACGGTTGCGAATGGTCCTCGCCGATACTCCAGGAGCAACAGTGTCCCTAATTTGCTGGGAAGTGGCGGTGCGGTCCCCTACGGCACTGCGTAGGATCCTACGGTCTTGGCGTGCATCCGTGCGTCGCTGCGGTCCGGTCCCAGGTCGACGGGCACGTGCACCTTCCGCCGACCACTGGCGACAACATCGATGTACTGTGGAGACCTCACGCCCCACGTGTTGAGCAATTCGGCGGTACGTCCACCCGGCCTCCCGCATGCCCACTATACGCCCTCGCTCAAAGTCCGTCAACTGCACATACGGTTCACGTCCACGCTGTCGCGGCATGCTACCAGTGTTAAAGACTGCGATGGAGCTCCGTACGCCACGGCAAACTGGCTGACACTGACGGCGGCGGTGCACAAATGCTGCGCAGCTAGCGCCATTCGACGGCCAACACCGCGGTTCCTGGTGTGTCCGCTGTGCCGTGCGTATGATCATTGCTTGTACAGCCCTCTCGCAGTGTCCGGAGCAAGTATGGTGGGTCTGACACACCGGTGTCAATGTGTTCTTTTTTCCATTTCCAGGAGTGTATTTATATGAAGATGCAAATGATAATACTGTTCAAAAATGTAAAACTGTGCACGTTGCAAAAAACAAGATACGTAATATTCTTTGACTATCGTGTCAGTAAGCTAGCCACGCGGTCCGACGTGCTGCTTCCAGAGCGGAAAGGCGTGCCGATACCCGGCACGAATCCACCTGGCGCATTAGTGCCGAGATCCTGTGTGCCGGCCAGCCTGTGGATGGTTTTTAAGGCGGTTTTCCACCAGCCTCGGCGAATGCGGGCTGGTTCCCCTTATTCCGCCTCAGTTACACTGTGTCGGCGATCGCTACGCAAACACTGCCTCCATCTGCGTGTACAACATAATTACTCTATCAACAAACATTTTGGTTTACACTCGTCTGGTGTGAGACGTTCCCGGGGGTATGGGGGAGCCACTGGGGGCCGAACCGCACAGTAACCCTGGGTTCGGTGTGGGGCGGCGGTGGGGTGGGTGGACTGGTGTGGCCTGTTGTAGGGTTGTGAACCACTGAGGGCTACGGCGGAACAAACCCTCTCCGTCGTTTCTAGGTCCCCGGTACACACACAATACACAACACAGTGTGTCAATGAGTCGTAAGTGGAATGAAGAACTCATTGCAATTACTCCCTGTAACAGTTTGTAGTTACACCAAAGTGGATGATTGGGTTCTCTGCAGAATGGCCGAAGGAAGGAAAATATGGAAAACTGACAGGAAGAAGCGACCGTATGACAGGACATGTGGATTAACTCCCATGGCACTAAACTGTAGTGGGATACATCCAGCAAATAACTTAGGACGTAGGGTGGAAATGTTACTCTTAGACGAAGAGTTTGGTTCAAGAAAGGCGTTGGTTTCAGGCTGCACCAAACCAGTCAGAAGACTGACAACACAAAAAACAAAACAATAAATGAATAGGAAACTAGAGTGAGTTGTAGAGAGTAAGAACTGTAGAGGAAGACAGAAACTGAAATACACCCAGCATAAAATAGAGGATATACACTGCTGGCCACCGTAAATGCAACACCAAGAAAGACAAGAGGTAGCACACCAAAATTTATTTTGTAGATAACATGTTGACCAAGTATCAAATGATTACGTTTACAGACGTCTGTGACATGTGGTTCCTGCCAGAATCAGTAGCCAGAGTAGCCGCCATTGTTGGAGATCACCGCTGCCACACGTCTCGGCATTGAGTCAAAGAGACGTTGGATGCGTTCCAGGGGTAGAGCAGCCCAAGAAGCTTCCACACGTTGCCAAGGATCATCTGGTGTAGCAGCTGGGGATGTAATCTGGGTCACTCGTTGAGCAACCATGGACCACATGTTTTCTATCGGCGAAAGATACGGAGAGCGAGCCGGCCAGGGAAGCACTTCAATCTGTTTATTGACGAAGAACCTTTGGACAATGCGTGCCACGTGTTGTCGCGCATTATCCTGTTGAAATATGGCTGTGGCCGAGCCCTGAAGGTAAGGAAGGACAACTGGCTCCAGCACCTCGGATATGTAGCGCCGGCTATTTAAAGTACCGGCAATGCATACTAGAGGCGTGCGAGAGTAATATCCAATACCGCCCCATACCATAATACCCGGTGTAAGACCAGTGTGGCGGTGCATAATGCAGCTGTCCAGCATCCTCTCTCCACGGTGTCTCCACACTCGAATCCGCCCATCGTGGTGCTGCAGACAGAAGCGTGCCTCGTCAGTAAAGACAACGTCATTCCATTCTGCCGTCCACATCCGTCTGTCATCACACCATTGGCGACGGAGACGTCTGTGGTTCTGCGTCAATGGTAGACGAAGCAATGGACGTCTTGCGGACAGACCACTCTGCTGTAAACGGCGTCGAATCGTACGCGCAGACACTGGATGATGCGTTACAGACGCAATGTGCTGTACTATGGTTCGGGATGTCACTGAGCGATCCGTCACTGCCATGCGCACAATTTGCCTATCAGCACGTGCAGTGGTGCACCGAGGTGAATGCGATCGACCACGTCGGTCCGTCGTACCCTCCTGCATCCAACGGTCACATATCCGCATTACAGTTGTTTGGTTTCGTCCAACACGACTAGCGATTTCTCTGTATGATAATCCACAATCTCGGTAAGCCACTATCCTTCCTCTGTCGAACTCGGATACTTGATCAACCGATGTTCGCTGTTGTCTACGAGGCATAACTGATCGTCTTGTGAAACAACCACAAGGTAAACACACGTGCCGAACGTACACTCGTCGAAATCGCCAAGCCTTAAATGGCGCTATGAGGTGGCGCCACAGGCGCGCGTGATGTGCGTCTGCGCTGAAATTCTAATCAGTTGCATATCTCATCGCTGCAAACCCATGGTGTAAATTTCACTTGATTCGGATGCTTCCTTCAGGGTGTTGCATTTACGGTGGCCAGCAGTGTAGTTTGCAAGAGCTACTCTAAGATGAAAAGGTTGTCACAGGAGAGGCATTCGTGGCAGGCTGCATCAAACCTGCTAGAAGACTGATGATTCAAAAAATAAAATAAATGAAAGTGATTTTTGATATACCGTATTTTTAAATCGGACTAAAAAGTATAAAGTAATTTCTCGTACCTGATACAGATTCCTAACCACATACAGACACTCATGAAAAATGTTGACTCACAAATTTAATAGTTACGAAAATACTTGTAACATTTATAACGAAGAACGATGGTTGCGTGGAATAGATAATAGTAAGACGGAGTACTATTCAAGCGTCATTGAGTATATAGTGTAATAGTAAGGAGGAGAACTACTGATGATCTCAGGTGTTAAGGCCCATAGTGCTCAGAGCCATTTAAGTCGAAGTCTCTGACCCGTACATTAGAACTGGTACTGCCATCACATTTCAAAATTTTAGTGCTTCCCCTTCCTAACTCCTTTGAGGAGAATGCGATTTATAGTACCCACCACCTGTACGCAATCTTGATTATTATGATAATGATGATGATGTGTTCAAAACAATTAGTTGTGCGTTAATTATGTATTTCTTGAGCCTGTGCCTGCTTTATTTTTTGAATTTTAAAAATATTTTCAAAGCTATTAAAAATTCACAAACATAAATTTCCGTATCTGTAAGAGGTTATGAAACTGTATGGGGCTCTTTAGTCTTCTGTGTGTGACGTTTTTCAATCGATTACAAACATTGTGGTGAGATTCAGGAAGAGACATTTCGTAAATTTTAAAGTTATTTTCATTTCTCTTCACCTCGCTCAACCAACAAACTGCTTCCTCCCACGTATATGTCATGAAACGACCGTGAAGGCAAAAATTAGAGAGAGTTGAGCTCACGTAATGATAGTTCTTCTTGCAAACGACTGACGACTAGCACGTGAAAAGGAGGAAATGGCACTGGTACACAAAATATACTCCACCACACACCAGCCAAGAAAGCGAGTTAATATTGCACTGCCATCCAGTTCCAAGCTATGTTCGAAATTTCAAGTCTACAGCACATTGGGAAGTTAGTTTACAAGGAATTGTAAATTTTGTACCAGACAGACAGACAAGAATCCATGACCAACTCCTCTTCCCTCCTTTCTCCACCCAACCATGCCCGTCTACTCGCACGCCGCCTGGAATGCATTCCAATACTGCCTGCACAACACATCAGTTGTGCAGGGCAGACTGGATGTCAGTTAACAACATTTTTCACATCCACAAACTGTGACCCTTACTGAACAGATCAATAAGAAAGTGAGCTAATATTGCAGTCATCCAGTTCTTAGCTATCAGGAAGTTGGCTTAAAATCAATTGCAAGACGAGAAAGTGACCTAATAAAAAAGTGGCAGGAAAGAGCCCTAGTAGGGTACTAAGAAGTGGTCGCCTGCTGTAAACCAGTCGAAGTTGTTGTCTCGACTAAGACAGACGAAAAGAAAGACAATTTTTACGATAGTTTTGCTTTATCGTTCTACGTTCATTAAGTGTGCATGCAGTATTATGTAGAAATTTTGACTGAGAGTTCAAATGGCTCTGAGCAGTATGGGACTTAACATCTGAGGTCATCAGTCCCCTAGAACTTAGAACTAATTAAACCTACCTAACCTAAGGACGTCACACACATCCATGGCCGAGGCAGGATTCGAACCTGCGACCGTAGCGGTGATTCCAGACTGAAGCGCCTAGAACCGCTCGGGAGAGGATAGAACGGCTTCATGACACCCTTCCCATCCGAACCAGTGCATGCACCTAGGCCAGTGGAGTGCCACTTGATGCTGATAAGCGGCTGATATTTCCAAGTCCGTTGTAAATTTGACTAGATTTTGTAATCATCAAGATAGAATAACATAGCCTCCAACCTGTGAAGTTTCATTTCGATTCGTCCTCTCCTTTTGGATGCTTCTTTTCTTCGGTCAGTGTAAATACGTTTGTACTAAGTAGAACAATATTTCGTACCGAAGATAGTGTTGTTGTTGTGGTCTTCAGTCCTGAGACTGGTTTGATGCAGCTCTCAATGCTACCCGAAGACAGTAGGAGCTTGTAATCACACATTCCACAAATTATATTGCGATCCTTGCTGAAACATTTTTGCCGTCTATCATCGTACATTTTGACACTCATTAGTTTTCGCTGTTAATTATTACACAGGCTGTAAAATCTTTGAAGCTTAGCAGGTGAATGTTTTGGAGAGCTGAAATCTTCCTAAGTGGACTTTTTCTTGCGATCTCGTTCGGGGAACATGATGTTCATCGACTCTCACCTGTCGTGCAGTGCTGTTGCGGCACGCGTATTGACACTCCTCTGGCCGTCAGTGGGTGGGCTTTGCGATCTTTGGGTGCTTCTGTGACGCGTCTACCCTTTAGTAGATGCGATACGTGAATAATTAGCGGTGTTTTTAGTGGTCGTTGGAAGAGAATGGACATTTCATTTTTAATCGACAACAGAACAGTGGTACAAGGGAACGTTTGTGAAATGCTGCACCATCGATTAAGAAATTCTTGAGTGAAGACAGATTAGGTAGCTCAGTATTATCTACATCTGCCCCCCACCGTTAATGTTCCTTTCCTGGAGTGTTAAATGTTCTCTGTGCCATGATCGAAAGAAGCCGTGCTTCGGATGAAATGTGTCCAGTTGGAGCAGCCCGCTTTCGCCTACACTCGCTGATTTAGGCTCTCCGTCATTTCCCGCATTTGACCAGCTGAAACGTCCCCACATCCCCGATGTTTATGTAGACACTGCAGTAAATGTTACGCTTAAAAGTACATGGTATGCTAAATGTTTCTACCTTTCTCGCTACAATATCCCATGTACGAGGGTTGTTTTTTAAGTAAGGGCCGTTTTTATTTTTAAAAAAAGATACAAATACTTTTGCAAAAAAAACTTTTATTTTCTGATTCTACACACTTTTACCTATTTTATACATAGTTGCCTTATTTATTTAAGCACTTGTCATAGCGTACAACTAAGTTTTTAATTCCCTCTTCAAAGAATTCGGCCGCCTGCTCCGACAGCCAAGAGTTCACGGCCGCTTTCACTTCATCGTCGTCATTGAAGCGCTGCCCGCCAAGATGGTGTTTCAGGTACCGGAAAAGGTGAAAATCGCTAGGAACAAGGTCGGGGCTGTATGGTGCATGGTCCAAAACTTCCCAGCCAAAAGAATCAGTAAAATCCCGAGTCTTTTGAGAGATGTGAGGCCTAGCGTTATCGTGCAGGAACAAAACTCCTTTTGTCAGCATGCCGCGGCTTTTGGTTTGAATTGCTCTGCGGAGCTTCTTTAGAGTTGCACAGTAGGCATCTGGGTTGATTGTCGTTCCTCGTGGCATGAAGTCCACAAGCAAAACACTGCGCCGGTCCCAGAACACAGTTGCCATAATCTTGCGCTTTGACAGCGTCTGTTTGGCTTTGACCTTGACGGATGAGGTTGTGTGTCGCCATTGCATCGGTTGTCGCTTGCTTTCGGGAGTGATATGGGATACCCATGTTCCATCTCCAGTGACAATTTGACTCTCCTTCCTCGTAACGAATCAAAAAGTCCAATGAAGAGGCAAATCTCTTCCCTTTGTGGTCCTCTGTGAGGAGTCTGGGTACCCACCGAGAACACAGTTTCTTAAAGTTTAGGTTTTCAGACACAATTTTGTACAAAACCGATCTTGAAACTTGTGGAAATTCCAAAGAAAGAGTGGAAATTGTGAATCTTCTGTCCTCACGAATCTTTGTTTCGACTGCAGCCACCAAATCATCAGTGATCACAGAGGGCCGGCCTGAGCGTTCTTCGTCATGGACGTTTTGACGGCCATTTTTAAACTCTCTAACCCATTGACGCACTTTACCTTCACCCATTGCATTCACGCCAAAAACTTCTGTTAACTGACGATGAATTTCTGCAGCTGATAGGCTTCTCGCGGTCAAAAAACGTATCGCTGACCGCATCTCACACTCGGCGGGCGATTCAATAATCGTCAACATTATAAAGTAGCACAGCGATGCGTACACGTCAGCTACAGAGCTGCAACTTGCATCAGTGTGAGCGGGAAGGATGCCGGCAAGTGGCGCGGTGGCTTGTTGCGGCGTCCGCGCTAACTACGTGACTATACGCGCGAACAGCCCTTACTTAAAAAACAACCCTCGTATATTACAAACGCAAAAGTTCGTGTGAGACTACGTTTGTTGCTCCTTCACGCTGGACCGATTTGGAATAAATTTTGTATAGGATTAGCTTATACCCTGAATTAACCCTTATGCTACTTTTAACAGTGTGTAGTACAAGATATCTATTTATTTGAAAGAATATAACGTGAAATGTGGAACTTAATTACTCTTAGAGAAAGCTATTTACTTTTTGTGTTTTGAGCGGTATCGTATCCGTGAAAGTACTTTTATTTTTCAATATGTCCTGCATAACACGATATAACGTAATGAATGCAATGCTTATACAAGTCTTCAAGTGTATCACACATACTCTCACGCAAGTCCATGGCATTTTAGTCACTAAGCAAGAGACTTATCTTACAGCTTCTGAAACGCTTGAAGACTCTCAACGATGATGTTATTTAAATCTTGTACGACAAAGAGAGGTCGTACCTGTAGATGCAGAACGTGGTAGTCTTTTACCGAGGCTGGATTTCATTATGAAATGCTAGCTAGGTAAGGGGCACACACGTGAGGGTGGATTACATTGTTGCTCGCACAAATATTATGAAATTTGCGCCGCACAGAACTATAAATTGCTGTTTTCTTTCTTCATCGAGTTAGCGTAGAGTTAGTGTCGCCCAATAATGAAGCGATAGGAAGCATCAATGAAAACATTATTGATCAAGTTCCTGGTTAGGTGACCACCTACACGTCAATCGATACGGTGATGTTCCCGTAGAGTTTCTAAACTCATTAGAAGTTTCGGGGGTGACGCCCCGCAAGCTGGAACTCAAAGTGCGCGTGCCTGTAATACAGACGCGTTATCAGGATCCACCGAGGCTGTGCAAAGGCTCGAGGTTGCGCATCACGGAGCTGAGACGGCATATCGCGCAGGCCACCATCACCAGCAGCGGAGTCAAAGAGAGACGGTACTCATACGACGAATTCCTATCACCTCAAAAAACTTGCCTTTCCAGTTGAAACGCTTGCAGTTCCCTTTGAAAGTGGTCCGCACAATCACTATAAATAAGAGTCAAGGGAAAACGTTAGAAGTGTCAGATATTCATCTGGACGCACAGTTAATTTTCGCACGGACAGCTCTGCGTTGGCTGTTTGCGTGTATCGAGGGCCAGAAATCTCTACATATACGCAGAGAACAAAAAGTCTCTCAAAGTTATTTACGAAGACGCCTTACGGTAGATTTCTGGCTTTCCATATACACCAAGACAATTATAATCTTTTACGTGCTAGTCATGTCGAAAACAATCGTTAACTTATTCACTCCCTTTACTGGCACATTACGTAATTCCCTACTGGGTCGCGTGAAAATTTTTTCGGTAACGAAAAGACTAAGTTTTGAGCGTCACGTATTCTTTCAGCTTCTCCCGAGTGGTTCTCGCGTCATTACCTCCGAGATATAACTTTTGTGAAGGCGTAAAATGTATCGATATGAAAATTTCTCTATAACTAATTGTTTAATCACTTGTTATATTCACATTTCGTCGAGCCTAAGTATTGCGGAGTGATTTCCGTGTTGTTTCACACGATGTCAGTAGACCACACAGACCATACATCAAAGCGCGGAGTGTGGTATCTTCTACGTGCGCGACGGGAAGCCTCTTACGTAGGCCAATTTCAGGTTAAGCCAGAAAAATATATGGAAAAATAGGTACACAAAAATGGGAACTTGCCCACAGTTTTGGCTCCGAACAAGACACCCAGCTTCCTGTCACAGCGAAAGCACCCGAAGCGTAATTTACACGTCTTTTATGTCCAACTTGGTCAGAACACCACCGCGAAGGTGAATAAACGCCCAGGCAGAGTGGGCCACAATTAGCTGCAGCCGGTGAACGAACGCGGAAGTTATAATTACCGCGTCTGTCGCGTTATTAGTAGGAAGTGGCTGTTTGGCTAGACTGGGTACCAATTACTTTTTAATTCCCATTTTCTCTCAGAGAGACACACAAAATAACATTAGAATTGTCGTGCTGACATTACACTCATCCGCACTGTATAATAATACATACGAGACGACACAGTCTCCCACGCTCGACTGACTCACTGTGGTTCGTTGAGCCAAAACTGCTCAGCTGTAGTGAGGGAAGCTCTTTGTTTTCTCCAGACTCTTCTGTTCTTTTCCTCTGTCTCGGGCCCTCAGGCGCGGCGCTCTCGCCGGCGCTGGGCCATCCGCTCCTACGGCCTTCCCGGTGCTCGCTCGCCTGGGTAAGGTCACGGCAAGGCAGTCAACCGCCGCACGGCCAGCCCCACATCCGCCCCACGCAGTCCAGCGCCAGGGGCTGCCGACCGCGCGCCCATTGTGATGCAGATTCCAGTCGCTCACTGGACGCTTCTTCCCGCAATCCACTCCCAGAACATTGAGGAGAATCCCGATACCAGGTGGCGAGAGAGGACAGGGTGGCGGCGGGGGGAGGAGAGAGGACCGTTACAGGAACTAAAAACCGCTGATCTATGTAGAGGCTAACAGATTTCATTCGCAATGATGAATCTTTCACGTAACCGGTAATGTCGTGGGATATTTATAAAGCAGTTTCACCTGAAATACTCAACTTCAAAAAATTACTTCGCAAATGATCGCTTCGTAAAACACACACACGTATGTCACCTGGAGTGTACGACGTCGCCACTTTGGGAAATTTCCGTTTCGTCTTTATGCCTTTGACACTACTTCCTTCACTTTCCGTGATTGTCAGAACATCTGTCAGCTATAAAACTCCGTCACATTGTTAACCAAGTAAGTCAGATCGGCAACTTTACTTCGCATATTCGGCCTGGAACATGTGTAGATCTACCGTCTATTGACAAGATGTATTCACCCATGAAGTAAATGATTAGTTCCACAACTTTCCAGTTGACTGTCACAGCCGGCCGGTAGTGGCAGAGCGGTTCTAGGCGCTACAGTCTGGAACCGCGCCACCTCTACGGTCGCAGGTTGGAATCCTGCCTCGGGCATGGATGTGTGTGATGTCCTTAGTTAGGTTTAAGTAGTTCTAAGTTCTTGGACACTGATGACCTCTGAAGTTAAGTCCCATAGTGCTCAGAGCCATTTGAACCATTTGAGTGTCACATTCCTTTACCACTATTTGCGTAGCTGCAAATAATTCCGTAACTTATCACCGCGCGATGATCTCATTCTCTGTTACCAGCGGATATGGATTTAATTGTGCGTCATTCATCAGTTCTATTGTAGAGAAAGTAAGTAATTTGACAAAACATTGTTCCAAAGACTTTTCTGTAACTCTGGAACGACTCTCGCAGAGCATAATTTTGTCCGCTAGCACAGGCTACGAGAACGTACTCTCTTGCCACATTGTCAATGAGAGGTCTGAGGATTTAATCCCTGACCTATCCATGCAGTACAAAGACTAATAGCTCGTGCCCTCAAGAGGTTCCTTACCGTGTACCCGCTGAACGTCTACTTACAATAGAGCGCTGCACCGCTCGCCCAACTCTTTGATAGGCTACCCTGACGGCAGCAGCGTCTTGGATCACATGCGACAGCCAGCTAATGTCATTAGTCAGACCTGTGTCTGAAAGTTCAAAGACCAAATTGATTCTGACTGTCGTTTAGTGCAAGACAAAAATTGTTGCGGTCTTACATTACACTTATTCACTACAAGAACTGTTATTGTGTTCTGTGATTGTAAATGTCTGTCATCCCTCATGTGCACATGGATTTCTACTGAAGGTAAGTATTTTGCTGGAACTTAACTAATAATCTATATAAGTTGTAGCTTCCACGCGACCTCCTCCAGAAGTCAAACCTATTGAAATATTGTCTAGGCTTTTTAGACATATACTAAAGTAATAATCCGTTTAATACATGAATTTGCCCTTGAGTAACACACATGTCTTTAAAAAGAATAACAAATTTGTAGATATCTATGTACAGATCTAAGAAAATAAAGGCATTATTTTAAAGTTGATTTTATCCTTTTCCTCTCCTTTTCCCTGGCTTGTGAAGCCCATGTGAAGACTATATTGCACTGTCATCAAAACCAGGTGGCGAGACAGGGGAGAGGGGGAGGGGGAGGGGGAGGGGAGAGGACGGTTACAGAAACGAGGAACCCCTGATCTATGTACCTGCTAACAGATTTCATTCGTAAAGATGAATCTTTCAAGGAACCGATAATGTTGTCGGATCTTTACAAAGCGGTTTCACCTGTAATACTTAAGAAAACTTTAAAAAATTCTTTCGCAAATGATCGCTTCGTAAAACACATACACGTACCTCACCTGGACTGTACGACGTGGCCACTGGATGCAGCAGTGGTCGGTCACGGCGTCTTCAGCCCAGAGGCTGTGAAAGAGAGCAGTGAAACGGCGGTTCCAGAGTGTGACGGACGAGCAACAAACATGTTAGCTTTGCTCGTCACACTTTCTGGGTTGAACTTGAATTTCGTGTCAGAGTTTCATAATACAGAGATCTCTCGTGAAAAGATCCCAGTTTCTTTTTCAGGAAATAGAGTTTATCTGTAATTTATACGCACAAATTATTTCAAATACAAGTCAAGACTATGTTAACAGTTTATTGTTCTGAATTGTTCTATTGATAAACTTAGTTTTATGCTCTTAGTTTTATGTGTTTAAAAAATACTGTGTTACAATTAATAGATACCTCGTTACTCCAGTCATGGTAAACTATAGTTTGTTGTAACATAATACTGAAAAGTAAGGAAATTTCTTGTAGAATGGTGAAAGCTGCCGGAGTTGCAGCTGAACTTTTGCCGAACAATAAGCAAGAAAACTCAAGAAACGTTCATAGGATTTGTCGAACTGCCGGCCGAAGTGGCCGTGCGGTTAAGGGCGCTGCAGTCTGGAACCGCAAGACCGCTACGGTCGCAGGTTCGAATCCTGCTTCGGGCATGGATGTTTGTGATGTCCTTAGGTTAGTTAGGTTTAACTAGTTCTAAGTTCTAGGGGACTAATGACCTCAGCAGTTGAGTCCCATAGTGCTCAGAGCCATTTGAGCCATTTGTCGAACTGGAAATACCGTTTGGGCATGTGAAATGAGGCAAGATGTTCGACTTTCTGTGAAAAACAGGATCATATGTTTTTGGGTGTGGTCCGCCTTTAGCAAAACAATTTTGTTTGTTGTCCCAGACATGTTTCACTACAGTTGCACCATCATCAGTGGTTTTTTTTATTATTAAGGCTGTTAAACATAAGGAATGTTCTTTGCTGTAAATATTAGTTTCTAAATCGTAATTACAGATTTTGGAAGAGCACATAAAATTATCTATTTATACCTTCTTACCACACGGTGTGGTTTTCCTGCTGTGTTACGCTTTTAGATTGTCAGTTTTTCTTTACACTTTGTCATCTGCAACTATATACAACTTTATGTAGGCAAAATATTTACGCAAAACTGACACAGCAAAAATGTAACACAGCAGGAAAACCACACCATGTGGTAGGAAGGTATGGATACATAATTTTATGTTATCTTCAAAAATCTGTAATTATGATTTATAAACTAATATTTACATGTATTTAAACACTAAAGAACATTCCTATTGTTAAACAGCCATAATAAAAAAACACTGATGAGGCTGCAACTGCAGTGAAACATGTCTGGGACAAAAAACAAAACTGTTTTGCTGAAGGCGGACCCCACGCAAAAACATATGTTATTTTTAAAGCAGGCAGTCGACAAGACTCAGCATAACCAGGATCACATCCGAAGATGTCCAACGCAGCTTTGGACGAAACGTCAGGGACAGAAGAGTTCCAAGGACCACGGCCATACAACCCGGAAGAATTCTCGGCAGCTACTACGAACAGCATAGTGAACGCATTATTGTAGCCAAGATAGACACGAAGCCCACGCCTACCACAGTACTAGAAGTTTATATGCCAACTAGCTCTGCAGATGAACAGATTGATAAAATGTATGATGAAGTAAAACAAATCATTCAGATAGTAAAGGGAGACGAAAATTTAATAATCGTGGGTGACTAATTCTATAGTAGGAAAAGGAAGAGAAGAAAAAGTAGTAGGTGAATATGGAATGGGGGCAAGGAATGAAAGAGGAAGCCGCCTGGTAAATTTTGCACAGAGCATAACTTAATCATAGCTAACACTTGGTTCAAGAATCATCAAAGAACATTGTATGCGTGGGAGAGGCCTGGAAATACTGGATGGGGAGATTATATAACGGTAAGGCACAGATTTAGGAACCAGGTTTTATACTATCACACATTTACAGGGGCAGATGTGGACTCTGTCCACAACCTATTGGTTATGAACTGTAGATTAAAACTGAAGAAACTGCAAAAAGGTGGGAACTTAAGGAGATGGGACCTGGATAAACTGAAAGAACCAGAGGTTATAGAGAGTTTCAGAAGGAGTATTAGGGAGCGATTGACATTAACATGCGAATGAAACACAGTAGAAGAAGAATGGGTAGCTTTGAGAGATGAAACACTGAAGGCAGCAGAGGATCAAGTAGGTAAAAACACGAGGGCTAGTAGAAACCCTTGGGTAACAAGAGATATTGAATTTAATTCATGAAATGAAAAAATATAAAAATTCAGTGAATGAAGCAGGAAAAAGGAACACAAACGACTCAGAAATGAGATACAGGAAGTGCAAAATGGCTAAGCAGGGGTGCTAGAGGACAAATGTAAGGACCTAGAGGCATATATCATTAGAGGTAAGGCAGACACTGCCTACAGGAAAATTAAAAAGACCTTTGAAGAAAAGAGAACCACTTGCATGAAATCAAGAGCTCAGATGGAAACCCATTTCTATACAAAGAAGGGAAAGCAGAAAGGTGGGAAGAGTATATAGAGGGTCTATACAAGAGGAATGTACTTGAATACAACATTATGGAAATGGAAGAGGATGTAGATAAAGATGAAATGGGAAATATGATACTGCGTGAAGAATTTGACAGAGCACTGAAAGACCTAAGTCGAAACAAGGCCCCGGGAGTAGACAAAATTCCATTAGAACTGCTGATAGCCTTGGGAGAGCCAGCCCTGACAAAACTCTACCATCTGGTGAGCAAGATGTATGAGACAGGCGAAATACCAGTAGGCTTCAAGAAGATTATAATAATTCCAATCCCAAAGAAAGCAGTGTTGACGTGAAAATTACCGAACTATCAGTTTAACAAGTCACGGCTGCAAAATACTAACACGAATTCTTTACAGACGAAAGGAATAACTGGTGGAAGCCGACCTCTGTGAAGATCAGTTTGGATTACGTAGAAAGTTGGAACACGTGAGGCAATACTGACCCTACGACTTATCTTAGAAGCTAGATTAAGAAAAGGCAAACCTACGTTTCTAGCTTTTGTAGACTTAGAGAATGTTTCTGACAATGTTCATAGGAATACTCTTTCAAATTCTGAAGGTGGCAGGGATCAAATACAGGGAGCGAAAGGCTATTTGGAATTTGTACAGAAACCGGATGGCAGTTGTAAAAGTCGAGGGGCATGAAAGGGAAGCAGTGGTTGAGAAAGGAGTGAGCAGGATTGTACCCTATCCACGATGTTATTCAATTTGTATACTGAGGAAGCAGTAAAGAAACAACAGAAAAATTCGGAGTAGGAATTAAAATCCATGGAGAAGAAATAAAAACTTTGAGGTTTGCCGATAACATTGTAATTCTGTCAGACAGAAAAGGACCTGGAAGAGCAGTTGAAAGGAATCGACAGCGTCTTAAAAGGAGGATATAAGATGAACAACAAAAGCAAAACGAGGACATAAATCAGATGATGTTGAGGGAATTAGATTAGGAAATGATATACTTATGGTAGTAAATGAGTTTTGCTATTTGGGGAGCAAAATAACTGATGATGGTCGAAATAGCGAGGATATAAGCATAAAATGTAGACTGTTCATCGCAAGGAAAGCGTTTCAGAAGAAGAGACGTTTGTTAACATCGAGAATAGATATAAGAGTCAGGGAGCCGTTTCTGAAAATATTTGTATGGAGTGTAGCCATGTATGGAAGTGAAATATGGACGATAAATTGTTTAGACAAGAAGAGAATAGAAGATTTCGTAATGTGGTGCTACAGAAGAATGCTGCAGATTAGGTGGGTAGATCATATAACTAATGGGGAGGTACTGAACAGAATTTGGGGAGAAGAGAAATTTGCGGCACAACGTGACTAGAAGAAGGGATCGTTTGGCAGGAGAAGTTCTGAGGTATCAAGGGATTACCAATATAATATTGGAGTGCAACATGGAGGGTAAAAATCGTAGAGGGAGACCAAGACATCAATACACTAAGCAGATTCAGAAGGATGTAGGTTGCAGTAGGTACTGGGAGATGAATCAGCTTGCACAGGATACAGTAGCATGGAGAGCTGCATCAAACCAGTCTCTGGACTGAAGACCACAACAACAACAACATCAACAACCTCTAGCTGTCGTCCAATCTCACTTGGACTCGAGGTTCAGCTGGATTACGATCACTCTCGCTGCCAGAGGTAGCAGCTCCGTCTAATGTAAGGGGCGATAAAAAAGTCTCCCTTTGAGGGATTTGCTGTAGCGTATATGAAACCTAGCGCGATTCCGATGTCGGTGTATAAGCACCGACATGTAGGCAAGGGATCAGTGTGACCTTCGAAGGAAAACGTTTTGATCGCTTCTGGTACACGGTGTCCCAGAAATGTTGCAACACACTTCGGTTGGTTGCAGAGGCTGTCTTGAGGAATGAATCGAGGATAGGAACCCCCTGTCCGGAAACGTCATCCAACTACGGAGCTTCGAAGTTACAGGAGCCTGAGCCCGCCACCACGCCACGCTTCCGGCAGTGAATGTGACCTTGTACGCTGACAGATCGTAAGCTGAACGTGTCGCAATGTTCATTGCCACGAACGCCAGTGGAGAAGATGCAGCTAGCTGCTGCGTAGACGGGCCTTGTCTCCTGTGAAAGCGATTCTATCTCGACTCGGTGGATGACGGCTTCAAGCACGGGTTTCAATTTGCAGTTTATTTTTCTCCTATATACCGAACAAAATTGGAGACTTTAGAGGGTTCCACAAGAAAAATAAACTACGGAAGGAAACAAGTGTCCGAAATACTAATCCACGAAAGTAACAGAGCATCGCATTCATAGGAGACAACATCTTTCTACGCAGCAGCTATCTCCAACTTCTGCATTGGCGATCGAGGCAATCGGTTGCGATCACTCAATAAAAAACAAGATAGTTTTACTTCCATTGAATACATTATTGTTTCCTCATGGATAGTTTGTTCGAGACTGCTAACTTCTTTTGATTTTGAATTGTGTTGTTACTTAGCTCAGTCGAAAAAGTTGCATCATGTTATATCAGGGCTGCTGGAAGGCCATTCTGTCGATCTCCAGCGACCAATCCGCCTGCCAGTGGAATTGTCATCAAGCCATTCGCTCACTGCAATTGTGTAGTGGGGTGGAGCGCCATCTTGCATGAACAGAAATACCCTTTTATTTTCCCATTCTTGAATCAGGGGCCATACGTACCTTCGAAGCATCTCCCAGTATTGTGCACCGTAACTTGAAATACTGATTCACCTGGCCACAGGACACTGTCGTGCATATCGGGATAATCATCTTTCCAAACAAGCACAATTTCGCAAAATTCCAGTCTACTGTTGTAGTCCTCATGAAATAGTTGAATAGTTGTTGCGCGTAATCTGGCTTCCAAGATCGAAAGAATAGCTCCCTTTTTATAATGGTCATTACCGTGTGACATGACAATCCCTTTGAGACGCCCGCTAAAACCGCTGGGCAGAATAGGTAATAGGATTGTGGAAAGGGCCAAGGGTTGAGGTCAGTTTCTGCTTGTGATTGTCATTTATTGTAACTTAGCAACTCTTTCACAGCTGAAGCCCTCCAACAAGAAATCTTAACAAGACAAATATCCAATTAAGATAGCAATAAAATTGCGAGGTGCCGGGGCTAGTAGTGTATTTATCACTAAATTCTACTAGAATCCACATGTGTAAATCATGCTCTAAGCCCCCCCTATTCTAACTCCGACTTTTGCTGTTGCACAAGGATAAAACAAATACGCGAACTGACTCTAATCAACCCTGCTAGTGGAGTAGAAGAGAGTTTGGCACCTGCAATAATTTAATTTGATAAATAAGTTAAATAAACAAAGGTTTCATTAGCATAGTGAGGAATGATAGGGTTGCTCTATTGATTAACAGAAAGAAAGTTCTGTCCAAAATAACAATATGATTTATTAAGATTAAACGCAGAATAATAACAGAGACACAGGAAATATAAAACATCAAATTGGCTAAAATTGGAGATTCATACAAACACAGTAAAGGTGAAGTTGTCCCTAACTTAGATCGTGAGGTTTAAGACGAAGTGGTATGTGGAGCCAATTCCTTTCCACTCAAATCTCAAGAGAGACACACAGCTAACCCAATAGTAATTGCTGCTACTCGAAACTGAACAAAGTTAGAAAAGGATGAACAGGCGCGCTCTGCTGAGCTCTGATTATCACCTAGGAAAATCCCTATCTGCCGGTGCTGCGGACGTACATTACCAACAGTCTTCTTATCTCCCAGAACACGATCTGGCGTACCGCAGGCGAGGGCTGGTTGCTCCGACGTCCTCGACCGAAAGGCGACTGCCGACTACCCAGAGCACCCGTACAGGCCGAACACCGAACATTCCCGCCCCCACGACAGTGGCCGTGGTTACGTTCCAATCAGCAACTCGAAAACCGGCGGAAATTCCACTCCATTGCCGGAGCACTACCATTCCACCAATGGAGATTCTTGGCGCCAATTTCTGTGCTGATTTTGCAGAAAGTGCGGGAATTTTCCCGCCACAACTGCGTGGGTACACAAGTCATTCCCACGCCTCGCTGGTAGCCCGCCAGAAAGTGTTTTCGCAAAGTTTCTCTGAAGTAACGGAACCTCTAGCCCAGCCGCTACTTCACACCCCAGCGGGCGTGTCTCTTGACAATGTCGGCGTCTGAAAAGCATTCACTCGACTGCCTCACACACGTCGGCTTAACTCTCTCCAGTTCCACAGAGCCCGCCTGTCACCGGCCCACCCGGGTGACGAGAGACGCTGCGTGGGAAGTACGCGTGTTAAGGAAAAGCAACCCTCCACCGCATGCAACTAGAGAGGAGAATCGTAAGATAGAAATATGAGAGGGGGCTCATGCCACCTCTCATTGCCCCTACGCCATTTTAGATTGTAATTGGTGAGCGGTTGGCTCACTTAGGAGCAAGGTAGTGAGTCAATCGCCCAAGAACAATCTTACAAAGTGACTCCACATACCGCACTCTATAAAAAAGATCATTGCAACTGAAAAATGCAACTCATAGAGGGAGGATTATTTATGATGTAGCCAACTTCACCTTCTTAATATGGAACACTAACACTCACATCACACATCCATACCCAGGGAGCCCCTTCCAAACACTGATTCACGCAGACATTCACGCTCTAAACATGGCCCGGGCATCTGAGCCAAATATGGAGCAGTTTATTCTTTACAATCAGAGTTGGAGTGCTCCGCAATTAAATGCCCAAGATGTTACAACAATTTTAATCATTAAACTAACCTGACCTCACTCACACATGATAATATTTAAGTTAACAATCTCTTTGTGAGTTTTCAGAATCTAGTTACAACCTCCGATTCATTCTGTCTCCCTGCAGCAAGAATAACCTTTACAAAATGTTCCCTGAACTGATGGTCCATTCACAATGACAGTGGTGGTATCTGCTTCAGTTTATGGGGACTTCAGGCACACTGTTAGCATACACACAACAATAAACACAAAATACAAAAAAAACATGATGTGGAGAACAATACAGTAATCTGTAATAAGAATTACAGTGTAAAACACAAACGCATACAAGGTATAACATACATTACAGAAACAACATAAGAGAAAGAAATTTAAGAAAAACAAAAAAAACAAGGTTCATGGGGCATCAAATTGTGCGTGCACATTGCACAAAGTTCACGACTGTGCTGAGAATGAGGCACTAAATCACATTGTTAGAAATATCCGTGGCACTTCACTGATTCCACTGTACTGACATCACATAAGGCTAAACGTCGGTTGTAGTTGCTACGTTGTGGCAACAGCAATAGGGAGTTCTGGAGTGTCTGCAGTACGCTGTTGAGATTGTAGTCAGACCCACGCATATGATCACGGCCGTATGGTAGGAAGACACAGTGATAGGCTCTCCTCACGTCGATTAATTGTCTCTGAGGTCTACTCGTTGGGATACATCACTAGTCTAGGTCTCTTCTCTCGCTGGACAGAACTTTATGTTTCCCAATATTGCAGTTCGACGAGGGATGATGGCACGTGGAGTGACTCCACAAGTGTGTGAGGTCATCCATACAGGATCGAACTAGGAGCGACTATTGTTAAAAACTGCTCTCTAATAGAGAGGAGAAGTAAGACATGAGACCATACATTTGTTAGTGTGGCACGATACTGCTTTGTGTATGCAGATCGGCCAATGCTAGTGAGTTGTAAAAACCCAAACAGGTGAGTATAGAGCGTCCCTTTCTGTCCTGAGGCACATGAGGCGCAGGTTCTGACACGATATGTGATCTTCTTCGTGTACTCACGACAACGTGGTCTGCCGCAGGGAATCCCTCCAAGCGGCTGCCGCGTCCGGAGAGCTAGCAGGCTGTCGCGTGTCAGGGTCAACGGCCAGCCCCACTTTCGCTTGTGGCGGGGCAAGGGTCCCGTGTAATCCCTCAGGTAGGCAGCCGGGTGACTGTCAGCGTGTAGGACGGGACGCTCGCCCTCTAGCAGGTAGCCGAAGACCTCTTGTTTTTGCGCTGGCTGGCCTCTGCATTGCCACGTTCCTCGTCATCTGTACAATTCTTACAAAAGTCTTATGCCTAACTTTTTCCCATGACCTTCTATGTTATAATAAATTTACCTAATGAAACATTGATGGTCTGTCATTTCAGACACTCTTATCTTACTTTTATAGTTATTAATCTATGGCAATCATTATAACATCTAATCTAGACATGGAAATAATTTATTTTGATATACGTGTAGAGACCGATCTCAGTAAGTACATGGTGTGTGATAACTGATGCTTTGTAATGGATGAACAACTAAATGTGCGGGCCCGCACTAATATTACTATTAATTATATAGATCGACAGTAGACATGCTTCAAGAATTAACTACCATATCCCAACGATCTACATTCTACGTCTTTTAATTAAATTATGTTGTTATGCAGGTCTAAGTTTTACTGTGCTATAAAGAACATGCAACTACGCTACTTTCGCTCGCCCGTCGTCCCTCCATCTCGGGTCTGTGGTTTGGTGACCTGAAAAATAGCAACTCAACAGGCGCGCGCCACACTTGTGGTAGAAAACCCCCACAATATTAATCTAGTTATTGTTAAATCCTACAGTTTAACTTATCCTAGTATCGTACTTTCCCTTTTATTTATTTATTTATTTATTTATTTTATTTTATTTATTTATTTATTTATTTATTTATTTATTTTTTTATTTACCTTATACAATACCCTTACATAGTTCCTGTTACGCTGAGATGTCTTGCTGCTCGCCGCTATTGACGACAGTGATGTGCGCGCCGTACGACATGACCTCCGAGTTTTCATTACGCCTCACTGAAACTCCAGAGACTGGGTTAGCCATGGCTATACACGACAATAAATTTATAGTTGCAACTTCCTTCTCTATGTGAAGCGGTTTTCGCGATCGAAGTACACCTTTCCAGAAGCAATGTAATATGACCAAGCCAGGACTGGTTCCTGTTGAGGATTCAGACACCCAACACACGCCAGCTACACAGTATGTCACGAATATCCAAGTACAATTCCTTGGTTATTCATCTGTGACAAAAACGAGCAGCACGCTAAATCCCCAACCAGCACATTAGCATGGTAGGCTTTTATGCCCTCATTTCTCTCGTCTAGGGCACCATTAGAGTCAAATGCTCACAGGTTCACCCCGACTTGCAAGACAACGATACCGGCGCAGCTCTGCAAAAACTATACTGCCCATATTCACCCTCGAAATCGCGCAATATACCACAATCGTGCAGTGCACTGACGCGTGCCTGCAAGCATTGGTATGAACGTCTCACGAACTGGTTGTGGCCGCTATGGAGCGTATCACGACCTCTCAGAACGCTTCTAAGAGCACGTTCTTGTATGCGCCCGTTTGTGCGACGTCTCGTCACTCATCCTTATCCCTTAACATGGACACCAGATAGGAAAGGACAAAAACATTGCTCATGAAAAGGTAGTGTCTCCTACTCCATCGACATTGGAGATCGCAAACATAAACAAAAAGAGGATAGCAGCAGTAAATTCTTATGCAAGACAACGCAGCGTGTTAATACTTTAGCAATCTTAATCTATTAATGTAACGATTATTGTTCCCCGAACAAAGGTTCATATATTTGCCTATTCTACTATGTACATTTCTTACACTACTACTATTCTACGAACTCCTTTATGTGAGATATGTGGTGGAGTCCTATGGACTTCTTTCCTTTCAGCGTCTCCAATTCATAAGCATTGTGGTGAGCTGCTCTCCTTATACGGTACGGGCCGTTGTAAACAGAATAGAATTTTTGGCATTTCATTTTTTGTTTGTTCGAAAGTCGGAAAGACTTAACGAGCACCTTTTGTCCAATTTGGAAGTGTCGTAGACGAGCTCCCCTGTCGGCACGTCTCTTCCTGACCTCTGCTGCAGCCCGTATCCTCTTGAGAGCCAAATCCACTATGGCTTGGTGCTGCGTTCGCGCCCTTGGTGGGAAGTTTACGACCTTGGTTATCAAGTCCTTAGGAATCCGGTTTTTCAGTACTGTAATGGGTGCCAATTTTGTTATCCCATGGGGTGCCTCATTGATCACCTCCTGGAAGTCTTTAAGGAAAACGTCCCATGTCGTGTGCTGTTTGTTACAGTACAACCGGCACAAGTTTCCGAGTTCTTTGATAACCCGTTCTGCAGCATTCGAGCTCGGATGGTGTGAAGATATAAAAATGGGATCAATTTTACATCGACGCAACATCTCCTTCCATGTTTTTGACTTAAACTGTGGCCCGTTATCAGAAATGATTCTACTCACATGACCAACCTGTGGTAGGAAATCCCGGATGAGGGCTCGTGATACAGTTCGTCCTGTCGCCCTCTTCAGTGGCGTAAAGGTAACGTATTTGGACGTTAGTTCAACAAACACTAATACGTAAGTATATCCTCTTCTTGTTCTTGGCAAAGGTCCCATCAAATCTGTTGCTGCTAATTGTCTTAATTTGGTCGGTACGATTGGGTATAATGGTGCCTGCATGCTCACAGTAGTGTGCTTAGCCTTTTGGCAGTCTTTACACACCGACAGTACCCTCCGAATTCGACGCTCCATGTTTCGAAAGTAACACATGGTCCTTAGCTTGAGATTGCACTTGCGTGGTCCGAAGTGTCCATAGCTGAGGTGAGTATGCCATATAACCTTGTTTATTAGGTGTTCAGGGATGCATACCCCCCATTCAGTGTCATTGGTATAATTTCGGTGGAAAATTATGCCTTTCCGCAAGAGGTAGAACTGCCTGATGGTGGCGTGTCTTCTGTCTATCCATTTCTGTTTCAATAACACTAGGGCAGGGTCCTTGTCTTGCTCCTCCTTGATGTCCTGCATACTACAGGTAATAAAATTTTCAAAGGCTACTTTCTGCATATAGTAAAGGCAGTAGTGATTTTCCTCCAGATCTTCTTCCATGTTGTGCTCAAATCCGATCGGTGACCGTGATAAGGCGTCTGCAATGATGTTCTGACTGCCGGGGATATATTCTATCGAAAAATTGTACTGCTGTAGATACGATGCCCACCTAATGAGCCGCCTGTGATTAAGCTTTGCAGTCATCAAGAACTCGAGTGCCTTGTGGTCTGTGTAGACCCTCGTCTTGCGACCAAACAGAAGGTATCTGAATTTTTCAAACGCCCATACAATAGCCAGCGCCTCTAACTCGGTTACTGAGTAATTCCTCTCACTCTTGGCTAGTACTCTGCTAGCAAACGCAATTGTCTTCCACACCCTGTTTCCTTCATGTACATAGTCTTGGAACACCATGACACCCAGACCGGAGTATGAACTGTCCGTTACTATGCAAAGCTCTTCAGCTAAATTAGGGTGTGATAGGATGGGTGCTTGTAATAATGCGAATTTTAATGTTTTCCATTCGGATTCGGCCGCCTCATCCCATTCCCAAGGAATCTTCTTTCCTGTAAGTTGATGCAACCGAGGACTGCTCTGAGTTTTGACATGTATAAAGCGGTTGTAAAAATTTATGATCCCCAAGAACCCCCTTAACTGCTTCTTTGTCGTAGGAATGGGAAACTTTTCAATCGCTTCGATCTTTTCGGGATTTGGCGCAATGCCCTCACCCGTGATGATATGTCCTAGAAATTTCACAGAGGACGTCCCAAAATTCGATTTTTCGATATTGATAGTCACACCGTATTCCTTGAATGTCGCTAGGAGTTCACCGAGGACCGCATTGTGCTCTCCCCAAGATTTCTCCGCGATCAGCAAATCGTCCACATAGCTGGTGACATGACGTTTCAAATTATCGCTTAGTATGCCGTCCAGCCCCCGAATGAATGCGGCAGATGAAACGTTCAAACCAAATGGTAGACGGCGAAACCGGTAACATCTTCCAAATGCTAAAAAGGCTGTGTACTGTCTGCAATTTGGATGGAGCTCGATCTGCCAGAAACTCGATTTTAGATCAACTGATGAGAAGATTGATATTCCATGGAAGTTTTGTAAGAGTTCCTCTAATCGTTCCGGTCTGTCTGTTTCGGGTTCTATTATGGTATTAATTTGTCGCGAGTCCAAGACTAAACGAATACTACCATCTGCCTTCTCGACTACTCTTAACGGGTTATTATAGGCTGAAGCCGTAGGTTCTATTATTCCTTCACTCAGCATTCGCGTAATTTCAGCTGCTACTTTCTGTCGATATGCCAAGGGGATTGGATAGGGTGGCACACGAAACTGGTTGTGCGGACGTACACGAAATTCATATTGGAAGTTCTTTATTGATCCTGTCTTGGGAAGGAAGACCTCCGCATGTTCTACTAGTAATTTATGAAGTTCTTTGCGGTGTTCGCCCCTTATATTCTTTATTGCTTCCACTTTTTCTCCTATTTTCTCCTTTATTTCTCCCATTATTCCGACTTCATTCTCATCCGTGTCCTCTCCCCTATCCGCAACGTCGTCCTGTTCTTCCTTTCTGTCTTTCAGACACGCATAGTTTATCCGAACACAGTTAGACGGTAGTTGAGCTGGGATCAGCTGATCGTCGAACTTAATGTGGACGGGATTCCCTTTCCTCAAAACCACTTCACCTCGTCCTAGATCAACTATCGCTTCATGTTCATTTAGGAAGTCCGTTCCTATTATCATGTCGATCGCCAGATTTGGCACGATCCAGAAGTTAGACTCTATTTTGTGTCCTTGGCAGGAGAATTCCAGTCTTGTTTGTTGGGTGACCTCCGTACATTTACCCGCTAATGCCCCTTTTATTTTGGTTTTCTTAACCGATAGGACAGGCCAGTCCATCTCCTGAGAGCACCTCTTGTATGCTGCCTCAGATATTGCTGTTATGTAGCTTCCACTATCTATTATCGCATTCAGACTCTTTTCAGCTATTGCTACTGTGATAAGAGGCTGCCGATCATGTCGAGGAGTTGCTTTATGTTCCTCGAGCAGGATTTCTGATAAATCTTCGTAATGTATCATCCGTAGTTGGCCAGGTCCGAGATTACGTGCGAAATTCCGGCGGCCTGTGTTCGCACTAGTCTGGCGTCAATCCCTAGTTAGGCTCCCCCTCCTCTGACGTGCATTAGGATTTGCGGGTCTGGTTTCAATCTCCTGGTTCCACCGTTGTCCTTGGTTTCGCTCTCTCCAATTACGGTCGCTTTGCCGTTCGTTATTCCTTCTATCCCAGATTCCTTGTCTAGATTGACCCTGCTCCCTGACGTTCTGGTTTCCGTGTCTTTGGTTTCCATAACCTTGAATAGCGTAACCTTGACTTCCGTAACCCTGGTTTCCTAACTGACCAGTGCGATTATGCAATCTGCTGTCGTCTTCTGTTCCTGGCCGGTGGTATTTGTTACTTTGCCCCTTCTTCCTGTCCTTTGCGTCTTGTTTATCAAAGACTACTTCGAGTTCGCGCAATAGAATCTTGAATGCTTCTATGTCAGCTCCACACTTGCCGACAAGTGTCTGTTGGTACCTAACTGGCAATTTGGAAAAGCAAAATTTAATGATTTCTCCGTTACTATATGGACTATCTAAAAATTGATTCTTCTTGAGTAAGTCATCAAGAAATTTGGTTGCGCTCCTATGCCCGGACACTTCCAGTTCAGGACAAAATATTATTTCCTCTTTAATCCTATCTTGCGTTTCCTTTGACCAGTAGGTCCGCAGGAATGCACCAACAAATTCCTGATAAGTCCGACACGTCACTGCCACACCCCGCATCTTTTCCGCGGCTTGGCCTTCGATGTGTCCACACATGAATTCTAATTTTGCCTGGGTTGGCCATGATGCCGGTAATGAATTTGTAAACTGCATCACCCAGCTCTTCGGATGCATCGACCCTCCATTTTCTTTGAACTTCTGGAATTTCAGTATCGACAGGAAGTGATTGTGATCAAAATCCTGTCTGATCCTCGCACTGGTGTTGTCACTCGTTTCCGATACTTGCACGTCTGCTGAGTGTCCTGTTCTATCTTGCTGATAACTGTGATGTGCAACCTCTGTATCACAGTGGAAGTGGCACTCAGAATTCACTCTCCTAAGTGGGCTATAATTATTGGAGCTATTACTTGCTGTTTCTGCGTGTGCATTGTTAGTTCCGCACTCTGTCACTGGGCTAGAGCACGGCGGGCTTTTCCTCGGAGACACAATTCTGTGTACTCCATCATGGGTATCCGAACGCGCAGTGCTCGTGTGCCCGTTTTGCTCTAGTTTTGCTATCCGACTCTCTACTTCTTCCATTCGTTTCGTGGAGTTCGCAACCGCGATATTACCTTGAGTTTTTAAGAATGCTAGGGATTTTGAGTGGGATTGTGTTGTACGTCGCAAGCGCCCTGCGAGTTTAGAAGTTGCTTCCGCGACTTTCATTGCCCCTGTTGCTGCAGTTTTGGCAAGGCCTGCTACTTTTTGTGCTACCGTTGACATTTGTTTTGCTTCTCCACATTCTTTCTTTATTGTTAATAATTCCCCACGAATTTCCCCTATATGCGAAATTATTGCCTCCGTGTCCTTCTTACGCTGTTCGTCAGCTTCTTCCTTCTCCTTCTTACGTTGTTTCTCCTCTTCTTCCTTCTCCTTCTTACGTTGTTTCTCCTCTTCTTCCTTCTCCTTCTTACGCTGTTCGTCAGCTTCTTCCTTCTCCTTCTTACGTTGTTTGTCAGCTTCTTCCTGCTTCTTACGCTGTTCGTCAGCTTCTTCTTTCATTGATCGTAGGAAGCTCAGTATTGGGTTTACGTCATCTTCTTGATCCTCTTCAAACATGGGCGATGTAACTCTGGACACCTGGGCGCTAGAGCTCTGACGTGACCGAGCTGGCCTCTATCTGCACTCGTTCGTTTGACTATAAACTTCTGCTACCGTCTCGACCTGTGTGCCTGTCTCTGTTTCATCCTCTACTTCACTATCATAATCACGGCCGCAACGCTGCTCTGAGATCGCGTCCAAATCACCTTCCTCATCAATGCCCCTGGCGTCCTGTCCTGCTAAAAATGTGCCCATCTCATCTCCGAACCTATTCCCGTCAGTAAACTGCCCCTTATCCATTATGCTATCCTCTTTTGTTTTAGCTTCGCCCGATAATAGTCGTGCCTTACTTCTCGTTATCATTCATAAAAACAAATTCATCTAAAATGCACAATAAAATTAATCTACTCCATATATTTTTTACACATAAACATAAAATTTCAACAACGCTGTTCCAACGCTGTAATCACAAACACAATTTGATGTGGTACAGAAACCGCACACAAATCCGACAAAGTGCGATGCGGTACAGACACCACATCAGCGAAACACAAAAAAAACAATGAACAAAAAAATATATACACTGAAAACAAAAACTGTAGTCATGCGCCGCTACTTAAAACTAAACGCGGAACTACCAAAAAAAACTTGGGTATTAATCATTAAAAAAAATAGAGAGAAAAAAAAATTGAATGTTCCTACTAAGAATCCTGTTTGTTTCTCAGAGATTCACAGGAAAGATCCGAGGCCAAGGGTCGCCATATTATGCGAGGTGCCGGGGCTAGTAGTGTATTTATCACTAAATTCTACTAGAATCCACATGTGTAAATCATGCTCTAAGCCCCCCCTATTCTAACTCCGACTTTTGCTGTTGCACAAGGATAAAACAAATACGCGAACTGACTCTAATCAACCCTGCTAGTGGAGTAGAAGAGAGTTTGGCACCTGCAATAATTTAATTTGATAAATAAGTTAAATAAACAAAGGTTTCATTAGCATAGTGAGGAATGATAGGGTTGCTCTATTGATTAACAGAAAGAAAGTTCTGTCCAAAATAACAATATGATTTATTAAGATTAAACGCAGAATAATAACAGAGACACAGGAAATATAAAACATCAAATTGGCTAAAATTGGAGATTCATACAAACACAGTAAAGGTGAAGTTGTCCCTAACTTAGATCGTGAGGTTTAAGACGAAGTGGTATGTGGAGCCAATTCCTTTCCACTCAAATCTCAAGAGAGACACACAGCTAACCCAATAGTAATTGCTGCTACTCGAAACTGAACAAAGTTAGAAAAGGATGAACAGGCGCGCTCTGCTGAGCTCTGATTATCACCTAGGAAAATCCCTATCTGCCGGTGCTGCGGACGTACATTACCAACAGTCTTCTTATCTCCCAGAACACGATCTGGCGTACCGCAGGCGAGGGCTGGTTGCTCCGACGTCCTCGACCGAAAGGCGACTGCCGACTACCCAGAGCACCCGTACAGGCCGAACACCGAACATTCCCGCCCCCACGACAGTGGCCGTGGTTACGTTCCAATCAGCAACTCGAAAACCGGCGGAAATTCCACTCCATTGCCGGAGCACTACCATTCCACCAATGGAGATTCTTGGCGCCAATTTCTGTGCTGATTTTGCAGAAAGTGCGGGAATTTTCCCGCCACAACTGCGTGGGTACACAAGTCATTCCCACGCCTCGCTGGTAGCCCGCCAGAAAGTGTTTTCGCAAAGTTTCTCTGAAGTAACGGAACCTCTAGCCCAGCCGCTACTTCACACCCCAGCGGGCGTGTCTCTTGACAATGTCGGCGTCTGAAAAGCATTCACTCGACTGCCTCACACACGTCGGCTTAACTCTCTCCAGTTCCACAGAGCCCGCCTGTCACCGGCCCACCCGGGTGACGAGAGACGCTGCGTGGGAAGTACGCGTGTTAAGGAAAAGCAACCCTCCACCGCATGCAACTAGAGAGGAGAATCGTAAGATAGAAATATGAGAGGGGGCTCATGCCACCTCTCAAAATAATTCAAAAGCAACATACGCAAGGCGCAATACAAATGGCTGAGGGCCACAATTAATTTCCAAAATTTGAGAATATATTATCATAGACCTTTAACGGCAAAAGGCCAACAAGAAATCTTAAAAAATCAAAAATTCAATTAAGATAGCAATAAAATCATTTAAAACCCTAAAGGCAATATGTGCAATGTACAACACAAATGGATGAGAGCCACAACTAAATTTCAAAACTTCACAGTATATTACCACAATCTTTAAAGGCAGAAGGCCGCAGTGTTTAAGCACGAAAGGTAAATTTAAAAATTAATTTTGCAAAATTTTAAGACACAACAATAACCATGAGCCTAAAATTTAAAATAGCTGACAACAAATAATTAAACACGGGTGGCACTCAGAAAGCCTCCAGGGAGTTCGGTCTGCCCTCGTTCACTTAGGCGAGACGCGTGGTGAGCCCAACTACACTTGATCCGTCGGAACCCAACCAGGGGGCAGCCACAGACCGACCGACACAACGACTTGCATCCAGTCAATCAGTACATGAGAACCCCAACCGGCAATGTTACAAACGTGATACTCCACAATGGAGTACGTATTAGCTGTCAAAATTACACCATGTTGGACATGCCGTTGGTGGGGGAAGGCTTGCGTGCCTCAGCGATACAGATGGCCGTACCGCAGGTGCAACCACAACGGAGGGGTATCTGTTGAGAGGCCAGACAAACATGTGGTTCCTGAAGAGGGGCAGCAGCCTTTTCAGTAGTTACAGGGGCAACAGTCTGGATGATTGACTGATCTGGCCTTGTAACATTAACCAAAACGGCCTTGCTGTGCTGGTACTGCGAACGGCTGAAAGCAAGGGGAAACTACAGCCGTAATTTTTCCCGAGGACATGCAGCTTTACTGTATGATTAAATGATGATGGCGTCCTCTTGGGTAAAATATTCCGGAGGTAAAATAGTCCCCCATTCGGATCTCCGGGCGGGGACTACTCAAGAGGACGTCGTTATCAGGAGAAAGAAAACTGGCATTCTACGGATCGGAGCGTGGAATGTCAGATCCCTTAATCGGGCAGGTAGGTTAGAAAATTTAAAAAGGGAAATGGAGAGGTTAAAGTTAGATATAGTGGGAATTAGTGAAGTTCGGTGGCAGGAGGAACAAGACTTTTGGTCAGGTGATTACAGGGTTATAAATACAAAATCAAATAGGGGTAATGCAGGAGTAGGTTTAATAATGAATAAAAAAATAGGAGTGCGGGTTAGCTACTACAAACAGCATAGTGAACGCATTATTGTGGCCAAGATAGACACAAAGCCCATGCCAACTACAGTAGTACAAGTTTATATGCCAACTAGCTCTGCAGATGATGAAGAAATTGATGAAATGTATGATGAGATAAAAGAAATTATTCAGGTAGTGAAGGGAGACGAAAATTTAATAGTCATGGGTGACTGGAATTCGTCAGTAGAAAAAGGGAGAGAAGGAAACATAGTAGGTGAATATGGATTGGGGCTAAGAAATGAAAGAGGAAGCCGCCTGGTAGAATTTTGCACAGAGCATAACTTAATCATAGCTAACACATGGTTCAAGAATCATAAAAGAAGGTTGTATACCTGGAAGAATCCTGGAGATACTAATAGGTATCAGATAGATTATATAATGGTAAGACAGAGATTTAGGAACCAGGTTTTAAATTGTAAGACATTTCCAGGGGCAGATGTGGATTCTGACCACAATCTATTGGTTATGAACTGCAGATTGAAACTGAAGAAACTGCAAAAAGGTGGGAATTTAAGGAGATGGGACCTGGCTAAACTGAAAGCACCAGAGGTTGTAGAGAGTTTCAGGGAGAGCATAAGGGAACAATTGACAGGAATGGGGGAAAGAAATACAGTAGAAGAAGAATGGGTAGCTCTGAGGGATGAAGTAGTGAAGGCAGCAGAGGATCAAGTAGGTAAAAAGACGAGGGCTAATAGAAATCCTTGGGTAACAGAAGAAATATTGAATTTAATTGATGAAAGGAGAAAATATAAAAATGCAGTAAATGAAGCAGGCCAAAGGGAATACAAACGTCTCAAAAATGAGATCGACAGAAAGTGCAAAATGGCTAAGCAGGGATGGCTAGAGGACAAATGTAAGGATGTAGAGGCTTGTCTCACTATGGGTAAGATAGATACTGCCTACAGGAAAATTAAAGAGACCTTTGGAGAGAAGAGAACCACTTGTATGAATATCAAGAGCTCAGATGGCAACCCAGTTCTAAGCAAAGAAGGAAAGGCAGAAAGGTGGAAGGAGTATATAGAGGGTTTATACAAGGGCGATGTACTTGAGGACAGTATTATGGAAGTGGAAGAGGATGTAGATGAAGATGAAATGGGAGATAAGATACTGCGTGAAGAGTTTGACAGAGCACTGAAAGACCTGAGTCGAAACAAGGCCCCGGGAGTAGACAACATTCCATTAGAACTACTGATGGCCTTGGGAGAGCCAGTCATGACAAAACTCTACCATCTGGTGAGCAAGATGTATGAGACTGGCGAAATACCCACAGACTTCAAGAACAATATAATAATTCCAATACCAAAGAAAGCAGGTGTTGACAGATGTGAAAATTACCGAACTATCAGTTTAATAAGTCACAGCTGCAAAATACTAACGCGAATTCTTTACAGACGAATCGAAAAACTGGTAGAAGCGGACCTCTGAGAAGATCAGTTTGGATTCCGTAGAAATGTTGGAACACGTGAGGCAATACTAACCTTACGACTTATCTTAGAAGAAAGATTAAGAAAAGGCAAACCTACGTTTCTAGCATTTGTAGACTTAGAGAAAGCTTTTGACAACGTTAACTGGAATACTCTCTTTCAAATTCTGAAGGTAGCAGGGGTAAAATACAGGGAGCGAAAGGCTATTTACAATTTGTACAGAAACCAGATGGCAGTTATAAGAGTCGAGGGGCATGAAAGGGAAGCAGTGGTTGGGAAAGGAGTGAGACAGGGTTGTAGCCTCTCCCCGATGTTATTCAATCTGTATATTGAGCAAGCAGTAAAGGAAACAAAAGAAAAATTCGGAGTAGGTATTAAAATTCATGGAGAAGAAGTAAAAACTTTGAGGTTCGCCGATGACATTGTAATTCTGTCAGAGACAGCAAAGGACTTGGAAGAGCAGTTGAACGGAATGGATAGTGTCTTGAAAGGAAGATATAAGATGAACATCAACAAAAGCAAAACGAAGATAATGGAATGTAGCCAAATTAAATCGGGTGATGCTGAGGGGATTAGATTAGGAAATGAGACACTTAAAGTAGTAAAGGAGTTTTGCTATTTAGGGAGTAAAATAACTGATGATGGTCGAAGTAGAGAGGATATAAAATGTAGACTGGCAATGGCAAGGAAATCGTTTCTGAAGAAGAGAAATTTGCTAACATCGAGTATAGATTTAAGTGTCAGGAAGTCGTTTCTGAAATTATTTGCATGGAGTGTAGCCACGTATGGAAGTGAAACATGGACGATAACCAGTTTGGACAAGAAGAGAATAGATGCTTTTGAAATGTGGTGCTACAGAAGAATGCTGAAGATAAGGTGGGTAGATCACGTAACTAATGAGGAGGTATTGAATAGGATTGGGGAGAAGAGAAGTTTGTGACACAACTTGACTAGAAGAAGGGATCGGTTGGTAGGACATGTTTTGAGGCATCAAGGGATCACAAATTTAGCATTGGAGGGCAGCGTGGAGGGTAAAAATCGTAGAGGGAGACCAAGAGATGAATACACTAAGCAGATTCAGAAGGATGTAGGTTGCAGTAGGTACTGGGAGATGAAGAAGCTTGCACAGGATAGAGTAGCATGGAGAGCTGCATCAAACCAGTCTCAGGACTGAAGACCACAACAACAACAACAACAACATGTTGGACAGCGACAACAGGTGAGGCGACGACGCTGCCTGAAATTGCGTTAGTGTCCAGAGCAGGTAACCAGAACACTAACAGCCACTAGGCAGAGAATTCCGCTGCTACATTTGAATTTGAAACACAGTAATAGTTAACTCGCTCAAAAGAACACTGCTTGATTTTACGTCAGTGCCCAGGGCAGGTAACCAGAATACTAACGGCCACAAGACGGAAAATTCCACTGGTGAACTCAAATCTTAGTCGACCAAAATAGTTTATTGCACCGCATAGCGGCTAAATTTCAGCAATAGAAACACTCGGTGTTGCTCACCAGAAAAACTCCGCAACAGCAAACCACCGAAGCGAACCACCACAACAAGAATAGATGTGGTTCAAAAATGGCTCTGAGCACTATGGGACTCAACGGCTGAGGTCATTAGTCCCCTAGAACTTAGAACTAGTTAAACCTAACTAACCTAAGGACATCACACACATCCATGCCCGAGGCAGGATTCGAACCTGCGACCGTAGCGGTCGCGCGGTTCCAGACTGTAGCACCTAGAACCACTTGGCCACTCCGGCCGGCCAGCGAAGTTCACGAAAACGCATAGTTGGGAGAGAGCAGGGCTCACCCTTTCCCTAGCAGATTGTCTTGTTAACTTTGAAGGGCTCTGTCAAAGACGTGCTGAATTATATTCACATTGTCTTCCGGTCTGTATGTTGAGCGTCTTCCACAATGACTTGCATCTTAGACACCACCTGTTGCCATTAATTTCTTATGGCAGTTTTTTACTGTCTTAGGGTTAAGCATTGCATTCCTACCTCGGTCTTGCCTCCACTGTCTGTGGACTTACACTACCGACCGCCTGGCACATGGTGGCAATCATAACACTGTTTCCTACTGTGAGTACACTAACCATTTTTTGGTTTTTACTCGATCAGCCTCTGAAATCACCTACTGTAAACCTCATGTTAGTCAATGTTATTACACGGCAGCAAGAGCTGATGCCACTTCTACGACAATCAAAATTGAAAATAGGTATTGGTGTTACAGCCACAATGTATCTCTTAGCCCGTATAACGCCAAACCGACTATAAATTTAATAATGCCTTCTTCTTACTTCACGTTATACGCACAGTAACAAAAATTTCGTTGTTTGATGTCTTCCGTGGAATTGCAATTTTAATCGTTATCTGTGTGTATTGTAGTATTGCAGTACTGTATTGTAGTAATACCACAGCTCAATATGTGCCCTTAGCTTGGCTGTATAGAATGTGTCAGACAAGCAAGAGGGGTTGTCGCGGGATTCCTGTGTTTGCTGTGAGAACCTGCCTGTTCATCTTGCATCCCTCCTTGTCCTCACATCGTGACGAGTGAGACGCGCTCCTGTTCTGTTGCAGGTTGCAGCCGTGAAGCCGCCGCGCCCGCCAGTGGCGCCTCTGGTGGTGGCCGCGGTAACCGCCGCAGCAGTGGCATCCCTCCTCGCTCCTCCGTGTGCGGCCATCACAATCTCGCCTGTGCCTGTGCCCGGTTCGTACCGTTATTGCATTTGCCGATTCACGTCAGCGCAGTGCCGTAATGCTTAAGCACTGATTGACTCAGTACCGATGTCTTTCTATCGTTTCACTTTCATTCAGTTTCAGTTGTAGGACACATGAATAATGTTACCCCTTTAGATGAACATAAGATGAACTTCAACAAAAGCCAAAACGAGGATGAAGGAATGTAGTCGTTTTAAGACGGGTGACGCTGAGGGAATTAGATTAGGAAATGAGACACTTAAAGTAGTAAAGGAGTTTTGCTATTTGGGGAGCAAAATAGCTGATGATGGTCGAAGTAGAGAGGATATCAAATGCAGACTGGCAATGGCAAGGAAAGTGTTTCTGAAGAAGAGAAATTTGTTAATATCGAGTATAGATTTAAGTGTCAGGAAGTCGTTTCTGAAAGTATTTGTATGGAGTGTAGCCATGTATGGAAGTGAAACATGGACGATAAATAGTTTGGACAAGAAGAGAATGGAAGCTTTCGAAATGTGGTGCTACAGAAGAATCCCGAAGGTTAGATGGGTAGATCACATAACTAACGAGGAGGTATTGAACTGAATTGGGGAGAAGAGGAGTTTGTGGCACAACTTGACTAGAAGAAGGGATCGGTTGGTAGGACATGTTGTGAGGCATCAAGGGATCACCAGTTTGGTACTGGAGCTGAAGGGCAGCGTGGAGGGTAAAAATCGTAGAGGGAGACCAAGAGATGAATACACTAAGCAGATTCAGAAGGATGTAGGTTGCAGTAGGTACCGGGAGATGAAGAAGCTTGCACAGGATAGAGCAGCATGGAGAGCTGCATCAAACCAGTCTCAGCACTGAAGACCACAACAACAACAACAACCCCTTTTTCCACGTGGTTTTTAGAACTATCTTTCTTCCAAGAGAATCGCTATTGCATTTGCTAAAATATATATATATATATATATATATATATATATATATATATATATATATATATATATCTTATTTCAGCACGGATAAATAGAAAAGAAATAGTACGCATTTCCTTCTAGGGAAGTAGTAGCTTTTGGTGGCTGCATCACAAGCATAGCGCCTAGATAATCCTCAGACAACTCATGTCATACAGCTACTATGATTAACTTTTATATCCGGGAAACCTTAACTTTATATATTGTCATTATTAATCGTCACAACCGCGCGTTTCGAGTATAAATAGAATTACTGTACAACTATCGTTATTTCTATGAGATTGTGTGAAAAATGTATACTGGCACAAGAAATGAATGAAAGCAGATGACTAGAAGTCAAGTAGGAAGTACTAATTAAGGGAGACTTCGAAAAGATGTAGACAAGACTCAGAAGACTTGTTCAAACAATGGCTACTGCTGATATCAAATATTGTCAGATTACAGAGAAGCAATCGAGATAAAGTCGGAGGGTTAAAACGTGGGGAAAGCTGAATTGCGGTGCTGTAGAGATATGCTGTCATTTATGTGTACAGTTATGGTACAACATATAGACGAATTACAATTAACAGGCATTATTAAATTAAAAACAGGAGAAAAATAATATAGTAAATAATTTCATAAAGAAAAAACAACTTCTTCCTTACAAAGCAATTCAACAGCATCTCCAAAAGGCTAAGGAGTACCAGCAAAACCTAAGTTATTAGCGCTTTTTCTGACTAGAAATCACTGGAAATGTGTGAGGCAGCCACCGCGTGCTATGCAACTAATTGCTAATAAGTCATCATTTCCTATTCAACTGCAGATAATCATTGATCCATACTCGGCAAAATACGACATGCCGGGGGAATGCATCACTGTGCAAGAACAGATGTCAGCAAGACTAATCATGACGTCGACTACCCAAGCTGAGACTTGTACCTGTATGCTGCGGCTTGTCCCATCAGGCATATGCAAGTAGACAGGAAGTTGAGGCTTATTAACTCAAAACTCGCCCCGCAGTGCAGTTCGTGTCAGCAGCTGGGGAGTGAGAGCTGCTCTGGGTGTGGGGGAGTCAGTTACTGGGGGAGGGGGGTTGCAAATTTCAGCTGCTGGGGAACGTCGGCTACTGGGGGATGTTAGATACTAGGGAACACAGTATTCCTTTCACTCCTCTGTAGCTGATTGTATGTTGTCTCCTTATTAAAAGAGGCGCTAAAGAGAGATATAGATAGACATGCAGATAGATAGATTGATATACAGAGGCAAGTAAATTTTCTGTGGTGCATGAATAAGAAACATAATACAATTTTATTTCGCTACAAAGTTTGAGTTTCATTCGCTTTAAGGCATACGTTTTTTCTCTGAATTTTTTGCAGCACCATCTATGGCCATGTTGTGATGAAGGTAAAGCATAGCTAAATTTCTCCTAATTTATTACGAAAATATTAAGTTCAACTGCCACATCAAAATAAAAAATTCTTCTCATAACTTCTTCTCTTCCTAAAATCGTGTTTCCAAAATTCGTTTGTTTATTGGCTGTTTTTTGTGTATCTGTGCGTTTTTACTTCGCGTATCTGGAAGGATCTTGCTGTTAATTTATAGTTGATTATAAGATACGTTTTAGAAAGCCTTGGCACTACAGTTACGACTAGTAAATAGTGCAGCATTCAGCAGAAGTTCGTTATGCACGAAATCTCTAGCACATCTAGTTCAAATGCATTTAGAAAGAAATATTCGGCTTTTAATAACACAGATAAAATTTTATGGCGTACAACACGGTACATTATTTTCGTCCGCCGGATAATGGCGCTTGGTAAGATGAAGCATTACAGAAAAACTTGCCAACATCCTTCACATGTTTTATATGTGTAATTGATACTACACACTGGCAACCGTCATAGAGCAATTTAGAGGAGAAAATATTTAATCTGAGGTTGCATTGTGTCCGCGAGTGTAGATGTAAACAATGTAATTAATTACATTGTTCCACTAACTATAAGTAACTCAGACTGCTTGTTTGCCGGTGAGCTTGCCTGCTTAGCATAGCATTTCAGCTAACACTTGTTTTCTGCAGTGATAAGAGTGGGGCTGCAGCCTATCACCTAAGTTATTCAATCTGTACATTGAGCAAGCAGTAATGGAAGCCATAGAAAAATTTGGAGCTTGAACCGAAGTTCACTGTAATTACGCCAGGAAATGCAAATTGCTTGGAAGTGCAGTTGAACAAATTGAATAGTGTCTTGAACATTGTCAAAAGCAAAACAAGAGTAATGGAATGCATCTGAATTAAATCAGGCGATGCCAAGGCAATTAGATTACGAAGTGAGACACTAGAAGTAGTAGATGAGATTTGCTATTTGTGTAGTGAAGTGACTGATGATATCCGAAGTAAAGAGTATACAAAATGCAGAATGGCATTGGCAAGAAAAGCATATCTCAATAAAAAAACAGTCAACATTGAACATAAGTTAAAGGTTAGAGAATCTTTTCTACAGACATTTGACTGTAGCCTTGCACAGAAGTGAAAATAATCAGTGCAGACATAAAGAGAGTAGAAACTTTTTGTATGTGGTGCTAGGTGCTACAGAAGATATCCGAAGATTCTCTGGGAAGATTACATAACTGATAAGAGAGTTCTCGAAAGAACTGAGGGCAAGAAAAATGTGTGGCATAATCTGAGTAAAATAAGGCACCATTTGATATGTAGGACACATTATAAGACATCAGGGAATCAACAGCGTAATATTTGAGGAAAGTGTAGGAGATAAAATTGCAGAGGAAGATCAAGAGGAGATTACAGTAAGCAGGTTCTGATGACTTTTGGGTCGCAGTAGTTATTCACAGATGAGGAGGCTTGTACAGTTTGTAGTAGCGTAGGGCATTGCATCAAACCAGTCTTCGAACCGAAGGTTGTAACAACAACAATTATAACAAAAGCTTCGTCAGCTTAGTTTTACTACATCGCCTAAATTAAGTCTAAACATGAAGTTTACCTGCCAGATAAGCAAGATATTTTTTAGCCACTTGTGTTTTGGCACGAAAGTAGCATCGTGGCACTTACACTGAGGGTTCACATTCATGTCTTGGAATGAATTTGGACGAATATACGTGTGTGTGGAAAATAACACTATGCCACTTGTCCCATAATTTCATTGTCGACTATCGATCATTTAGCAAAGTTGATCACACCACTAGCAACAAACTCTTTTACCGTAACGTATACTGATAATACATTATTTCAACAATTTTATACATATGTCACGTTCATAACAACAGCACTAAATTTGCTTGCTAGTTCTATAGATTCCATACTATACTTCTGAAATTATGTTGTAGGAGTCATGTGAAAAGTTCATATTTCGAATGTAGGAATCATTTAAATTCAGTTCCCTGTATATTGCTACTATGAACTGAGGATCTGTAACGTCTAAAGATTACAACAGGATAAAATATTTGAGGGGGCACCTACTTCATTGGTTAATTCCAAAACTGTGTCCGACATCGACGTGAAAATTATTAGACAACACAAAAATCCAGTTAAATGACTGTGTTGAAGAATAATGTTAGACAAAAAAATATTTTACACAAACATCTGTAGACTAAACGCATTAGCTCAATTACTATCAATAAAAGATTAATTCCAACATTAAATTCTGCATAACTGCGGATGTGTAACTGACTAACGAAATCAAAGGCTAGTTCTAGAATAATCAGAACATTCCTTTAAGATGAGATATTTTACACACCATTTCACTCTCATTTTAAATTTCGTAACATTTATGTTTATTTTATTTCGCTAAGATGGCTGAAAGATTTGAGAAAGGAACAGATATACTGGTTCCACGACATTCATATAAAGGGTGTTTCAAAAAGGACTTTACAACTTTCATATAGATTTATTGAAAGAAGATATGGAGCTGGGTTAAGTGTTATTTTGGAGGGAAACACATCAAGTTTTTTTTTACCTTAACCTAAAGATGTTGTATGTGGCTTCCGTTGGTTATCCCGCACACATTCCATCGGAAGCCAATTTCTTCCCAAACTCGCTGTAGCACTCCAAGTGTAAGTTGCTCAGTGGCGGCGTGAAATCTTGCTCTAAGCCGTCACAGGAAGTACAAACACGATATCCTTGATGGATCCCCATTAAAAAAAAAAATTTAAAAAAATCGAATGGTGTCAGGTCTGGAGAACGTGGGGGCCATGCAACTGGCACATCACTGCCAATCCATTGACCTTAAAAGCGACCACTGAGAAAATCCTGAACGTCAGCCAGGCAGTGGGGTGATTCACCATCCTGCAACTAGTAGACACTTTGTTCTCGGTCATCCTAATCAATCTGTGGTATCAAAAATTGTCATAGCATATCTAAGTACACTATCCCATTGATGGTTCTCTCACGGAAAAAAGGGCCATACACTTTGTTCTTGCTCAATGCCCAAAAAACGTTCAGTTTACGGCTGTCACGAACATGTTACAATGTTTGATGTGGAATTTCACTGCTCCAAATGCTACAGTTACGTACGTGTGTTAACCTTGCCACTTAAGTGAAAAGTCGACTCGTCAGAAAAGATGATTTTGCCCAAGAAATGTTCATCCTCATGTAATCGGTTGAACATATCCGCACAGAAGTTCTTACGAGCAATTTTATCAGTGTCGTTTACTGCCTGTACGATCGTGAATCTTACGGTTTCAAATGCAAACGGTTTCTCAGCACACGCCAAACAGTCGTATGTGGGATTTGCAGTTCGCGAGATACACGCCGGGTTGATTTCGTAGGGCTGTTGACAAAACCGTGTCTCACTCGCTCAACGACGTCGATAGATGTGCTTCGACGACCAGATGATTGCCGCGCGGGATTAGCCGAGCGATCTAAGGCGTTGCAGTCATGGACTGTGCGGCTGGTCCCGGCGGAGGTTCCAGTCCTCCCTTGGGCATGGGTGTGTGTCTTTGTCCTTAGGATAATTTAGGTTAAGTGGTGTGTAAGCTTAGGGACTGATGACCTTAGCAGTTAAGTCCCATAAGATTTCACACACATTTGAACATTTGACCAGATGATTTCCCAAGTCTTACCGAGCACCCTGTTTCTGCAAAACATTTATGCCACTAATAAATTGCAGGCATACTAGGAGGATCTTTAGCGTACTTGGTACGGAAATTACCCTGAACTGTTGTCACCGACTTCGATTCTTCAAACCAAAACACACAGTTAGCACGCTCAGGCCCAGTGAAGGCAGTCATCCTTAACGCAACTGCCGCTAGCGCTCCTTACGGTGCGATTCGGCACTAGCGAACTACACGAGGCAGAACGTGATATATTTTCATACAAACTGGCACTACAATCTTCTTTGAAGGTACTATGAATTAATTTATATATTTTCCAAGTTGTAAAGTCCTTTCTGATATACCCTGTACATTACTTTTAATGTAGTATACAAATGTCAAATTGTTTTGTATAAAAACTAATGTAAATTAAAATAGTGCTAGCCGTTTACTTCTACTATGAAGTACATATTTGTACTTCGTTTTTGACGCCTCATATCCCCTAAACCGATGGACAGAGGCTTGGTTATATATAAAGGTATTTAAGTGGCGCCACAGGCAGTTCAGGGTGAGCTAAGACTGAGATTTATTACCAACGCATATTTCGACTCATTACTTGGTACATCGAACACAATACCAGCACAAGTGAACCCTGGCACCGAATTCCGAAGAACGTAATGCAGCCCGGCTAATTAATTCTTCACGTTATAAAATTAAAAAGTTGGATTTGTGGCATAATTAATGGGAGCTCAAAATTTAACTGTTTATGAAACTCAAGTTTCAAAATGTTCAAATGTGTGTGAAATCTTATAGGACTTAACTGCTAAGGTCATCAGTCCATAAGCTTACACACTACTTAACCTAAATTATCCTAAGGACAAACACACACACCGATGCCCGAGGGAGGACTCGAACTTCCGCCGGGACCAGCCGCGCAGTCCATGACTGCAGTGCCTCTGACCGCTCGGCTAATCCCGCGCGGCGAACCTCAAGTTTAGGACACGCTTTAGACTTGATGTAAATATTACATTCTCAATTTGATGACGCACTTTTTAAGACAGTTTAGAAGCAAAAACACATATGCACATGTGGCAAACATCACAGAACAATTAGACGTGAAAAATATTTAATTTGAGGGAAATAACGTTGCAGCACTTAACATAAACTTTGCATTTTTGTATTTCTGGTGTATATTGGGAGACATTTTGGACTTAGAAATAACACTGTGGTACCTGAAAAGCATCACAGAACAGTTTAGCTGTGGAAAATTATTTATTTGAGGCTCCATTGTGCGATACACGCTATATGATACAAAAATCGAATTTTGCACTTATTTTTGGATAATGACTCTTGGGCGTAAATTTTAAAAAATCAGGTATTTCGGAGACGTCTTAGCACAGCTCTGTGGCTGCCTGCCGGCCGGAGTGGCCGAGCGGCTCTAGGCGCTTCAGTCTGGAACCGCGCGACGGCTACGGTCGCAGGTTCGAATCCTGCGTCGGGCATGGATGTGTGTGATGTCTTTAGGTTAGTTAGGCTTAAGTAGTTCTAAGTTCTAGGGGACTGATGACCTCAGATGTTAAGTCCCATAGTGTTCAGACCGTTTTTTTTTTTTTTTTTTTTTTTTTTTTTGTGGCTGCCTTTAGATTTCACTTTAATCCACACTAAAATACTATGCTGTAATTCTTTCATTTTAATACTACACTGATATTCTCTGAAGGAGGGTTGTGGCAGTAGGAGGGGGAGGGCATTGCTGGTCATGTGATAAATAATTAATTGTGTGATTTGTTACATGATGGATAAGAGGCGCTTTTCTGCCGCAATCTTGGATTCTTACATCTTCGGTTGGGCACCGACCCGCTCTCTTGACACATCACAAATGTAAACAAAGTCGCCTGGGGGCCCCTAGATACGCTAGATAGTTCAAGGCAAAGGGTATGTTTCACACCTTGCAAAATTTTGGTACTGCAGAAGCTACAGCATAACATGAGCTTTGTCGTCCCTGCCAGTAGTTAATGTGGCCTTGAGGATAGGTGGGGAATTGCGTTTGAAGTCCATAAGGCATTTAGTGGGTACCATCGCCCACACCTGATTGGCTGAGTCGTGCATTTACAGGTTCAATTTGGGGAAGAAATCGAGACCCAGAACGAGAACAGCTTCTTGTGATTTGACCACTGACAACTCTACCGCGACTGTGGAACCGTTATACCCTAGCATTAGAACCCCAATGGTCGGAGCTGTGGTGAGCCTAACCATTGGTATGCCAGTTGAGAATCACTGCTGGTGACCCTGTCTCAGGGAAAGTGACTGAGATGCCACGGATTTACACTTCTAAATATGAAGGTTTGAATGGGAAAATTGCATGAAGCTGAAAGTCACCACGAAACAAACGCTTGTATATCGCCAGAAAGGCATGTACCATTGACTTTCAACCAATGGACCGAATTACGCACTTCGTTCTTGAGGCCCTACTTATAACAGGAGCGACACTTGGCCTTCTGAAAATAACTGTTCTCTAATTGATGAGTTATAAACCTACTAACAAGGGAACCTCCCCATCGCACCCCCCTCAGATTTAGTTATAAATGACACAGTGGATAGGCCTTGAAAAACTGAACACAGATCAATCGAGAAAACAGGAAGAAGTTGTGTGGAACTATGAAAAAATAAGCAAAATATACAAACTGAGTAGTCCATGTGAAAGATAGGCAACATAAAGGACAATATTAGCTGATGAGTGCCGTGGTGTCGTGGTTAGAGTGAGCAACTGCGGAACGAAAGGTCCTTGGTTCGAGTCCTCGATCGAGTGAAAATTTTACTTTTTTTATTTTCGCAAAGTTAGGATGTGTCCGTTCATTCATTGACGTCTCTGTTCACTGTAGTAAGTGTAGTGTCTGTGTTTTGCGACCGCACCGCAAAACCGTGCGATTAGTAGACGAAAGGACGTGCCTCTCCAATAGGAACCGAAAACATTTGATCGCAAGGTCATAGGTCAACCGATTCCTCCACAGGAAAACACGTCTGATATATTCTTTACGACACTGGTGACGTCATGTGCGTCACATGACAGGAATATGTTGTCGACCCACCTAACTTGCACACTTGGCGAATGGGTAAAAAGATTATTCTACCTTGCCCGATTTAGGTTTTCTTGTGGATGTGATAATCACTCCAAAAAAAGTGATGAAAACATAAGAGTTTGTCACATAAACTGCATCAAATGAATGCAACAGTTTCAGAGTCGCACAGTTTTCCCTGTGCTCTGTCAAAACATATGTTTTTTACGTTTTCAAATGTTTCCGTGCGTAGAACGTCAAATTCTGTATATGTTCAAGCAAATTTGAACATGTCCTGGAATTTTGGAAAGCGAAGTTGATTATGTGTGAGCGCCTGAACTTTGATAATTATCTGAAAATAAAAAATTAAAATTTTCATCCGAGACAAGATTTGAACCAAGGACCTGTCGTTTCACAGGTGCTCACGCTAACCACGGGACCACGGCGCTCATAAGCTAACAAACTCCTTGTTGTTACCTACGTTGCGCATGGACTACTCAGTATGTATATTTTGCTTATTTTTTTCATAGTTCCACACAACTTCTTCCTGTTTTCTCGATTGATCTGTGTTCAGTTTTTCAAGGCCTATCCCTGTGCCAACTTATAACTAAATCTGAGGGGGGTGCGATGGGGAGGTTCCCTTGTAAGACAAGAAAATAACTTTTTGTAGGCGGACAGTTGCATCCAGCCAGTCATGTTCACTGCACTCCAGACTTTGACGGTGTGTACGAGCCTGAAATGCAAATGGGATGTCCTGCCATGCTGTACGCGACGTCATTGCTTACTGAAAAGCACGAATGAGTGGCAAACAAGCGTCTAATGAGTGACGGTTCAACTTAGGGAAGTAATTTTCTAGACACTCATCTGGTGATCACATGCCGCACTAAAAAGTTCGTATATGGTAGCTTACGCTTGTCATTGAGACACTGGAACTCACAAACCCGCGTCAGTTGCTCTAGCTGGGCTATGGAACTCACGGTAACGCAGTCTACTTGGCTTTGTAAAACTGAAAAATTTGTGTGTCTAACAGGTGCTACTTGTATTTACGAATCAACTTAATCTGACAAGTTGTCTTGTAACTGAATATGCGTTAACTGACTAGATTGTACGTCCAGGTTAAGTTGCTGTCTAAGTGTATCTACATCGACGCGAGAGTATGCATGTACAAACGGTTTTCTGTTGCGTGACACCTGTGATGTTCTGGGTAACTGAGGGAAAATCGGAGGAGAAAGAGCTGGAGATAGTTGAAATTAGATACTGTAGGCAGCCAATGTCATTTAGGTGTACAGCTACAGTACGGCATAAAGCTGGACTACAATGAACAGTAATTGTTACATTTAGAACAGAAGAAAAATAACATAGTAAATAACTCGATAAATTAAAAACTTGTCCCTTACAAAGTAATTCAACAGCATGTATGAAAGGTCGAGAAATACCAGCAAAACCTACCTTATTAGGATTCGAACTTACTAGAAAACACTCAAAATGTTGTGAGGCAGTCATCGAGTGCTGCATAGAATGCTCTAAATTGTCAGTTTAATATAAAGGTGGCTCCGAAACTACCAATGAGAGTACGACGAAAATCAACACCTTTAGTAGAGCCTGCGTGTGGAGTCTAAAATGAACCACACAAGTCTATCAATTATCATGTAGATGCAAGATCCAGATAGTAGATTCAGATGACGACATTTTATATACAGGGTGTCCCAGCTATCTTGTCCACCCAAAATATCTCTGGAACAATAACAGCTATTGGAAAACGACTTTCACCGGTATCAATGTAGGGCTGGGGCCCATGAATGTACATATTTGGAAACATTCTAAAATGAAAGCATATATGTTTTTTAACACAAACTTATGTTTTTTTAAATTGACCTCCTGTATTTTTTCTTCAGCAATCCATAGCATGACAAAGCACATACACAATGGCGTTGATTGCATCGCAAAATTCCCATTACATCACGAGATATTAAGACGCGAAGTTGACGCTTGAAACACGCGACATGCGCTGCTAGCGCACGTCCTGAGGCTCAGGCGTGAACCCCATGCTGCCCGTAATCGCGATGTGATTGACATGCGTAATCACACTTCCATACTTATCAAGAGGTCCGAAACGAATACTACGGTCTGCTGCCATCCTGCATTAACGTCGTACATTCCAGGAGGTATTTATCCCATAGGCTAGGGGTGAAGCGGTTCTGTAACATATCTGTGTACCGCAACGTTAGTCACAAAGTTAACTTCGCTTATCGTTAATCCGTTACTAAAAAGGTAATGCCGTTCAACGTTAAAACTTTACTTTACTGTAGATCTAGTGCAAGTGACAGTTAATCATTCACTCGTAATAGTAAAATTTATGTTGATGGTTTTAGTGAAACGAGCAAGTGGACTAAAAGTTTTACCGTTGTTTCGGACCTCTTGATAAGTATGGAGGTGTGATTACACATGTCAATCACATCGCGATTACGGGCAGCATGGGGTTCACGCCTGAGCCTCAGGACGTGCGCTAGCAGCGCATGTCGGGTGTTTCAAGCGTCAACTTCGCGTCTCAATATCTCGGGATGTAATGGGAATATTGCGATGCAATCAACGCCATTGTGTGCGCGCTTTGTCATGCTATGGATTGCTGAAGAAAAAATACAGGAGGTCAATTTAAAAAAACATAAGTTTGTGTTAAAAAAACACATAAGCTTTCGGTTTAGAATGTTTCCAAACATGTACATTCTCGGGCCCCAGCCCTACATTGATACTGGTGAAAGTCGTTTTCCAATAGCTGTTATTGTTCCAGAGATATTTTGGGTGGACAAGATAGCTGGGACACCCTATATACTGAGGACAAAAGTCACGCGGCACCCCCTAATACCATGTCGGACTTCCTTTTGAACGGCATGGTGCAGCAGCTCGACGTAACTTGGACTGAACAAGTCGTTGAAAATCCCCTGAATAAATACTGAGCCACGCAGCCTCTACAGGCGTCCTTAACTGCGAATGTGTTCCCAGTGCAGGATTTGTGCACCAACTGACGTCTCAATTTTGTCCCATAAAATGTTACAAGGGTCTTAATGTCGGGCGATGTGGGTGGCCAGATCATTCGCTCGAATTGTCCAGAAATGTTATTCAAACCAGACGTGCACAATTGTCGCCCAGTAACATGGCGCATTGTCATCCATAACAATTCCATCCAAGAATGGCTGCACGTGGTCTCCAAGTAGCTGAACATAACCATTTCAAGTCAATGACAGTCAATGATCGGTTCAGTTGGACCGGAGGACCCAGCCCATTGCACGTAAAGACAGCTCACACCATTATGGAGCCATCACCAGCTTTGACAGTGCCTTGTTAACAACATGTGGTCTGCACCACACACGAACCCTACCATGAGCTTTTACCAACTGAAATCGGGACTCATCTGACCAGGCCACACTTTTCCATTCCTGTAGGGTCCAACCGATATGGTCACTGGCCGAAAAGAGACGCTGCAGACGATGTCGTGATGTCAGGAAAGGCAATCGCATAGGTCGTCTGCTGCCACAGCCCATTATTGCTAAATCTCGCCGCACTGTCCGAGCGGATACGTTCGCCGTACGTCCCACATTCGTTCCTGCGGTTATACGATGTAGTTTTGCTTGTTTGTTAGCACTGACAACTCTCCGCAAACGTCGCTGCTCTGGGTCGTTAAGTGAAGTCCGCCCGTCATTGCTTAGTCCGTGGTGAGAGGCAATGCATGAAATCTGGTATTCTCGACACACCCTTGACACTTTGGATCTCGGATTATTGCATTTCGTAATGATTTCCGAAATGGAATGTCCCATGTGTCCATCTCCAGCTGCCATTTCGCGTTGAAAGCCTGTTCATTGCCGTCGTGTGTCCATAATCAAATTCAAATGGCTCTTAGCACTATGGGACTTAACTACTGGGGTCATCAGTCACCTAGACTTAGAACTACTTAAACCTAGCTAACCTAAAGACATCACATACATCCATGCCCGAGGCAGGATTCGAACCAGCGACCGTAGCGGTCGCGCGGTTACAGACTGAAGCGCCTAGAACCGCTCGGCCACACAGGCCGGCCTGTGTCCATAATCAAGTCGGACATTTTTTTACACGAATCACTTGAGTGCAGATGACAACTCTGGCAATGCACTGCCCTTTCGTACCTTCTGTACACTAATTTAAAATTTCTTTATAAAGAAACATAAAATATAATTAAAATGTAGATATTCTTTGGAAAATGTGCGTTTCCTCTTCTTTGTTTTGAGTGGTGGTGGAGTGGATTTCCCTACGTCACAACGTATACAACGCCACGCCGAGTGCTCTTCCGCCGCTCCCAATTCACCTCGCCGCCAGTACGCTGAGGGCCGTTCCGCTGTAACTTTTTTCGTTTCATGGTCCACTAAAAAAAAGATTATTCATGTGTTAATACTTTAAAAATCGTTTTATTAAAAAGAATATTCGCCATTAATATACGCGGTGAAATAATAACAGATGCACAACTGTTATAGGTAGAGGGTACTTTTTGCTGTTACCAATCAGGTTACTCTTAAAAACTGCGATATCAGGTTTTAACAGATTAAAATTTACTTTACTTATGACAGCGAACCGATTGTTCTGTATGGACAAGTTACTCTGTAACTGCAATATATGGTATGTTGGCATTTAATACGTTCCAAAATTTCTTTTTGTAAACTAAGATATTTCTATCACTAACTGTTTCTCTCTTATTAATTATATTTTTAACTTTGTCTAACAGATCTGAAGATGGGCAGCTAGTCCGAAACCGGTAATTGAAAATAAAGAATAGCGATCGAAGACTGAAACGCCATATTTTATTTAATGAACGATCGCGGAATTCCCATTAAGACAATCATGTCTAGTTTTGATATAATGATCTGTATTCTTGATTTGCGAAATACGAGTACTAGATGAAACTTCCTAGCAGATTAAAACTGTGTGCCGGACCGAGACTCGAACTCGGGACCTATGCCTTTCACGGGCAAGTGCTCTACCAATTGATCTACCCAAGCACGACTCACGCCCCGTCCTCACAGCTTCACTTCTGCCAGTATCTCGTCTCCTACCTTCCAAACTTGCCCGCGAAAGGCAAAGGTCCCGAGTTCGAGTCTCGGTCCGGCACACAGTTTTAATCTGCCAGGAAGTTTCATATCAACGCACACTCCGCTGCAGAGTGAAAATCTCATTCACGAGTACTAGATGATAATATTTTTCATTTATACTTTATTGGTGGGCCTGTTAGTCTGATGGTGAAGTGTATTTCTTTATAAAATCCCATATTGGAATGTCGGCCATGTCGCTGTTACCAAGTCTAAATTATGTTCCTAATTACGATCTTCTCGGGTGTATTGCCCTTTTTGGATAGCATTGTATATTTATATTGGGTGGAATACATGAGTCCACAAACCAGACCTGGTTTCGTCACATGTTATTCTGTGGACTCATGTCTAATTAGTTGCTGCTTCCGAATCCGTGTGCGAACTACCCGACTTAAATGCATTGTACGTTGCTCGTATTGTACGTTATTTTTGCTCCCAGCCGTTTTCACTTCTGCTAAAATTTACTGTTTGTAGTACCTTTTAATAACGTGTGAAAACGTTTGCTTAAATACTGACTCATTTTTAGCATTTGGAAGGAAGAATCTTCAGTCACCAAACCTACAAAGCACCCTTATCCACATCCACTCTCTGCAAGCCTCTGTGAAATGCATGCCACTCAGTAGAAAGAAGCAACACCACTCAACGAAGAATTACACACTCATTCCGTGACAAGATGTAATGAAGTTGAATAGCAATGCTGTCAAAACCTGCTAACGGGGAGTTCGCTTTGAAATGCGTGAAAGTGCGGAAAATCGCTGCAAACAAAAATAAAGCAGAATAAAAGCAATACATGTACAATGCATTTAAATTGAGCAGTGCACACACAGATTCGTTAGCAGTAACAGACACACAAAAGTGCACTGAATACCATGTGACGCAACCAGATTCTGTCTGGTATGGAAAACGCCAAAGATGGAATCTTTTACCGCACCCAATGTTACGGATGCGAGCATATCTCAATCAGAATATCCTCGTCATATTTACAACGCATTTCAAAGAGTGCAACACACACAAGAAGTCGTAATCAGAAGCACAATGCGGTAAGCGAGCTTCTATTACCCACGATACGATAACAAACATGGAACACCAAAAACCAGCCAATAAGAAACCTAGATGATGGACTGATAAACTTGCAGCGCTCCAAGTGGCCTGCCAGTGAACCAAAGTCGTGTTACCCGAAGTTCGTATAGGCATTTCATTCCGTGCTTCTCACCCTATCATATACACAGCTAATATACGTAACTATACCCAGATACCAAATTATCCCTCATTCACACCTTCATTCATACTAATAACTAAACATCTTATATCAGCAATTAGTAATAAAATCATAATTAGGGTGACCAGATGCAATTGTTTTAAAAGGAGGACAAACAGCTTCAAAAAGGAGGACAAAGGAAGAAAAAAGAGGACACATCAAACGGGTCAACTGCAGACGAGGATACCACCCGTCAGCTTTGGACAAGTCACGTGACTGCCGGGAATTAGCGGTAAAATTAGTAGTTAATTGTTACTGATGGTCAGGTGGTGGTTAACTGAGCAATATAAAAAAATTAAAAACATTGATTGTAGCGACAGTGTGGCGTCAGTTGTTTTGTTGTATCAACAACACGGAATTGCTTACAAAGCGAAAAACGTAAGACCATTCACCTCCCTTCATTCGACGCACCGCTACCAACATCTACAATTCAGCGGCTAACAACATGCAAACTGCACTTTAACCTTCGGAATACAAATAAATTGAATGACTATGAAACAATGAAATAAAACCATGACAGTTAATCTGTCGCGTTATTTCTTACATTTATTGGCCACTGAGACGTACGTTTCAGCTATCCCTTTCTTGAAAGCTGGATATTTGCAGGAAAGGGCATCAGAAAATGTACACTTTTGTTTAGGGCATAGCCAAATATTTTACGTAACTCACAAATCACACGTTCATTACAGGAAGCCAAGCCAATACAAACCGAAGATACGAAACGAAAATTTTAAATAATCGATGTTTGCATTCGCTTATAGGTCAATCAACGGTAACATCGACGATCCTGGTGCCGCCTACGAACACCGCCTTCGTGCGTGTTTATCACGAAAGCTGTGGCAATATTTAAAGTATTTAAGAAAAGAACAATAGAACGGGACGAATTGTAAATTTAACTGTATTACGCTCAAGCCGGACAGTGTAAAAATCCGTCCGGACCCCGGATAAAGAGCTAAAAAGGAGGACATGTCCGGATTAATCCGGACGTCTGGTCACCCTAGCCATAATAAACATTGAAGATAACATTTTGTTTACAAAACACATTGCTTCGACTGCTTACGATTTTAATGTCTGTACGTTACTGACATCTGTCAGTGATGGCCGTAACTACTAGCAACTGGTGCAGCACAAGCGCTCATCTACTGCGGTGACACTGTGACTCAATCACTGCATGAAGCTGCTTGTTCTCATTAACAGATATTGGTGCGATGTAAGGGCGCTAAGCCTCTTTTGTGGTGTTCCTGTATGTATTAATTGAGGACGCTACGGTAAATTTCAGCAACCAGCAAGCAAATCGAACTCCTCTTAAAATACGCGACAATATTTCCCGGCCGTAAGACAATATTTCGGTGTACTGCAGCTACCTTTCGGCTACGCTGAGGGCAGCACTACCCCGCAAAAAAAAAGCCCCTTGTAAAGGCAGCCTTGCGGCGGACTCGGCCGCTGCAGCCTCTTGCTGGAGGCGCTGTGCGGTCCAGCCGCGGCCACTTCCCGTTCCAGCCCTCTGGCTGGCGTGTCACGGCCGGCTGCAGACGGCGGCCGGCGCTGCATATTCATGCTGACCTTGCCGGGCCAGCAGCGAGGAAGCGGCGAGCCACTTCCAAGGTCGATGACTGCTGCCCGACACGTCACAGCCAGCTTACGGCAGGTGTTCCGCTGTTGCGTAACACACTTAGCCGCGAGCACTTCTCCACTGGTGTTACCTCCGCTTCTGGGGAGCTGCTTTGCACGTTCTTGTCGAAACCAAGGTCACGGTACCAGAAGTAAAACAAGGTCGGAGTACCAAAGAATAGGCTACGTTAATGATGTATCGTGTGTCTTGTTATAATTCAAAAAGTTCACAGTCGTTGTTGTTGTTGTTGTTGTGGTCTTCACAGACTGGTTTGATGCAGCTCTTCATGCTACTCTATCCTGTGCTAGCTTCTTCATCTTCTGAATCTGCTTAATGTATTCATCTCTTGGTCTCCCTCTACGATTTTCACCCTCCACGCTTCCGTCTAGTAGTAAACTGCTGATACCTTGACCCCCACAGAACATGTCCTACCAACCGATTCCTTCGTCTAGTCAAGTTGTGCCACAGATTGCTCTTCTTAATTTTAATTTTAATAATCAACAGCCTCGGTTGCACCGTTTACCTATAATTTACCTAGGTTTCAGTCGGGATAACCCAACCTTCTTCAGAATAACAGTACCTACCGTTTGTCCATAGCACTCGTGGCTGCCGCATCGCGGTCGTGAAGTGGGCCGAGGCAGTTTCAGATACGTTTTTACAGTCTGACGATAATTTATGGATTTGTAGTTTTAGCTTGACGATGTCCATTACGGACAAACGGTAGTTACTGTTATTCTGAAGAAGGTTGGGTTATCCCGACTGAAACCTAGGTAAATTCTAGATAAACGGTGCAACTGAGGTTGTTGATTATTAAAATTAAAATTAATATTTATACAGTTGCTGACAGGGCAGCGAAATGTTGAAGTTATTGTAGATTCCTCTTCTTCCCGAATTGTATTCAGTACCTCCTCATTAGTTACGTGATCTACCCATCTAATCTTCAGCATTCTTCTGTAGCGCCACATTCCAAATGCTTCTCTTCTCGTCTAAACCGTTAATCGTCCATGTTTCACATCCATACGTGGCTACACTCCATACAAATATTTTCAGAAAAGACTTCCTGACATTTAAATCTATACTTCATGTTAATAAACTTCTCTTCTTCAGAAACGCTTTCCTTGCGATGACACCGAGCGAGGTGGCGCAGTGGTTAGCACACTGGAGTCGCATTCGGGAGGACGACGGTTCAATCCCGTCTCCAGCCATCCTGATTTAGGTTTTCCGTGATTTCCCTAAATCGTTTCAGGCAAATGCCGGGATGGATCCTTTGAAAGGGCACGGCCGATTTCCTTCCCCATCCTTCCCTAACCCGAGCTTGCGCTCCGTCTCTAATGACCTCGTTGTCGACTGGACGTTAAAACAACACTAACCTAACCTTGCGATGACCAGTCTACATTTTATATCCTGTCTACTTCGACCATCAAAATGGTTCAAATGGCTCTGAGCACTATGGGACTTAACATCTGTGGTCATCAGTCCCCTAGAACTTAGAACTACTTAAACCTAACTAACCTAAGGACATCACACACATCCATGCCCGAGGCAGGATTCGAACCTGCGACCGTAGCGGTCACGCGGTTCCAGACTGAAGCGCCTAGAGCCGCACGGCCACATCGGCCGGCACTTCGACCATCCTCAGTTATTTTGCTTCCCAGATACCAAAACTCAACCACTACTTGAAGTTCCTCATTTCCTAATCTAATGCCCTCACCATCGCCTAATGTAATTCGAATACATTCCATTATCCTAGTTTTGCTTTTGTTGATGTTCACCTTATATTCTCAAGACACTGTCCTTCCCTTCAACTGTTCTTCCAAGTCTTTTGCTGTACTGCTTGTTCAATGTAATGCTCGAATCGGGGATAGGCTACAACTTTGTCTCACTCCCTTCCCAACTATTGCTTCCCTTTCCTGCCCCTTGACTGTCATAACTGCCATCTGGTTTCTGTACAAATTGTAAATAGCGTTTCGCTCCCTGTATTTTATGCCTGCCAACTTCAGAATTTGAAAAAGAAGGATTCCAGTCATTGTCAAAACTTTCTCCAAGTCTACAGATGCTATAAAGGTAAGTTTGCCTTTCCTTAACCTAGCTTGTAAGATAAGTTGCAGGCTCAGTACTGCCTCACGTGTTCCATCATCCCTACGGAATCCATGCTGTTCTTCCGCAAGGTCAGCTTCTAGCATTTTTTCCATTCGTCTCTAAAGAATTCGTGTTAGTACTTTGTAGCCGTGACTTATTAAGCTGACAGTTCGGCAATGTGACACAGCAATCTTTCGATAATACTTTCATAATACACGGCTCAAAAAATCATGGGAACATGACTTTCTGTCGTCTGCCATACTGTACTGAGTAATACACTGAGGTGACAAATGTCACGTGACAGCGATGAGCAAATGGCGGTAGTATGGTGTGCACGTGGTATAAAAGGGCAGTGCGTTGACGGAGCTGTCACTTGTAGTCAGGTGATTAATGTGAAAAAGTTTCCGTCGTCATTATGGCCCCACGATGGGATCTAACAGACTCTGAACGTGGAATGGCAGGTGACGCTAGACGCATGGGACATTCCATTCCGGAAATCGTTAGGGAATTCAGTATTCCGAGGTCCATTGCGTCAAGTGTGAGCCGAGAATACCAAATTACAGGCATTGTCTCTCACCACGGGCAACGCGGTGACCGACGGCCTTCAGTTAACGACAAAAAGCTGCGGCGTTTGCGAAGAGGTGTCAGTTCTAACACACAAGCAACACTGCGTCAAATAACCATAGAATTCTATGTAGGGCGTACGACGAATGTATCGGGAAGGGCAGTACAGCGAAATTCGGCGTTAGTGGGCTGTGGCAGCAGATGACCGACGCGAGTGCCTTTGCTAACAGCACGACATTGCCTGCGGTGCCTTCTCTGGGCTCGTGACCATATCGGTTGGACCGTAGATGACCGGGAAATGGCCCGGTCAGATTAGTCCCGATTTCAGTTGGGTAGAGATGATGGCAGGGTTCGAGTGTGGCGCAGTCCCCATGAAGCCGTGGACCTAGGTTGTCAAAGGACACTGTCCAGGCCTATGGTGGCTCCATAATGGTGTGAGCTGTCTTCACGTGGAATGGACAGGGTCCTCTGGTCCAACTTAACGGATCATTTACTGGAAACAGTTGTGTTCAGCTAGTGGGAAACCATTTGCAGCCAAACAGCGATAGAACTTTTATAGTGCACGAACCGCCACGTCCCTGGCCCACAGCTGTTCGCGACTGGTTTGAAGAACATTCTGGACAACTCGAGCGCGTGATTTGGCCACACAGAGCGCCTGGCATGAATCCCATCGAACATTTATGAGACATTGTCAAGAGTTCAACTCGTGAACAAAAGTTTGGACCACCAACACTTTCGCTACTGTGGATGGCTGTAGAGGCGGTATGCCTCAGTATTTCTGCGGGGGACTTGTTGAGTCCCTAGCACGTCAAGTTGTCACACTACGCTGGGCGAAAGGAGGTCCGGTACTATGCTCTGAGGTATCTCATGATCTTTGTCACCTCAGTGTAATTGAGGACTGGGTATGTTACCAAATTATAACTTAATCTTTCACAAATGAAGTACATATCCTCGATCGTTTATGTAAAAAGAACTCAAGTGTCCGACAGATATAGAAAACAAAATGGGAACAATCATTCATCCGTCATCCCAAGAGCTTCAATAGCATTGATCACTGTCTGACTACCACGTGGAAAGCTCCGTACAAATCTAGGGCTGTTTGGAGAATTTCTTTGTTAAATAAGTCTGGGATAGTCACCATGTGGTATCCATTCCCATTCATTTATTTCTTTATTTATTCGTTCGGCATATACAAGGCAAGTATTACAGTGTCATTACAATCCACCACGAAATTACAACACTACACAATGCTACTTATAGTTTTGAGCCAATCTATGGCTAGGTCAGGCAGGTAATGTATGTTCTTCACCACTACATCCTACCACTTACACACCAGTAGGTGGTCCATTGTCTGGATTTCACCACATTCACACACGGGACTCTCCGCAAGTCCCCACTTACTCATTAGATGTTTGCATCTTCCCACGCTTGTTCTAAGGCGATTTAAGGCAACCCAGAGCTTCCGAGGGAGATCAAAACCATTTATCTTCTTGCTGGGGTCATCGATAAGCTTTGGGTTCTTGTGTGCCCCTTTGCGCCATGATTCCCCCCCCCCCCCCCCCCCAGGCTAGCTTTGGGTCGAAGTCCTGTAATTCCCTGCCAATCTTCCAAAAGGGGGAGATAGATTTTAGCCTGTTGATGGGTGATAAGTCTTGGTGTATAGGGAGTTCTGGATTGTGTACGATGTTCCTATATATTCTTGAGGTCGCCATGGAGCGCCTTATATCAGGCAGTTCTATGTTAGCAAGGACTGGGAGCCAGTCACATGGGGTAGCCCTAAGTGTGCCTGAGATAATTCTTATCGTCTTTCAATTGGGTGTCTACTTTATTTACATGCGCACTTTTCGCCCAGACTAGTGAACAATATTCAGCCACGCTGTACACGAGCGCTAATGCTGACGTCCTTAGTGTATTAGCTCCGCACCCCCATGATGTTCCGGCCAGTTTAGACATAATGGCATTTCGAGATTTTAATTTCTGTTTGGTGTCTTCCAGATGGGAGCTAAACGTTAGTGTGCGGTCTAATTTTACTCCCAGATATTTGGGCTTATCTTCATGTCTGATATGCCGGTCATTCAGGGAAAGCTGTAGTTTCCTGCTTGAAGCACTGTTATTAAGGTGCATTATGGTACTGGTCGTTTTATTGGGGTTGGGATGCAAATGCCACTTAAGGTAGTAGGTGTTCAGCGCTTCAAGGTCCGCATTCAATGTTTTTTCAAGATTTTCGAAATTTTTGCTTTGGTATGCGATGGCCAGATCATCCGCATACGCAAATTTACGCGACCTGGTGCTCGGCATATCAGATATGTGTAAATTAAAAAGGCTCGGCGCCAGGGCTGACCCCTGAGGCAGGCCATTGTTTATGACCATGCTTTTGCTGCTCTTTCCATGGAGACAGACCTTGATCTTCCTGCCTGTCAGCATATTTTTTAGTAATGTGTACGTCTGATTGCATTTGATAATTCGAGTAAGCTTGAGCAGTAGTCCTTCGGTCCAGACAGTGTCATAGGCTGATGTAAGATCTATTAATACCAGGCCCGTTTTCAGCTTGTTCTGATAGCCTTTCTCTATATATGTTGTAAGGGACAAAACTTGTTCACAGCAGTTCCTTCCCACATGGAACCCTGCTTGATAGTCCGGGAGGTTCTCCTCAATGTATGGTGCTAGTCTGGCCAGTAATATTCTCTCAAATAGTTTGTAAGAGGTACAAAGCAATGAGATCGGTCTATAGTTCTTTGGATTATCTCCATCCTTCCCTGGTTTCAGTACCGCTATTACCTTAGCTTCTTTCCATAACTTCGGGATTGCACCTGATTTAATGCATTCCGTGAAGAGCTTGGCCATCCATTTCCTCCCAATGGGTCCCAGCTCCCTCAGAAATTCTGGGAGGATTTCGTCGGGTCCGGCTGCTTTCCTGTTTTCATTAGTGTTAGGGCCTGGATAATCTTCTCGACGTCTACTGCTTTGACAATATCTAGATTAGTTGGATTATTGGCTAATTCCTTGGTTAGGTTCCTGGAGATCCTTTTCTTCTCCTCAGTCTTCAGGCGTATTTTGGAGGTCTGTTTCATGGCAGTCGCTATTTCGGATGGGCCCACACCCGCGGCCGATCTTCGTGGTGTTGTGGCACCACCCAGTTTCCGTAGTAGACCCCCAGCTCTTCCTGCTAGAATGGGTAAAGTCCAGATTCTCCATTGCCATCTTCCACCTGTTCCTACGTTCCTCGTTCGTAGTGTTGATCAGTCGCTCTGCAGTCTCGTCCTCCCCACTCCTCTCATACTGCTCTAACAATGACTCGCACTCGTCTGACCAGCAAGGAATGTATTCCCTCCGGCCCCTCGGGGGATAGCCTTTAGGGCCCCTTTATATATCAGGTTTACAAACCTTTGGTAGTTCTCTGGACTTGGTGGTATTCGATTTATTGTCTTGTCAATAAAAGATTTATATTTCCCCCAGTCTGCTTTTCTCAGATTCCACCGTGGAATCGGGGGGCTCTTTATGATCGGAATGGAAAGGCCGATCTCCACAATAATCGGGAGGTGTTGGCTCCGTGGGAAAGCTTCGAGGACTCTTCTTGTAGCTTGCATTGGTACGCCCGTTGCGCCGCGTGTGACAAAGGTCAGGTCAGGCGTCGTCTTTGTGCCCCATACTTTTGAATTGAAGGATGCTCTGTCCTTGGGATCAAACAGGAGGTGTAGGTCCCGGTTGTCAGCCCAGTCACTTAGTCCAACGCCTTCCGGAGTGGATCTCTGATATCCCCATCTGGTGTGCTGGGAATTAAAGTCGCCGGCATAGATTGCTGGATGATTAGCCTGCGGTAAGATTCCTGTAGGCCATTGCTGCGAAGGTGGTTTGTAGACATTATAGATTGTCATCTCTCCCAGTTTAATGCCTATTGCGTGTGGAACCGATTCCACATTGTTCTCGAGGTTTCCTAGAAGCTCATTTTTCACCAGGGTCGCCATACCATGTTTGTCGTGTCCTGAGTATCCCACATTGGTGAATCCTGGTATGCATAATCGTTCGATGTTTTCATCCGTCAGGTGTGTCTCCTGCAAGGGTACGACACTTAATCTTTCTCTTGTTACAATTTTTTCAAGGATTTCTCCTTTCGTCCTTGTGTAGCCTTCTATATTGAAGTGGCACACTCTCACCATCTTCGTGGAGTAATTCCACTTCTGAATCGTTTGCCTTCTTGTGGATCGGGAGGCATTTGAGGGCCCGGTCGCCGAAATTGTGTAGACTTTTTGCCGTTGCATTTTACTGCAGCGTTGCCCGGGGAGCACCATCTTGGAGGTTGTCTACACGTCGCTCCCCCCCCCCCCCCCCCCCTCCCCTATTCATTAATCAGATTGAGTGAGAGTTCTTTGTCTGTGATGGAACAGGACGACTACTAAGACATCTGTCAAGCATGTCCCACATATTCACGACAGGGTTTGGATCGGGACTCACTGTTAACCATTCCATTATATCAATGTCCAGGCTTCGCATGACATCCCTGCTGATGGCTGCCACATGGGCCTAGCATTAGAGTTAATTCCTGGCCACTACTGCATGCAGCAGCCATCACATTGTCGAACAAAATCTGTTCAGTGTACTGCTCGGTGGTTAAGGCGACCGTGTGCAATCACGGCTGTCGAAACTGAAGCCTTCTCACAAGATGAACGAACCTTCTAGATCTGTCGACTTTTTTGACAATATTTGGCATGTACTGCTCACCATGGGTGTCCATACGTGAATATGGTCATCACATTTCGTCAGAATATGTGTGGACTCGTCTATGAATAACACACATTTCACCTGTGACAAAGTTGCCAGTTGACGTGGGAACGGCGTAACTGAAGGAGAGCTGCAAGATGTTGTCGTGTTAAGCGGGGTGCTAGAACAGGACGTCTGTGTCGTAAGGTACTTTCTCGTAATCTCTTGATCACAGTTTGATCAAACACAGCGGCTCCAGTGGGCCATCTCAGATCGTCCTGTAATACTTTGGCGCTATCCAAACGACACTGCAACGCGGAGATGGACGGATGTCGCTCTTCACGTGGGTTTGTAATGCCTTGGTGACCTCCAACTCGCCTTCTGTACCGACCTGCCTTCGTGTAGCGTGTCCACATCTGCTGGACACGCACTGGCATCTGCAGCAACATGGTTGAAAGTCCAACCTTTTTGGATTAAACAAGCCACCGTTGCAACTCGCACTACATTAAGATGTCGCAGTGCATGTGATTGGTTGAATACGACGTCCACAAATGACGACTTCTATCTGTGCATAACACAGCCAGTAGATGGAGAATGACTTTCCTTGTTACCTACACTGAAAGCGAAGATGTCGGTTCATGCAATAATACACGTACTCGCCTAATTCTTTTGAACAGTGTACATGTCAGCTGAATCGCATCTGATCGGAAATGAAATTTATTTGGTACGCTCGATCTCTCTCTCTCTCTTTTCTCTTCCTCTCTCTGTTTTATACACACGCACGCACGCACACACACACACACACACACACACACACACACACACACACACACACACACTTGCACCAGTAACGCATTTGCAATAAGCTTCACACAGAAACACATCACTATGCGTTGCGTTATCAGATTTTGAAACAAAACTATCTTTGCTTTCAAATTCCGTGCTGTACACCGTTTGCTACCCTTGGTATGGTTGAGGTGGTGGGAGAAGGGGGGGGGGAGGGAGGAGGGGGGGGGAGGAGCGAGAAACAGCGGGAGGGTGGTGATGGTACATTGTGTAATTAATCACAAAGCTCACAAACCCTCTCTCTTTTCCGCATGGTGCACTTGCAATTCCAGCTACCAGTGGTTAAAACTCAAAACCTTTCTCTTTGTTCTTTTAATGTTTTCCATTGTAACCGCAGTTAATACTACGTACGAATTAATTCTTACATTTGACCATAACTTACTTTCTGTCACTCTCGATTAATGAAGTGAAAAAGAATCATAGAATATAAAGTTCAGCACAGATAGCAACACAAAATTAAGTATAAGTCATTAGGATAAAGAATCCTGATAGTATTTGCTTGAACCGGTGTTCACGAATGGCTTCTGTTGGCGGAAATGCATGCTCTTGATCGCCGAACCTTAAGAGTGTGGAGCTTCTGTAACGAGCTTGCAGCAGTTTTAGTGACGATGACCAGTGGAGCGCAGCCACCTGAAAATCAGGTTCTGGTTCGGTACGATCACAGATGTAACACAGTTGCTAGTATCAAGCATGGCCGTCTAAGGGAATAAAAGTTTTTGCAACACTGTTATTCATTTTCCAATACAAATCGCCTTCGCTGTACTTGGCTCCGTCGCTTGAGTCTTATCACAACAAGTACGTTCTTGGATGTTTTCTGTTAATCTTATCTTGGAAAACCAACACCAAAAACAGTTACTCAACTAGTTACTCTCAAATACTCCAATGCTCTCCTCCATAACTAAAACAGGGTGACAGTTTACAATCAAAAACGGAAAGTTTAAGAGCATTCTGGAAAGTTCTTGACCTGATAGCGAAAACGACAATTTTCATTGATCAGCCAGAACATCACCTAACTATTGGCCAGAACGTCCACAATTTGAGCTCTGATGCCACCTTCTATCACATCCCAGATGTGATCGATTGGGATCAGATCCAGTGAGTTAGGGGGCCACAAAATCAACTGGGAATAGCCACTGTGTCGCTTGAACCATTCCATCACACTCCTGGCCTTGTGACATGGTGCATTATCTTGTTGAAAAATGGCACTCCCATAAGGAAACATTACCGTCATGAAGTGGTGTATGTGGCCTGCAGCCAGTGTACGATACTCCTTGGCTGTCATAGTACCTTGCAGAAGCTCGCTGGACCCTTGGATGCCCACGTGAATGTTCCCTAGAGCGTAATACAGCTGCCGTCATCTTCTCTCCGTCTCGCAGTGCAGGTGGTAAGAAGCTGTTCTCCTGGAAGACGACAGATTCGCGCACTCCCATCTGCCTGATGAAGAAGGTACCGGTATTCATCAGACCATGCAACACTTTACCATTGTGCTAACATCCAGTGCCGATGGTCCCGTGCCAATGACAGTCGTAGTCACTGATACCGTGGTGTTAACATTAGCACATGCATGGGTTGTCGGCTGCTGAGGCCCAGCGTTATGAGTGTTCCGTAGACCGTGTGTTCAGACACACGTGTGCTCTGCTCAGCATTAAATCCTGATGTTAGTTCCGCCACAGTTCGCCGTCTGTCTTGTTTTACCAGTTCGCCCAGCCAACATCTATAATAAGGGATGGTCGCCCAACCCCACAACTGGACGTGGCTTCACCTTCGTTTCGCCACGTGCTGAAGACACTAACCACAAGTCCTCAAACACCCCACAAGTTGTGCAGTTTCCGAAATGCTCATGTCAAGCCTCTGGGCCATCAGAATCTACCCTCGTTCAAACTCAGACACAGCGCGCACCTTCCCCGTTCTACAAACAGGGAACACTTTGACTGATACAGTACGCAACATGCGCATGTCTGACTAGCACTCATTCCTCACCAGGTGACGCTGCTATCGCCTGGACGGCTTTTTATCAGTAGTGGATCAGTGGTCATAATGGTCAGGCTGATCATCGTATGTTTTCAAGGAAATTTTATTTTTCAAAATAATCTTCTCTAATACCAAAACATTTTATCCAGCGGTGTTCCAATACCATCTCCTCTCTGTAAGAGTTCCTGCAGAATTGCTGCAAAGTACCCATCTACAGCCGCAATTGTTTCTTGACTGTACAAAAAGTGCTGACCAGAGAGGAATTCCTTCAGATTTGAAAACAGGTGGATGTCCAATGGAGTCAAATCTGGAGAATAGGGTGGATGTTTCAGCATGTTGTTGTTGTTGTGGTCTTCAGTCCTGAGACTGGTTTGTTGCAGCTCTCCATGCTACTCTATACTGTGCAAGGTTCTTCATCTCCCAGTACTTAGTGCAACCTACATCCTTCTGAATCTGCTTAGTGTATTCATCTCTTGGTCTCCCTCTATGATTTTTACATTCCACGCTGCCCTCCAATGCAAAATTTGTGATCCCTTGATGCCTCAGAACATGTCCTACCAACCGGTCCCTTCTTCTTGTCAAGTTGTGCCACAAACTCCTCCCCTATTCTATTCAATACCTCCTCATTAGTTACGTGATCTACCCATCTAATCTTCAGCATTCTTCTGCAGAACCACATTTCGAAAGCTTCTATTCTCTTGTGGTCCAAACTATTTATCGTCCATGTTTCACTTCCATACATGGCTACACTCCATACAAATACTTTCAGAAACGACTTCCTAACACTTAAATCAATATTCGATGTTAAAAGATTTCTCTTCTTCAGAAACCCTTTCCTTGCCATTGCCAGTCTACAATTTATATCTTCTCTACTTCGAACATCATCAGTTATTTTGCTCCCCAAATAGCAAAACTCCTTTACTACTTTAAGTTTCTCATTTCCTAATCTGATTCCCTCAGCATGACCTGACTTAATTCGACTACATTCCATTATCCTCGTTTTGCTTTTGTTGATGTTCATCTTATATCCTCCTTTCAAGACACTGTCCATTCCGTTCAACTGCTCTTCCAAGTCCTTTGCTATCTCTGACAGAATTACAATGTCATCGGCGAACCTCAAAGTTTTTATCTCTTGTCCATGGATTTTAATACCTACTCCCAATTTTTCTTTTGTTTCCTTTACTGCTTGCTCAATATACAGATTGAATAACATCGGGGAGAGGTTACAGCCCTGTCTCATTTCCTTCCCAACCACTGCTTCCCTTTCATGCCCCTCGACTCTTATAACTGCCATCTGGTTTCTGTACAAATTGCAAATAGCCTTTCGCTCCCTGTGTTTTATCCCTGCCACCTTTAGAATTTGAAAGATAGTATTCCAGTCAACATTGTCAAAAGCTTTCTCTATGTCTACAAATGCTAGTAACGTAGGTTTTCCCTTCCTTAATCTTTCTTCTATGATAAGTCGTAGGGTCAGTATTACCTCACGTGTTCCAACATTTCTACGGAATCCAAACTGATGTTCCCCGAGGTCAGCTTCTACCAGTTTTCCATTCGTCTGTAAAGAATTCGCGTTAGTATTTTGCAGCTGTGACTTATTAAACTGATAGTTCGGTAATTTTCACATCTGACAACACCTGCCTTCTTTGGGATTGGAATTATTATATTCTTCTTGAAGTCTGAGGGTATTTCGCCTGTCTCATACATCTTGCTCACCAGATGGTAGAGTTTTGTCATGACTGGCTCTCCCAAGGCCGTCAGTAGTTCTAATGGTAAGTTGTCTACGCCCGGGGCCTTGTTTCGACTCAGGTCTTTCAGTGCTCTGTCAAACTCTTCATGCAGTATCAGTTTCAGCATATGGCAGTGCAAATCCCTCAATTTGCCCATTGCCAAAACGCTTTTGTGGTGTGTGTTTTGTCCTGATGGACAATGAGTTTTTTTCTTGAAGGCAGATATGTTTTCACGAATGCTAGGGTCCAATTTCGTTAGAAGCTGAGAGCAGTATTTTCCAGTGACGGTTTTACGTTTTTCAAGATAGTCAATCAACAAAATTCCTTTCACATCGCGAAACACTGACGCCTTGATCTTCTTCACTGATGGCGCCGCCCTTGCCGTCCATGAAGCTGCTCCACTGGCTTCTGTCCCACTGCATAGAGTGCTGTTTGTATTGGGTTGTGTGGTGGTGAATCCAGATTTCATCCACTGTCATTGATCAACGTAAAAAAGTTGCTTCTGTTTTTCTTAAAACGTACTAACCACTTTACAGAAAGTTCAGTGCAAATCCATTTGTGATACACAGTGACCCAGTGAGCACCCTGAGCATCCATCTTGGGAAAGCTTTCTTATGTTCAGTTCCCAGAGCAAGATGCGACCAACACGTTCCTTTCATATCCCTACAGCGTTAGAAATTTCACACACCTGTATACGCCGACCTTCGAAAATCATATCACGTCCTTTGTGAATGATTTCCAGTGTGCTTGCACTTTTTGCACGCCGTCCGCATGAATCATCTACGACCCTTTCACGGCCACGTTTAAACTCGATCACCCATCGCTTCATGCTGTAAATTGAAGGTGAAAAGCCATCACAGTGAAAGGCATGTGCTAAGGTCTGATCAGGGTAGCTCCAGAAAACGGTCGGTAGTTGCCAACCGCAAGGTGGAACGAGTATAATATCTTTGAGTAGGAGGCTCTTTGATGGTTAAGACAGCCGGGCGCGCGTGCAGAAAAAAAACCGGGGAGTCGCAGGTAGGTGCCTGGAGGAAGCAGACGTGTGGTTACAGCTGTAAGGTAGGTCGCACTTGCTGCCCCAGACCAAACCTTAGCACGTAAATGAGAGGAGATATATAATGATTTGAAATTGGTTTTACACTTACTGTGTCAAACCTTGGACATACAAATCCTAACTCTGAATATTATCTAAAAAAACCAATTTCAAATCATTATATATCTCCTCTCATTTACGAGCTAAGGTTTGGTCTGGGGCAGCGAACGCGACCTACCTTACAGCTGTCACCACACGTCTGCTTTCTCCGGGCACCTACCTGCGACTCCCCGTTTTTTTTTTTTCTGCACGCGCGCCCGGCTGTCTTAAGCATCAAAGGGCCTCCTACGCAAAGATATTATACTCGTTCCACCTTGTGGTTGGCAACTACCGACTACTTTCTGGAGCTACCCTGATCAGACCTTAGCACATACCTTTCAATAGGTCTTTACAAGCCGTGAATGAATCTCGGTCAGTGTTAAACCTTATTTAATGAAGAATTTAATCACCGCACGATACTCTACTTCTTCCATTTTCAGCATTAGGCGCACCACAACTATTTCAAATGACTGCCTGCTGTCATCTTCCGCCTGGAATGACTTGCAATTTTATCACGCCAATCGTTCTGCCAGCTCTGGGTGGCGTCAAGATCTTTTCACAGACCCCTCGTACACACTAGAAGTTTTCTACAGTAACAAATGGACTTTATATTAGACTCGTCATGTCAGCATCGTTCTTTAGACAGCATCTCCAGCGAGCTAATTCCTCTGAGCTCTGCTTTGTGGCATGTTTCAGCCGAAGCCGTGTTGGCCCACTAAATTGCATATCTCGCCTAGAATACTGGCAAATGTGAAGACGATTTTCGAGCACTGCTACGCACTTGCGAACTTTTGCAGTGTTCCCTGCACAGGCAGAACGACTTCACCAATCACTCCCTCCAGCACTCGCAGTGAGCAGGTATGCCGCCATGTTCGAACCGCGTCGGCGCCGCCGTGCAACGAAAACAACCCCGCTACCTGAACAAGAGCGCCACAAACGGCCGACTCAGCGTTCTATGACATTTCGTCTCACCTACACATTTTGCACTGTTTCTAGTTCTTTTAATGTTTAAATCCTGATTTTTGCCTCTTATATCATGCATATGTTGTCGCAATATGAAAAAAATCGTGTTATTCCTTTTAAACTTGAGTTTTTTTGTTTCTTTTGTAAGGTATTTTATGCTGCATACTCTGTCCTTTTGAAGTACAATATATCTCTCTTAATACAGAATTTTGTAGTGCTTGTCTATCATCCACTTGGCAATACTGAGAATGATATAGAAAATAACAACTATGAAGAAAATGTTTTGAAGTCACATATAGAGGACATGCGGTAGTTGTGTTATGACTGGGAGAAGAAGCAATGTACAGCTTATGTCACCTGTATACTTGCGTACTTCTAGCATTTCAGTTAGTATGACAGAGTATCTGAGATACATTACATGTTCCTTACACTGATCCATACTTCTAGGGATTTGCTTTGAATTTTCCCTTCTTCCTATTTCTTCCTTCGCTAATTCCATTTCTCTCTGGTCGGCCTTAGGTTATTTGACCCACGTCATTGATGTTTTTGGGTTTCTGCCAGAATACTTAAACATTCTTTTCGTTATCCTCTTTTTCACATAGCCTTTCTAGGTGTCCATAGAATACAACCCTTGGCTCTGTTATATCATACACTAATTTAGATTTCCCATTCTCACATGTTAGTCCCAAGACTTTCCTGATTATCCTTCCTTCTCTTCTGTTTCACCCAATTCGTTAACTGTATTTAACGAGAGTCATTCTGAAGCATAATTACAGTGCTGCAGTGCCAGAGTTTTGCATTCATGGAAACAGATTTCTTGTTAGACAGGTTTTTTGTTACTTGAAAAGCCACCTCCAGTTTCCTTGTTCTTGTTGTTAGGTTCTTTGTGCAAAGCATTTCGCTGTATTACTTCACCTAGATGTTTAAATTTTGTATTTTTTATTGTTCCATCATCAATTTCGATGTATTTCAGTGCCATCTTCGCATCTGTCATATTATTCTGGTACTTTTCTTTTCTTTTCCTAAAGATATGCGTAGACATCCTTTTGAAGCTTTCTCTTGAAGCAGATTTATCTGCATTGTTGCATCGTCTATAGATTCAGCTAAGATGGCAAAATCGTCTGCAGAAGGCCAACGATCAAAACTCAGATTATCCCCCTTCCTCCCAACTTCCATTTTTTAATTTCCTTTATTACAGTTCTTTTTCTCCATTCCCTAATTACCTTTTCTACTACCAGTTGAAAAGCAATAGGAACAATCCATCTTCTTGTCTTACACCAGTTCTGATACCAAAAGCCTCGGAAGTTTCACCTAATACTTTAACTTTTGATTTTGTATTTGTTAGTGTGTGTTTTCTGATTGCCATTGATTTATTGTGAGCTCCAAACTCTTTTACATTGTTGAATAACGTTTCCTGCCGGGCAAGTTGCAGAACTCGGACTGCGGGTATAGTAGTCCTTTCCTGAATCTTTTCTGGGCGCACATTACAACTATGACTTTTTAACTTTAGTAGGCGTTTCCACTTATCACCAGTTGCCTGTTCTCGGATGCCACTAATTTCAATCCTGACACAGCTCTCTTTTCCATGGCTTTGGCTGTGGTTTCCCTGCACGTTCCCCTCGGCTGCCTCTCCCTGGCGGAGACCATTTGAGCCTACACTGCGGCCGTCATCATTTTTCCATCGGTCGGACTTGTCCATGCCATTTCAGAGCTCGAACATCAATCCTGTCTGTGACTAGTTCCACTGCATCCATCTCCATTATTGCATATTCATTCCTCAGTCGATCCTAGCGAGCTGCTCTATTGCTCCAACGTAACCAACCCATTTCGACAGCCCCTGCTTTCCACCTTCGTCTCTCGTTGAATGTCCAACACTCTGAGCCATATGTCAGAATGTTTTCAACCACAGCACGTAAGACAACTTTCTTTTTCTGGATATGTGCCGACACCAAAAGATGTTATTTACTGATCTACCACCACCCTCTCGCTCGACTTATCCTTTGGGATATGTCCACATCACACTGTCCAGTCTTGTCGATTAGTGAAGCGAGACACTTGAACACTTTCACATTTCTTACCCGGCCAAACTCAAAACCCAAATCCTCGTCTTGTCCACATCCAACAGCAAGATATTCTATTTTATCAATATTGACTATTAGTACCCATTGTTTATGAGTATCAAATTAATTTTCTCACTTGATGCATGGCATCATCCTTATCCAAAGTCATAAGTACTTGATCGTCAGCAAACAGTAACGAATGTAAGCTTTGATGCTGTAATGACTGACACATCCAAACTTCTGCAATGTCTACTCCAGTAACGAAGAAGAACTTCTAAATACAACTTAAATAAGGTTGTTGGTACAAAATATCCTCGTCTTAATCCTCTACATGTTTCATAGCCTTCCAATAGTACAATCAACATTCACAATTGCCTCGTATTGATGGTACATGCTTTTCACCAACTCTGTTAATGAACCATCCACTCCAACTTTTCCAGTGCTCCTTAGCAGAGAATAATAGGCCTTTTGTAAATCAACAAACACCAAATGGTGATTCTGATTTTTTGCGATCATTTTCTGACATATCTGGGGTATACAAAAGACGTTATGAGCACAGCTTCTCCGAGCAGTAAAGCCGGACTATTCCTGCGATTCGACAACCTGTGAAATCTTTTCTAAGCTTTTCTTTACTGTTGTATTGTATGTTAACCGGGGACCTAGAAACGCCGCAACCGCAGTGGTCCATAACCCCGCGACGACTGCCGCAGTCCACTTCACCCCTCCGCCGCCCCACTCCGAACCCAGGGTTATTGTGCGGTTCGGCCCCCGGTGGACCGCCAGGGAACGTCTCACACCAGACGAGTGTAACCTCTATGTTTGCGTGGTGGAGTAATGGTGGTGTACGCGTGAAACGTCCCCTTTTGAACAATTGTACAAGACTGTGCTTAAACTGACACACAATATTTTTTTTAGCGCAACGCAATCTGACTTTCAGTAATCCCTACAAGAGAATGGCCCTGACTAAATTAACCTATACGTTTCACATATCACTTACCTCACAAAAATCTTCGTTACTCGAACTACTGCAATACACCGAGCGCCACTACTGCCAGCTAAATAAAACATTCAAACTACTGAAGGCACTAACTACTGATAGGCATAGTTAGCAAATGAAAGATTTTGATAGAGAACAAACAATGTATTTACCTTAATAGTGTTGAAAACTCATAATATACATAGCAGGTCATGACATCCAGTCTTACAAATTTCAAAACTCCGCCATCTCTCTCCCCACATCCACCACTGCTGGCGGCTCACCTCCAACTGCGCAACGCTACGCGCTGTTCACAGCCAGCTGCCCAACACTACAATGGCAGACAACAATGCAAACTAGCCACAGACTGCACACAGCACAGCCAGTGATTTTCATACAGAGCGCTACGTAGCGTTACCAATAAGAAAACATAAACAGCCTACTTACATAGCCCCCATGCTCCCCACAAAAAAATTTACAAATTGTTTTGGGCAGTGGCCATTAATGATTTGATAAAATTTTTTACAATTACAATAACAAAGATATCAAATGCACACACTTATTAATACAATGTTGGTCAAAAGCTAAAATTTTCTCACAGTCCATTAAGACAGTCCTGATCATTCATCACAGTAAAACTGCCGTTTCTTTTCTCAAAGTCTGAGCAGTAAAAGACAATGCACACGGAAGTAGTGGATTTCAATGCAGTCTTCAAGAAGTAGTGTTGTCCTTCCTACAGAAAGACAGTGCTGACTCGTGACATGCAGACAGGGAATGGTCCACAACAGAGCAAACCCACAGCTGAGTCAGTCGAAGTTTTGAAGAATATTGGTAGGTCATCACAGAGCAGACCACTGTAGTCTTGTTAGAGATTACGGTATTGGTGGGCCACCAGAGGTGCAGACCCACTGCAGTCCTTGTAGAAATAATGGTAATGGTGGGCCATCAAAGATGCAGACCCACTGTAGTCCTTGTAGAGACGGCCAGCAGCCATCTGTTGCAACTGTGCAGGTGCACAATCACCATCGAAGAGTCTTGCGGAGAATATAGCAAGTCCATAACCACCACTTGTGCACTCACAAAGTTTTTGAAATTGTCCTTAGAACCAGCAATGCTGTTATCCTCCCTTGCTGAATTATTAACACACGTGCAAACACTAACAGTCCCTACTTCTCACATATTGTCCATATACTATGACCAACAGAAACGTGTGCAGTGAAATGGAACTTACAAGTTAATTATATGATGAACTGGTGTCAATTACAATTTTATAACATGAGAATACAATAACAAAGGTACAAAATACATCATTAAAGAACAAAACAATACAGATAACATTTGTAGTAAAACAGGCTTTACAAAAGAATAGAAATAGACATATACATTAATATTACAGGAATTATGACATGAGTACATACATAAAAGATCAGAATAACTTTTGAAACATCAACTTCACACATGAGCATTAATACAAAACAGAACAAATAATGTTTAAACATCTTTACAAAGTAAATAACATAGTATTAGAAAAATTCTACAACATAACAACATCAGCTAAACACATAAAGATAGGAAAAACACAAATACACAAAGGAACACAAACACATAGTGGGATAACACAAGGAAAGGACAGGGTTTCTTTTACTGCAGTATTTTGCAAACAAAACTTTCTTTACTTCTCGGAGATCTCCCTTCTTCATTATTTCCAAAAAGTCCTATCTATACCTGCTTTCTGTACTTTTTTCGTATGACTTCTCAATGCATTTCTTCCAATTCATCGCAACTCATTCTCTTATATAGTCTACCCCCTCTTAAGCTAACTTAAATCTACTGAGCTCAGATGCTAAACTAAGGGACGAGGCAATGCAGCAGCACAAAACAATTAACACAAACATCAATGACAAAAAATTCAAATTGGCAGAGCAATTGCAATATTACAACTAATATAAGGCACTGTGCAGCAAACAAGAAAAATAAATGCGTAGTAAAACTGGCTTAACAGCGTAATACAAAGTCAAATTCAGTAACATTATGCCTGGCAAACAGCAGCAGCAAATGCAATAACTTATATCTAAACATGACAAAGCTCAAGCAGAAAAAAATATTACACTAAAGACAACAATGCAGACAAGGGAAATGTATATTCACATCTTAATGTCTATGTAATTAAAGTGGTGCACCACAACTTATTCTACAAAAGAAATTACCAAGTACTTGGAAAGAAAATTCTGTATGCAATTCCTGTGAAGGGAAATGTTTTTTTTTTGTGCTCCTTCGTTTTTTTTTAATTCCATCATAAAGTTACTATTTACTGGATCTGTCGGCATAAAATATTTATATTAGTACATCTATTAAATTTTATTTTAACCAATGCTGCAGTGCAGCTAGAAACTAGATATTAAACAAAATGATTAAATAAATACATAAAGCAAGCCATATGGCATTTCTCTCAACTAGCAAGACAATAGCCGTGAAATGTTTCTCATCGTTTCATTAGGCATTTTAGGAAATATCATAAATTAAGAGCTCCACAGTATAATCATATGTTTTCAAGTTTGAGCGTGTCGTATTTGCGATGCTTTCTACAAAGGAATGTCAATAGCGAGGATAATGGCCTCCCCTTTTTTTTTCTACCTGTGCCTCTGAAAAGGCACACACTAATGGCTTTTTCTCCAGGCGTCTGACACAGCTGGGTGCCCACGACACATTACATGCAGGTGGTCACTTAACTTTCTTATGGAAATATTTACGACAGCAGTTTCTGCTACAGTGACAGTCTCATATAAAATATTTCACAGGTCAAGAATTTGCGTTACAAATCTGTAGAAACAAAATCCTATTGATATAACAGAGTCCAAAAAAATTTTCGTCAGCATTGTAATACATTCACGCATTTACATACATTTCATAACTCTTAAAGTACGATTCTTGGTTTCCAACAACCTTTTTCACAAACCAGAGTTCCTAACCACTACTCGTTATTCCTTACCTTATTTGTCGACACTTCTTCAATATTTCATCATAACAGATACGTAGCATACTGAAATAACTCATATAGCGTCAGCTTATTGATCATAAACATACCGCAACAGCATAATACACATAGTCATCGTAATAATAACATCATAACACCTCAGTCAACTCTCAAAATCGTCGTAGCTTCCTCCAATAATTTCAAAACCTAAAAAAATTCTCTGCTCATTTCAATAGTGTCATCTACCTCAAACGTACTTTAAAAATCATGATCTCATACCAAATACATCATTCAAAGCTCTCATAGTATCACAATGGTTCCAAAAAAATATGAACAGTTCACAAAGTACAGACAAAATACAATTTCATAAGTGTGAAGTTACCCAACTGTGTAATTGTGTAAACATGTGTCACTGATGTAGTAAAAAAAATGTTTATCTCTCTCAGTTAAATGATCAGATAGCTGTGTAATTTATGTGTTAGAGAAACATGGTACCGATGTGTAAAGTTGTATAAGCAAATACCATATTAGCTAGGGCTCCTTGTGCTTGCCAAACACATGGTACACAAAGTAAGCGTGTACTCCCCTGAGGATTAATGTAATTATACCCTCAGGTGTTACAGATTACAGCAATGTAATGAAATGTATCATGGAAAACTTCCTTTGTAATTCAAAAATCTTGAAAACTAAATGGCTTAAGTACAAAATTAACCTCTCAAATGCGTGTCCTGTAGTAAGATAATTCTGTGGAAGTGTCGTAGATATCGTCCTCTGTAAGCAAAGTTCTGCTGAAGTCAATATAATTACCTCATCATAAACGAAAGTGAAATGCTTTGCGTATTGATACCGTAGTTATTACGTACCTTACCGTGATCAAGAAAGTACTATAATGTAAAGTATTGTTGTGCTATGGAAAAGGCTGTCTCACTGTAGCTATATCACAAAAGTTACTACTAAAACATGTTTTACTTTCCAGAGTAATTCAGAAAAACTGTGTAGATATAAAACAGATACACCACAAAAGCAACAATGTAAATTGTGTCACATATTAGTAGCGTCGTGATATAATCGTGTAGCTGTCAAAGAAACCAAATACTAAGTCATCGGTAATCTCACATAAAGTACTTTAAATGAAGAATATCTTTTCAAGTAAACCAAAATGTTGCATTAAAATCTCATTAGCAGTACCGGTACATGTTCTAAGTATGTCAGCCTTATAGTCGTTACGTAATCGTGCAACAAACAAGCAAGTATGTACACACACAATAACACTGTGTCGTCTGTTCACTATATCAATGCACTCGTAAATACTGTCTAAATATGTTCCCTATGTTCTAGACTGGATAGTTAACTTTAAAACATAGTGGCATGTTAACAGTTTGTAAGTTTGACGAAGCGTACTAGTAATGTGAAGTGAAAAGTTTTATGGCAAAGACTAAGTTATAAAGCAGATTATCTCTCAATAAACGGTTTTACATGTGAAATGTGGTGTAAACCTTTACTCTTCATAGTGCGCAGAGTTTTAGCTTCAACGGAATCATCGTGTGGTATACGTCGGTAAAGAATACTGCTATTTTTCTCAAGGTTAGCGTCTATGTTATTTTTCTCTGAGCCAGCGGGCGCACGTGGCTGACTGCAGTGCGAGTCATTGTCTGTTTCTTTGTTGGCACGCGTCGTTATTGGGATTAGGAGACCTAACTTCTACAAATTCACCTTGCCGAGAAGGCCCTGCCCTGTTTGAAGCTCGTCAGTTCTGATGCAATTCAGCTCTGTCGTTACGATCACATCGTAACTGCGCACTGAACTGTTGCATCTGAAGTTATTCTGTCTCCCTTGATAATAATTGTTTGTGTTCCCATATTGTCTGTTTCTATGGTAATCTCTGTCATATTCATTACTACGGAAATGCGCTCTTTCTCTGTAACTATTATTACTCTGCCAGTGGTTGTCATATGGGTGGTGTCTGTTTTGGTCACGATTTGCGTTGTAAGAATAGACTTGTCGTGTCCAGTTATTGTTTCTGTCGTCACGGAATTGTGATGGATGTGACCTGTATTGATTGTTTTCCTGTTTTCGCATCCCGCGACTGTCTGTGTCAATTTCTAATTGTTGTAAGAGTCCCTGAAAAGCTTCAATGTTGTCTTTGCAACGTCCTGCCAAAAAAAAAAAAAAAAAAAAAATACCGAGCGAGGTGGCGCAGTGGTTAGACACTGGACTCGCATTCGGGAGGACGACGGTTCAATCCCGCGTCCGGCCATCCAGATTTAGGTTTTCCGTGATTTCCCTAAATCACTCCAGGTAAATGCCGGGATGGTTCCTGTGAAAGGGCACGGCCGACTTCCTTCCCCATCCTTCCCTAATCCGATGAGACCGATGACCACGCTGTCTGGTCTCCTTCCCCAAACCAACCAACCAACCAAAAATAATATTTCTTAAATGTTCAGGCAATTTCATTAAGCAAATGCGGATGAGTTCTGAAGGGCTGTATGGGTTTGACAGGTATTGATTCTTGTGCAACATGTCTTCAAAATATTTGACAAGACTGGAAAATTCAGATTGTTCAAAGTGTTTCATCATCGTGGTGCTATGTTTTACTCGGTCTTGTGCAGCTTGAGACCAATATGCTGAGAGGAAGGCATGGTAAAATTCTCCTTCACTGTGACAATCGTGAATGACCGATAGCATTCTTACAGCTGGTTCATTCTCTAAGTAGCCACTCATAAATTCTAATCTGTGCTCTAATGACCAGTTGGGAGGAAAAAAATGACAGAATTGATGGAGCCACGCTTGTGGATTAATGTCGTTGCCAGAATTCTTAAATGTTTTCAATTTACGTGTAGTAAAGGACAGCTTATAGTCAAAATCATCATGTCGGCGAGTCGCATATCGGTCATTGTTACGTCGTTTCGGCGGTTCCATCTCAAAATTCGGTGTGCCTTGCCAGTTTCTTTCGTAATTTCCGAAGTGTCCTGTGTTATTATTTTGTGGTTGTTCCGTATTTCTAAGTCCCTCTTCCCGTGTTGGAGCGCGAGTGTCCTCTGAAATATGTAATTTTTGTATTACTTGTGCCAACTGACTTCTCGGATTTCTCTTTTGTGTTGCGTATTAATTTGATTCTGATTTTGTTTGAATTTCTTAATTTGTTCATACTCTTCTGTGTCAGTGATGGCTACAGGTCTTGTGTCATTCAGATCATCATCTACCGTTGTAGATAAGTTAGTGAACTGATCTGAAAGTTCGGCTACTTTATCCGTTAGTGAAATTATTTCCTCTGTACGTTTTTCTGAACCAAGTTTCAGAGTGTCCATTTGTGTTGAAATCGTATCTACTGTGTCCTTTAAGTTTTCCTGAGTTTTGCGAGTTGCATAACCGAATCGGTACATGCAACTGAGTCAATTTTAGCTTGCAAGGTCTCATGATTTTCATGAACAATAATTTGCAGTTCTTTTATAGCTGCTTCGTGATTCTGTAATGCATTTTCATGCCGCGAAAAAATAGGTTGAAAATGCTCACAAATTTGTGTTTTTACGTCATTACAGGCTTTTTGACACTTCGATTCAATGCTGTGTAACTCAGTAGTTAAATCTTCACGTGTTTGTTCAAGAGTTTGTTCCAATGAGTCTAACTTTTGAAGCTGTTGCTGTGTTTGTCTTTGATTTTGTTCCATCGTGTCTAACTTTTGAAGATTTTGTTCCATTATGTCTAACTGTTGCTGTGTTTGTCTCTGATTTTGTTTCATTTGCTGCATTAATTACAATAATAATGTATTAGTGTCTGGAATCTGTTCCTCTATGCTTTTCGGCAGTGCGTTTTCACCGGCAACATTTACATTTTGATGAGCAGAAAATGTGTCTTGACTTATTTGAGAAAACGGTGAGGACCCAAAACCTGAGTCTACAGTATTTACAATATTGTGTTCTGTCATTTCGGATTCCTGAGGCGAGCTGTTGCCGACCGATCAATCGATAATGCTTTCCTGTTCACTACTTGTTTCACTGTCTACACCATTATTTGCAGCCCGCTCCATTTCCCTATGCACAATTACCAAGTTACTACTTTGAACATTAGTTAATTCATTACTCTGCGGCGCTAACACACTGCTTTCGTCTTCACTGTCATTTCTCAGTTTACTTTGCAGCCTAGTATTACTTTTTTCACACGCCAGTATTGTCACAGTATTTCACACGACAACACAGAAAAGCACAATTTGAAGAGCAAAATAACAAAACACATTAACATAGCATTGAAAATAATATCTAGTTAATTGCAAGCGCAGCTGCGAAATACTTGGTGCAAATCTACATGCATGCCACAACTGTGTACAACAAAGAAAAACTACAACTACAAAGGAAATTCTCTCTATAATTACGCGCTAGCAATAAACAAAAACTACACTAATTACACAAACTACAAGAAAAATCAGTAGATTCCAGTGAGGTATCCTTGGCTAAGGGTCGACATATGAAACGTCCCCTTTTGAACAATTGTACGACTGTGCTTAAACTGACACACAATATTTTTTTTAGCGCAACGCAATCTGACTTTCAGTAATCCCTACAAGAGAATGGCCCTGACTAAATTAACCTATACGTTTCACAAATCACTTACCTCACAAAAATCTTAGTTACTCGAACTACTGCAATACACCGAGCGCCACTACTGCCAGCTAAATAAAACATTCAAACTACTGAAGGCACTAACTACTGATAGGCATAGTTAGCAAATGAAAGATTTTGATAGAGAACAAACAATGTATTTACCTTAATAGTGTTGAAAACTCATAATATACATAGCAGGTCATGACATCCAGTCTTACAAATTTCAAAACTCAGCCATCTCTCTCCCCACATCCACCACTGCTGGCGGCTCACCTCCAACTGTGCAACGCTACGCGCTGTTAACATCCAGTTGCCCAACACTACAATGGCAGACAACAATGTAAACTAGCCACAGACTGCACACAGCACAGCCAGTGATTTTCATACAGAGTGCTACGTAACGTTGCCAATAAGAAAACATAAACAGCCTACTTACATACGCGTGGTGGAGTAATGGTGGTGTACGCGTACGTGGAGAACTTGTTTGCGCAGCAATTGCCGACATAGTGTAACTGAGGCAGAATAATGGGAACCAGCCCCCATTCGCAGAGGCCGATGGAAAACCACCTAAAAAACATTCACAGACTGGCCGGTTCACCGGACATCGACACAAATCCGCGGGGCGGATTCGTGCCGGGGACCAGGTGCTCCTTCCCACTCCAGAAAGCCGTGCGTTAGACCGCACGGCCAACCGGGTGGGCTGTTTTTACTATACTATCTAATAACCTACTGATCGAAGCCATTACACTTATTCCCCTCATATTAGTCGGATCTCTGCTCCCATTCTTATATGTGACATCTCCCATTCCTGGAGTACGTCATCTCCTTAAATCACTTTATTAAAAATATTTATCAGCGCTGCTACTACTTCAGGTCGTCCGTACTTCAATAATTCAATTGCTATACCTCCAGGACCGGCTGCCGTTCCAGTTTTTGATTTTTGAAAGGCCTGATAAATTTCATTGCCAGTCACCCTTCCACGCGATAAAATTCCACTTCATTCTGCTCTCGCCGAAACTCTTCCCTATCTTCTGCAAGAATATCTTTAAACCCAAAACTGGGAATCATTCTGGCTCCTCTTCTAGTTTCAGCTGGAGCTCTTCTCACTTGACGTATGAATCGCCAAACTTCTGAAGCCCTGTTGTATCCAACTAAATCTTCTACGTTGGCACATTTCTTCTTCCATGACTCCTCTTTAGCCTGGGTAACCATCCTTTCTACATCCCTCTTAATTGTGTTGCAGTGATCTATATCTTCCTGCCTATTAAGGCTTAAGAATTTCTCATGAACATTCATCTTTTCTTCAGTCCTTTCTCTTAAGGCCTGAGTCATCCAGTTAGCAGCACTCCCTCTTTCTTCTTCTCTTCTATGAGCCTCCTCAGCAACTACCAGAAAACTTGATTCTGGCTCCACACACAATCATGTTGCATTTCCGTCCTTATCCAGTCTGAGTTTCTCCTCAATTCGTCTCTGGTAAAGGACTCCTATACTCCAGTCCTGCAGAAGCCCTAGCTTTAGCCGTGGCGTTTCTGTACTGAGTCCTTCTTCCTGTTCCCTCTCTACATCTTTGGTTCTGAGGAGAATTATGACTCTTCCCAGCACCATATGGTAAGATATACATCCATGAAGGGACAGGATGATAGGACATCTGTTAACACATCAGGGAATGATTTCCATGGTACTAAGGGAGCTATCTAGAACAAAAACTGTAGAGGAAGGCAGCGACTGGAATACATCCAGCAAATAACTGAGGACGGAAGTTGCAAGTGCTACTACTTCGAGATGAAGAGGTTCGCACAGAAGACTGATGATCCAAAAAGAAGGTCCATCTTTGTGCCAGGAGGTCTTGGGGACTACGGCCGTTCACTATTGTACGAATTACGGCTGTGGGTGTTCCATTTCTTACAATATTGTGATCTATTCCACACTCTGGCCCTCTAAACACTCTCTGGGCGCTGATAAGCGCGCAGTTGAGCGCCCCACAAACCAAACATCATCATCGAAACACTCTCACGCCCTGAACGAATTCCTCTACGTGCAAATTACCGTGGGCGTAGTTTGCGGGACAGCTGTGACACTAGCAGGTGGACGCAGCAAGGTGACAGGTGTGCAGTGTCCACCGTGTTGCAGGGGCGCCCCCGAAGGAGCCGCGCCAGATGGTGGGCCGCGCGCGGTTCCTGCAGGGCGAGGAGGCGCGCCAGGTGCGCAGCGCCGCCAGCGCCGGGCCCAACCTGTACTCGCCGGCCGTGGTCAGCGGGCCGGCCGCCCAGCTGGAGAGGGTGCGCGCCCCCTACGACTACTACCCCAAGTACCACCCCTCGGCCGCGGGGTCGCCGCCGGGGGACGAGGACCGCCTCGACAGAGGTCAGTACGACGCCGAAACAGCTCACTCCACTGCAGTCCATCCATACCTAATCACGATTAGATTAGATTAGTTTTTCGTTCCATAGATCCATGCTGAGGAGATCCTCGTGGATGTGGAAAATGTCAATTTTTTTAAGTTGAAATAACAATAGTATGAATATATACAATACATCATTTATTTCTATTAAAAAATTCGTCAATGGAGTAGAAGGAGTTGGCCACTAGTAAGTCTTTCAGGCTCCTTTTAAACTGATCTTTATTTGTAACTAAATTTTTAATGTTTGCTGGCAAATTATTGAGGATGAGTGTTCCTGAGTAGTGGACCCCTTTTTGAAGTAAGTGCTTTTAAGTCCTTGTGCAGATCATTTTTGTTCCTGGTATTGTACATACGAACTGAGCTGTTTGTTGGAAAAACAGATATATTACTTAGGACAAATTTCATTAAGGAGTAAATATACTGAGAGGCAGTAGTTAGTATACCCAGTTCTTTGAAGATGTTTCTACACGACGTTCGTGAATTTACTCCACAAATAATACGTATTACACGCTTTTGTTTAACTTGAAGAGTTACCCCAAAATATTATACCATATGACATTAGGGAATGAAAGTAGGCAAAGCATGCAAGCTTTTTCATTTTTATATCGCCTATGTCTGCAACACTCGAATTGCAAATACAGATTTGTCAAGGCGTTTCTGCAGTTCTGTGGTGTGCTCCTCCCAACTGAATTTATTATCAAGTTGTAATCCCAGGAATTTAAGACTGTCAACCTCTTCTATCTGCTCTTCTTCATACTTTATGCATATGCTGGGTGGAAACCTCTTACAGGTTCTGAATTGCATATAGTGAGTCTTTTCCAATTTTAATGTCAGTGAGTTGGCTTTAAACCATTTATTATTATCCATGAAAATATCATTAGCAGATCTTTCTAGAACTACACTCGACATACTATTTATTGCAATACTTTTGTCATCTGCAAACAGAACGAACTCTGCATCTGGCAGTGTAACTGATGAGAGATGTACACAAGAAAAAGCAATGGCCCTAAGATGGATCCTTGTGGGACACCACATGTAATTTCTTCCCATTCTGATGATGACTGATGACTTAATTCACTCGTCCCTTGCACTGACACCCTTTGTTTCCTGTTAGCGAGGTCTGACTTGAACCATTTTGCAGCGCTGCCTGTGACACCAGTGACATCATCTTCTTCTTCATTTTCTTCTTCTAGAGCTTCTAGCCACTGACCGAGTCTGACTAGAACACAAGTCTCTCCCTCTTTTCTTGACCTCCAACCATGTCTCTCTCTGCACTCTGTCCCAATCTTCATCACACGTTACCTCACCCCAACGATCCATCTCTCTCTCGGTCTCCATTTGGGTCTCTTGTCTCCTATTGTCACTTCATTCACTTTTCTCGCTATCCTGCCAACTTTCATTCTTTTAACAATCCCACACCATCTTAAACGTTACTTTTTCATGGTGTCTTGCATGGGTGTCTCTTCCACTATTTCTCTCACTGTCTCATTCGTTACTCTATTCGTCCTAGTAAATCATGTTCCCCTTTTCTTGATATTTAATCTCGCAAACACGTATCCTGCTCACCTGCCTTTTCTTCATTACACCCGTTTCTGAGGAATACGAGAGAACTGAAGCATAATACTCGTACGCTCGGCACGATATTTCCTTAATTTATGGCGGTGCATCCTTGCTCCAGACCAGATCTCTTCCACTCTGCAGGAAACGTGGGCTCGCCTTCACTTTTCACTCATCACCTTACCATTCTCCCTATTGTCTCCGGTATTATGCTCCCCAGGAACCTGAAAGTTTCCTTTCTTATTACTTACCGTCTCATACTTATAACCATTCTATTCTCCTCTTAAATATTTCACATTGCCACCAGTACTTCATACTTCTTTGCATTAATTTTCAGCCCATACTGTCCACCACTTCTCCCACACATTTACCCTTTCTTGTACCTCTCCTCCTCTGTTTCTTCACATCATTAGATCTTCTGCAAAATCCAGTGCTTTCATATCTCCATCTACTATTAGCACTGCAACCCACGTCATTAACTCATCCATAATGGTGGCGAAAAGTAGATGGGTGGTGCACAACTTTGCTTCAGCCCATTTTTCTGTTCAAACCACTCTTCTCGCCTCCCACTTTGACACAACTCTCGCTTCCTTGATAGATGTCCGTTATTCCTCTCAAAGCCAGTCTTCGAATTCCCCTTTCCTGAGGCTATTTCCAGAACTTGCTTCTTTCAACGCTGTCGTACTCCCCCTCAGTGCCCACGAACACCATTATTAATTTCTCACCACGTTCATAGTGCCTCTCTTGGATCTGCCTTACACTATCAATTAGATCGACTGTTGATTTTCCTGCTCTAAACTCACTGTTCCTCTTACAATTCTCCTCTTTCAGACCTCCTCCCTCCTCCTACTGTTTTCGATACTCTCTTTTCCAGAATAGCAGCCCGGTGTGGCCGAGCGGTTCTAGCCGCTTCAGTCTGGAACCGCACGACCGCTACGGTCGCAGGTTCCAATTCTGCCTTGGGCAATTAGGTTTAAGTGGGTCTAAGTTCTAGGGGACTGATGACCCCAGATATTAAGTCCCATAGTGCTCAGAGCCATTTGAACCATTTCTTCCAGAATATTTTCAAATAATTTGGCAGTATGATACATGAAAATAGTTCTCCTGTAATTTTGACATAGTTTTCTGCAACTATTGTAAAAACTGAAGTTTTGATTCCACTTTCCCCCTCTTGAGGAGTTCTTCCTTTCCAAACAGGGAATGGATATTACAGTTTCAAGTCTTGATGTTGATTGCTTACGTATTTCAAGCTTTTTGAAACACAAAATGATTTGCTCACAGTCTTTTTGGATCATCAGTCATATGATTCTTTTGTTTTCCTCTCTTTATTTACTTCTTCATTTCAGAGCAGCACTTGCACCTGGCGTCATCAGTTATTTGCTGGATGTATTCCAATCTCTGTCTTCCACTACAGATTTTATCCTCTGCAGCTCCCTCTAACACCATGAAAGTTCTTCCCTGATGTTTTAACACATGTCCTATCAGTCTATCCCTTCTTATCGTCAATATTTTCCGCCAAGTTTCTCTCCTCAACGATGACGCACCTCCTCATTTCTTGTATTAGCAGTCCATCTTAGGAGTCCTAAACCCCAAGTTCTTCGATTTTCTTCTTTTCCAGTTTTCCTACGCTTCATCAATCACTTCCATATAAGGCTGTGCTCCAAACACACATTCTCAGAAATTTCTTCTGTAAATCAAGACCATTGTTTTATACCCGTAGCCATCTTTCGGCCAGGAATGGCTTTTTCGCCTGTGCAGGTCTGCTTTTTATATCCTCCTCGCTTAGTCCGCCATGTGTAGTAGGATTCAGCAATTTCGTCTAGTTCGCGGTCCCCAAATGGTAAGTTTCCCGCTAATCTCATTTCTGTTGCACTTCATTCAAATGGGTCAAATGGCTCTGAGCACTATGGAACTTAACTTCTGAGGTCATCAGTCCCATAGAACTTAGAACTACTTATACCTAACTAACCTAAGGACATCACACACATCCATGCCCGAGGCAGGATTCGAACCTGCGACCGTAGTGATCGCGTGGTTCCAGACTGTAGCGTCTAGAACCCTAGAACCACTCGGCCACCCCGGCCGGCTGCATTTCATTAATTACATCTTTCTTCGGTTTACTCTGTCTGTATATTATGCTCGGTAAGGTATTCAATGCATTCACCACGTGATGTAATTCTTCGTCACTTGCACAGATGATAGCAACGTGATCAGCGAACCTCATCATTAATATTTCACCATACATTTTAATCTGAATCCTGAAACTTTATTTTATTTCATTCATTACATCTTTGATATACTGATTGGACGGTTGAGGAGCAACACAGCATCCTTGTCTTACACCATTTTTAATATGAGTACGTTGTTTTTGGTCTTCAAATTCTTGTTTCTTATTCGTATTGTAAATTACCCGTCGTTTCATATAGCTTTCATGAACTTTGCTGATAATTTGAAACATTTTGCACAATTTTCGAAATATTTTTGTTAGTCGACAGATCCTATGCACGTCTCTTGATTTTTCTGAAGTCTTGGTTCCATTATCAAGCTTCCGTGGTAGCCTCGTAGCTCTGTGGTGTCAACACCACTAACACATCCTTAATTACCTTTCATTCATTCTTCTGCATATTATTCTTGTCAGCAACCTGGATGCATGGGCTACTAATTTGACTGTGCTATGGTTATCGCATTTATTTGCTCTCGCTATTTAGAATACAAGATTGAGTGTGGAATCCATGCTACATTTTGAAGAACTAATCTGAGTATACAGACAAATACAAATGTAGTGATTAAACATCAAATGTTACAAACACAAGAAAGGTATCAGCCTCAGGATAAATGTTATGCCACCTACACCTGCCTTTATTACAGTGCATCATTATGAGCATTTGTTTAATGCAAGGAGCACACATACACAATAAGTGTGTTTTCGAAGATAAAAACACTCACACAGACTAGGCAAACAGGCTTAGGGGAGCACAGTGCTCATCTTGACATCGTAATTCTTTTATTTATTTTGCATCCTCACTCCGCTCTGGTGGTATCACTACCGGTTTCGACTTCTTTACGAGCCATGATTATATTATTTGAATACATTACATAGAAACTCGTCAAAACACACCTGAACGCTGTTTTAGTTTGACGATTTATTGTGTAAAATATTCAAGTAATCTAATGATGACTTATGAAGAAGTCCAAGATGGTAATGATTCCAGTTGTTGGCGTTCGGATAAAGGCAGCCTTTTTCCATACAATGGCGTGGAATCCTCTTTCATTTGGTAATTAGATGACCTCTTTGGCACTAATTTAATAAATTACTGGGTGTTCTGTCCTGCTCTCGTGTCTCATTAGGGCTGTTTTTATTACATATATTAATCCTTTATCTTATCTTGTAGATCCGCCCCATCCTCTGTTATGCCAGCGTAACTTGGATTTCCGCCCCTCCCAGGTTCTATAAAGCCCTCCAAATCCTCGAACGCCATGCACTCCGCCTCGCCTTCCACATCCGCCTTCCATCCCCCATGCGCATCCTCTACGACCTCGTCCCCTTCCCCCACCTTCTCCTTTCCTTGAACACATCCGCACACTATATATTGTCCGCCGCCTTGATCCCCCTCACCCCCTGGTGTCTCCTTTCCACCCACAACCAGTTGCCACACCTTTACCGTTGCGTCCCACTCTCTCTCCATCTCCACACTCTCTATCGCCTTTCCCAACGCAACTTCCACCCTCTACCCCTCCCAGATGATGAGCTTCGCCCTGACATCTACCACTCGTACCAACTCTAACCCCATCTTCCTGTCCCCTCCTCAGGGCTCCCTCTCCTCCCCCTCCCTACTCCTGAGCGGCTTCCCCCTCCTACTCCCCCTCTATCTCTTGTGCCTCCTTTCAGTGTCTCTGCGCTCCCTCCTGCCCTGTCTTCCCTCTTCACCTCCCGCCCCACGTGTCTCCTGCCTCTCCGTGTACCCACTGATGCCCCTCCTCTCTTCATCCCGCCGCTTCCCCTGCTGCCCCATGCTTTCCCCTCCTTTTCCATCCTCTCTGCCCTTCCCTCGTCAGGTACTGCTTGGCAGTTTTATTCTTCGTCGTGTGTGCTCCAAGTGGGTTTTAAGTGTGTTGTTCCGGAGTGTTTTTAATACTGTGGCCGACTTTTAACCCGTGCATGTCCATTCAGTGTCTACTCTGAGTTTTGAAGACTCGCCAACTGTGTTTTTTAACTTTCTGGTGACTTTTAACTGTCCTCCATGAACGTCTCCGTGTTCGTCTATTTTTTACCTCCAATTTCTCCCATTATTCTGTTTTAAGTTCCCCTTTCTCGCCTTATGTATGTCACATTTTATTCTTATTTTAAGTTGTTATGTCACTCGGCTGAAGAGCGGCGGATTGTGCCGCTGACAGCCCTCCCCTGCCCATATGGGGCAGGGGAATGAAATCACAATAAAGAAAAAAAAATTATCTTGTAAGGCAACAAAATATTTCTGCTAGAAAATAAGATGGGCTGCTCCTCTTTGAACTTTTTTGATGTCCTCCGTTAATCTTATCTGATGCAGATCTCACAACACGCTGCAGCACAGCAGAAGAAGACGAAATAGCATAGTGTTGGGTGTCTCTCTAGTAGTGCTGTTGCCTCTTCTAAGTGTTCTGACAATAAACGGCAGTCTTTGGTTTGCCTTCCCCGCAATATTATCTATGTGATTGAAGTTAAGTTTTTCATAATTGTAATTGCTAACTGGTTACCTGAATTCACAAGATTTAGATTTGTATGATTTATGGTGTAACCGAAATGTAGCGGATATCTGTGAATGACTTCACACTTTTCATTATTTAGTGGCCGTTGCCATTTTTCACACACATATCTTGTCTAAAATCATATTGTAATTGCTTTTTATCACCTGATGACCTTAGAAGACGCTAAATGACAGCATCATCTGCAAACAAAAGAAGAGGGCTTCTCTCCTAAATCGTTTAAACAGACCAGCAACAGGAGAGGACCTATAACACTTCCTTGGGGAACGCCAGATATACTTCTATTTTACTCGCTGAGTTTCCGTCAACTGTTATGTGATCTTTCTGCCAGAAAACCGTGAATCCAGTCGCAAAACTGAGACTATACTCTATAGACACGCAATTTCATTAGAAATCGCATGTGAGGAGCAGTATCAGAACCATTCTAGAAATCTAAAAATGTGGAATCAACTTCACATACCCCGTCGATATCACTGATTACTTTGTGTTTCAAAAGAATGATATTTTCTGAATCAGTGCTGGCTGTTTGTCAATAAATCGTTTTCTTCGAAATAATTCATAATTATATGTTCCACAAGCCCACTCCAAATCGACGTTAGTGCTATGATCCATAATTCATCGGATTACATTTATTTCCTTTCTTGAATATTGATGTCACGTGTGGAGCTTTAAGAGTCTTTATCGATGGATTTTTCTGCGGGAGAGAGGGTGTATATTATTGCTAATTACAGAGCCGTTGCATCAGCATACGCTGAAAGGTACCCAGCTGCTATACAATCCGGAACGGAGGTCTTGCCCTTGTTAACTGATTTAAGCTGCTTCGCAACACCGAGGATATCTATGTCTAAGTTAGTCATGCTCGCATTTAGTCTCGATTCGAATTCTGGAATATTTAGTTCGTCGCCTTTGGTGCAGTGATTTCAGAAAACTGTGTTCAGTAACTCTGCTTTAGTGACATTGTAGTTAATAACATTACCATTGGTGTCGTGTAGTGAAGGCATTGACTGCGTCTTGCCGCTCGTGCACTTTACATGTGATTAGAATCTATTTGGATTTATCGTGAGGTTTCGAGACGGAGTTTCGTTATGGAAGGTATTTAAAGTATCTCGCATTGAAATTTGCGCTAAATTTCGAGTTACTGTAAAATTTAGTCGATCTTGGTGATTTAGTCTTCTTTTAAATTTGGCCTGGTGTTTTCGTTGCTTCTGCAGCAGTGTTCTGACCTGTTTCGTGTACCAGTGTTGTGGCTGGGCGCTCCACTCTCGATGCGCCTTTCTCTCCTGACGCGCCCAGGGAAAGCGCAGCACGCAGCATGCAGCACGCAGCACGCAGCAGTCAGTGGTCGTCGCGCTGTCAGTCTGCGGAGCTGTAGAGGTCGTCGCACTGTCCGTGTGAACACCCGTCTCACTGCAAGCAAGTCCACTTCGTGACTGAAGACGCGTGACGTGTCGGTACCTTCTTGCCCGGCCAAGTGAACAATGTGCCCGTCCTCTCGGGCGCTAGTCGCGTTTGAATCCTGAGGTGCTGCCTCGAGCTGAGTAAGGCCATATTGACATCACAGACGTGGGACCGCGGCCAACGCTGACAGCAGCATTGCGCAGCGATACACAGCATTCTCGGGGCATTACGTTCTTAGTCGAATTCTGACACGTGCTGATAGAGGTTTCACATTCTTACTGGAGGCATATTTAAATTCGATTTACGAATGAGAACCCCGCTGGGTATTATCCTTAAACACAGAACATAGGTGTCATTACTGCTACCTACTTTTTGACATGCTGGCATACTCGTCGATTGCATATCCAGACATGGAGTAGATTCATGCCCATCTGACATTTGTTGCAGGCCATCTTCTTGTTATTTAAATTTTAACGGCTAGTAGTGTAGAAGAGCTACAATTTGGCGTCGGAGGAGTTTGACGAAACACTTAGAAAGTGACGTTTAGCTAAAGAGATCGAAACCGCGATCCGCCAGGACACGACTGCGGTTTTTCAACTGTTCTGCCACTTAGTGTGTCTATCTCGTTAACAAGGGACTACAATCTCCTTTGGAAATAATCAGGGGTGACAAAGTACAGCAACATGTGTATTTGCTGCAGGATCAGTTTAGACACGTCATAGTATGTTCTCGATAGAGCAGATGTGGGAGTCATCTTCTCAAGAGATCACTGGTTTGTCAAACAGTAACCCAGTAACCTCCAGTTTCCGATACAGAAACTACCCAGATACCTGCCGAAACCTCTGCTATATTATGAAGACCACACCGTGGTTCAGGTCTAAAAAAATCGATTTTCGGTTTTCATCGTATTTCGATAGATTAAGGTTTTATTTAAGTACTCTGAAAAGGATTTTGCTGAAAAACAATTTTTTCGAGGATTTAAAGAGCATTTTCCTACAATGTGTGCTTATGTGCCCTACATTGCACGTTAGGGATTTTTTTTTATTCCCAAGTGGGTTGGCTATCCTTGGAATGCAACGGTCGGTATTCTTTTGTTTCTGCTGTTTGTAAACAACACGCTTTCAAACACGCGGTTAGTTTTCGTCAAGTGTGATTGCGAGTAGTTGTTATAGAAAAATTGCAGGTATACTATGGGCAGGCAATTAGGAGAAATAAGAAAATCTGGAGGCAATGAAGAGAGATGTTTGAGCCATATTCTTCCATAAGTCCTCTACTGATGATAAGCCATGTCATGGATTGTGTCCATCAGGAGAAAATTCGTGGTGCAAATACAATAGGGCTCAGGCAACTGGAGATTCTTATTCTCACCAGCATTCTCTTCCTGCTGCTGTTATTACAGCAATTAAACCTATTTTCAGAGACTTGGCTTATCCTGACCTTCTAAGGAAGTGCCTGCATGGGCAGACACAGAACCCAAATGAATGTTTCAACAGCATAATTTGGAACCGCCTTCCTAAAACTGTATTTGTAGGCATGCATACAATGAAACTAGGAGTTCATGATGCTGTTATTACATTCAATTGTGGTAATATTGGCTACTGAAAATGCAGGGAATTAATCCTGGTGAAAATATGATCACTGGGGTGCAACATTGCGATAAAATGAGGATAGCCGATGGAGACAGGTCTGCATCTAATATGATCAAGAAAGCAAGACAAACATCCAGGAAGGTGAAAAAGAAGCTGGACGACCTGCTAGAGGCCAAAGAAGGGCCATCATATGCAGCAGGACAGTTTTAATTAACTGTAAGTAACAAATTTCACAAGTTTGTTCTTTAAAGTCAATTTCCCGCAAACTAAAATTTTCAGTACATATGCCCCATTATATCACAAACTATCATAAATGAATGAAATTTTCAGAGATTCTGCATAACATAAAAAGCCACCTCTCGTACTACATTCATTAACATTCCCCCATCAGGAAGTTAACAAAAAAATATTTTCTGGAGAAGAAACTTAATATTTTTTGTTAATAAATTTAAAAAAGTATTTCGTAAAAACTATAAATTGGATAAAGTAGATTTTAGTACACTTGACTCTATTAGCATCATGTAACATACAATAAAAATATTAAGGTCCTGCATGAAATAGTTTTTTGTCAGAAATGGGTCAAATTCTTGCCTAAATTAACATGGGTTAGATAGGCAGGGTGTGGTCCCCTTAATGGCACGATGCAGTCGAATTTTACAAGTATGACTAATCGGTATACTCGTCAGAAATGACTGTTGGTAAGTAACGACAACTTACGTCATGCGAACACAGTTCAAGATAAAATCTGATACGATGGTTGAGATGGGATATTTTAATGTCAGTTGCTATTAATTCTCTTTTCTTTCATAATTATCTTTCTCCTGCTCTCCATGTATCTAGAGGGGGGGGGGGGCGTGGACGAGTGCTGGGTGTGGTAGTTGCAGAGACCCGCTCACTACCACTTCCCCTTCGCAGTGCGTGCGAGAATGTTCAAGCCCGTACTATTGACAGTACCACACCTAGGCAGTGTTCGTTACTGTTTAATATCCGTCACAACGGGTAAAGCGTTATATAATCTGCAATCTCAGAAGATAACGCACAGTAAACGACTTTGTCTATTTCGTCCCACTCATTCCTCATCTCACTTCAACAATATTTTCATCACAGCTTCCGTAATCTACAGTTACTCGATAAAAACCCAGCTTGGATTTGTACTGGGCATAAAATGGTGGCTGTGGTTAACAACAACATTGATCCTAACTGTAAACTCACTGGACACTTATTATTCTGACGAGCGCACTCTTGGCGGGAAACAAGAACCTACAAAGCAATTTTCCAACATAAATATTTCCCATGGTGGACATTGCCCACATTCCACTCGCTGAACTGCAAATCATAACTTAACCATGCTTCTTAGTAAACTATTGGGTCTCATAGTGACTAACATACACACATGGGACAGGGATAAGAAAGTGTCCTCTGTTACTGATTACCCTAAGGATTGTATTAATTCTTTTTCATACACATGCCCTTAAAACTACCAGGACGCATTCTGATCAACAATAACTAACTTAATGTGGGTGGGCAAAGCAGGATTCATCCAAAAGGTGTACAATCATTTCGTCTACGTCTGGTGGATAGAAAGGTTACCTTCTTACACGAGCACAAAAATGGGCACATGTAATCTGAAATCATCCCCACCTTGACTTCATCCATTAACACGAAATTATCCTAGAATTAAAATCAATCAGGGCCGTCGATACTATCATTGCCTGCACCGCAGTCCCCCTTGTGATAACCAAAAGGTAATGTCTGCATTCTTTACACAGTAAGTAGTTGTCCTGACTGACTAAACTACACACGATGAGTTACTGATACAAATTTCACACATGCATACTTCCTATGTTAATGTTTCATCACGAACAGGTTAGCTCATTATCTTGCACAATCGATCCACGTGGGGCAGAAAGATCAATACCAATTTGTGTTCACCTTTTGCCGTACCTGTGCATTATTAAGTTCACACGCTCAGTATATATTTTAACTAATTCTAACATATGCTGTTTCCTATTATGAACATGCTTAAAAACAATTTGCTTCATCGTCAGTGCAATCCTGCCACATAGGACAAGGAACAATGACCATACAGCTAACTCACGATTAATTTCTGTCTTCACAAAAAAATATTTTATCATAATCAATGCACACGAGATACCTCTCATGAGAATGGATCAGGCACGAGGCCGACCCTTTACCCGTGCAGACATGGACTTCGGGGTCCACGGAGACAAAGGCATTCGAAATTACTTACCCAGTTATCGAGCTTGATCATCGCGAAACTAAACACGCATGATGTACACCGAGGCTCCAAAGACACCGGTGTAGGCGTGCGTATTCAAATACAGAAATGTGTAAATAGGCAGAATACGGCGCTGAAGTCGGCAACCCCTATAAAAGACAACAAGCGTCTGGCGCAGTTGTTAGATCGGTTACTGCTGCTACAATGGCAGGATGTAAAGATTTAAGTGAGTTTTAACGTGGTGCTATAGTCGGCGCACGAGCGATGGAGCACGGCATCTCCGAGGTAGCGATGAAGTGCGGATTTTCCCGTGCGACCATTTCGCGAGTGTATCGTGAATATCAGGAATCCGGTAAAACATCAAATCTCCGATATCGCTGCGGCCGTAAAAGATCCTACAAGAACGGGACCAACGCAACCTAAGAGAATCGTTCAACATGACAGATGTGCTATCCTTCACCAAATTACTGAAGGGTTCATTGCTGGGCCATCTACAAGTGCCAGCGTGCCAACCATTCACTGAAACATCATCGATATGAGCTTTCGGAGCCGAAGGCCCGCTCGCGTACCCTTGCTGACTGCACGACACAAAACTTTACGTCTCGCCTTCACCCGTCAACACTGACATTCGACTGTTGATGACTGCAAATATGTTGCCTGGTCGGATGAGTCTCGTTTCAAATTGTGTCGAGCGGACGGACGTGTACGGGTATGAAGACAGCTTGATGAGTCCATGGACTGTACTTGCCAACTGGGGAGTGTCCAAGCTGGTGGAGGCTCTGTAATTGTGTCGGTCGAGTAGGGCCACCGCGTACACGCAGAAGTGCCGCAACACGACGTGCCATGTACTCGACTAAAGTAGTGCTGGAAGGAATTGACACCATGAATCCTGCAGACTGTCCATAAATCCGTAAGAGTACGAGGAGGTGGAGATCTCTTCTGAACAGCACGTTGCAAGGCATCCAAAATATGCCCAATAATGTTCATGTCCGGAGAGTTTGATGGCCAGCGGAAGTTTTCAAACACAGAAGAGTGTTCCTGGAGCCACTCTGTAGCAATTCGGGACGTGTGGTGTGTCGCATTATCCTGCTGGAGTTGGCGAAGTCAGTCGTAATGCACAATGGACTTGAATGGATGCAGGTGGTCCGACAGGATGCTTACGTAGGTATCACCTGTCAGGGACGTATCTGGACGTAGCTGGGATCCCATGTCATTCCAACTGCACACGCTCCACACCATTACAGGGTCTCCACCAGCTTGAAAAGTCTCCTGCTGACATGTAGCGTCCTTGGATCCATGAAGCTGTCTCCAAACCCGTACATGTCCATCCGCTCGATACAATTTGAATCAAGACTCGTGTGACTGGGCAACCTGTTTCCAGTCATCAACAATTTTGGTGTTCACGGGTCCAGGCGAGGCGTAAGGCTTTATGTCGTGCAGTCATCAAAGGTACACGAGTGTGCGTTCGGCTCTGAAAGCCCATATCGATGACGTTTCGTTGAATGGTTGGCACGCTGACGCTTGTTGATGGCCCAGCACTGAAATCTGCAGCAATCTGCGGAAGGGCAGCACTTCTGTCACGTTGAACGATTCTGTTGAGTCGTCTTTGGTCCGTTCTTGCGGGACCTTTATGCGGCAGCAGTAGTGTCGGAGAGTTGATGATTTACCGGATTCCTGATATCCACGGTACATTCGTGAAATGGCAATACGGGAAAATTCGCACTTCATCGCTACGTCGGAAATGCTATGTACCACCGCTCGTGCGCCGACTATAACACCACGTTCAAACTGACTTAAATCTTGACAACCTGCCATTGAAGCAGCAGTAACCGATGTAACAACTGCGCCAGACACTTGTCGTCTCATAGGCGTTGCCGACCGCAGCGCCTTATTCTTCCTGTTTGCATGTCTCTGTATTAGAATATGCATGTCTATACGAGTTTCTTTGGCGCTTCAGTCTACTTGAAGCTGGGAGCGTTCGTGAAAGTGTAGTTTTCTATGTCAAAGTTATCATGTTATCCTGTACTCATATGTTTCCTTCGTATGGTCACATATTTTGTTATTTCTTCATTAATTTGTAAACTTGCTTTCACGGTGCTTTCTTTTAGCTTCTTTCACCACTGTTATTTCCTATTAAAACTATGTCATCTGCATAGGCCAGTATTTTTGCTTGTTTTTCTGTGATGTTTCCACTTGTCGCTCGCTTGGTTTTTCTGCCCCGTGTTCCATGATAAGGTTGAAGAAACTTGGGGATGGAACATCACCTTGCTTCGGTCCGGTTTTGTTCTGAAAACAGTCGATACCAAGTCACAGTATGTCACCCTGGTTAATGCCTTCTGCGTACGTATTTCGATCAGGCTGATGAGTTTCTTGAGGATTCTGTATTCTGCCATTATTTCCAATACCATGCTTCTGTGCACTGAATCGTAGGCCCTCTGAAAGTGTGAACAGGTAATGGATGCTCTTGTTGTATTCCCATATTATTTTATTGTTGGTGTTGATGCAGTATATGCTGTCTATTGTTGATATATTTTTGATCTATTAACCAATAACGGTCTGCCATCTCTACCTCTTTCTCGTCTTTGCCCATCCTGCTCTCTTTATGTCTAAGGACAGAAACTATGTTCGGAAATTTCCTGAGATTATACATGTAGCATCTTTGATAGCTTGCAACAATATCCAACCAGACACCTCATAGCATGTCATTCTTCAGCCATGTAATAACATCAGGACTTACTCAACTAAGAAAATGGTAGGGAATGGTAGGGAAGTGGTTCAAATGGCTCTGAGCACTATGGGACTCAACTGCTGTGGTCATTAGTCCCCTAGAACTTAGAACTACTTAAACCTAACTAACCTAAGGACATCACAAACAGCCATGCCCGAGGCAGGATTCGAACCTGCGACCGTAGCAGTCGCACGGTTCCGGACTGCGCGCCTAGAACCGCGAGACCACCGCGGCCGGCAGGTAGGGAAGTGTATCCTTAAATAAAGCAGCCTTCCTCCTTATGTCACTGGTACTTCTGTTACAAAACATATAAAAGATGAACGGAATAATTTCATGAGCTTTAGGACGTATCAATGTTGACTGAAGAGTAATAGGAAGTACTGTGCCGTTCAACGATGATCAAGTCACATTGTCAGAAAAACATATTCAAGATCGTATCTCTTCGTACTAGCTTCGCAGAAGAGGATGTAGCATTGGAGCTACGTGTTGTATCGACGACGTGTCATTAGAGACGGAGCAGTAGTTTAGATTGTGAAAGTACCGGTATTTGAATTAAGGCATTTTGGGAAATCACGGAGAACCTAAAATTCTGTGGTCATTGGGGGACATGAACATCTGTTCTCCTGAATACAGATCTAGTGCCTTACTGCAGCGCCATCTAGAATCTAAAAAGATTTTTAGGTGGTTGTCTGTTCCGTACTCAGTTTCTGGTCATTAATACAGGGCCACAATGTACGTCTTCTTCATTACGACCAAGTATGATTCTGCATCAGATGTTGACTTTCTTTTACATCAAGAGCCAATGGATTCTCATCTGTCAGAGCGGACATTCAAGGCACGTTTGGCAAACAAGAATGAAGTACACTGAGCATTCTCCAACTGCAGATAAGCCGTGCGGTAAATGCCCTGAAGAGCGCCACAGCAATTCGGTCGAAACGCCGTCAATTTATTTGCATTGGGCCATTGATGTTCAGAAAACGCCTCCAGGTACAAACGTAGAGCCTCTTGGCCATTATTGTCCGCCAATCGGTACGGCAAATCGGCAGCGTCCAAATCCCCTTTCGCGTACATTTCCACTGCACCTTATCGGAATCCAGGTCCCTCGTGAACTAAACACTTGTTGCGAGGTGCTTCATACTAGCAGAATAATTAAATTGGCTGCGTTTCAGTACGCATAAAAAAGTGAAACAGATATCAACATTACCTTCCTTAAATTGGAACAGCAACCACTGACCTTGAACCTGAGAATTACAACTTAAATGTACATTCTAACCAAACGTAACGATGACGTTATTTTGAGCAACCAATGTACGAAAACGTTTGGTGTAATGCCGTTACGTTCTATTTCTTTCTGTTTGCCATTATTGTTGTGATAATGAAGAGAATCAAAAAATCTGGCCTAAAATGTAAACAAAGCGTTTCCGGACCCGGTCATAACTATCTGTTGCACATAACGTTTACATTCAGGGTGAACCAAAATTCGACCACTTGGACGCCACAGCACGATTCCTTGCACGCTACCAGCACGAAAACGTCTGTAACAAAATTTCTTGCCGATCATATTTTCACAAAGAAGTGACAGTCAGAGAAAGGCAATTTAGTAACTCTGTAATCAAATGTACGATGAGGGGCGATTTGTTTTAGATAATGCAACTTTAAATCGATTCTCCGGAATTCATTTTGTACTACCATTTATAATAGCAGCTACAGGTGCGATTCATTTATTTTTTCTGCACCGAGTCGTCATAGAGTACTGTACAGCTGTGCAGACCACTAAGTACACTGGCTACAGTATTGCGTTAGAAGACTCGAGTTCGCGAATTCTATTCCGTGTATAGGTTAACTTCATTTAACTTTCTCGTTTTAGGCAGCAGGATATTGCACCTGGCTTCTTAATCTATAAACAAATACAGTAGGTCACATACAGAGCACGTGCTCTCATTTAGTGCTAAACGCCACTGAGTGTACAGCCCTTTCTCATGAGTCCAATTTCAAGTGGAGATTTCGGAGAAATATTATCCAGCGAGTCGCCAAACGTTCGGAAATCTGAGCGTCAGCTCCGGGGACTACGCATGTGTTGTGAAAAGCACGCTCTCACTCACAGTGTATTTCAAATATTGCAACTGTCTGCTGCTACTGAAAGTAATTGGCGTATGTATGTTTAACTTCTACTTATTGATAAGTTTTGTAATTATTTCTGTGCTCCGACAGCTAATTAATTTTTAACAATGATTGCTCTTCACGAATATTAGTGACATATCTGGTAAATACTTGTTATGCTCAACGTTTGAAAAAATGTATTTGTGGCATTCGTATCGTTTGGTAAACAGTGTATCCTACAGAATTATTGAGCAGATCGAAATTAGAAAATGAAAAAGAAAACAACGGACAAGTTCGAGTACGATTCTCACTTAATTAAATAATAATAATAATAATAATAGTAACAAAAACAAAAATAAGGCTAATAGTAATGCCCTGGCACAAGTCTTTCTACTGGACGCCACTCTGGCGACCTACATATGTCCCTGACCTACTCCATTTACCAACCGGGGAAGGAGACCTACAATTTATCGTGCAATACAAACCACGAGTTGTTACTGGTGACTCCTCATATCGTTGAGAAGTGAAGACTAGGTTAAAACGAAGAAAGAAAAATTCGTGTGTCGACATCTCGGTTTAAAAGCACGCGTTTTTCCACCAGACCACTACCCTTCACAGGTATATATGTATTTGCAATTTATTTACAGGTTTTGATAAGAGAGTTAGCGAGTTTCTAAATATGAGACTTATATGGCCGTACCTTATGATTGCATGAACTTACAAGCTTAACTTATTCACACCGCCAAGGGACCGTAGACATTACTATTTGACATAAATTTCAGCTTCATACTCTTACCCGTTCCACAGACAGACGAGCAAAAACGCGATCCTATTACGTTTCTGTTTTTCCGATTGAGATACGAAACCATCCAGTGCACTAACTGGATAGCAAGGCTACTTGTAATGAGTGAACGTTTTTGTCGTACATGACAGTATTCCCGAATTGCCTGTATCTGATGTCCATTTTCTACAGAAAATGTACACAGGGCGAAATTCTGTTACATATTTATACTGCTAGTTTGGAGGGAATCCCGCTGTGGTATCCAGTTGCGTGAATTTGCGTCCAAAGTGTGTAATGGGTGTACTTTGCTGGTTGACTAATAAAGAGACAATAGTGCTTCCACTTTAGGTGAATGTCGTGCTTGCCTTGCCTTGCCTTGCAGCGGACAACTGCCTGGACGGCAGAGGTGGCGGTGGGCACAGCCACGGTCCATGGCGCCCTGGTGGCGGCGGCACCAGCAGCTGGGGCCACGGCTGGGGGCCGGCTGGAGGCGGCACCTGGTCTGGCGGGGGCGGCGCTGGGAGTGGCAGCTATCCTGGTGGGGGCGGGCGCCCCCGTGCCGGGAGCGGAGGCTTCTCCGGTGGGACGCGGCCCGGCGCTGGCGGTGGGAGCTTTCCCCATGCCGGCCACGCCGGCTTCCATCCTGGGGGCGGCGGGGGCTGGTACAACCAGAGGCCCAGCTTCCACCCCAGCAGTAGCGGCGGCAGCTATCCCAGCGGAGGCGGAGGCTCGTACCCTAGCGGTGGCGGCGGAGGCTACCCCAGTGGAGGCGGTCACTACCCAGCTCCAGGTGGAACCCACCACGGCGGGGCAGGTGCGCGACCTCACGGTGGTCGCTACCCCACAGGGCCCGTTTATCCTAGTGGTGGTGGTGGTTATCCCGGGTACCCTGGATATCCGAGTGGGGGTGGAAGCTACCCTAGTGGAGCGGGTCACGGCGGGTATCCTAGTGGTGGTGGTGGTGGTGGTGGCGGTGGTGGCTACCCTAGCGGGGGTGCTGGCTACCCCAGCGCAGGCGGTGGCAGTGGAGGCTACCCCAGTGGCAGTGGGGGCTACCCCAGTGCTGGGGGCGGCTACTACCCAAGTGCTGGGGGCTGCAGTGGGCGGTGCCACCCCACTCACCCCACTGCAGGAACGGGAGGCAGCAGCGGACCACACCTCGGAGGGGGAACCGTCGGGTTTTATGGAAGGCGGAAGAAGAGCCACTGGTCTAAGTAAATGCACGACCTGCCTCTCTCATACTCAGTTCCCAATGTACTTTTATCTGGACTCCATTTCTGCAGCTATTCTAAAAAGGGGCAAGGCATCGCCATTACCTGCCAAGTTCGGTGAGAATTAATCGTATTTTAGCATAAGATCTAGCATAGTTAGACCCATAAAGACTGTAATTTATTTAGGCTTTTTGTTAAACATTGTTATTTGTAGTACGCACTCCACTGATGCATATCGAATATAACATCGACATTTCTCGTTTCTTCACAGTTCGTTAGCTGACGGCAAGTGATACAACGAACCCTATTTGTAAGTTTTCTTACATCACAAATACCTAATATAATGTTGATATACCTCAGCTGTCACCGTCAGGTTTCGGTCTACTGTTGAAGGCAAAGTTTAATTCCTAATTTACTTACGCGTTTTTAATTTATCCATGTTTAGATGTAAGACCGTTGGGGTACTCGACCTGAAAAATGAAATGGATGTTAAACCACACACCATACAAAAGCACTGAGTTGACGCCTTTCAAAATAACGTATCCTCCATCATTTGGAAACATCTACACACAAGAATCTTTGTTGCACGGAACACACAAACTCTCATCCACGATAAGTCTTAGCACGGATGCACATTTCTAAATGCTGGATACACATTTCTAAATCATTCCATGTAATGAGGTCTTGTTTACAGATGTTTCCGATGGTGAAGGCTCGTTCCTTCGAAACACGTTAAATTACTGCTTCTACATCACGTGTGGGCCCTACATTTTTCAAGGCACTTACGTCTGAAGTGTAAGGTTTTGCGAGTAACGTTCTAATATTCTTATCTTGATAAGAAATTGTTACAGCAAAATGAAAATCTTATATTTACAACCACGTTTTTCTGAGAGTGTTCAAATATAACAGAGACTGCTATGTTACCATACGTTTCCGGTAGCGGTCTACATATAATGACGCAAGATGTCAACGACTTCGTAATTTTTGCGTGGAATTCATTCGTTGTGTTTCTTCTGCCTTTACTGTATTTTTCGTATACATATACCCTAAAGAGGTGAGTTACAAAATCGAGTTGCTCGAAGATAATTCCTCATTTTTGAAGTTTACAATAATCTGTGTGTGTTTTCATTGATAAACGTCTAAATTTCCTAACGTGCAATGACAGAAGCTACTACGAACGTGATCGTTCTTTATTATTGAACGCCAATTGTAGCAACGACAGTGATAATTTTATGTGATCTCTTTTGAAAGTATTTATTTTAAAGACAAGATTTTCGTCACACCCAGTATGTCTATGGACGCTGCGAGGCGGAAACATGAAAGAGCTTCAAACATAGTGTGAGAACTTTCTTTGAATTACGACGTCTCTTACGTAAGACAGGCCTGGAGTGACTCACATTGTCCACTGTTTGCGTAATGGCGACTCCAGGTGCCTGTATAAAAGCAAGCCATGAGAGGGCAAGTCTAACTTGAAACCCGTAGATGTATTAAAACAGTCCGTGCAATATTTCTAATGTAATACTTACTTTTCTGCTTACTGAACAATGTATCTTTTATTGGAAAATAAAACTGTTTTAGTCATTACCATCAGCACAGTCTTCAGTCAATTCCATATTTTATTGTAAAACAAAATTGTTTCCTTCATTTTCACCCGCACAACACCTATAATTACACTGACAGGTATGTAAAGCATTGTGCAATTATACACCACTGCAATTTGAAACGTCTGGTGTTATGTTTTCAGAACATACGCTTTCTCTAAGGTAATTAACTCATTTCTTGTTATTTGCCTCAAGCATTTGGTACGTGAACATTTATTAAGAAATGGGTAAAAACAATTATTGTTAAGACTTACTTTTATAATATATGGTTCTTCAATAAGGCACCTTGGATTCTTATACACCACAATCCGTATAAGACAAAAACTGCCTTACGTAGCTACACGCACACTGCTAACCATTGCCATCGCCAGATGGCGACGTACGAGGTCGCCTACATATGGGGTGCGTGTATTAAAATCCTATCTCTGGCGACGGCGAATTTCTGACGAACTTAACAGTCCGGTTTCACTACCAGTGCGGGTTATTGAGTGATTCATGTGACATGCTCTCACCATCTGAGCTACCCGAAAATGTACCTCACTACAATGCCACTCTACAAGTTTGATGGCTGCATGGATTCTCTTCTGATAACCTTGCCGTTTTAGTCTGTTATGAAAGATCATCCTCGATACACTACGCTACAAAGTGAAAGGTCTGTTCTGAAACCAATCCCCAGAATGTGGCATGTTCTTCTTATCTTCGCTCTCCAACGACGGCATCAACTCATCCCCTTCACCCACTCCCGCCCTTTTCTCGCCCTATAAGTCTCAAACGTATACTATATAAATAAAGGTATATAATATTATTGCGAATGTGAAACAGTCTAACTGTGAAGCATTAATTGTGCCTCTGTCCACACGGTTCACGTATTCTGCGCCTGTAAAGTGAGGTCTTCTGAAGAGGAGGAAAGTGTCAAACAAAGTCGGAAATCCAGTACGCAGATATGACGTTAGATCAATTTTCTACTTCTGAAAAGAGATCACAATGTTGTGGAATTCATGGAGCGATGAGAGGGCAACAATAGGGATGTATAACAAACGCCTAAGCAAGCCTTAAATATTCCGATTTTAATGTTTTAGTTACTTTACTTTGTCCAAACTATTCCTATCGGTGAGTAGATATGTAGAACTACAGCGCAGTTTAAATTCACGTCAAAGTACACATTTCAGATGCTCAGAATTTACCGTAGCACTCAGCCTTACGACAAGTTGGATGAGTCTGCTAAGGAAACTATAGTATACTTTGCATGAAGACAGATCTTAGAAACCACTGCAGGAACAAGATACAGCAGATATATTTGTAAAGCTAAGCACAGATCTCGTCGAACATTTGGATAGATTCGCTGTCCTACACGTTGCTGTGCACTCAACCCCTTACAAATTCTAACCACATTGTCCATCTGGAAAAAATTTGGCAACATCCCAGATAATCACAGAATTCCTCAATGAGAGCGATTATCTACGACAAGTGCGATTGTAAAATTTTCACGTATCGCACTCCAGATTCCTGTTCAGTTACACATGTACTTTATCTTCCTCAAGTTCTACCAAATCCCAGAATATTTGATAACAAACATCCGTCTCTTGTATGCAACAGTCCTTGAGTTACGTGACGTCGCAGTTCGCGTAATCAAACGATAACACATGATTCGACACAAAATGGTTCTTGTCCGTTGAGCTTTAATTCATGTCCTTAACTATTATCAGTCCCTTTGAAAATACGTTAGAATATTTATTCACTAGGTGAACAAGGTTTTCTGTCATACTTAAAGGCTAATGTACAGTTCTACAAAATTTCGCTTGCAGTTGGTAGCTTTTATTAAAGCTTCTTTGGCCTTCCTCCGAAGTAAATGTAGAGAAATCCTATATCAGCGTTCACTCAATTTCATCTTAATTTACAACACTAGTGCTTAGAAGTTAATGTGCAATATTGTCACTCCTTTTCCCACCCTGTTTCTGTCATTTTTCTTTCAATCACACGTTATTTTCAACTTGCGGTCCGCAAATCAATCTTCTCTGTGTTCACACTAAATCAGTCAACGCCGAGTACGAAATTATCACAAGGATGTGTCACGAGATGGATGCTTCGTTCAAATACGGACTGGTGCAACGCAACCTCATATTCTTTGTTTGTCTAATTTTGTTACCAACAGCATTTCCAAGTTTTACTATACACATGAGGATAGTTGCCAATCTTGCTGTTTCCGCAGGCTATTGACAAAATTCCGAGAAATTAGTTTGCGCCTTGCTGCACCAAAATCAGTTCGTCGGTTTTCAATCCCATCACTTGAGTACGCACTATAGAACGATAGCACGTCTAGAATTATCGTCGGTGCTCGACGTATGGGTGAGACGCGGGTCTCCGTCACTTATCGAGATGCTGCCGTATCTTTCAAATTCTTCCACTTCCTCCGTGGGGCATTGAGTGTGCTCCCTGCCGCCGTTGGATAAGCAGCTGCAGCAGCAAGTCGTATACTCTTAGCTCACTTATGTGTTTCGTAGTTTAATTCTTAATTTCTTTGCGTGTTTTTGGTATTTGCGTTGTTTAATTCATAAATTTGGGGCGTATTGTAGTATTTGAGAGTTGTAGCAACGCGTTTTAGTACCTGAATAGTGTAAAATCGCGTAGTCTCCTTCCGCCGCCGAGCTGTGTGTCAGCAGTGCGCAAGTAGCAGCATTACTGCATTTACTAGGCAATCTTGTATTTTAATAACCGTTTAAATTTTGTCTCGAATTGTTTGTGCACTCTGTAGATTAGTTCAGACTTTCTTTGCACAACAGTTTTTAGCGTGGATAGGGACTGCAACTGCTGTGTTCGGATGCAGGCTGAGTTGGCATCCCTTCGCTCCCAGCTTCAGGCAGTGTTGGCTTCGGTCACACAGCTTGAGGCTGTTGCCAATGGGCATCACTGTGGGGATCCGGATGGGGATTTGTCGGGGACGGCCAGCTCGTCCCACGCATCCCCCGATCGGACTACGACTGTGGTAGAGTGGTCTCAAGGTGTGGCAGGGGGCGAAAGACATTCCGGAGGGCTGAACGGAAGACCTCTCCAGTTTGTCTGACGAACCGGTTTCAGGCTCTGTCTCAGGCTGATACTTTCAGCCGGACATGGCTGCTTGTCCTGTTCCAGAGGTTGCCCCTCAGTCTGCAAGATCCGGGCGGTAGCAGAGGGTGGGCTTACTGGTAGTTGGGAGCTCCAACGTCAGGCGCGTAATGGGGCCCCTTAGGAATATGGCAGCAAGAGAGGGGAAGAAAACCAATGTGCACTCCGTGTGCACACCGGGAGGAGTCATTCCAGATGTGGAAAGGGTCCTTCCGGATGCCATGAAGGGTACAGGGTGCACCCATCCACAGGTAGTCGCTCATGTCGGCACCAATGATGTGTGTCGCTATGGATCGGAGGAAATCCTCTCTGGCTTCCGGCGGCTATCTGATTTGGTGAAGACTGCCAGTCTCGCTAGCGGGATGAAAGCAGAGCTCACCATCTGCAGCATCGTCGACAGGACTGACTGCGGACCTTTGGTACAGAGCCGAGTGGAGGGTATGAATCAGAGGCTGAGACGGTTCTGCGACCATGTGGGCTGCAGATCCCTCGACTTGCGCCATAGGGTGGTGGAGTTTCGGGTTCCGCTGGATAGGTCAGGAGTCCACTACGCGCAGCAAGCGGCTACACGGGTAGCAGGGGTTGTGTGGCGTGGACTGGGCGGTTTTTTAGTTAGATGGCCTCAGGCAAGTACAGAAAGGGCACCAGCCTCAAAGGGTGCGGGGCAAAGTCAGGACATGCGGGGACCAAGCAGCAATCGGTATTGTAATTGTAAACTGTCGAAACTGCATTGGTAAAGTACCGGAACTTCAAGCGCTGATAGAAAGCACCGAAGCTGAAATCGTTATCGGTACAGAAAGCTGGCTGAAGCCAGAGATAAATTCTGCCGAAATTTTTACAAAGGCACAGACGGTGTTTAGAAAGGATAGATTGCATGCAACTGGTGGTGGGGTGTTTGTCGCTGTTAGTAGTAGTTTATCCTATAGTGAAGTAGAAGTGGATAGTTCCTGTAAATTATTATGGGTGGAGGTTACACTCAACAACCGAGCTAGGTTAATAGTTGGCTCCTTTTACCGACCTCCCGACTCAGCAGCATTAGTGGCAGAACAACTGAGAGAAAATTTGGAATACATTTGACATAAATTTTCTCAGCATGTTATAGTCTTAGGTGGAGATTTCAATTCACCAGATATAGACTGGGACACTCAAATGTTTAGGACGGGTGGTAGGGACAGAGCATCGAGTCACATTATACTGAGTGCACTATCCGAAAATTACCTCGAGCAATTAAACAGAGAACCGACTCGTGGAGATAACATCTTGGACCTACTGATAACAAACAGACCCGAACTTTTCGACTCTGTAAGTGCAGAACAGGGAATCAGTGATCACAAGGCCGTTGCAGCATCTTTGAATACGGAAGTAAATAGGAATATAAAAAAAGGGAGGAAGGTTTATCTGTTTAGCAAGAGTAATAGAAGGCAGATTTCAGACTACCTAACAGATCAAAACGAAAATTTCTGTTCCGACACTGACAATGTTGAGTGTTTATGGAAAAAGTTCAAGGCAATCGTAAAATGCGTTTTAGACAGGTACGTGCCGAGTAAAACTGTGAGGGACGGGAAAAACCCACCGTGGTTCAACAACAAAGTTAGGAAACTTCTGCGAAAGCAAAGAGCGCTTCACTCCAAGTGTAAACGCAGCCAAAACCTCTCAGACAAACAGAAGCTAAACGATGTCAAAGTTAGCGTAAGGAGGGCTATGCGTGAAGCGTTCAGTGAATTCGAAAGTAAAATTCTATGTACCGACTTGACAGAAAATCCTAGGAAGTTCTGGTCTTACGTTAAATCAGTAAGTGGCTCGAAACAGCATATCCAGACACTCCGGGATGATGATGGCATTGAAACAGAGGATGACACGCGTAAAGCTGAAATACTAAACACCTTTTTCCAAAGCTGTTTCACAGAGGAAGACCGCATTGCAGTTCCTTCTCTAAATCCTCGCACAAACGAAAAAATGGCTGACATCGAAATGTCCAAGGAATAGAAAAGCAACTGGAATCACTCAACAGATGAAAGTCCACTGGACCTGACGGGATACCAATTCGATTCTACACAGAGTACGTGAAAGAACTTGCCCCCCTTCTAACAGCCGTGTACCGCAAGTCTCTAGAGGAACGGAAGGTTCCAAATGATTGGAAAAGAGCACAGGTAGTCCCAGTCTTCAAGAAGGGTCGTCGAGCAGATGCGCAAAACTGTAGACCTATATCTCTGACGTCGATCTGTTGTAGAATTTTAGAACATGTTTTTTGCTCGCGTATCATGTCGTTTTTGGAAACCCAGGATCTACTCTGTAGGAATCAACATGGATTCCGGAAACAGCGATCGTGTGAGACCCAACTCGCTTTATTTGTTCATGAGACCCAGGAAATATTAGATACAGGCTCCCAGGTAGATGCTATTTTCCTTTGCTTCCGGAAGGCGTTCGATACAGTTCCGCACTGTCGCCTGATAAACAAAGTAAGAGCCTACGGAATATCAGACCAGCTATGTGACTGGATTGAAGAGTTTTTAGCAGACAGAACACAGCATGTTGTTATCAATGGGGAGACGTCTACAGACGTTAAAGTAACCTCTGGCGTGCCACAGGGGAGTGTTACGGGACCATTGCTTTTCACAACATATATAAATGAACTAGTAGATAGTGTCGGAAGTTCCATGCGGCTTTTCGCGGATGATGCTGTAGTATACAGAGAAGTTGCAGCATTAGAAAATTGTAGCGAAATGCAGGAAGATCTGCAGCGGATAGGCACTTGGTGCAGGGAGTGGCAACTGACCCTTAACATAGACAAATGTAATGTATTGCGAATACATAGAAAGAAGGATCCTGTATTGTATGATTATATGATAGCGGAACAAACACTGGTAGCAGTTACTTCTGTAAAATATCTGGGAGTATGCGTGCGGAACGATTTGAAGTGGAATGATCATATAAAATTAATTGTTGGTAAGGTGGGTGCCAGGTTGAGGTTCATTGGGAGAGTCCTTAGAAAATGTAGTCCATCAACAAAGGAGGTGGCTTACAAAACACTCGTTCGACCTATACTTGAGTATTGCTCATCAGTGTGGGATCCGTACCAGATCGGGTTGACGGAGGAGATAGAGAAGATCCGAAGAAGAGCGGCGCGTTTCGTCACAGGGTTATTTGGTAACCGTGATAGCGTTACGGAGATGTTTAGCAAACTCAAGTGGCAGACTCTGCAAGAGAGGCGCTCTGCATCGCGGTGTAGCTTGCTCGCCAGGTTTCGAGAGGGTGCGCTTCTGGATGAGGTATCGAATATATTTCTTCCCCCTACTTATACCTCCCGAGGAGATCACGAATGTAAAATTAGAGAGATTCGAGCGCGTACGGAGGCTTTCAGACAGTCGTTCTTCCCGCGAACCATACGCGACTGGAACAAAGGGAGGTAATGACCGTGGCACGTCAAGTGCCCTCCGCCACACACCGTTGGGTGGCTTGCGGAGTATAAATGTAGATGTAGATGTAGAGTGGGCCTCTATGTCTCCCACAATCGCAATGTTCTCTTTGATTTCTCTGGCATCAGACCCACCAGTCTCTCTCCGTCTCAATGTTTATTCTATGAGGCACGTTCAGAAAGTAAGTGTCTTGTGACCATAGTGGGCTTTGTTTTTTTGAGTGTGGAAGGGGATCTCACCAGGGTGAGCATCGCGGGAACATGTTGAAGCGTCCAGATGCATGAAGGATGTCTGCAAGAAATCCCGTCAAGTGCGAGACACATGCTGTGACCTGTTTCTTACTCCCGGATGGAGTTACACCTAACGAAATTTTTTCGCGAATCAAAACGATATGCGGCGAAGATTTTATGAGCAAAACGAGTGTATTTAAGTGGTGTTGGGAGTTTGGTGGTGGCAGTTCAAATGTTTATTACGAACAGAGTAGTGGAAAATATTTCATTTTGATGAGATGGTGCAGAAACTCGAGAAAACTGTTTGTGAAGACCGCCCATTGACAGGGATGAAAATTCTGCAATATTTCCACAACTCTTCAGAACTCTCGTATACGACACACTCACAGAAACGCTGGGATACCAGAAAATGTTTGCAAGATGTTTCCCGAAACAACTGACAGAGCGGCACAAGAAAAATCGGGTCAATAGCGCCCACGGGTTTCTTGAGAGACTAGAACTGGAAGTGAGGATTTTCTGAGCTCTGTTTTGGCTGGAGATGAAACGTGGTGCTCATTATACGCCTGAGACAAAACACAGTCGTCATAGTCGTGTTACAGTAATTTCCCATATGTCCAAAAATTCTGAACCACAATTCCAAGCAAAAATATTGTCGCCTCAATGTTTTGAGACCTAAAGGGCATAATGTTTGAGGAGTTTCTGCTTCAGGAGGAGACTATCAATGCGCGATTCAGAGGGTTGGGATGTTTTGAATCCCCCCCCCCTCCCCCGAATTCTCTTGACTTGATGTCTTGAGATTATCGTCTTTTCATCTCCCTCAGGGCACACGTGAATGGAATTAAACTTTCAATAGACGAGCAGGTGCAGAAAGATGTTCTGAATTGGAGGAAGGAGCCGGTGGGAGAGTTTTTTGAGGAGGGCACAGCAGTGAACGGGATGGCGATTATGTGGAAAAATATTCAACAAATGTATCAACAATATACTGTAACTTTTTCGAATATACGTTTCTAAATAACATAAAAATCTAATACACTTACTTTCTGCAAATACTTCATCCATGTTCCGTCATGGAGACGGATGATCCAGGAAATTACTATTATTACGTTATCCAGAACATATACCTTCTCGCGTGTTCTTCTCTTGTAATCAATTAATTCAATTATCTTAAAATCCTTGTACGGAATTATTGACAGTTTTTGTCTAACTGGGACCGGTGCCCGTTTTTCTCTGACTGAGTTTTCACAAAATCAGAATCTTAATTAACTGTATGCCATTCGCCAAGTCCTCTTGATACACACTGCAACGCAACAGAACTTTCAAAGAAACAAGATTAACCGTCGCTGACCGACCTCGTTAATCCATAATTAAACAATCAGCGAGATTACTAACTACCGAAATGATAGCGAAATGAATTCAATGACTACACATTTATTTCACAAGAATCTCGTACATGCGGAAAAACTAAACATAACTAATGTTGCTCTATGATAAATCTTTATTGTTTTCTTTATTTTTACTGCGTCATCACTCTGTTTCATGTTACAAATCTACAATTTTCGAATAAAACATGAATTAAACTTTGACATCTTCAGTTTTGCAATAAATACTCTTTATTCGAACGCAACAGACAGGAGAATAGCTACGCAGAACAAAAATATTCTGTAGGTTACCCGTCCCTTTACATATCCTCACTCAGTTTCTAGAATGTTCACTACTTCCGCTTTTTGGGGAATCTAGTATGACACTGATCATACTAACATAACGCCCGATAGGTATGCAGCACACCCAACGTAGTGGTAAGGCGGACACGTCATTAGCTAACCAAGCTATTAGAAAAACTACCGTGGTCTACGTTTACCTACGGTAATCTGCGGTATCCCACGCTAGTATTCAGCTCTACTCTTCAGCTAAATAAGGAAGCCACATAGTCTGAAAAATCATATAAATAAGCCATTACGATAAGCCAAAGAGAAGGTCAGTGAAGTCTGTTGGTTTTGAAATTGTCAGACGCCACCTGTGGGAAAGTAATGGCTGGTAAACACTTTGAGAGCATTTCTCTGCTTTGGCACCTCAAGAAAATCGTAGAATTACTGCTGGAAAATGAGAGAATATGCACTGAGAGGCTCGCTTTCCGCGCTCCACGTTTGTTAGGCACGCGACACCCACGCTTCGTAGGTACGGCAACAGCCTTTGACTTGACTTGCACACACGCAGACATATGTTGTGGCCCAAACGGGAGTCTGGCCTTCCATTGGTAACGAGTAACACGCGTGAAACTCGAAACTATAGAACACTACACAGTGTATCACAAGTAGTGATCATTCTACGAACGTGGATAGGAAAGATCTGGCTAGGCTGGCCTTCGTCGCTGCATACTGATGTAATGGTCAATGTCTCGATTCTTGCTGACCACTTCACATTACAGTTCCGTTAGGGAATCGTGAACGTGCCTCGTCTAAGCCCAAGAAAGTGAAAAACGGACTGAAAACCTGCGAAAAGGTGTCTAATCGAATGCCTGGGATCCACGCTACATTTTCGTGTTTATCCATATCGAAAACAATGTTTACGGTTCGTACTGAATGTCCAGATCAAATGTAAGATATATGGCTTTCAAAATTAAACAACAAAACTTTATTTAGTACAAACCGTACAATGCGTTTGTTTGTCAATATCGACTAGACTATGAATAGTTCTACGTCATGCTGTTCTTCGAGTAAGCAATTTTGTTCAAATTCACTTAAAAGTAAAAACAGATTTTCCGTATGCGCTACATAGATAAAGAAAAAACGTACTTGTTGTTCACATCTAGTTTGCCACGTACCAGGGAACATTTGTAATACTAACATTAAGTTGCGATCGAGATACTGAAAAGAGTTGAGTACTGTTTGTGTTCTCTAAATGTTACGAATAACTATTGTACTATCTGCAATTTTTACTTCTTTCTCGACACAGTTTGAGTGTGGTGATCTGGCTGGTACAGAATTAGACTCCAGTATTGGAGGTCCGCGGTTCAATCGTGGGAAGGGGCGGGGTTCTTCCCCTCTTGCAGTAGCTCCGGGACAGCCCGAGGTCGATTTGGCTTGCTGCCACACTCAGTACCGGGGAGATGGGCTCGCCAGCCTCCCCCTTCTAGTGCCGCGATGTACGAAAGGCTCCGCTATGCCTGTGGTGGGACCTGAAGCTCGTTCACCGGTGAGTGACACAGAATTTAGTCTACTTTTACTTGATCAAATTAATTTCTTGTTGTCGTGGGCTAATTGGGTGAGTATCAGACTAAAAATTCAAAGGTCCAAGGTTTAACCCTTAGTCGACCTTTCATCTGTGGCAATGAATTACATCTTTGGTAAATGTCTAGCTCCATAGTGGTTTCGGATCCATTTTCTCTGTAGGTCCTCCTGTATTTGTGGATAAGTCAAACCAAAAATCGAAATATGACAAGGGTATGCAACATTCTACAGGACAAAAGCTTGTAAACCTCTCCGGTGTTGAGACCCATCGTTGGGTTGGGGGCACCTTCACAATGTGCCAGTTGCGTTTGTATGAAACTCCTAACCTGCCGGTCAGTACACATACTCTGTTAAGTAGTGCAACATCTTACCAATGTTTTGATATAACAGTCTGATTGTTTACTTGTGTACTTGTTCCTACCTTTCTTGTTCTTCTGTCGCTAATTTTTCACGCACTTGTCTGTATCGTTAAAAATGGCACATCCTTTGTTTTCTGCACTCGTAAGTGATTTAACTCTGTATGTATAATAATTAGTCCCCCATGAACCATGGACCTTGCCGCTGATACGGAGGCTTGTGTGCCTCAGCGATACAGATAACCGTACCGCAGGTGCAACCACAACAGAGGGGTATCTGTTGAGAGGCCGGACAAATGTGTGGTTGCTGAAGAGGGGCAGCAGTCTATTCATTAGTTGCAGGGGCAACGGTCTGGTTGATTGACTCATCTGGCATTGTAACACTAACCAGCCTTGCTGGTACTGCGAACGGCTGAAAGCAAGAGAAAACTATAGCCGTAATTTTTCCCGAGGGCATGCAGCTTTACTGTATGGTTAAATGATGATGGCGTCCTCTTGGGTAAAACATTCAGGAGGTTAAACAGTCCCCCATTCGGATCTCCGGGCGGGGACTACTAAGGAAGACATCGTTATCTGGAGAAGGGAAACTGCCGTTCTACGGATCGGAGCGTGGAATGTCAGATCCCTTAATCGGGCAGGTAGGTTAGAAAACTTGGAAATGGATAGGTTAAAGTTAGATATAGTGGGAATTACTGAAGTTCGGTGGTAGGAGAAATAATATTTCTGGTCACGTGAATACAGGGTTATAAATACAAAATCAAATAGGAGTAATGCAGGAGTAGGTTTAGTGCTAAATAAAAAAATAGGAGGGCACGTAAGCTACTACGAACAGCACAATGAACGCAGCATTGTAGCGAAGATAAACACGAAGCAAACGCATACCACAGTAGTACAAGTTTATGTGCCAAATAGCTCTGCAGACGATGAAGAGATTGAAGAAACGTATGATGAGATAAAAGAAATTATTCAGATAGTGAAGGAAGACGACAATTTAATAGTCTTGGGGGACTCGAATTCGATAGTAGTAAAAGGAAGAGAAGGAAAAGTTGTAGGCGAATATGAAATGGGGATAAGGAATGAAAGAGGAAGTCGCCTGGCAGAATTTTGCACAGTGCATAACTTAATCATAGCTAACACTTGGTTTAAAAAGCATGAAAGAAGGTTGTATACGTGGAAGAGGCATGGAGACCCTTGAAGGTTTCAAATAGATTATATTACGGTAAGACAGAGATTTAGGAACCAGGTTTTAAAATATAAGACATTTCCAGGGGCAGATGTGGACTCTGACAACAATCTATTGGTTATGAACTGCAGATCAAGAGTGCAGAAACTGCGAAAAGGTGGGAATTTAAGGAGATGGGATCTGGGTAAACTGAAAGAACCAGAGGTTGTAGAGAGTTTCAGAGAGAGCATTAGGGAACGATAGACAAGAACAGGGGAAAGAAATACAGTAGAAATACAGTAGAAAAAAAGTGTAGCTTTGAAAGATGAAATTGTAAAGGCAGCAGAGGATCAAGTAGGTAAAAAGACGAGGGCTAGTAGAAATCTTTGGTTAACAGAAGAGATATTGAACTTAACTGATGAAAGGAGAAAATATTAAAATGCAGTAAATGATGTAGGCATAAAGTAATACAAACCTCTCAAAAATGAGATCGACAGTAAGGGCAAAATGGATAAACAGGGACGGCTGGAGGACAAATGTAAGGATGTAAGGGCATATATCACTAGGGGTAAGATAGATACTGCCCACAGGAAAATTTAAGAGGCCTTTGGAGAAAAGAGAAACACCTATATATCAGGAGCTTAGATGGAGAACCAGTTCTAAGCAAGGAAAGGAAAGCAGAAAGGTGGAAGGAGTATATAGAGAGTCTAGACAGAGGCGATGAACTTGAGGGCGATATTATGGAAATGGAAGAGGACGCAGATGAAGATGAAATGGGAGATATGATACTAACTGAAGAATTTGACAGAGCACTGAAAGACCTAAGTCGAAACAAGGTCCCAGGAGTGGACAGCATTCCATTAGAGCTACTGATAGCCTTGGAAGAGCCAGCCCTGACAAAACTCTACCATCTGATGAGCAAGGTATATGAGACAAGCGAAATACCCTCAGACGTCAGTTTAATAAGTCTCGGCTGCAAAATACTAACATGAATTCTTTACAGACGAATGGAAAAACTGGGAGAAGCCGACCTCGGGGAGGATCAGCTTGGATTCCGTAGAAATGTTGGAACACGTGAGGCAATACTGACCTTACGACTTATCTTAGAAGATAGATTAAGAAAAGGCAAACCTACGTTTCCAGCATTTGTAGAGATAGAGAAGATTTTTGAGAGCGTTCATTGGAATACTCTCTTTCAAATTCTGAAGGTGGCAGGGATCAAATACATGGAGCGAAAGGCTCTTTAAAATTTGTACAGAAACCAGATGGCAGTTATAAGAGTCAAGGGACACGAAAGGGAAGCAGTGGTTGGGAAGGGAGTGAGACAGGGTTTTAGCCTATCCCCGTTGTTATTCAATCCGTATATCAAGCAGTATAGGAAACAAACGAAAAACATGGAGTACGAATTAAAACCAATTGAGAAGAAATAAGAACTTTGAGGTTTGCCGATGACAATGTAATTCTGTCAGAGACAGCAAAGGACCTGGAAGAGCAGTTAAACGGAATGGACAGTGTCTTGAATGGAGGGTATAAAATGAACATCAGCAAATTCAAAATGAGGATAATGGAATGTAGTCGAATTAAATCAGGTGCTGCTGATGGAATTAGATTAGCAAATGAGACACTTAAAGTAGTAGATCAGTTTGGCTATTTGGGGAGCAAAATAACTGATGATGGTCGAAGTAGAGAGGAAATAAAATGTAGACTGGCAATGGCAAGGAAAACATTTTTATGAAGAGAAATTTGTTAACATTGAGTATAGATTTAAGTGTAAGGAAGTCTTTTCTGGAAGTATTTGTATGGATTGTAGCCATGTATGGAAGTGAAACATGGACGATAAATAGTTTAGACAAGAAGAGAATAGAAGCGTTCGAAATGTGGTGCTACAGAAGAATGCTGAATATTTGATGGGTAGATCACGTAACTAATGAGGAGATACTGAGTAGAATTGGGGAGAAGAGGAATTTGTGGCGGAACATGACTAGAAGAAGGGATCGGTTGGTAGGACATGTTCTGAGGCATCAAGGGTCACCAAATTGGTATTTGAGGGCAGCGTGAAGGGTATAAATCGTAGAGGGAGACAAGGGGATGAATACACCAAGCAGATTCAGGAGGATGTAGGTTGCAATAGTTACTTGAAAATGAAGAAGCTTGCGCAATATAGAGCAGCATGGAGGGCTGCATCAAACTCTCTGGGATTGAGACCACAATAACAACACAACAACATGTATAATCAGAACAAGAAATTTTGTAATATGCCGATAATGTGAGTGCATAATAATAAAATAATAATAATATTAATAATAGTAACAATAATAACGGGAACTGTACGATGGATGACCTTAGATTCTACGAGCCTAGTAGACTAATAAAGCAAAAAACAATAACTCAAATTTTGTGATTGTTTCCTCGTTCACTTTTACTATGAATTATGTCAAAGCCAGTGAGATTGTTAGTGAGAGGGTGCAAATATTTCATGAAACACACTGGTAAACAAGACTAAATACTGGAAGATAATTTATATTTTTTATGTTACCGTCATTTCGGGACGAGACTTACATACTCAACTTTTCTTGACATGCTCAGATAACTGAACATATAATACTGAAAAGAAAGGAACGCAGTAACAACACAGGAGTACCCGAAATCAGTTCACATATAATGTGCAGCACGTAAACATTCCAGCACTAGACAAATAATGCCACTCACTACCTGTCACATTTTTTAAGGATTTTTATCGCATTCAACTTGCAGTATAAGGAAACACTTACGTAATAATGCCGACTCCGATATTCACATTTTTCTAGTCGTAAAGTTGTTTCAGGAACCGTAAGTACTTATTACTTCTTTCATGGATACGCCAGTTACAATAAAATGGGAACAACGAAAATAATTGGAATAAAAAATAAAAATAAAAAATAGAGTTGGAAAAGGCAGAGTGTTCCAAATAGTAAATGTTATTAGTTGTTTATTCTTCCATAAATTCTTTTACAATGTTGTAATATATGTCAGGTGATAAAACAACAAAACACGTTAAAATGTTAACTATTTCATGGATGCAAGAATATAATTCCTCGCAATTGGCTGTTACAATCATTTATATTTTATATACAATTCTATTTTTCTGTAAAAAGCATTGTAAACCAGATGATTCCTGCTGCCAAGGCTATTGATACTCCTTTCGTCATTCACTTATCAACGACCGCTGCATTTCAGCTGATATCCGCATCAGTGCGATAGCCCTGCCTCCCAGTGCATTCTCCATAGTTTCCGATTTGTGTGTCCAAAAACAGCTAGCAGTCCTCCATAATTCTGGAGAGGTTCAGCTAAGGAAGAAGAAGACAATAGTTCAGTATTATCCATCACAGATCTTCAGCACACGACTTCCCAGTGGCATCTATTCTACTGTGAAAATATGTGGCAGAACGACAGAGGTATGTCAGTATTCACTAGTGTTACATTTTAACAACTGTTACTGTGTGCTGTTTAGCTACTCCTTTACTTTCTAATATAGTTGAGTGTATGTATGATGCAAGAGTCTTTTGTGCATGCTGGTTGACAGGTCGAAGTCATCAGCATGAGTAATATGAAAATGGAAAAATAAAGAATCAGTTTTTAGTGTTAGGAAAAAAGTAAAACGAAGCTCCTCTTAATGACTTTTTTATGCATCGTGAAACAAACGAGTTTCTTACATACTGCATGACAATGAAACTCTTTTCTAAACTTAAACGACTGCCGAGCGAACATAAAGCTGCAAGTAAGTTCCCAGAGTATGAACATGAAACTGTTTCCAGAACTTGTAAATTTGTGCCTGATAACGCTTGCGTTGGAAATAGTAGGTAGCGACAATCTCTCGAGGTACATAAACTTGCGCTTCAGCGAAACGCCTTGTGACCAGGCAACATATACAAGATAAGTGTTCGCCGGGATGCCTAACCGTAGGAACTTCCTAGTTCTCCAGACTGCAGCTGTTACACAATGAACGTGTTTTTGCTCTTGTTGAACGGAAGTAAAAATTTCATTGACAATCTGTTGCATGCGAAGTGGTCTGAATAATACAAATGAGCAAATAATGAGTGAGGAAAGTAGTTTCTTTAGATAAACGATAGCAGAGGAGACATTCAAAGCGAGTTAAACAGAATCTACACCGAAGAAAAAGAGCTAATTAATATTGATTGCCGCAAAGACCTTTTTACCTTTACAGCAATGATGTTTATAGTATCGAGAGAGTAGCATGATACTGCAAATGTATGTCTTCATTCATTATGAGAGTCTAACATTTTCAGTGAAAAATTAGCAGAAGGAAGTGGTAAATATTTTTAAACACTGACTGAGGCTGCATGAAGCGCACACTTTCGCTCATATCCATCAAGCAAAGGCGAACATTTGTTAAGACAGTTGACTCAATACCTCGAGGAATTTCAATCGAAACTGGTCCCAGACATCCTAAATTAGGTCACTTAACTCCTGACTATCGCTTCATCCCTTGAAAGACATCACTGAACATTCTGTGCAATGAAACTTCAATCGTAACTTATCTCAATGCCTATGAAGTTTAACTCACGAATGTAATATAATATAGGTGATGATGTACCTAAACGGAATATAAGGATCGCAGCTACCTTTCACTGCAGTTGTTGGAGTTAACTCATGAATTTGACGAAGGTTCTATCGCTAGAATCGACTTACAGTTCATTGTGGTAGTGTTAGGTTTAGATCCCGGGTGACACTCAAGCCAAATATCATTTATTTACTCCATGATGTTTCGATACAAAAGTAGTAAATAGCTTTGCATATTGGGCCTATCAGTCTTATTTTGCAAAGAATTAAAATGAGTGACGGGTCAAATTGTACAGCGTGTATCTGAGCTCCCCTTACAGACGTTGAGCGCCTGTAGAAAGGACCAAGAAGGTTAAATGTAAATGAGGAACTCATGTCCTGAAATGTACCGTTTTCCGTTACACTCAAAACATCACAACACACGTTCAGATCTTTCGCATTTTAGGCGCCATTGAAGGATGCCCCATGCCTGCTACAGCTTATTTCGCATGCCATTCAGCTGCGATCCTGTTGTGCCCTGTGGCATCCGACGAAGACCTACTGAAGCGGGTTATGGGTGCGGCGGATGCTGGACGGTTAGAGATTGACGATCGTGCGTGCAGGGTTATGGTACTGATGCGCCGTATCCGTGTTGACGTCGGCGGTCGTCTGCATCTACACCTACATACACACTTGGCAAGCCACCGTACGATGCTTGGCGGAGGGCACCCTGTACCACAACTACTCGTTTCCTTTCCCGCTCCACTAGCATCTTATCATCGTAGTCCCTACGTGAAATGTATGTTGGTGGCAGTAGCATCGTCCTGCAGTTAGCTTCACACGGCGGTTCTCTGAACTTTCTCAGCAGTCGTTATTCGAAATGAATGTCTTCTTCTCTCCAGGGATTCCCACTTGAGCTACCGAAGCGCATCCGTAGGACTTGCATGTTGATCGTATCTACCATTAACGAATCTAGCAGCTCGTCTATGGATTGCTTCTATCTCTTCTTTCAATTAAACCTGGTCCGGATCCCGAATACTCGAGCAGTACTCAAGAATAGGCGCACCAGCGTCCTATATGCGGTCTGCTTTGCAGACGAACCCCCTTTCCTGTAATTCTGCCAGTCGGCCACCCGCCTCCCCCACCACAATTCTCGCATGCTCGTTCCATTCCATATCGCTTCGCAACGTTACGCCCAGATATTTGAACGACGTGACTGTGTCAAGCAGGACACTACTAACGCTACATCCGAACACAACGGGTTTATTTTTCCTACTCACATTTTTCTAGTTAAATTTTTCTACATTAAGAGCCTGCTGCCATTCGGCACACAAACTGGTAACTATGTCTAGGTCATCTTGTATCAACTCAAAGCCACTTATCTTTGACACCTCCCTGTACACTACAGCATCATCAGTGAAAAACCGCAGATTGCCGTCCACCCTGTCTGCCAGGTCATTGATGTACTTAGAAAATAGCAACTGTCCTGTCACACTTTCCTGTGTACTCCTGATGTTACCCCTGTCTCAGATGAACACTCGCCTTCGACGGCAACATACTGGTTTCAATTACTTAACAAGTTTTCGGACCACACACATATCTGGAAGCCCATTCTGTATGCTCGTACCTTCATTAACAGTCTTCAGTGGGGTACCGTGTCGAATGCTTTTCGCAAATCTAGAAATATGGACTCTGCCTGTCGCCCTTCATCCATTTCTCAGTATATCATGTGAGAAAAGATCGAGATGGGTTTCGCATGAGCGATGGTTTCCAAAGCCATGCTGACTCGTGGACATGAGCTTTTCGAAGCTGAATGTATTCTAACTCGGAATATGCTCTAGAATTCTGTAACAAACCGATGTTTAGGGTATTGGTCTGTAATTTTACGGATCCGTTCTTTTGCCCTTCTTATATACAGGAGTCACCTGCGCTTTTTTCCACTCGGTTGACACTTTGCGCTGCACGAGAGATTGGCGATAAATGCAAACTAAATAAGGGGTCAATGGAGTAGCGTACTCTTTGTAAAACCGAATTGGAATTACATCCAGACCTGTCGACTTATTTGTTTCCAACACTTTCAGTTGTTTCTCTAAGCCAAGGATGCTTATTATAATGTCGTCCATACGGGACACTGTGCGATGGTCAAACGACGGTACGTTTGTACGATTCTCCTGCATGAACCATTTCTTAAACCCGGAATTTAAAACTTCGATCTTCCTTTCGCTATCTTTTGCTGCCAAAGCAGACTGGTCAACGAGTGACTGGATGGAAGACTTAGACCCGCTTTGCGATTTTACACAGGACCAGAGTCTTATCAGCTTCTCCCCCTAGATCTTTAGCCACGGAATGACGATAGTAGCTTTTGTATGCTTCACGCATAGATATTTTCACAGACGGACAAATCTCCACGAACCTTTGCCTGTCGTCATTTGCGCGTCCTCTTTTTGAACCGAGAGTGCAACAGCTTTTGCTTCCTCAGCATTATCCGAATTTTGTTATTAAACAACGGTGGGTCTTTTCCTCTCTTAATCCATTTACTACGCACATAATTGTCCAGAGCACCATTTACAATCTTTTTAAACTTTACCCGTAATCCTTCCATGACATCACGTGGAGCCCTACTTGTATGTGGATCCAGGCAAGCTGCATGAGTCAAAGAACAACCTCCGTTGTGGTATTTTGCGTGTAGCGGGAATACGGTATGTTTCCAGACACGAGTTCCTAAGCTAAATTTGACAGTCTTGGCTCCCAATACAAGCTCTCAACGACTGTAATGGAAATGTAGTTACACCGCCTATATTATGTACGCCAGTCCTTTTCATGAAAATGACAATTAAGAAAGAACTGACTACGAGGTAGAACACTGCAAGTCCAAAGAGGAGTGTACGTACGTGTTCTGGAAAAATCTCACCAAGAAACATTTGGCTACATGATCCACCATACAGAAAAGTTTAGTGTGTGCAAATGTGACATACATGTCAGTTGGTGCTGCGTACGTAGGCTTTTAGAGCAGCTCCATCAGTTCCGAGTTTGCCGAAACTATTTTGAAAAATACTTCTTGAACTCGCAGAGCCTAGTCATTTCGGACAATGTTATCACATTTACTATTACTTTTAATATCACACCCCACTAACACACATTCTGTTGATCCCTATAAGTTATCGATTCTATAAAAAATTTCGCCTTTTTGTAATCACCTCACCATTCGAATATTTGTGGAGTGTAAGAATTTTCTGGAGATGCTAGAAGTTGACCAGTATAAGTACATAATAGCTAATGTCACCACTGTATGACTCATGTGTCGCCTTAACTGATAACTGCATTTGCTACTAAAATTACAGTTCCCGTAAAAACAGTGTATGCGAAAACTTATTTAAATGTGTCGGTACAACTAATAAAAACTACGTGTTTGTATTACCACTTCTTGAATTGATAGCAGAGGACAGCTGCCAATGCTTGACAAGGAGTTATTAAATTCTTCATTCGTATGCCCGGTGTCTATCTGGTACTATAGATACATATTTTTAATAGTTGGACAGACGGATATTAAATCTGTTGAAGGACGGTAAAGAAACTACGTACACCGTGGTACAGAGCTGGTGGTTTCCACGCCATCATTGACAGTAACCGTTCACAACGGAGTCAGCAGTAATGAGACGAAATCATGGAGAAACTGAGGAGTGTGATTTTCCCCACAAACCGTGCGTCTGTTGCCACAGTAATTCTCGCTGTACTTTCGTCTGGATCAGCACTCCACCAAAGCGTATCATATGTTAGCAGTTTTCTTGTTGCGGCAGATAGCTTCGAATTTTGACATTTTTGACTGAAACCGAGTTCAGAACTTTTGTATTTATCGTTCAGGTTCCTATTGAACAAGGAAGTTCCTTCATTTAGACATCACAGCGAAGGACAAGTTTGTGCTCACCTCGAGACTTGTGGGTTTCTGTTGTAATCAACATATACGTTGAAACTTCCTGGCAGATTAAAACTGTGTGCCGGACCGAGACTCAAACTCGGGACACAGTTTTAATCTGACACAAAGTTTCATATCAGCTCACAATCCGCTGCAGAGTGAAAATCTCATTCTGGGAACATATACGTTATTAGCCACAGATTTTCAAGCTCTGTGAAACTATGTCAGGCTTGTAGTCTAGGAACTTATTTGCCGATTTATGTTTTCTCGGTAAACGTTTGAGATTATAAGACTGACTTTATTTATAAAAATAATATATTTGAGATTATAAGACTGACTTTATTTATAAAAATAATATATTTGAGATTATAAGACTGACTTTATTTATAAAAATAATATATTTTTCAGAATCCTTCTTCTTTATATATCATCTCTCCACTTAAACATCAGTGAGCACGCTGAATTTGATGTCACTCATGACCAACGTAATTAAAATCGCAGTTAATTCATACTTCTCAAGCTGTGTATACTATACTGTATGGATTACTTATACAGAGCATGGTTGTGGTTGGTAACATTAATGAATAATAAAACACCTTTATCATACAATATGTTTTCATAGCATAAGCGCGTCCCGAAATGAAGCTTTACATCGTTCTGTAAACTCTCCCGAAATTCTGTTCCGGAAATCCACTCCTGGAAATTGAAATAAGAACACCGTGAATTCATTGTCCCAGGAAGGGGAAACTTTATTGACACATTCCTGGGGTCAGATACATCACATGATCACACTGACAGAACCACAGGCACATAGACACAGGCAACAGAGCATGCACAATGTCGGCACTAGTACAGTGTATATCCACCTTTCGCAGCAATGCAGGCTGCTATTCTCCCATGGAGACGATCGTAGAGATGCTGGATGTAGTCCTGTGGAACGGCTTGCCATGCCATTTCCACCTGGCGCCTCAGTTGGACCAGCGTTCGTGCTGGACGTGCAGACCGCGTGAGACGACGCTTCATCCAGTCCCAAACATGCTCAATGGGGGACAGATCCGGAGATCTTGCTGGCCAGGGTAGTTGACTTACACATTCTAGAGCACGTTGGGTGGCACGGGATACATGCGGACGCGCATTGTCCTGTTGGAACAGCAAGTTCCCTTGCCGGTCTAGGAATGGTAGAACGATGGGTTCGATGACGGTTTGGATGTACCGTGCACTATTCAGTGTCCCCTCGACGATCACCAGTGGTGTACGGCCAGTGTAGGAGATCGCTCCCCACACCATGATGCCGGGTGTTGGCCCTGTGTGCCTCGGTCGTATGCAGTCCTGATTGTGGCGCTCACCTGCACGGCGCCAAACACGCATACGACCATCATTGGCACCAAGGCAGAAGCGACTCTCATCGCTGAAGACGACACGTCTCCATTCGTCCCTCCATTCACGCCTGTCGCGACACCACTGGAGGCGGGCTGCACGATGTTGGGGCGTGAGCGGAAGACGGCCTAACGGTGTGCGGGACCGTAGCCCAGCTTCATGGAGACGGTTGCGAATGGTCCTCGCCGATACCCCAGGAGCAACAGTGTCCCTAATTTGCTGGGAAGTGGCGGTGCGGTCCCCTACGGCACTGCGTAGGATCCTACGGTCTTGGCGTGCATCCGTGCGTCGTTGCGGTCCGGTCCCAGGTCGACGGGCACGTGCACCTTCCGCCGACCACTGGCGACAACATCGATGTACTGTGGAGACCTCACGCCCCACGTGTTGAGCAATTCGGCGGTACGTCCACCCGGCCTCCCGCATGCCCACTATACGCCCTCGCTCAAAGTCCGTCAACTGCACATACGGTTCACGTCCACGCTGTCGCGGCATGCTACCAGTGTTAAAGACTGCGATGGAGCTCCGTATTCCACGGCAAACTGGCTGACACTGACGGCGGCGGTGCACAAATGCTGCGCAGCTAGCGCCATTCGACGGCCAACACCGCGGTTCCTGGTGTGTCCGCTGTGCCGTGCGTGTGATCATTGCTTGTACAGCCCTCTCGCAGTGTCCGGAGCAAGTATGGTGGGTCTGACACACCGGTGTCAATGTGTTCTTTTTTCCATTCCCAGGAGTGTATTTGAATCTGGTCATTAGCGCAGTAAGCAACAGGTAAAAGGGACAGTTGGTGTTCATAATTTTCGGGAGTCAGTGTTTTCAGAGATGAGTTCCGGAAATCCACTTTTAACCACTACAATAGCTGCCATCAACGGATTCCATGGTAGGGGAGGAGGGGGGGGGGGAGGTAAAGGTGTTAGCAGCCGACAAAACGCGTCAGATCTGGTGTTAGCGCGAAGTAAGAAAAATGAAATGGGAAAAGGAAACCCAGAAAGAAGAGTTCTTTATTGTTGTCGTGATGAATACTATTAAAGTATGTATGGTATTAATTTCCAGAATCTGTCAACAGAGCAACTACGACAGGGTGATTCTAAACCGACTACAGATCTCTGTTATAAAATTCAAATCATTAGTTTCTGTGAGAAGATTTCATCGCCAGAGTTATGTATTTATGGGTACGGTTAATGGAGACTTTGATGACCAACAACGGATAGCATATTCATGTAATGATTCATGATACAAGGAGCCCCCGGTCTGTTATCATTTGCGCGCTGGGTCGAGCATTACGTAACAGAAATAGGCATTAAAATAATATAGGTTCTTGAATTAGGGATGTTAACTGACCAACACAGGCCATGAGGGTTGTGGTAAATTTGTACGAATGTACTCTAACAATTGAACGTATTATTTGCTATGATTACCTGGCATCATTTAGTGCAGTCCACAATGTGCTTGTGTTGCGTTTCTGCATAGTCTTCCTTGTTTCTTTTTTGGTCTACTTTACAGTTTTCCATGTCTCGTGTTTGAATCGCTCATGAACATATTTTCATGGCAGATGCAGCGAGTTAGATGCAGAGTATAGCTTAAATTTCTATCTTATTCCAGTGGCTGCGTTATACGGATGAAGTTTCGATTTTTGCAGAATTTGATAATGGCTACACACCGAAATCAGCTGATGGAGCTCATGGGTATTCAGAAACAATGTATAGGTGGAGGAATGGTTCTAACCTTAAAATAGATACTAAAATTTAGCCACCAATCCATTTTACGTCATACGTATGCACTACACGGCAAATCTATTCACAAAATATCCACGCACTGTCTTAGACTAATATGTGACCGACATACAATCCAGCCGTCCCAGCACTCGTTCTACCCATGACCAGGACACACAAAGTATGAAGAAAATATGAAACGACAAATGCAAGTGTTTCTGACAACCTTCACAAAGAAAAGTGAATTTTCTTTCATATTTCTGTTGAGGTCTACAGCGTAAAGTACGAGGACATTTCAGATAAATTTGTACTGAGAGAGAGTAGATTTTCAGTTTCATAAACTCATGTCTGTGCTAACTTCTACGACGTACAGTCAGTTCCACAAGAAAGTGTACGCCATAATTTTAAATGTGATGTCCGCAGCGACTTCTCTGGTAGTGTCTGTTGGTCCATCGTTGACAGGGGACATCGGCTGGTTAAGTAACTGTCAGTGTCAATGAAATTCACCAACAGCCGTGTAACTTCAGATATAATTTCATTTTATTGTGAAAGCTATCAGTTTCAGCATTTCATTATGCCATCTTCAGGGCCCTGGTGCATCTATCCAAATAAACGAAAATGTTACATAGAGTCATAAATCTCTGGATATCGTGAATTCAGTCGTTGTGCTTCATTCGAAGACTTGGATAGATGCATATGGGGCCTGAAGATAGCGTAATGAAATTCTGATACTAGTAGCCTTCACAATAAAATAAAATAATATCTTAAGTTGCACGCCTATTTGTGAATTTCATTGGCACTGAAAATCTCCGGTAACGGTCTCGAATCTGTAATCATTTCGCTTTTGCACAGTGTTTAATATGTCACGGCTGCAAAATACTAACACGAATTCTTTACAGACTAATGGACAAAATGGGAGAAGCCCACCTCGGGGAAGGATCAGTTTGGATTTAGTAGAAATGTAGGAACACGTGACGCAATACTGACTTATCTTAGAAGATAGATTAAGAAAAGGCAAACCTACGTTTGTAGCATTTGTAGACTTAGAGAAGGTTTTTGAAAAAGTTGATTGGAAAACTCTCTTTCAAATTCTAAACATGACAAGGATCAGATACAGGGAGCGAAAGGCTATTTACAATTTGTGCAGAAACCAGATGGCAGTTATAAGAGTCGAAGGACATGAAAGGGTAGCAGTGGTTGGGAAGGGAGTGAGACAGAGTTGTAGCCTATCCCCGATGTCATTCAATCTGTATATTGAGCAAGCAGTAAAGGAAACAAAAGAAAAATCCGCAGTAGCTACTAAAATCGATGGAGAAGAAATAAAAACGTTGAGGTTTTCCGATGACACTGTAATTCTGTCAGAGACAGCAAAGGACTTGGAAGAGCAGTTGAACGGAATGGGCAGTGTCTTGAAAGGAGGGTATAAGATGAACATCAACAAATTCAAAACGAGGATAATGTAATGTAGTCTAATTAAATCTGGTGCTGCAGAGGGAATTAGATTAGGAAATGAGACGCTTAAAGTAGTAGATTAATTTAGCTATTTGGGGACCAAAATAACTGATGATGGTGGAAGTAGAGAGGATATAAAATGTTGACTGGCAACCGCAGGGAAAGCGTTTCTGAAGAAGAGAAATTTGTTAACATCGAGTATAGATTTAAGTGTCAGGAAGTATTTTCTCGAAGTATGTGTATGGACTGTAGCCATGAAGAGAAGTGAAACGTGGACTGCATCAAACCAATCTCTGGACTGAAGACCATAACAACAACAACAACATAGATAAACAATGTGAGAGTTGAATATTTTGTTTTGTCGGTTGTAGTTTAAAATGAATGTAAAATATCTGAAGCGTCCCTTATTTATTTATTTATAAAAATGCCTTCTGAGGTCCGTTAACAAGCTATTTTGTTCGAATGAGACAAACTGGGTGCTTCATGAGCATAATGATCGAAACATCGCACCCGTCTTGTACAGTGTGGAAACACGACAGTGAGGTATCCAGGACGGACAGGCCTGCAGTGTCTCCGGAAGAAAAGCCGATCTCAAATGTTTGGCCACGTGTTAACAAGAAGCTTAAAGGGAAAGCCAATATATACTTTGAAGCAGCTGGCATACAAAACCAGGACGATATGAAGATAGTTACCGAGAGAATATGCAGAAAATCTCATGAAAAGAGTGCCAAAAAGGTGCCAAGCTATAACCGATAATGGTTCCGATTAGATTAACTATTCGATAATTGTGCAGTGGTAATAACATGTATTTTCATGTAAACGTATATTTGTAATAGCGTTTTTAATTTAATTTCGTACAGATAACGGCGTACACTTTCTTGTGGAACCGATTGTAATACACTTTAACCGACGTGTATTCGTATCTAAAGGAATACAGAAATGGCGTTCGCAAGCACGAATGAACGACTACTAAGGTCATTGCACAGTGATTACTTACTCAGTATTACCTTTCCTACATTGATTCTACATTAAGATACATTCCTCATGATCGGAAGAATTTGGCTGATACCTTAGTGGAGTCAGTGGGAAAAAAAGCCAGACATATTAACCTGAAGCTGGCAGCTACCGAAGAGAAACATTTACTTCTTTTCTATAAAATAATTTCTACCGTTCCTTTTCTCTAACGTCATCACAACTTCGATCACCGCAATAACAAATTGTTAGAAGTGAACTGCTTTTCCGCGCGAAAGCTGCGGTCGCAGGTTCGAATCCTGCCTCGGGCATGGAGCTATGTGATGTCCTTAGGTTTGTTAGGTTTAAGCAGGTCTAAGTTCTAGGGGACTGATGACCTCAAATGTTAAGTCCCATAGTGCTCAGAGCCTTTTAAACCATTTGAACTGCGTCTAAAACACAGGAGATATTTGTGGTAGAACAGTACCGAAATGCCTTAGTCGTACACGTATGCGTATCGTGTGAGGCACTTCCTGGAACGCTCAATACAACAAGGTCACGGCTGCTTACTTACGTAATTTGCTCTCTGACCGGCGCAGAGGGAGGGAGACAATGTACATTTAATGCCTTGTTGACACGGACGTCATTAGGAGAGGTGTACCAGTTCACTTGGTCGAGGTCGGTAGCAGATATCAGTCGTGATCCTGTTGAAGAAAACATCCTGGTATTCGCTTGAACTTGTATTGCGCAGTCACATAGTACCAGACCAGCATTAGAACGTTTGTCTCGGAGATTTCACACCTCGTCTGAAGTTACGTATTCTAAGAAATGAAAAAAAAAAAAAATGAGCTACGTGTCCTAAGCAACTGGTCAACTGAGCCACGAAGTAGTAAAATAATATTTTTTTGGAATGGCGATCTACGGTCCATCACGCGGCGTCATTTGTCAGCTAATTAATCGCATGTCTCGTCCATCATATTTCATATTGCGACAACTTGTGAAATGTGCGAGTAGGGTTACAAATAAAAAGCTCTCTGATCTTCGTCATGATAGCGGTATGTTATCTCATGCCCTGTATTGTACACTGCATGGCTGCAGATCTTTGATTTTAGGTGCACCTGCCCTTGAATCGTCAAGTTATGCAATCGAAGGTATGCAAAAGTATGCGCAATGTGTAGAAATTCTCCTGCGAGAATGACTCGACGGAGAAAACTGAGTACGATGAATGGGAATAACTACAGGGGCACACAGCATCTGGCATTCATTCAGAGGGAGTAAGTAAAAGTTTCACGTACACCGTTCGTTATTATTGCGAACTAGAAACAATTGGGTAACACCGAAGCTAATCATTGCTGTGGCATGCGAGATAAATTAACTACCAGGGAACAAAATATCGAACTCTGGTCTATGGGATCGCTAATGAGTCAGGGAAGAAAGAGGACTTGCGTTGTCAATCATGTAGGAGGGCCTGTGACGGGATGATCCAAAGGTGGAGGCAGTATGATTCAGGTTTCAATGTCCTACAGCCATTGAACACTGATCACGAAAACAAATCGGTTTCGTATTCTAAGAAACCAGAAAAACAAATGAGTTACGTGTTCTAAGCAACTGGCCAACTGATCCGCGAAGTAGTAAAATAAGATTTTTTGGAATGGCGATCTACGGTCCATCATGCGGCGTCAGTCGTCAGCTAGTTAATTGCATGTCTCGTCCATCATATTTCATATTGCGACAACTTGTGAAATGTGCGAGTACGGTTACAAATAAAATATGACTACAAGCTTATCGTTTACATAATTTGAGCTTTACTTTAATTTTGATTCACAGGTACGAAAATAAAAGTGTGTGTGGGTGTGGACGGGAGGGGGGAGGGGGGGGGGGGGCACACGTGCACCGGCTAGTGAGTGAGTCAGCGTTTCCAGCAAACCAATCTAAGAAGAGTGCTCTGGAGGTAAAGCACCTCTAGCACTCTTATATGAAGCGATGGAGGCGGTAAAGTGATTACAAGTGAAGTATAAGGTTAGAACGCTTGGAACAATTTCTACCAAACACGGCACTTGTATAACTTAGTGTACGAAATACAGGATTATTAAAAATGATTGAAGCGATTTCACAGCTCTACAATAACTTTATTATTTGAGATATTTTCACAATGCTTTGCACACACATACAAAAACTCAAAAAGTTTTTTTAGGCATTCACAAATGTTCGATATGTGCCCCTTTAGTGATTCGGCAGACATCAAGCCGATAATGAAGTTCCTCCCACACGCGGCGCAGCATGTCCCCATCAATGAGTTCGAAAGCGTTGTTGATGCGAGCTCGCAGTTCTGGCACGTTTCTTGGTAGAGGAGGTTTAAACACTGAATCTTTCACATAACCCCACAGAAAGAAATCGCATGGGGTTAAGTCGGGAGAGCGTGGAGGCCATGACATGAATTGCTGATCATGATCTCCACCACGAACGATCCATCGGTTTTCCAATCTCCTGTTTAAGAAATGCCGAACATCATGATGGAAGTGCGGTGGAGCACCATCCTGTTGAAAGATGAAGTCGGCGCTGTCGGTCTCCAGTTGTGGCATGAGCCAATTTTCCAGCATGTACAGATACACGTGTCCTGTAACGTTTTTTTCGCAGAAGAAAAAGGGGCCGTAAACTTTAAACCGTGAGATTGCACAAAACACGTTAACTTTGGGTGAACTGCGAATTTGCTGCACGAATGCGTGAGGATTCTCTACCACCCAGATTCGCACATTGTGTCTGTTCACTTCACCATTAAGAAAAAATGTTGCTTCATCACTGAAAACAAGTTTCGCACTGAACGCATCCTCTTCCATGAGCTGTTGCAACCGCGCCGAAAATTCAAAGCGTTTGACTTTGTCATCGGGTGTCAGGGCTTGTAGCAATTGTAAACGGTAAGGCTTTTGCTTTAGCCTTTTCCGTAAGATTTTCCAAACCGTCAGCTGTGGTACGTTTAGCTCCCTGCTTGCTTTATTCGTCGACTTCCGCGGGCTACGCGTGAAACTTGCCCGCACGCGTTCAACCGTTTCTTCGCTCACTGCAGGCCGACCCGTTGATTTACCCTTACAGAGGCATCCAGAAGCTTTAAACTGCGCATACCATCGCCGAATGGAGTTAGCAGTTGGTGGATCTTTGTTAAACTTCGTCCTGAAGTGTGGTTGCACTGTTATGACTGACATTTCAAGCACGACATGCGCTTTCTCGGCTCCTGTCGCCATTTTGTCTCACTGCGCTCTCGAGCGCTCTGGCGGCAGAAACCTGAAGTGCGGCTTCAGCCGAACAAAACTTTATGAGTTTTTCTACATATCTATAGTGTGTCGTGACCATATGTCAATGAATGGAGCTACAGTGAATTTATGAAATCGCTTCAATCATTTGTAATAGCCCTGTATATACTCTTGGTTTAAAATAACCCGAACTACGCCAGGGGACGAGATAGGAGCGTGAATACGGTGACACGTAAAAATAATCAAAAAAGAATGACATCGCTATCGACTCCACTCACCCGGATAGCCGTGCGCGTTACAATCCGGATCCCAGGACGGGGAGGCGAGCCGGCCCCAGTCCGAATTGACACGGTGGCTTGAAGGAGAGGGCCAGTGAGCCGGCAAGCCTAGTTTTTAGGCGGTTTCCCACATCCCAATAGATAAATAAAGGGCTGGTATCCACCTACGGTCTCAGATACACGCTACGCAAACATTTGTCCTCTAACTTGCACATGTAATTTATTTTTTACATAGATGTATGGGGTACCCTAAATATGTCTTGGAGGATAAATAGCTGACTGATGACCTCAGATGTTTAGTCTTCTTAAATCAGTAATCAGCAGTAGCAACTATCGAATCTATAATTTTCTGCGTCTGTGGGATAATTGTCAGCAGCCCAGATAACCTTCAACCACTATGGCTCCAGTTGTCAGTAAGAACGAATTATACGTAAAATATAATTCCACTGTGAGACTATGGCATGCCGTTTTCTTCTTTATGCCTATATTACGTTAGATAGGGAAAGAACTAAATTATGTTCATAACGTGAAAACGAACTTAAATTCCGTAGATGGTTTTAATCGTATAAATACAGTACACGAGCTGTATAACGAAATTTTCTATGAATTCATTCTACATTAATTTAACCCAAAACTTGATTATATACAATAAATTTAGAACCTCTGGAAGTGCAAAAGTAAGGAGGACCTTGGGGAACCCACTTTTGGGCTAGGAAGGTAGAGTTTCCTCTGGGAGAAGCTGTCTCCACCTTGTTCGGTCGTGGGCCGTAACTTGATGAAGATTCACAGCCCTCAGGTCGTTGTGCGGAGGTTCGGCCCGTCGCTGCCCTGGCCCTCTGGGGCCCTTTCCCAAGATATCCACTGTGTGTGCTGCCTTTGCAGTAGTGTCTTTCTCTGCTAGCAGAGCTCGCAGACGGCTTTGCCACATTTTCCTCTGGATTGGAGTGAATCCGTAACGTTTCCTGATAGGTCGTTCTAAACGCCATCCAGCCGAGTGACGCCACCTGTCCATCTGAGCACCTTACTCTCCATGCCGCCCAATCGTCGTTCTGCTTGTTTTGTAGCTGGACAACGCTCGGTGCCATAGAGAGCAACCGGACGGATGACAAACTGGTAGACGTTTGACTTCCGACGATCGCAGGTGACGCCTGCTGTCGTTCGCCATTTCATCCAGCTGCCTGTGCCCTTGCGCTGACCTCGTCTGTACGTTGGCCATCGCTAGAGATTGCAGACCAGAAATACTTTTCCACAGGAACTCACACCCACTGAGTACGTGGTTTGCGACCACGGAGTCCCGAGTGCAGTCTGGTACTGATTCCACTTACTTACGCCATCTTACCTGTCTGCCCATCCTCGGCCTCCTCCCATCCTTCGCCGCCCCCTGTACCATTAGGTCTCGAGGACTAGGGTGCCTTTCGATTTTTCAACCCCTACTTCCCAGGTTGAGTGGTTAATAGCTTGGAAGACATAAGCGGGCAGTCTGTAAATTCTCAACGATGGTAAGGACGGATGAATCATCTTTCATCAACAAAAAAAGTCCTAAATGGCAACTACAGATGGAGACTATCGGTACGGTGCAGTTGGCAGACAAAAAAGTTGCGTCTGTTCTCTATAGGAGCAGTTACAAAAAACGTCTATGCTCCATGTCTGGAGCGGCCTAAATTCAGGCTGGCAGCAGCTTCTATGATGTCATATGAATGGATGGTCTGTGTTATTTCGGACATATCCGAAAGAAAAGAAAGAACAGACACCACGCAGAAACCGCAGCTGTGAAACATTAAACGTAAATTAAAGGTGGATCGCTGCTGTCAGCTGCAGAAGAACACTACGACGATAGGTGGCTCTCGATGGAAATGTCAAGCGTGTCGAGATAGTCCGCCCAAATGCGACAACGCCGTGTCACGTATGGTGCAGTGTTTAACGCACCTGCCTAGTAAGCAGGAAGCCAGGGGTTCGAATCCCGATCCGGTGTACATTTCCGCTCATTGTCGCTAATTCAGCGTAATGTCTCACTGGAGCTGACTAGTGATCGCCCTTTAATTTACGATTCTATAGTACTTGGAAACAGGTTTTGTGACAATCGGGTCGTAAAACCGCTGTGACAACGTTATCGAAATGAAACTTGACACCATTGCAACGAATAAATATATTGTTAGCGCCGACGAATCAGTGACTGAACCATAGCTAGTTGCCAGTCTGGCATCCGAAGCACTAAAAAATGGACGTCGTTGATCGGCTAGAGGATAATACCAGTTGACATAATTAAAGGGAAAAAAAAGACAGTTCTGTATAGGATAAAATTCGATAACGCCAATATGGAATCGCGCTCATGGAAACCGATGTTTTCTCGAAAATAGTTTCAGCGAGATTTAGTCGTCAACTTAAAGAATGAGATTTTCACTCTGCAGCGGAATGTGCGCTGATATGAAACTTCCTGGCAGATTAAAACTGTGTGCCGGACCGAGACTCGAACTCGGGACCTTTGCCTTTGGTAGAGCACTTGCCCGCGTAAGGCAAAGGTCCCGAGTTCGAGTCTAGGTCCGGCACACAGTTTTAATCTGCCAGCAAGTTTCATAACAGCGCACACGCCGCTGCAGAGTGAAAATCACATTCTGGAAACATCCCCCAGGCTGTGGCTAAGCCATGTCTCCGCAGTATCCTTTCTTTCAGGAGTTCTAGTTCTGCAAGGTTCGCAGAAGAGCTTCTATAAAGTTTGGAAGGTAGAAGACGAGGTACTGGCAGAAGTAAAGCTGTGAGGACGGGACGTGAGTCGTGCTTGGGTAGCTCAGATGGTAGAGCAATTGCCCGCGAAAGGCAAAGGTCCCGAGTTCTAGTCTCGGTCCGGCACACAGTTTTAATCCGCCAGGAAGTGCCAACTTAAAGGTCTACGAAAGGATATACCACAAGGTGACTCGAAGGGTATGTTAGAAGGCGACTCGAAGGTTAGCGCAAAAACTGAAGCAGCTCATACAGCTGGAATAAGAACTGGTCTTGGAAGTAACCACGAGCTTTGAAATTTGAGGGAGAAAAATGACAATCAATGCACACATCCCGTAAGTTCAGCAAAGGTAGTATTCTGTTTACTCTGCACTGTTACACGTAACAGACGGCGGTGTTCGGATTGGCGACCAACACATACAGTACAAGCATAACGTGTTCTTAGAAAACTCTGGCGCACTCTACCAAATACATAAGGGATCCCATAAACCTCATTAGACGTTACAAGCATTCTGGAGTGTTTCCTGGTCGGGATCTGTGTCACGTACACGAGGCTTTTTTTCTTTTTTTTTTTTGTCTGCTGACTGGTTTGATGCGGCCCGCCACGAATTCCTTTCCTGTGCTAACCTCTTCATCTCAGAGTAGCACTTGCAACTTACGTCCTCAATTATTTGCTTGACGTATTCCAATCTCTGTCTTCCTCTACGGTTTTTGCCCTCTACAGCTCCCTCTAGTACCATGGAAGTCATTCCTTCACGTATTAGCAGATGTCCTATCATCCTGTCCCTTCTCCTTGTCAGTGTTTTCCACATATTCCTTTCCTCTCCGATTCTGCGTAGAAACTCCTCATTCCTTACCTTATCAGTCCACCTAATTTTCCTTCTATAGCACCACATCTCAAATGCTTCGATTTTCTTCTGTTCCGGTTTTACCACACTCCATGTTTCACTACCATACAATGCTGTACTCCAGACGTACATCCTCAGAAATTTCTTCCTCAAATTAAGGCCGGTATTTGATATTAGTAGACTTCTCTTGGACAGAAATGCCTTTTTTGCCATAGCGAGTCTGCTTTTGATGTCCTCCTTGCTCCGTCCGTCATTGGTTATTTTACTGCCTAGGTAGCAGAATTCCTTAACTTCATTGACTTCGTGACCATCAATCCTGATGTTAAGTTTCTCGCTGTTCTCATTTCTACTACTTCTCATTAACTTCGTCTTTCTTCGATGTACTCTCAAACCATACTGTGTACTCATTAGACTGTTCATTCCGTTCTGCAGATCATTTAATTCTTCTTCACTTTCACTCGGGATAGCAATGTCATCAGCGAATCGTATCATTGATATCCTTTCGCCTTGTATTTTTAATTCCACTCCTGAACCTTTCTTTTATTTCCATCATTGCTTCCTCGATGTACAGATTGAAGAGTAGGGGCGAAAGGCTAAAGCCTTGTCTTACACCCTTCTTAATACGAGCACTTCGTTCTTGATCGTCTACTCTTATTATTCCCTCTTGGTTGTTGTACAAATTGTATATGAACCGTCTCTCCCTATAGCTTACCCCTACTTTTTTCAGAATCTCGAACAGCTTGCACCATTTTATATTGTCGAACGCTTTTTCCAGGTCGACAAATCCTATGAAAGTGTCTTGATTTGTCTTTAGCCTTGCTTCCATTATTAGCCGTAACGTCAGAATTGCCTCTCTCGTCCCTTTACTTTTCCTAAAGCCAAACTGATCGTCACCTAGCGCATTCTCAATTTTCTTTTCCATTCTTCTGTATATTATTCTTGTAAGCAGCTTCGATGCATAAGCTGTTAAGCTGATTGTGCGATAATTCTCGTACTTGTCAGCTCTTGCCGTCTTCGGAATTGTGTGGATGATGCTTTTCCGAAATTCAGATGGTACATCGCCAGACTCATATATTCTACACACCAACGTGAATAGTCGTTTTGTTGCCACTTCCCCCAATGATTTTAGAAATTCTGATGGAATGTTATCTATCCCTTCTGCCTTATTTGACCGTAAGTCCTCCAAAGCTCTTTTAAATTCCGATTCTAATACTGGATCCCTTCTCTCTTCTAAATCGACTCCTGTTTCTTCCTCTATCACATCAGACAAATCTTCACCCTCATAGAGGCTTTCAATGTATTCTTTCCACCTATCTGCTCTGTCATCTGCATTTAACAGTGGAATTCCCGTTGCACTCTTAATGTTACCACCGTTGCTTTTAATGTCACCAAAGGTTGTTTTGACTTTCCTGTATGCTGAGTCTGTCCTTCCGACAATCACATCTTTTTCGATGTCTTCATATTTTTCCTGCAGCCATTTCGTCTTAGCTTCCCAGCACTTCCTATTTATTTCATTCCTCAGCGACTTGTATTTCTGTATTCCTGATTTTCACGGAACATGTTTGTACTTCCTCCTTTCATCAATCAGCTGAAGTATTTCTTCTGTTACCCATGGTTTCTTCGCAGCTACCTTCTTTGTACCTATGTTTTCCTTCCCAACTTTTGTGATGGCCCTTTTTAGAGATGTCCATTCCTATTCAACTGTACTGCCTACTGCGCTATTCCTTATTGCTGTATCTATAGCGTTGGAAAACTTCAAACGTATCTCGTCATTCCTTAGTACATCCGTATCCCACTTCTTTGCGTATTGATTCTTCCTGACTAAAGTCTTGAACTTCAGCCTACTCTTCATCACTACTATATTGTGATCTGAGTCTATATCTGCTCCTGGGTACGCCTTACAATCCAGTATCTGATTTCGGAATCTCTGTCTGACCATGATGTAATCTAATTGAAATCTTCCCGTATCTCCCGGCCTTTTCCAAGTATACCTCCTCCTCTTGTGATTCTTGAACAGGGTATTCGCTATTACTAGCTGAAACTTGTTACAGAACTCAATTAGTCTTTCTCCTCTTTCATTCCTTGTCCCAAGCCCATATTCTCCTGTAACCTTTTCTTCTACTCCTTCCCCTACAACTGCATTCCAGTCGCCCATGACTATTAGATTTTCGTCCCCCTTTACATACTGCATTACCCTTTCAATATCCTCATACACTTTCTCTACCTGTTCATATTCAGCTTGCGACGTCGGCACGTATACCTGAACTATCGTTGTCGGTGTTGTTCTGCTGTCGATTCTGATTAGAACAACCCGGTCACTGGACTGTTCACAGTAACACACCCTCTGCCCTACCTTCCTATTCATAACGAATCCTACACCTGTTATACCATTTTCTGCTGCTGTTGATATTACCCGATACCCATCTGACCAGAAATCCTTGTCTTCCTTCCACTTCACTTCACTGACCCCTACTATATCTAGATTGAGCCTTTGCATTTCCCTTTTCAGATTTTCTAGTTTCCCTACCACGTTCAAGCTTCTAAAATTCCACGCCCCGACTCGTAGAACGTTATCCTTTCGTTGATTATTCAATCTTTTTCTCATGGTAACCTCCCCCTTGGCAGTCCCCTCCCGGAGATCCGAATGGGGGATTATTCCGGAATCTTTTGCCAATGGAGAGATCATCATGACACTTCTTCAATTACAGGCCACATGTTCTGTGGATACACGTTACGTGTCTTTAATGCAATGGTTTCCATTGCCTTCTGCATCTTCATGTCGTTGATCATTGCTGATTCTTCCGCCTTTAGGGGCAGTTTCCCACCCCTAGGACAAGAGAGTGCCCTGAACCTCTATCCGCTCCTCCGCCCTCTTTGACAAGGCCGTTGGCAGAATGAGGCTAACTTCTTATGCCGGAAGTCATCGGCCGCCAATGCTGATTCTTTATCAAAATGTAGGCAGTGGCGGGGATCGAACCCGGGACCGAAGACGTTTTTATTATGAATCAAAGACGCTACCCCTAGACCACGGGTGGTACAGGCTTTTGATATTACCCCTCAAAAAAATTTAAAAAAATAAAAGAAAAGAAACAGAGGGCTCCGACCAGTAGCGTGTAACATGACGGTGTTTACCGTAAGTGTATCGCTGTGCCGCGAGACCCTTGGAAAAGTGAAGGCACGAATGCGAAGAGTTCGCTCGGACATGCATGGAGAACCCTCTCGTTCAACATCACAATGCTAGACCACACACGACCGGTCCGACATCGGCAACTGTCCCACGCCTTGAGTTCTCCGGTATCGGTCGTCCACCACATCGTACCGGCTTAGTTCCGTACTACTTTCATCTGTTCCCAAAACTTAAAAAACGCCTTCGAGGTCATCACGTTGCTAGTGATGAAGCGGCCCAGAGCAGAGGTGAGGTTGTGACTTCGTCAACAAACATTCTGCAGTGAGCGTTATCGACAACCTGGTGTCTCACTGAGAGTAATGTGTTCGCCGCCAGAGTGACTAGGTCTGCTGAGAAATAAGTCTGTGGAGATGAACAATAAAGATCTAGAAAGTTAATAAAGTTTGTTTATTTAAAAAGCTTTTAGACTTTTCACTTACAAAATTAGGAGGCATTCCTTTGCAGCAAGCTCTCGTATTTACGCAGAAAAGTGAGCAGATGCTTCGTCTAGTTGCATCTAAACGTACGAGTACATACACAGAAACAGTACATTACCTTTCCTGAACTTAAGGCGTGTGTGCATTGATTTTACTTGATGCTCCTCACATTCCAAAGCTTTCAACGCCTCAGCATTACTTCCAAGATAGTAAGTTTCTGTCCAAAAGTCGTTGTATTTGTATTTCGACTCCTTTATCAGCTGCATGAATTTGTGGGCAACGTTTTCAATCACCGTCCATTACAGTAAGTTGCGAGGTACGTACACTACTGGCCATTAAAATTGCTACACCACGAAGATGACGTGCTACAGACGCGAAATTTAACCGACAGGAAGAAGATGTTGTGATATGCAAATAATTACCTTTTCAGAGCATTCACACAAGGCTGGCGCCGGTGGCGACACCTACAACGTGCTGACATGAGGAAAATTTCCAGCCGATTTCTCATACGCAAATAGCAGTTGACCGGCGTTGCCTAGTAAAACGTTGTTGTGATGTCTCGTGTGACGCGGAGAAATGCGTACCATCACGTTTCCGACTTTGATAAAGGTCGCATTGAAGCCTATCGCGATTGCGGTTTATCGTATCGCGACATTGCTCCTCGCGTTGGTCGAGGTCCAATGACTGTTACCAGAATATGGAATCGGTGGATTCAGGAGGGTAATACGGAACGCCGTTCTGGATCCCAACGATCTCGTATCACTAGAAGTCGAGATGACAGGCATCTTATCGGCATGACTGTAACGGTTCGTGCAGCCACGTCCCGATCCCTGAGTCAACAGATGGGGATGTTTGAAAGACATCAACCATCAGCATTAACAGGTCGACGACGTTTGCAGCAGCATGGACTATGAGCTCGGAGACAATGGCTGCGGTTACCCTTGACGCTGCATCACAGACAGGAGCGCCTGTGATGGTGTACTCAACGACGAACCTGGGTCCACGAATGGCAAATCGTCATTTTTTCGGATAAATCCAGGTTCTATTTACAGCATCATGATGGTCGCATCCGTGTTTGACGATATCGCGCTGAACGCACATCGGAAGCGTGTATTCGCCATCGCCATACTGGCGTTATCACCCGGCGTGTTGGTATGGGGTGCCATTGGTTACACGTATCCGTCACCTCTTTCCGCATTGACGGCACTTTGAACAGTGGACGTTACATTTCAGATGTGCTACGACCCGTGGCTCTACTCTTCATTCGATCCCTGCGAAACCCTACATTTCAGCAGGATAATGCACGACCGCATGTTGCAGGTCCTGTAGGGGCCCTTCTGGATACAGAAAATGTTCGACTGCTGCCCTGGCCAGCACATTCTTCAGATCTCTCACCAATTGAAAGCGTCTGGTCAATGGTGGCCGAGCAACTGGCTCATCACAATACGCCAGTCACTACTCTTGATGAACTGTGGCATCGTGTTGAAGCTGCATGGGCAGCTGTACATGTACACCCCATTCAAGCTCTGTTTGACTCAATGCCCAGGCGTATCAAGGCCTTTATTACGGCCAGAGGTGGTTGTTCTGGGTACTGATTTCTCAGGATCTATGCACCCAAATTGCGTGAAAATGTAATCACATGTCAGTTCTAGTATAATATATTTGTCCAATGAATACCCGTTTATCGTCTACATTTCTTCTTGGTGTAGCAATTTTAATGGCCAGTAGTGTATTCCCACATCCAGTGCGTAACCCGTCTAATTACCTTCGCATGTTTATTACTTGTCTACAATACAAGGTCACTGAGCTTTACACAAGCACCAGCAGTGTAAACAGTGCCTAGCGTCGGCAGGTAACAGGAAAAGCGCTGCACGTCTCTGAGCCCGAAGCTGTGTGTAGGTCGCATTGCGTGACCTGCTACGTACACGCAGTCAGTCAACATATTGCACAACACAATTAAAAGGTCACTTTTTCTAAACCCCGCAGTTACCTTACGAACTGTTGTTATTGTTGTTGTTGTGGTCTTCAGTCCGAAGACTGATGCAGCTCTCCATGCTACTTTATCCTGAGCAAGCCTCTTCACCTCTGAGTAACTACTGCCACCTACATCCGTCTGAATCTGCTTACTGTATTCATCTCTTGGTCTCCGTCAGCGATTTGTACTCCACAATCTTCCCTCCATAATTAAATTGGTGATCCCTTGATGTCCGCGAATGTGTCCTACAAACCGATCCCTTCTTTCCGTCAGGTTGAACCACAAATTTCCCTCCTCATTAAACATGTAATCTACCCACCTAATCTTCAGCATTCTTCTGTCGCACAACATTTCAACAGCTTCTATTCTCTGGAACCGCGCGACAGCTACGGTCGCAGGTTCGAATCCTGCCTCGGTCATGGATGTGTGTGATGCCCTTAGGTTAGTTAGGTTTAAGTAGTTCTAAGTTCTAGGGGATTGATGACCTCAGAAGTTAAGTAACATAGTGCTCAGAGCCATTTGAATCATTTTTTTTCTATTCTCTTCTTGTCTAAACTACTTGCAGTCCACGTTTCACTTCTATACATGGCTACACTCCACACAAACACTTTCAGGAAGGACTTCCTGACACTTCAATCTACTCGTTAACAAATTTCTCTTCTTCAGAAATGCTTTTCTTACCATTGCCAGTCTGCATTCTATATCCTCCTTACTTCGACCATCATCAGTTATTTTGCTTCCCAAAGAGCAAAACTCATCTACTACTTTAAGTGTCTCATTTCGTACTCTAATTCCCTCAGCATCACTTGATTTAACTGGACTACGAAGTAGAAGTAGAAGTTTGAAATTTGGCTCAAAGCTGCGTACGACCTTCCTCTACAATAGAGAAACCGCGTGGTGCTCCGTGACATCAACATCTGGCTCGGCAGCACTTCAAACAGTAAGGTGTCAGCACATGCGAAAAAAAAAAAACAAAAAACAAAACAAAAAAAAACAAAAAAAAAAGCCACCGCTCAGGATTTCATATAATGTGTAAAGGGTTAATGACTTCGCACTGGTATCAAATTTCACCAAACTTCCACCTGGCGCCACGGTGGACGTCTCAAACGACGGAAAGGTCGTCACATCCCTTGTTACCTACATTTCACCCCTGCTTTCGACGTGTCTTCCATGGAGGTCAGAACTGCGCCGCCGAGCTGTGAAACCTGATGGTTTTGTTATGGTTGGCCGAGGGACACATTTCAATATAACCACCGCTCAGTACTGACACAACGCCTTAGGAGGGCGGCATGAATGGCGTCAATGGGACGCTGATCCCCACACATTTTGCCGCCGGAAACGGTAGTCAATGTCAGTGAGCATCAGTTCGGAGTTCCTGCCAACCACTGACACTCATGGCGGCCACCACCCCCCACCCCCCACCCCCCCGGGGCGATTCAAGCTCTCTCTAAGGACATTGTAGACCTGCACCCCATTGAATGTGATCGCACCCTTTTTTAAAGTAGCGCAACCGCAATTTTTGCTCTGTTGTACATGCTATATCCACTCGGGGCCGTTCGACGAAATCTGAACCTGACTCAAAGCAGCAAAGGGTGTCTATCTTTTTCAGCTCTCCTGTTTCGATCCTCCTGTGGGGAGGAGGGGGGCTTGCAACATTGACACTTGAGTGAGCAGTGTGCTCCCTGCCGCCGTTGGATAAGCAGCTGCAGCAGCAAGTCGTATACTCCTAGCTCACTCATTTGTTACATAGTTTAATTCTTAATTTCTTTGCGTGTTTTTGGTACTTGCATTGTTTAATTCACAAATTTCGGGCGTATTATAGTATTTGAGCGTTGTAGCATCGCGTTTTAGTACCTGAATAGTGTAAAATCGCGTAGTCTCCTTCCGCCGCCGAGAGTGTGTCAGCAGTGCGCAAGTAGCAGCATTACTGCATTTACTAGGCAATCTTGTATTTTAATAACCGTTTAAATTTTGTTAATTTGTTTGCGCTCTCTGTAGATTAGTTCAGACGTTCTTTGCACAACAGTTTTTAGCATGGATAGGGACTGCAACTACTGTGTTCGGATGCAGGCTGAGTTGGCATCCCTTCGCTCCCAGCTTCAGGCAGTGTTGGCTTCGGTCACACAGCTTGAGACTGTTGCCAATGGGCATCACTGTGGGGGTCCGGATGGGGGTTTGTCGGGGACGGCCAGCTCGTCCCACGCATCCCCCGATCGGACTACGGCTGTGGCTGCCCGGGATACTGCCCGCATTGAGGCTGATCCCTCACCTGTGGTAGAGTGGGAGGTCGTCTCAAGGTGTGGCAGGGAGCGAAAGACATTCCGGAGGGCTGAACGGAAGGCCTCTCCAGTTTGTCTGACGAACCGGTTTCAGGCTCTGTCTCAGGCTGATACTGATCTTCGGCCTGACATGGCTGCTTGTCCTGTTCCAGAGGTTGCCCCTCAGTCTGCAAGATCCGGGCGGTCGTAGAGGGTGGGCTTACTGGTAGTTGGGAGCTCCAACGTCAGGCGCGTAATGGGGCCCATTAGGGAAATAGCAGCAAGAGAGGGGAAGAAAACCAATGTGCACTCCGTATGCATACCGGGGGGAGTCATTCCAGATGTGGAAAGGGTCCTTCCGGATGCCATGAAGGGTACAGGGTGCACCCATCTGCAGGTGGTCGCTCATGTCGGCACCAATGATGTGTGTCGCTATGGATCGGAGGAAATCCTCTCTGGCTTCCGGCGGCTATCTGATTTGGTGAAGACTGCCAGTCACGCTAGCGGGATAAAAGCAGAGCTCACCATCTGCAGCATCGTCGACAGGACTGACTGCGGACCTTTGGTACAGAGCCGAGTGGAGGGTCTGAATCAGAGGCTGAGACGGTTCTGCGACCATGTGGGCTGCAGATTCCTCGACTTGCGCCATAGGGTGGTGGGGTTTCGGGTTCCGCTGGATAGGTCAGGAGTCCACTACACGTAACAAGCGGCTACACGGGTAGCAGGGGTTGTGTGGCGTGGGCTGGGCGGTTTTTTAGGTTAGATGGCCTTGGGCAAGTACAGAAAGGGCAACAGCCTCAACGGGTGCGGGGCAAAGTCATGACATGCGGGGACCAAGCAGCAATCGGTATTGTAATTGTCAACTGTCGAAGCTGCGTTGGTAAAGTACCGGAACTTCAAGCGCTGATAGAAAGCACCGAAGCTGAAATCGTTATAGGTACAGAAAGCTGGCTGAACCAGAGATAAATTCTGCCGAAATTTTTACAAAGGTACAGACGGTGTTTAGAAAGGATAGATTGCATGCAACCGGTGGTGGAGTGTTCGTCGCTGTTAGTAGTAGTTTATCCTGTAGTGAGGTGGATAGTTGCTGTGAATTATTATGGGTGGAAGTTACACTCAACAACCGAGCTAGGTTAATAATTGACTCCTTTTACCGACCTCCCGACTCAGCAGCATTAGTGGCAGAACAACTGAGAGAAAATTTGGAATACATTTCACATAAATTTTCTCAGCATGTTATAGTCTTAGGTGGAGATTTCAATTTACCAGATATAGACTGGGACACTCAGATGTTTAGGACAGGTGGTAGGGACAGAGCATCGAGTGACATTATACTGAGTGCACTATCCGAAAATTACCTCGAGCAATTAAACAGAGAACCGACTCGTGGAGATAACATCTTAGACCTACTGATAACAAACATACCCGAACTTTTCGACTCTGTATGTGCAGAACAGGGAATCAGTGATCATAAGGCCGTTGCAGCATCCCTGAATATGGAAGTTAATAGGAATATAAAAAAAGGGAGGAAGGTTTATCTGTTTAGCAAGAGTAATAGAAGGCAGATTTCAGACTACCTAACAGATCAAAACGAAAATTTCTGTTCCGACACTGACAATGTTGAGTGTTTATGGAAAAAGTTCAAGGCAATCGTAAAATGCGTTTTAGACAGGTACGTGCGGAGTAAAACTTTGAGGGACGGGAAAAACCCACCGTGGTACAACAACAAAGTTAGGAAACTACTGCGAAAGCAAAGAGAGCTTCACTCCAAGTTTAAACGCAGCCAAAACCTCTCAGACAAACAGAAGCTAAACGATGTTGAAGTTAGCGTAAGGAGGGCTATGCGTGAAGCGTTCAGTGAATTCGAAAGTAAAATTCTATGTACTGACTTGACAGAAAATCCTAGGAAGTTCTGGTCTTACGTTAAATCAGTAAGTGGCTCGAAACAGCATATCCAGACACTCCGGAACGATGATGGCATTGAAACAGAGGATGACACGCGTAAAGCTGAAATAGTAAACACCTTTTTCCAAAGCTGTTTCACAGAGGAAGACCGCACTGCAGTTCCTTCTCTAAATCCTCGCACAAACGAAAAAATGGCTGACATCGAAATAAGTGTCCAAGGAATAGAAAAGCAACTGGAATCACACAACAGAGGAAAGTCCACTGGACCTGACGGGATACCAATTCGATTCTACACAGAGTACGCGAAAGAACTTGCCCCCCTTCTAACAGCCGTGTACCGCAAGTCTCTAGAGGAACGGAGGGTTCGAAATGATTGGAAAAGAGCACAGGTAGTCCCAGTCTTCAAGAAGGGTCGTCGAGCAGATGCGCAAAACTATAGACCTACATCTCTGACGTCGATCTGTTGTAGAATTTTAGAACATGTTTTTTGCTCGAGTATCATGTCGTTTTTGGAAACCCAGAATCTACTATGTAGGAATCAACATGGTATCCGGAAACAGCGATCGTGTGAGACCCAACTCGCTTTATTTGTTCATGAGACCCAGAAAATATTAGATACAGGCTCCCAGGTAGATGCTATTTTTCTTGACTTCCGGAAGGCGTTCGATATAGTTCCGCACTGTCGCCTGATAAACAAAGTAAGAGCCTACGGAATATCAGACCAGCTGTGTGGCTGGATTGAAGAGTTTTTAGCAAACAGAACACAGCATGTTGTTATCAATGGATAGACGTCTACAGACGTTAAAGTAACCTCTGGCGTGCCACAGGGGAGTGTTATGGGACCATTGCTTTTCACAATATATATAAATGACCTAGTAGATAGTGTCGGAAGTTCCATGCGGCTTTTCGCGGATGATGCTGTAGTATACAGAGAAGTTGCAGCATTAGAAAATTGCAGCGAAATGCAGGAAGATCTGCAGCGGATAGGCATTTGGTGCAGGGAGTGGCAACTGTCCCTTAATATAGACAAATGTAATGTATTGCGAATACATAGAAAGAAGGATCCTTTATTGTATGATTATATGATAGCGGAACAAACACTGGTAGCAGTTACTTCTGTAAAATATCTGGGAGTATGCGTGCGGAACGATTTGAAGTGGAATGATCATATAAAATTAATTGTTGGTAAGGCGGGTACCAGGTTGAGATTCATTGGGAGAGTGCTTAGAAAACGTAGTCCATCAACAAAGGAGGTGGCTTACAAAATACTCGTTCGACCTATACTTGAGTATTGCTCATCAGTGTGGGATCCGTACCAGATCGGGTTGACGGAGGAGATAGAGAAGATCCAAAGAAGAGCGGCGCGTTTCGTCACAGGGTTATTTGGTAACCGTGATAGCGTTACGGAGATGTTTAATAAACTCAAGTGGCAGACTCTGCAAGAGAGGCGCTCTGCATCGCGGTGTAGCTTGCTCGCCAGGTTTCGAGAGGGTGCGTTTCTGGATGAGGTACCGAATATATTGCTTCCCCCTACTTATACCTCCCGAGGAGATCACGAATGTAAAATTAGAGTGATTAGAGCGCGCACGGAGGCTTTCAGACAGTCGTTCTTCCCGCGAACCATACGCGACTGGAACAGGAAAGGGAGGTAATGACAGTGGCACGTAAATTGCCCTCCGCCACACACCGTTGGGTGGCTTGCGGAGTATAAATGTAGAATGTAGAATGTAAAGTACTGCAAAGGGTTCCCAGTTTGGCACCACGCTCAGTGCCACCCGTACACGTTCGTTGAGTACTTTAAAAATGTACCTGTACAGAGACAGCTTGTCACTGATTCCTAGGCGCCACTCTGACAGGCAACTGTTTCGATATCCCTGAGTTGTGTGGCCGTACGTCGCTGAACCGGCGCCTGCTGGCCACACACGAAATCTGAGAGGTGTCGGAAGGGAAAGGTCTGTCACGACAGCACGATAGGCGATTCTTGACAACTGCTTTAGTACTGCAGACCGTAAGAGATCTCTTTTCCTCCTAAATCTGCATATTTTTCACTTTATAACTACAGTCGCGTCGCAGTGAAAATAGGATCTTCTGTTCTCTCCGTAGACATTCCAGCATCCTCATCGGCAAATAAATGATACGTTTTTCTCTATCTTCACTTTATTTACGCATCAGTGAAAGCAGATTTACAATATAAAGCGGTATTATGCCAGTGGTCCGCAGCTTGGACACACCAGCGTACTTGATGGTTGTTAACAGGGCAACCAAAATGTGGGACGTGTAGTTTGTATGCGTGTGCCGCCCCAAAGAGTGTACTGTTTACTCTGAGTGACGACAGCTTTCGTTTTTATCTGGCACGAGAATTAATTACTTACAGAGTGAGGTGAGGCGTTAATTGTGCGAACCGTTGCACGAGCAGTATGCATCCTCCTTTGGCATCTCGTGAAGAATAATTGACCAAGCATAACGATGCCAGTGCAACAATACGAACTCTAACATAGTCTATTTAGTGTACCAAGAAACGAAGTGTAAGAAGAAAGATAATTACAATGCACGCTTCCGCTTTTTGTTTTAACTTAATTGCCCTAACGTCTTTTACTCTGCACACCTTATCTACAGGCATTATTTATATGTACGTGTGCCTTGAGGAGAACAGCACCAATTTTCACTGCGGCACCTCAGAGATCTGGACTTTGTCAAACACACAATGGAAAAGTATATCCAGGTGGTAAAACCATTCAGCCCAATCTTCTTGCACAGTGCTGGAAGCACCTGAGAGAGAGAGAAATGAGAGAGAGAGACAGAGGAAGAATCAAATGAATTTTATCCATAGTGGATGCTGTCGAACTCCGTGACTGTTACTTTATGGGGTGTAGAAAAATATCCGCTACCAGTCACAATTTATTTATTTGTCACACGACCGGTTTCGGGCTTGCGCCCGTCTTCAGGTGTTTATAGATTCATGGACATGTTTATACTGTTGGAGATCACTGTATAAATATAAAAAAATTATTTGCTGGTGACTACACAGATACAAGTTTGACAATTGCTAAGGCTAAGACAAGTACTAAGGCAGCATTTGACGAAATATATATGTACTTACATACAGATGAAGCACCATTATTACAATTATCACCACAGCATAACTGTAATAATGGTGCTTCATCTGTATCCAAGTACATATATATTTCGTCAAATGCTGCCTTACCACTTACAATTGTCCCACTTGTATCTGTGTAGTCACCAGCAAATAATTTTTTTTTATATTTATACAGTGATCTCCAACAGTATAAACATGTCCATGAATGCATAAACACCTGAAGATTGGCGCAAGCCTGAAACCGGTCGTGTGACAAATAAATAACCTTTTATTGTGACTGGTAGCGGATATTTTTCTACACCCCATAAAGGACGAATCGCTCAGGGGTGCCTGAGTGGCTGTAAGAGCATAACCATTGAACGGCAAAGGTCGAGGTTCGACTCCGAGCAGGCAGAATGGTGTAGGACTGGATGTCATTTTAAGTTTCAGACGCAGTTGCAGTAAGCTGTTGCTTAGTAAAAATTCGTTTAATCATTGTTCGTCGTTAATAACTAACGAAGTTTCTGCCAGACTTTCGGTGTTTCATTAGACGTCCGTCAATTCTTTGTCGGCGATCGTTTGATTACAACACCCCGTCTGATTTTCCTTTGTGTTGGTAGACGTCATTGATCATCTTAACTGCACATAAATGTCTCACTGTTCGTTCCAATAGCTTTCTTTCAGGAATTATGATTTTTTTTTACCGCAAACACTGGCGCGGACGCTCCCTAGCTCAAATAGCGAGGTCCCCACTTATCTTGTTATGTGGTACGCTTAACCACAGACTGGTGCGTACATCCGCATAGGTCGACAAACGTATTGTGCACTTCATTAGGAACGTACCCTACTTTTCTGTTCTGGGTTTTATAGTGATGTAAATTTTAGTGATCGATGTTTATGTCTTGTGCATCCTTGATGTTCCTGAAGTTTTGCTTCCGCAGTCCACATTACGTCTCCGTTAAGATTCCACTGGCAGGGTGTCATGATCACCAGAGGTATGGCGCGCCAGTTTTTTCACTTACCTTCGTACCTCATCCACAGGTTTTACGACGGAGAAGTGAATGCCTGTAGCCTCGGTAGGTTCCACAATTGATGAAAAGGAACTGGAATTAATTCTAGTAATCTCGGTTTAGCTGCTGTAATTAGGCACCTGTGCTGGCTCGGCATCCCTTCTCCCATCTCTCCGAGAATTCACCGCTCTCTCTTCGTTTCCATAACGACGCTAGTTCCACTGTCTTTGATTATTTCATGGCAGGCCCCAGTTACGGCTGCTGTCATGATAACGGTTTTCGTTATCCTTGTTACACGGCTGTGATCGGTAATTTCCTCCTCACCGAGTCTTACTTTTGTACCTGCCATTGCCAAACTGATTATTATTGTTATTCCATTGTGGTTGTTCTCTTCTACGTTCGCCAGCATTGTTTTCTTCAAATATAAATTCTAATTCCCGTAATAAGTTTTTGAATTCTACCACGTCCCTACTGCACTTTTCCATTAAGGGCTGCTGACCCTGTAACGTAACTTCTTATAGCACGAGCGGATAATTTTAATGCTGCAAGTTGTATTCAGGTGATTTTTTTCTAAATCATTGCCACATAATGTTTAACGGGGTTCTCGTAACCGGATGACTCGAAATCTTTACACATCGTAATTTTTAGTTTTAGCCTTTCCTGCATAGCCTTGAACCAGTATCTATCCAAGAATGATTCTCTGAAGTCCTCATACGTGTGGCATGTGATAAGAATGCCACTCACCATTTGCTGATACATTTCCTTCGAGGTACCCGCAAGTGAAGAATAATTTAAATCGCACAGGCCAATTTTGTGACAAAAGTACTCGGAATTGAGACAGGCAAATCTTGGGCTGCAAAGAATTCCTACTGTCACGATGCGTCTGAAAATTCTGTACTGAAACTAAGTGTTTGAAATGGAAACCTACAGTCTCTTACGTTACCGTGCCACCATTATGATTACTGTCGTCAGCGTGCGCTGCGGGTTCGTAATTTATTCCAGCATTGCGGTAGATCGACAAGCTGTGTGCACTCCGGCAAAGGTATGCAACTGTTTGCCAAGGACTCAGCAACACCAGTAACTGTCATTTGTGTGGTTTTACCACGCAAATTACCAATGCGCCTTTGCAAGCTCTTCGTGTACTCTTACTGACTTCTACTGTACGCTTCCTGTCGCGTTTTGAAAGCCAATAGGTCGTGTACTTCTTCAGTTTCACCCGCTCGAATTTGATTCGTGACGTTTAATGCTTCCTGCACCTTACGAATTTCTTTTTCTAATATATCTCGTTTGCTTCTCGAAAACTGTTCGTAGCCACACCAAGTTTGGTCACGATGTGTTGTTCTACTTGGTTCATTTTATCCTCGTTGGCTTTAATACGCTGTGTCATGATTCGACTGCCCTTCCTGTAACTTGATAATTGATTTGTGCGCCACAGGAACCTGTCCTGCTAGCAGTTTCACAGCAGACAAAGAATTGTATAGGTCTGCGATAGCTAGCTAGTGATTGTGTACTACGGCGTCGTGGCTGCGGTGACTGATGTTGGTCAGAATTCGTTCTGCACAACGGGTCTGTGCTTACAGAGAGGGCTGGCGGTGGTTGAATCACGACCAATTCTGCCCTACGCTGAAGTAATTTTCCGAAAAATCCTATCTCAGTTTGAGTTAAGTAGGATGACGGTATGCGTCCAGAGCAAATCCAAAGCTTATCTTTACACTTGTGCAAAGTTCAAGATAAAATGGAGAAAAACTTCAAACGGAAGAGTAAAACATATGATCCTGAGTGAAGCTCCTCAACAAACGAACACTTAGAGCCAAAGTTCCCATAACATGGATCAGCAAACAAAAATTTTTCTAAGTGCTTTCCATATTCCGTCATCATAACAAGGAGACTGTCAAATCTTGCAGCTGTGAACAGAGCTAAATCAGTCAAACCCGCATGTTATACAGAAAACTCTCTGCTTGGCAGTGTTGTATGGCATATGGCTGGCCTGCTCTAGATAAGTACCAAGTAGAAGTACCTCATGTCCGTTGCCAGGGCAGCCAGCTATATAGATGCCTGTTACTCTCATGAAAGAAGCAAGCACGAAGAAGGAATTCAGAATTCATAATGCAGAATTCAGAGATCAGAATCAAGATTGACGCCATATTCCCGCGCTGGAAATTACGAAGCTTCGCATTTCCCCACTTTCTATCGTTTCTTGCTTGCCTCTCACAATCGCTGGGCGGAACACGGTCGGAGAGCCTGTATTAAAAAACGAAAAAACATTTCTGTCCAGTCCCGCGTGTTACCGCATTATATGCTTGCTAAGGAAGCGTCCCCTACCGCCCCTCTGACGTCATGGCGTATGAGTCAATGAGCATTTCTCTTTCTACACGTTACTAAAGTCACAGCGTTATCACTCTCGGTTCGGAATAACTACGCTGGTGTCTAAAATTACAGCACCGAACCGCTATATCCCCGTCTTGTGTCTAATTCACAGTATAATCATAGAAACTGTAAACAGATGTCTGTACAATCGTGTTCTGAACGGAAGATGGCATTCCGGTCAGCGGACAACAGCGTCCACGATCACGTCAGGGTACCTATAAAATGGGATAGTGTTTTCCAGGTAGTTCCACATCCACAGCCGCTGTGTATACAGTCACCGACGATGTAGTGTGGCACAAAAAAAAGTCTACCAGGCCATAAGGCCATAGAGGGCCATAAGAAGAATGTAAGCAGGGCAGCCGCAAACCGATGAGGCCGATGGCTTAATGTGGATCGTTCTATTGTTTCTCGAATGTGGCAACCATTTATAGAGACCGGGGCAGGGCCGACCAAGTGTGATATCAGAAAGTAGGACAATTATTTGACTGTAAGAGCATGACAGTACCGCCTTAGAACTGCGCGGCAACTGGCGTCTGACCTCGAAACATCCATTGGACGTATTGCATTGAGGCATACGGTGTACCGACTCTGGCAGTGTGGCCTTTACTGTCGGAGACATGCTATATGCCTACCTTTGACACGTCTTCACAGAAGAGAACGTCTACAGTAGAGTTCAAGCTGGACGGTCAAACTGTGGGCCAATGTTCTTTTCACAGAGAGTCCCGATTTGGTCTGGAGAGTGATTTACGGCAGATTCGCATGTGGAGGGAACATGGAACTCAATTTCGGGACCCAAACATTGAGGAAAGAGACTGATACGGAGGAGGACAAGGCAAACTTTAACCAACACGACCTCCAAATTAAAGTTCTGTGGGGGACTATCAGAGCCCTCTGAAATCCGCACAGGTGTCCGTCAAGGCGATGGCCTCTCACCTCTCCTTTTCAATCTGGTGTTAGATAAGGTAATAAAAGAATGGGAAACATCACAATAGGGGATAACCTTAGGAAACCTACAGATTAAATGCCTGGCTTTTGCAGACGATTTGGCGATTGTCACGAAAGGTATAAAAGAAACAAAAGACGCTATTGAAAAACTTCACGAAATCGCTTCCAAAACTGGACTACAGATCTCTTACGAAAAGACACAGTTTATGAGTACAAAGAAACTCTGATCTCTGAACACAAAGTATGGCACGATTTACAAAACGGCAAACTTCAAATACCTCGATGAAACACTACAAATGAGTGGACATAACAGAGACTCAAACGAAGAAAGAAACACTAAACTGGACAAGGCATACAAAGTAGTGAGGAATCATTACAACTCGAAGTCTATCTCACAAAAAGCCAAATTACGCCTCTACGACACGGTGGTGCTCCGTGAGGCACTGTATGCAGCAGAGACCACACTAATCCGAGGGCATACACGTTTCAGACAACTACAAAAAGTAGAACGGAAGATACTTAGGAAAATATTTGGCGCAACTAACAACAATGGAATATGGATCACGAAACCTACAGAGGAACTATACAAACGTACGGAGACAATCACAGAAAAGATTAGAAAACGCAGACTACAGTTCTATGGATACCTATACAGAATGCCATCACACAGACTGACCAAACAGATCTTTGACTGGGTAACCACTAGAAACAACAAATGGGTGGCAGAGGTAAAAAACGACCTGAACCAACTCAACATAACAGCAGACACAATAGGCGACAGAATAAAATTCAGAAACATCATTAAGAAAAGTAAACTACATGAGATACAATGTGACAAACGAACAGGTGTAAAATGGACTGAAGAAAGCAAGCAAGATCACAGCCGGAAGATGAAAGAAATATGGGCAACCGAAAAGGCAATCAAGATGAAGCCGAAGACACAAAGCCGACAAGAAGCATGGACAGAGGACCGGAAACAGAAACACAGCGAGAATGAGGGAAGTTTGGGCAGCAAGGAAAGCAGCAAAATGAACTGGCCATGTAGTTTAGTCCAAATGCGCTCTTTAAGGGCAAAACACCAATAATAATAATAATAGAATACTGCCTTCTCACCGTGGGTTGCGGAACGCTTCTTCCCCCGGCAGTGCAGTGAAACGGTAACGAGAAAGATTATTTAGAGTTTTCGGCCATTGTATGCATTAGGGGCATTAGGTGCAAAATTGAGCTCTTCACGAGGCCACTAAAGGGCCGTGTGGCCTCTTCTGGAACTGCTCTGTTTGTATCACCGCGTGGTCCTGCCCACACGGCGTTGTCGCCTGGTAGAAGTTGCGATCACATATCTGGAAGCCAAGGGCTTGCCACTGGCGGCCGTCCCGTGTGCTATTTGCTCTCTCCCTCAGCTCTAGCACAGTCTGCTCTGCTGGAGCCAATTTATAGCAACTAAAAGCTGAACTACTATTGTCGTAAGAATTAGAAAGAAGGTTACTGAATAAAAGGATAAGGAGAGTAAGAAGGAGTAAATGTATGCACACTCATTGACTATTCATACTAGTAACATAACAAATTTGCTTAACCTCTCGATTTAATGCTCTGTGAGGCACTCAGAAAGGTAGCTTTAGAGGAATAAAAATATGAAAAACGGTGAGTACATACGACACGTTTTTCAACAGTAAAATTGATTCAGAATGAGATTTTCACTCTGCAGTGGACTGTGCCCTGATATGAAACATCCTATCAGATTAAAACTGTGTCGCGGACCGAGACTCGAACTCGGGACTTTGCCTTTCGCGGGCATGTGCTCTACCATCTTTTTTTCTTTTCTTTTTTTTAATCTCATTTTTTTCGTTTTCGTTCGTTGTATCTGCTCGGAGCGGACGTCGCAAGACACCCGTTTCAGTTCGTCATTGATCTATTAACTCAGTTTTTTTTATTACAGAGGGTAGTTAAGCCGCTGATCGAACACGCTCGTGCCGGCTCATCTGAGCTACCCAAGCGCGACTCACGCCCCGTCCTCACAGCTTCACTTCTGCCAGTACCTGGTCTCCTACCTTCCAAACTTTACAGAAGCTCTCCTGCTAGTTTCGCAGAAGAGCTTCTGTAAAGTTTGGAAGGTAGGAGACCAGGTACTGGCAGAAGTGAAGCTGTAAGGACGGGGCGTGAGTCGTGCTTGGGTAGCTCAGATGGTAGAGCACCTACCCGCGAAAGGCAAAGGTCCCGAGTTCGAATCTCGTTCCGGTACACAGTTTTAATCTGCTAGGAAGTTTAAAAGGGATTATTATTTTATAAATTCAATCTCTTATTAGGAATGACGAAACAACATATTGAAACATTCTCGAGTGACGTAAATAATTACTGATCCATTTCAAAAAACGAAGGCATAAAGAGAAAACACAGTTCAGTGTTATAGAAAACACTTCCATCATTAATTTATTTTTGTTGTTTCCATAGAAAAATCGAACGGTACAAAAGGATGCAAAAACATAAAATGAGTTTAACCAGAAATGGGCTATGTGAGATACTAAAAACACAAGTTGCGTTCCAGGAAATGGGCCGTAATTATTGCATCTTAGATTTATAACTTCTCGTTAAGTTGCTAGTAAACGTCTCCTCGAAACCGGAGTGGATGGACCACTGACTCTGATTCGAGAAGAATAGATAAATGACGCAACTATGGTCTTATTGGACGAAACATTCCAGCATTTAACTGATATTGTTCACGGAGGCCATAGTACACCTATGTCATTCGCTCGGTCGCCAAGACAAAATGGCGTTACTGAAGACGTTCTCTAGCTTAATGAGAGAAGCTTCCAACAGATTTTCCAACATTTCAACCAACAGCCTAGAATGAGTGCAATCCTGGTCGCATCGTTTTTTGTACGTCAGGAAGTGAGTGGAATTTTCCAGCAACTGGTGTCGACACGTCGTATGGTTGCGTCAAATGCAAGAACGCTGTGTACGCGAGAGTATGAGTAAACAGGAAAGCCGCAACTATTTTAGATTCTCGTCACGGTATAATGTGAGTCGCCTGTGATAGTCGTTGTAGCTGACATGCTTAAAGGGTGCAAACAGTTGTGTAATCAATAAACACATAGTAAAAGTAGACGAGAGAAACCATTTAATAGAGTTGATATCACAGTCGTAAACAGTGACACCCAGTTATCTAGTGACAGCAAATCTATAGATATATTAATAAAATCAAAAGGCAAGTATTTTGCTTTCCATTCTGTTATGCACGCACTGCTACGTCCGCGAGCATTGTGAACCTGAGCTGCTCTATTTTCCTACTCGGATTATTGTGATACTCGAAAAACCACGTGATTCCTTTTACATGATGTCGTGAAGCAGTAGAAGTCTTTTTTACAACCTGTCAATAAAAGGAATCCTATAGACGTTTTCCTAAACAAGATGAAGCGACGGAAAAGACACATACTCCTGGTTTATTTATAATTAATGTTTATTATTTATTACAATGATTAATGTTCTTCATACTAACAGACACAACGTAAACCTGAATGTTTTGAGAAGTCAGAAACGTTCATATAAAAGAGTGAAGGGGAGACACGGTTCCTCATTACAACGACACAGTTTCTGACGTCAAAAAATTTTTGCCCAGATAACTTCCCGAAATAAATGATTCGATTGCTGCGACGGTGTCATACAAGTATTTATGCTGTTTCTTACCAAATCCGAAGCACAACTACTTTACTAACCTTATTTTTGTCTTCTTTGAAGATGAGGGCTAAAATAAGTATAGGTGATATTTCTGGTTTAATGTCCATTCGATTACGCGGTCGTAAGGATAAAGGGGGAGACCCAATGAGACAAGATGGAAAATAAACTTGGCGATACCTCTTTTAAGGGAATCCTTCCGGCATTTGTCTTTATCGAGTCAGGAAAAACTACATAAAACCTAAATATGGAGAGAGAGATGTCAACTTGAAACCTGCTCCTTCTAAATTTAACTCCAGTGCGTTCATCAGAGTACGGCTTCGCTCGATATGTTGAAAGATATGTCTGTGAACATGGCGTACGGTAGCTGTTTCAGATGATGTTGGGATGTCCCTACGAACACCCCTGAAGAGTGCTTTCTAATTAAATAAATGATGCAATACGAGGACAACTGATTTTATGACGCTATCTTCTACGTCGATGAAGTTTGTACAACGTTTTCGACGTAATAGTTTTGATGTTTTAAGTGAGATCAAGGATTGTTTCCTAGAAGCTTTTCAGTCCACTGAAAATGTCTTCCAGGCACAAATTTTATTAGATATAGGGATAGGCGGAAGTTTATCGTAGAGGGAACCATATGGGGTCCACAATTTCAACTATCCATACTTCAAACACCTGCCACAACAACTTTCGTAGGCAGAAACATTGCCCAGATGAAGGTTATTTGTATGCCATCCAATCATCTGCTTCATATCCCCCCCCCCCCCCCCACTTGTTGGAGGACACTTGAGCAATATTCAATAAACATGTAATCTACAAGAGCAATACGTTAGAATAATGCGTACTGCATTCCACAAAACTCTGACCATAACTCTTCTTGCAGATGACATCGAATTTACGTTATTAAGGGCAGATCCATTGCCTTCCTTCGACTATCCCAAATGCGTGAAATACTAACTCACAGTAAAAACATAGCTAAAAAATTGCTCTTTGCCTTGTTTCAATCAGGATTCAGTAAATGCGGTAATTATCTTACTCTAGCCTCTCTTAATGCTGGTTTTTGAAGTAAATTGTGGTATACTCCTTCTCTCGATATGTTCATGGCGCAAACCACTCATATACTTTCAACAACTGATAGCCTAACACCACAATGAGCACTTTCTTCATGCTCTCAGCTGGTATTCCAGCTTTATGGCGTCTGTCATATTGGTCGTATTCAAGAGGACATAAGACTCGTTCGAATTCTCCCATCCATTCGTCACCTGTTAGAAACAAACGGTTTTTGTGAAACTACAGTAGCTTTGGATGGTGTGTCGTCGACCATATAATTCCCAAAAGGAAGTCATTTAAGTTTATGTAATTAAACGAAACACACATTACACGACTCTTCTAAAACACCGTGAAATAAAATTATAGAGAAACATTCAATCCAAACCTGATTAGCGTTATTCTACAACATGTAACAAAATACCCAAAACAAATTTTCGTTGGCGCCAACGCCACATCTGTAATGCTGTTTATTTTTCAACTTTTTTTTAGTACTTGCATAGTTTCGTTCTCTATCACATACACTTGGTGACAAATAAACAGTGAGTCTTAAAATAGAAAATTGACAAATAAGTTACAAGTATACAACTGTATCTGGCCTTTATTTTTTTGGTGGAATTTGAAAGGTACCGGTAACGAAAAGTGTTTATTTATCATCACAATAACAGGTATAGCGTTGTCCTTCCGGCAGAATGGAGTGAACTTCAGTCCAGCATCAGACTCAGGTCAATAACCACGCTTTAATTCAATCATTTATACATTCGTAATGAGCTGAAGAGAAATTTTAAGCCGTCAGATTTTGGTAATCTACTGAGTAACACTACACCAGTCACGAAAGATACTTGGTGTTGTTAAAAAAAGTTACGTGAGTACAGCCGATATTTCGACACGTGCTCACCAACTCATTTTCAAGGCACAAATGCAGCAAGAAAGCGCTGTGCAGGGCATGTCCAAAAAGAACACACACGCAATAAAAACACTGGCAACCCCCAAACAACCAAACATGACTGACGTCTGAAGTTGTCGATAGGGAAACGGGTGAGGGGGCATCAACTCTGTCTCTCTATTGTATGATAAGGGAGATAGCCGGATCGTATGCAGAATTTAAGCCAAAATCTCCAGCTCTATTTATAAGGTGATTCGTTAATTTAGTTACAACTAATTTCTTAAAAATACTACCGTAATAACGGGAAGTAAATGCCAAAACCAACGTGTTGTTATATTTCATAGTACGACCGTGAGAAAACAATGTTCTGCAATAGCAAATTTGCTCGGTTGTTGGAAGCCCTGTATGAGTCTTACTCTCAATACATTGGTCCTTCACGGTCCTTATGGTCTGACATGCCACACACCAGCCATAAGCAATCCAAGATCATCATCGTTTCCGGATCCTAAAAGGACCCTAGTCTTAGGTGGCTTTGGAAAAACACATTTCACATCGTATTCCCGCAAATACGACCAGTCTTCTTGGAAATGCTCCCTGCGTAAGGTGCAAAGACTGTTGACTTTGGTGCCACCTCTTTATTATCACCATTCACCCCATCCCGTGTGGTCTATAACGAAACCGCACGTCTGATCTGACTTTCAGTATAGGCATTCTGACGAAAGGTGACTTCGAGATGGTGTAATCCAGAAGACAAGCTTTCAGGTTCTGAAATGGTGGGCCTATGATCCAAGGTACGAAGTACCTCTCCGCATTGAGCCAGATGGTGACAAACATCAGCCTGTAGATATGGCAGAAGGAATTGGCTTCCTACAAACAACCATTCCCAACATATGAAGGAAAGGATGGCAGCCGTCCTTTTCTACGCCGATCGTGAAACGAATATACGTGTGGATTGAATATACATGTTCTAAAAGAATCTAGACGCAACAGAACTGTGTTGATCTCCGAGGGGACAGGAATGGGGATATCGCTGGCCACGGAAATACGTCAGCCTCACACGTACAATGTGTTGACGAGTTCTGTCCTGATGAGAAACGACACAGCGGTACCGTCGCATGAAGGCGTAGGATGTCCATGACGTAGCGTTGAACCATCAGATTTTCCTCGATCACTAACAGCAGCGACCTGGAGTCAATTCCGATGCCTCCCCACACCGTTGCACCAAATGTAGCACCGCTGTGCCCCTCCAGAACTTTATAAGAATGAGACGCATCCTAATATCGCCGCTATACTGGCTGACGATGGCCAGCCGGGTCAGTACAGAAACGTAGTGCGCGCTATTTATCAGCAGTCCATGCTTCGCGGGCACGACACCACGCCAAACGCGCGGTTTGTACGAGGGTTGGAACTTAAATAGTACGAACTATCTGTTCACAACCGATACAAAAGAGTTACGTGTTTGCACCTGTTACTGTCCTTCAGAGTAGTCACCAGCTTTGTGTAGAACCCGTTGCCAGCGGTGTGGAAGGCGTAGTATACCGTTAACAGAGCCTCTTCTGTTGATGGTGCGAATGGAGCGGTCTACTGCCTGTCGAATCTCTGGAACAGTTATGAAGCGAATGCCAGGAAGTGGTTCCTTCATCTTCGGAATCAAATCAAAGTCACATGGACTTAAACCCGGGGAATATGGTGGATGGTACAGTACTTCCCAGTCCCATCGACCGAACAGAGCAGCCACAGCTTGCGCTGTATGTGCCGGCGCATTGTCGTGCAAAATGATGGGTGGGCTGAGCAGAAACTGTCGCTGCTTCTTCCGCAAAACTGGTCGCAGGTGATGCTCCAAAAACGAACATTAATACTGTGCGCTGACGGTCTGCCGTGGAGGAACGTAATGCGTTAGGATAACACCATCACTGTCGTACACGAGAATCACCATAACTTTAGACCGCTCCATTCGCACCGTCAACACAACACGCTCTGCTAACGGTATACTACGCCTTCCACATCGCTGGCAACAGGTTCTACACGACGCTGGTGACTACTTTGAAGGACAGTAACAGGTGCAAACATGTCACACTTTTGTATCGGTTGTGAATAAATAGTTGCCACTGTTTACGTTCCAACCCTGGTAATATGGTGCTAGCGACAGCCTACACATCTGTCGATAATTTCCCAGTGCGGCTGTTGATAGTCGCCAACCAGTGGTGCATAATGACGCAGAATGTTGCTCGGAGTCCATTACTTGCTCTCAGGTTGGAGGTCCAAGTGTTAAGGGCTCACGATGTGTTTCGTGCTGAGTGCGGCCACCCTTTGTTGTTGTGGTCAGACGTGTTCGACCGGACGTTTGACGACAAGTATGGCTACCCTCAAGTTCCTACGCAGTATAACGGTGGACCACTGTGACATCCGAATTTCCCCTGGATCTGGATACTGTCGTACTGAACAAGCCGGCCAAGTGGAGTCCCCACAATGACGCCTCTTTCAAAGTCTGTCCGGTGTCGACAAGGCTGTCTCACGACATTTGTATAACCTACCAGGCCTTGTAACAACACCAAACATGATGAACACCAATGCACTCTGGTGGCCGTTCCACCTATAACAGAAAACTGCAACGCTAATTATTTACATATCTACCCATGGTAGTTTACTTATATTGATACCCGACCATGCCTTATGGGAGCTTCACTTTTTCTTCTCAGGCAGTTCGTTTAGTCGTTACCACGAACGTGGAACGCAACGAATTCCGTGAGGCACGGACTTAATATCGGTAGGTGACCAACGAAATAAGGCGTACCAAAGGAAAAAAGTGAGTTCTCGTACATCCTTTTCAGGGAATATTAACACTTATATTGATTAAAAGTAGGTGAGACGCCCTGCTTGACCCGCAGGACAAGACAGAGAGAATAAATTGTGGAAAGGGGCCAAAATAAGGGGCTGTCATTTACACTCGAACATACAACTTTATTATTTGATCAAACACTGCAAGAGCCCAAAAAAAATTTTTAAACACACAGCTTTAATCTTTGGGACTTAATTACCGGCTGAAAGTCACTTTAATTTAAAAACGGCTGAAGGCCAATAACTTAAAACGCAAGCATAATCAGAAATTTAAAAGGCAAGCCTTATCTTAAAACAGTTCTTTAATTAGGCTGAAGTAAACAAGTTAAACTCAAATCGGCTGAAGGCCGAACACTTAAAACTCCAGAACATTTATTTTTTTAAATACCGAAGTCCTTAGGTAAAACAGTTCTTTAATTTAGGCTGAAGGCCTTAAGAACAAACAACTGCCGGCCGCGGTGGTTAGCGGTTCTAGGCGCGCAGTCCGGAACCGCGCGACTGCTACGGTCGCAGGTTCGAATCCTGCCTCGGGCATGGATGTGTGTGATGTCCTTAGGTTAGTTAGGTTTAAGTAGTTCTAAGTTCTAGGGGACTGATGACCACAGATGTTAAGTCCCATAGTGCTCAGAACCATTTGAACCATTTGAACAAACAACTGAAACTCAAACCGGCTGAAGGTCGAAGACCTAAGAATTCAGTAGGTTGAATTAAACCAGTTAAATTGAAAACGGGTGAAGGCCGAAGACTTAAAAATTAATAATTGTTTTAAAATGCCAAAGGGCTTACGTGAAACAGTACATTAAACTAGGCTGAAGGTCTTAAGAGTAAAACAATTCTAATTTAAAACACAAAACCGGCTAGAAGCCATACAAGTACCAACAACAACAACAAATTAAAATAAATCAGGCAGTACACACAACGGCGCCCAGATGTTCGACGGTCGAGCGGTCTAAGGCGCTGCAGTCATGGACTGTGCGGCTGGTCACGGCGGAGGTTCGAGTCCTCCCTCGGGCATGGGTGTGCGTGTGTGTGTGTGTGTGTGTGTGTGTGTGTGTGTGTGTGTGTGTGTGTGTGTGTGTGTGTCAGGATAATTTACGTTAAGTAGTGTGCAAGCTTAGGCACTGATGACCTTAGCAGTTAAGTCACATAAGATTTCACACACATTTGAACATTTTGTTCGAGGGTCGGCCTGTAATTCAAACACAAATGCTCGCTTAGGAGAGACAGACAGTCGGGCCAACCATTCACGATCCGACGACAACCCAACCGACCGTCAACGGACCCACCGACAAGATAACTTCCACTTCACCCGACCAGGGCACAACAGGGAGTTGAACGGAACAACGTATAAGATATAGGCACCCACAACCAATCATACACGGAGCTGTCATGCTACACACCGTGCTGGGCAGCAACAACAGGATGAGGAAAGCACACTGCCTGAAATTTACATCAACGGTCAGGGCAGGTAACAGGAACGTTAACGGTCACAAGGGAGAAGATTCCGCTGGTGCACTACAGTTCAAATAACCTAATACAGTGAAACTCCACCGGAGGGTGGCTAGAAGTTTGCAACTTGAAAACCATGTTGTTGCTCACGGGAATATCCCAACAGTCGTCAGCGAACTCCAAACGACACAATGTGAACAGGCTTGACTTGCTGGTAGGTGAAATCAAAACTTTCCTGTCCAGGGTCGGTGAGCCACGGACCTCGTAGCAATGGGAACAGCGCCACACTCTCCGACACTGCGTAGAGACCGCCAGTGGGCCCCGCCCAAACTACGCCAACAGACCGACTCGACAGAGCCAGTACGTCGACAACATTTAAAACAACTTCTCAGTCAAAATCACACCGACTACACACAGTTCACGAACACTTGCACGAAGAACTAGACAATGCTAACGTCCCCACTCCAATCATGTGTGTCGGCAACCGTCGGGGGGAGTCTTGGCGGTCCGGACTTCACTGCTGCCACGTCCCGACTGAACTTGTGCCGCATGCCAACTGAAACACTGCCAGGTCCGAACTAACTCACAACACACAACGACCGGGAAGTAATAGCAGTCCAGCAAAGATAAAACGGCAGGGCCTACATCGATAAGCGCTGCTGCTGCCGCTCATGGGCAGGCAAGGCAGCAACTCAGTGACACCAGTAATTGAAATTTAACATAACGAGGTGGCAGTACGGTAAAAACAAGACGTGTGTCGGCAACCGTCGGGGGGAGTCATAGCGGTCCGGACTTCACTGCTGCCACGTCCCGACTGAACTTGTGCCGCATGCCAACTGAAACACTGCCAGGTCCGAACTAACTCACAACACACAACGACCGGGAAGTAATAGCAGTCCAGCAAAGGTAAAACGGCAGGGCCTACATCGATAAGCGCTGCTGCTGCCGCTCATGGGCAGGCAAGGCAGCAACTCAGTGACACCAGTAATTGAAAATTAACATAACGAGGTGGCAGTACGGTAAAAACAAGACGTGTGTCGGCAACCGTCGGGGGGAGTCATGGCGGTCCGGACTTCACTGCTGCCACGTCCCGACTGAACTTGTGCCGCATGCCAACTGAAACACTGCCAGGTCCGAACTAACTCACAACACACAACGACCGGGAAGTAATAGCAGTCCAGCAAAGATAAAACGGCAGGGCCTACATCGATAAGCGCTGCTGCTGCCGCTCATGGGCAGGCAAGGCAGCAACTCAGTGACACCAGTAATTGAAAATTAACATAACGAGGTGGCAGTACGGTAAAAACAAGACGTGTGTCGGCAACCGTCGGGGGGAGTCATAGCGGTCCGGACTTCACTGCTGCCACGTCCCGACTGAACTTGTGCCGCATGCCAACTGAAACACTGCCAGGTCCGAACTAACTCACAACACACAACGACCGGGAAGTAATAGCAGTCCAGCAAAGGTAAAACGGCAGGGCCTACATCGATAAGCGCTGCTGCTGCCGCTCATGGGCAGGCAAGGCAGCAACTCAGTGACACCAGTAATTGAAAATTAACATAACGAGGTGGCAGTACGGTAAAAACAAGACGTGTGTCGGCAACCGTCGGGGGGAGTCATGGCGGTCCGGACTTCACTGCTGCCACGTCCCGACTGAACTTGTGCCGCATGCCAACTGAAACACTGCCAGGTCCGAACTAACTCACAACACACAACGACCGGGAAGTAATAGCAGTCCAGCAAAGATAAAACGGCAGGGCCTACATCGATAAGCGCTGCTGCTGCCGCTCATGGGCAGGCAAGGCAGCAACTCAGTGACACCAGTAATTGAAAATTAACATAACGAGGTGGCAGTACGGTAAAAACAAGACGTGTGTCGGCAACCGTCGGGGGGAGTCATGGCGGTCCAGACTTCACTGCTGCCACGTCCCGACTGAACTTGTGCCGCATGCCAACTGAAACACTGCCAGGTCCGAACTAACTCACAACACACAACGACCGGGAAGTAATAGCAGTCCAGCAAAGATAAAACGGCAGGGCCTACATCGATAAGCGCTGCTGCTGCCGCTCATGGGCAGGCAAGGCAGCAACTCAGTGACACCAGTAATTGAAAATTAACATAACGAGGTGGCAGTACGGTAAAAACAAGACGTGTGTCGGCAACCGTCGGGGGGAGTCATGGCGGTCCGGACTTCACTGCTGCCACGTCCCGACTGAACTTGTGCCGCATGCCAACTGAAACACTGCCAGGTCCGAACTAACTCACAACACACAACGACCGTTAAGTAATAGCAGTCCAGCAAAGATAAAACGGCAGGGCCTACATCGATAAGCGCTGCTGCTGCCGCTCATGGGCAGGCAAGGCAGCAACTCAGTGACACCAGTAATTGAAAATTAACATAACGAGGTGGCAGTACGGTAAAAACAAGACGTGTGTCGGCAACCGTCGGGGGGAGTCATAGCGGTCCGGACTTCACTGCTGCCACGTCCCGACTGAACTTGTGCCGCATGCCAACTGAAACACTGCCAGGTCCGAACTAACTCACAACACACAACGACCGGGAAGTAATAGCACTCCAGCAAAGGTAAAACGGCAGGGCCTACATCGATAAGCGCTGCTGCTGCCGCTCATGGGCAGGCAAGGCAGCAACTCAGTGACACCAGTAATTGAAAATTAACATAACGAGGTGGCAGTACGGTAAAAACAAGACGTGTGTCGGCAACCGTCGGGGGGAGTCATGGCGGTCCGGACTTCACTGCTGCCACGTCCCGACTGAACTTGTGCCGCATGCCAACTGAAACACTGCCAGGTCCGAACTAACTCACAACACACAACGACCGGGAAGTAATAGCAGTCCAGCAAAGATAAAACGGCAGGGCCTACATCGATAAGCGCTGCTGCTGCCGCTCATGGGCAGGCAAGGCAGCAACTCAGTGACACCAGTAATTGAAAATTAACATAACGAGGTGGCAGTACGGTAAAAACAAGACGTGTGTCGGCAACCGTCGGGGGGAGTCATGGCGGTCCAGACTTCACTGCTGCCACGTCCCGACTGAACTTGTGCCGCATGCCAACTGAAACACTGCCAGGTCCGAACTAACTCACAACACACAACGACCGGGAAGTAATAGCAGTCCAGCAAAGATAAAACGGCAGGGCCTACATCGATAAGCGCTGCTGCTGCCGCTCATGGGCAGGCAAGGCAGCAACTCAGTGACACCAGTAATTGAAAATTAACATAACGAGGTGGCAGTACGGTAAAAACAAGACGTGTGTCGGCAACCGTCGGGGGGAGTCATGGCGGTCCGGACTTCACTGCTGCCACGTCCCGACTGAACTTGTGCCGCATGCCAACTGAAACACTGCCAGGTCCGAACTAACTCACAACACACAACGACCGTTAAGTAATAGCAGTCCAGCAAAGATAAAACGGCAGGGCCTACATCGATAAGCGCTGCTGCTGCCGCTCATGGGCAGGCAAGGCAGCAACTCAGTGACACCAGTAATTGAAAATTAACATAACGAGGTGGCAGTACGGTAAAAACAAGACGTGTGTCGGCAACCGTCGGGGGGAGTCATGGCGGTCCGGACTTCACTGCTGCCACGTCCCGACTGAACTTGTGCCGCATGCCAACTGAAACACTGCCAGGTCCGAACTAACTCACAACACACAACGACCGGGAAGTAATAGCAGTCCAGCAAAGATAAAACGGCAGGGCCTACATCGATAAGCGCTGCTGCTGCCGCTCATGGGCAGGCAAGGCAGCAACTCAGTGACACCAGTAATTGAAATTTAACATAACGAGGTGGCAGTACGGTAAAAACAAGACGTGTGTCGGCAACCGTCGGGGGGAGTCATGGCGGTCCGGACTTCACTGCTGCCACGTCCCGACTGAACTTGTGCCGCATGCCAACTGAAACACTGCCAGGTCCGAACTAACTCACAACACACAACGACCGGGATGTAATAGCACTCCAGCAAAGGTAAAACGGCAGGGCCTACATCGATAAGCGCTGCTGCTGCCGCTCATGGGCAGGCAAGGCAGCAACTCAGTGACACCAGTAATTGAAAATTAACATAACGAGGTGGCAGTACGGTAAAAACAAGACGTAAAATAAGAAATGGCACGAACACAAGCCACGCACGGCTCTGTAGGTTTATATTATGTAACTGTGTATCTGCAATTATGGAGTGTGTATTCTTTGCTACTTAAAGGCATTGATTGGTGACAGGAAATATAGAATTTCTTAATATATCTATGAAAAAAGCTAAATGAGCGGTCCAAATAATAAAATTTTATAATATGTGTATGTTTATAAAAAAGCAATGTTTATTGAAAGCTGGTTCATGCTTAGGGCACTTGTATCTGTGATGTGTAAAAGATGTATGGAAGTCCGTCCGCAACGGAACTGGCATGGCGCGATGTAGAAGGTGGTTTTGGCGGTCGAACTGAGCGGCTCCTTGGTGTGAACGGTACGCAGTATGTGGCTAGTCGTAGCACGGTACACTTCGACGGTGCTAAGAGAGGCAATTGGAAGCTGCTTTACAATGGATTTGCCTCGGATGTGGATCTGACTATTATTTGGTATTCTCGGCAAAAAGGAATGGCTCTAATATGGTGAAAATCTGACGCCAAGAAGAGATTTTATAGAACATTCGAACATCAAGAGCCGCGAGTACAGTTAGCCACTGTGTCGCTTGCCATCGAACCTTCGCCACTGTTTTACTAAGCAGGTAATATTGGTCCATTTAATTTGTATGTGCGGTTTTAATAATAATCCAAATGTTATTAATCTGTGTCTTGAACCATATTTCCTATCCTGATCACAAACCTATGCAGGGTCCTCACCTAAGTGCTACTAATACCAAGTATCCTGTTTTAAATGAATAATTCTTGTATACAAATGTTTGATTTTTTTTTTTCAAACGTAAAAGGAACAGTAAAAGTTAAAGGTAAAATCACAAAAGTGAAGCTAAAAGTGAAGCTGGATAGGATTTTGCTGAATTACTCTTAGTTTATTGCAAAGAGGTATTGCAGGAATACAGTGCCAGATAGTGTAAATATCATTGTCTAAAATACCTGCTTCACGGGTGACAAAAAGGGCAAATAAGTTAAGCTCGTTTTAAAAATAGTGTGCTCTTCATTTATATCATTAATGATTCCTTTTTAAAAGTTAATTAAGCTCAGTGTTGATTTTTTTGTCTTGCAAAATGAATTATGAACTACTCCAAGTGAAGTGAAGGATTAGCTTTGTTTGAAGTAGTCTTTTCTGCTGAAATAATCATAGAGCTTGACTAGTGACACTATACTAGTTTATGGGTCCCCGTCATATTCTCCATATATTAGAAAGGTAATTGGACTATTACTGCTGCTAAGGAAACTGATATAAGTAGAGGAGTATAAACAGTGCATTTATGATATTATTTATCTTTATCTGTGTTTTTTTTTTCTTTCATATCGGTTAAGATAGAAGCTCCTCATGTCCAAATTTATTTCTGCACTTCATGCAGTAACATTTCAGTATTGGTTTAATTAATGATCTTGAGTGTAGCTGTTTGTAGCATGTGCTTGGTGCAAATTTGCTTTCTATAATTACCGGTGTGTGCATTATATTAAACTGCTCATACACACAGCTCAGAGAGCCCTGTGTCAGTTCACATCCTGTGTGCTATTCAAACGCAAATATTAATGAAAGTAACTTCAACAACCAATATTCAATTTTTTTAAACATACATTTCCAAATTAATATGCCTAATTGGGCTGGTACCGTTCATTTATTCACTCACATATGATTTTTACCACTTTCATTAACGCCCAAGGTTAAAGTCCGTTTAGTTTTTCTGTTAATTACATATTGCTGTTGTTGTTGTTCTGGTCTTCAGTCCTGAGACTGGTTTGATGCAGCTCTCCATGCTACTCAATCCTGTGCAAGCTTCTTCATCTCCCAGTACCAAAGCAACCCTCCACGCTGCTCTCCAATACTAAATTGGTGATCCCTTGATGCCTCAGAACATGTCCTACCAACCGATCCCTTCTTCTAGTCATGTTGTGCCACAAGCTCCTCTTCTCCCCAATTCTATTCAATTCCTCCTCATTAGTTATGTGATCTACCCATATAATCTTCAGCATTCTTCTGTAGCACCACATTTCGAAAGCTGCTATTCTCTTCTTGTCCAAACTATTTATCGACCATCTTTCACTTCCAAACAAATACTTTCAGAAACGACTTCCTGACACTTACATCTATTCTCGATGTTAACAAATTTCTCTTCTTCAGAAACGCTTTCCTTGCCATTGCCAGTCTACGTTTTATATATTTTCTACTTCGGCCATCATCAGTTAATTTGCTCCCCAAATAGCAAAACTCCTTTACTACTTTGTCTCATTTGCTAATCTGATACACACAGCGTCACCTGACTTAATTCGACTACATTCCATTATCCTCGTTTTGCTTCTGTTGATGTTCATCTTATATCCTCCTTTCAAGACACTGTCCATTCCGTTCAACTGCTCTTCCAAGTCCTTTGCTGTCTCTGACAGAAGTACAACGTCACTGGCGAACCTCAAAGTTTTTATGTCTTCTCCATAGATTTTAATTCCTACCCCGAGTTTGGTTTCCTTTACTACTTGCTCAATATACAGATTGAATACCATCGGCGATAGGCTACAATCCTGTCTCACTCCCCTCCCAACCACTGCTTCCCGTTCAGGCCCCTCGACCCTTATAACGGCCATCTGGTTTCTGTACAAATTGTAAATAGCCTTTAGAACTACTTAAACCTAACCAACCTAAGGACATCACACACATCCATGGCCGAGGCAGGATTCGAACCTGCGACCGTAGCAGTCTCTCGGTTCCGGACTGAAGCGCCTAGAACCGCACGGCCACCGCGGCCGGCTCTAAGATAAGTCGTAGGGTCAATAATGCCTCACGTCTTCCAACATTTCTACGGAGTCCAAGCTAATCTTCCCCAAGGTCGGCTTCTACATATTTTTCCGCTCGTCTGTAAAGAATTCGTGTTAGTATTTTGCACCCGTGACTTATTAATACTAATAGTTCGGTAATTTTCACAACTGTCAACACTTGCTTTGTTTGGGATTGGATTTATTATATTCTTCTTGAAGTCTGAGGATATTTCGCCTGTCTCATACATCATCCTCACTAGATGGTAAAGTTTTGTCAGGTCTGGCTCTCCCAAGGCTATCAGTAGCTCTTATGGAATGTTGCCTACTCCCAGGGCCTTGTTTCAACTTCGGTCTTTCAGTGCTCTGTCAAACTCTTCACGCAGTATCATATGTCCCATTTCGTCTTCATCTACATGCTCTTTCATTTCCATAATATTGTCCTCAAGTACATCGCCCTTGTATACCTTCTGTATACTCCTTCCACATTTCTGCTTTCCCATCTTTGCTTGTAACTGATTTTCCATCTGAGCTCTTGATATTCATATAGGTGGTTGTCTTTTCTCCAAAGGTCTCTTTAGTTTTCCTGTAGGCAGTATCTATCTTACCCCTAGTGATATATACCTTTACATCCTTACGTTTGTCCTCTAGCCATCCCTGCTTAGCCATTTTGCACTTCCTGTCGATCTCATTTTTGAGACGTTTGTATTCCTTTTTGTCTGCTTCATTTACTGCAATTTTGTATTTTCTCCTTTCATCAATTAAATTCAGCATCTCTTCTGTTACCCAAGGATATCTACTAGCCCTCGTCTTTTTACCTACTTGATCCTCTGCTGCCTTCACTATTTCATTCCTCAAAGCTACCCATTCTTCTTCTATTGTATTTCTTTCCCCCTTAAGCTCTCTCTGAAACTCTCTACAACCTCTGGTTCTCTCAGTTTATCCACGTCCCATCTCCTTAAATTCCCACCTTTTTGCTGTCTCTCCAGTTCTACAGTTCATAACCAATAGATGGTTGTCAGAGTCCACATCTGCCCCTGGAAACGTCTTACAATTTAAAACCTGGTTACTAAATCTCTCTCTTACCATTATATAATCTATGTGAAACCTTCCAGTTTCTCCAGGCCTCTTCCATGTACACAACCTTTCTTCATGATTCTTGAAGCAAGTGTTAGATATGATCAAGTTATTCTCTTTGAAAAATTCTACCTGGCGGCTTCCTCTTTCATTCAATACCCCCATTCCAAAATGGTTCAAATGGCTCTGAGCACTATGGGACTCAACTGCTGTGGTCATCAGTCCCCTAGAACTTAGAACTACTTAAACCTAACTAACCTAAGGACATCACACACATCCATGCCCGAGGCAGGATTCGAACCTGCGACCGTAGCAGTCGCACGGTTCCGGACTGCGCGCCTAGAACCGCGAGACCACCGCGGCCGGCACCCCCATTCCATATACACCTACGTTTCCTTCCATTCCTTTCCCTACTAGCGAATTCCAGTCACTCATGAGTATTAAATTTTCGCCTCCAGTCACTATCTGAATAATTTCTTTTATCTCATCATACATTTCATCAATCTCTTCGTCATCTGCGGAGCTAGTTGGCATATCAACTTGTACTACTGTGGTAGGTGTGGGCTACGTATCTATCTTGGCCACAATAATGCGTTCACTATGCTGTTTGTAGTAGCTCAACCGTATTCTTATTTTTTATTCATTATTATACCTATTCATGCATTACCCCTATTTGATTTTGTATTTATAACCCTGTATTCGCCTGACCAGAAGTCTTGCTCCTCCTGCCACCGAACTTCACTAATTCCCACAACATCTAACTTCAACTTATCCATTTCCGTTTTTAAATTTTCTAACCTACCTGCCGATTAAGGGATCTGACATTCCACGTTCCGATCCGTAGAACGCCAGTTTTCTTTCTCCTGATAACGACGTCCTCCTGAGTAGTCCCTGCCCGGAGATCCGAATGGAGGACTAGAAAATAGCAAACCAAATCGAATTACACATTTAGTGTAAATTAATTTAGAGAGTAAACGAATGTTGCGTTTAGGGATTGGTTTGTTGGAGAAATTGTAATGATTTCTTGATGACAGGGCCTGCAGTGCAACATATGTCTTGAAAGGACATTGTATGTGACACTGCAGCATCGCTGCTTAAAAGACAAAAACTATTTAGATAACTTTGTCAACTTAATCGATAAATTCTGAGAGCGGAATTGAGGATACACAAGCCAGAGATACATAAAGACATTATCATCTCCGACCACAAAGTCCGTTCTTACGAAACGTAAAGCGTCTGTGGTGGTAGCTGTGACAAATTACCCTAAATTTTTCACGATTTTACTCCGAAATTACTATTGACAAGGGATTTCAGGTCGATTCCGTATTTCTGTATTTCCAGAAGGCTTTTGACACTGTGTCACAGAAGCGGCTTATAGTGAAATTGCGTGCTTATGGAATATCGTCTCGGTTATGTGACTGGATTTGTGATTTCCTGTCAGAGAGGTCTCGGTAGTAAGTGACGGAAAGTCATAGAGTAAAACAGAAGTGATTGCTGGCGTTCCCTTAGGTACTGCTATAGGCCCTTTGATGTTCCGTATCCATATAAACGATTTGGGAGACAATCTGAGCAGCCGTATTAGGTTATTCGCTGTCGTTTGTCGACAAATAAAGTCATCAGAAGATCAAAACAAATAGAAAAAGGATTTAGAAAAGATACCTGAATTTTGCGAAAATTGGCGATTGACCCTAAATAACGAAAAGTGTGAGGTCATCCACGTGAATGCTAAAAGGAATTCCTTGATCTTCGGTTACACTATAAATCAGCCAAATATAAAGGCCGAAAATTCAACTAAATACCTAGGAACTACAATTACGAACAACTTAAACTGGAAAGAACACATAGAAAATGTTGTGGAGAAGGCTAACCAGAAGACTGCGTTTCATTAGCAGGACACTTAGAAAATGTAACAGATCTGCTAAGGAGACGGCCTACACTACGCTTGTCCGCCCTCTTTTGGAATACTGCTGCGAGGTGTGGGATCCTTACCAGATAGGATTGACGAAGTACATCGAAAAAGTTCAAAGAAGGGCAGCACGTTTTGTATTAGCGCGAAGTGGGGCGAGAGAGTCACTGAAATGATACAGGATTTGGGGTGGACATCATTAAAGCAAAGGCGTTTTTCGTTGCGACGGAATCTTATCACGAAATCCCAATCACCAACTTTCTCCTCCGAACGCGAAGATATTTTGTTGACCGACCTACATAGGGAGAAACGATCACCGCGATAAAATGAGGAAAATCTGAGCTCGTACGGAAAGATGTAGGTATTCGTTCTTTCCGCGTGCTGTGTATAGAGAATTGTGAAGGTGGTTCGATAAACCCACTGCCAGGCACTTAAATGTGATTTGCGAAGTATCCATGTAGATGTAGATGTAAAATGTCACGACCTGCTGTATGAAACCTAACACCATAAACTCGACGTGACACTGAAATTACTTGACTTTCATATGAAATGTAGAAAGAATAATCACACCAGATGTTATTTATACGAAGAACAACGTCCAGATAAGTTGAGAACCAAAGATGGGACACACGTACTTCGCATACCAAAAGATATAACCACTTCTGACCATTGTCTGCTAACCGCGTAAATATAGAACATCTGTGGTGCGAACTGTCAAAACTTTACAGGAAATATTTACAGTATTATACCAAAATATTACATCGCACTTTATAAAACGACACAAAATCTACGTGAAGTCGATATTTTAGAATTTCACGTGAAATATAACGAGAACAGTCGCAAGATGCAGTCGCACCAGACGGTATACATGCGTCAGGACAACGTAGACCTAAAAGTTAACTACAACATGGCTGTTTGTTTAATTGGTGGTAATCAAAATTATGACTGCAGTTTCAGAAATACCTCAATAATTCACGAAGTTCTTCGCTTATTAAAAAAATTAAGTCTAAAATTCCTACAGAACTATAACACATTGTAATCCTCAAACTTTGTATACGCAGGCACTTGAGAAAGGAAATCTTCGGAAACAGCTTTAAGCAGTGGTACTGGAACATTACTTACAAATTATGATGAGTTTATTTCTTGCTGGTGATTTGCAGAGCTCATAACGAGTTTACCGTTCCAAAGACTGCATACGCTGTCCTTGAGTGGCTGTAATTACTCAAATGGTCACTCGAGCCGTCAGAAACCTGTTCGTGGAGCAATTACTGCGGCGTCGAAGAGGTCAGCACTTTACGAACGGTACAGATTACACTATACATAAATACTTCCTACAACGACGAGATCGATAAAACACTGCTCCTAATCTTTCACGGTCTATTCAAAGGTGAAGAAACGTGCTCTGAAGAAACTAGCTTTCAGAACCTCCCACCTGATTAAGTTACCTTTTGGAGTGACACTTTCAGACGAAATGAATAAGACACTGTGTGTTGTGCAGACGTTCACCTTGCGACATAGCCTTGAGTCATAATCATTATTATTATCGTTCGCGAGGTAGAAGTAGACATTAACACACATTGTAAAATTAGTGCTGTCAGTAATTGCAGACCGAGCGCCACCACACGGCAGGTCTAGAGAGACGTACTAGCACTCGCCCCAGTTGTACAGCCGACTTTGCCTGAGATGGGTTACTGATAAATACGCTCTCATTTGCCGAGACGATAGTTAGCCTAGCCTTCAGCAACAATTGCTACGACCTAGCAAGGCGCCATAATCCTTTGCTATATATATTGTGGTTATAACATGTATCATCAAGTGCGATGTTCTACAAATGTGGATTAAAGTTAAGTATTCCAGAAGCTACGTACTTTTCTTTATAGCATTCATTACGTATCCTGTTTCAGACCTCACGCCAGCCTGCGTGAGTTTACGCGCGTGCCTTTCGGCTTCCTCTCATTGTGTCTAGGCTGTCTTGTCTAGACACAACAAGTGCTTTAGGCACAACTTAAATTTACAGCGACCTAACTTACAGAATTATAAGGGCGTCTATCTGCAAATGTTCAGCAACGGATTATGCTAGCTGGACTGAGATGAGTAAAGCACGACCCCTATACGAGGCAGTTATGTTCTTTCCTTGTACCATCAAGAGTGTTACTAGGTCTACAGTTCTGTCAGTAGGCAACTCCCTAGACAGAGAACAACGGGTTCCTGGAAAGGGAGTCGGGTATGATGTACTGTCGTCTTCTTAGAAGTTCCAACTGGGTTGGCGTTTGCTTTTTCTCCACGACTTTGCTACGAGACATCAAGACACCTTAGTCACTAGGTAGGAACGAGTATTTGAGGCTCTGTATGCTCTCAGGACTACGAATAAACTGTGAGGTTCTCACGGAAATGCATCGTTGTTTAACCAGTATTCGATTCTCGAAAACATCCCTTGATTTGCATGTGAATTTCGTAAATAGTTCGCTATTCAGTGCATCGATGAGCTAGTAAATTAGAGCCGGCTACCCAGATTTCGTTAGATTAACACATCCGTCCTTGCTTATTAATGGCCCCACTCTGCTTTCGACATCCTCTTTGATTTGGCTTCCCCAAGTGCACAGTTACTACATCATGTCTAAAAATTCATATATTGATTAGAAGTAGTTGTCATTCTGAAATTCTTTTAATTTGTTTTTAAATGCTGGTTGGCTATCTATTAGACTTCTAATGCTCTTTAGCGAATGACCAAAGATTTTAGGGGTGAATTGTGACACAAAAAAAAAACTTTGCTCATTTGGCAAATAGCATTAAAATTCTGACAGGTGGTCAACCAGCATTTAAAAACTGATTAAAAGAATTTCTGAATGATAACTCCTTATACTCAATAGATGAATTTTAGATGTGAAGTAACAACTGTAAATAAAAAAAGATTATATTGTGTAAAGATAACTTATGTTAAATTGACACGTTCCACACCATTACAGAATGTCGTATTCATGATCTACGGAACAAGTATTAATGTAATGTAATGTGCAGCTCTTGTCGCCTCTCGTTTTACCAATATACTCCAGCCAATGTCCTGTGGCAGCTGCTATCTTTGGCCGCTTCAGTCAGAATATCACCGATCTCCCTTACACCTTCTACATCTACATCTACATCTACATCCATACTCCGCAAGCCACCTGACGGTGTGTGGCGGAGGGTACCCTGAGTACCTCTATCGGTTCTCCCTTCTATTCCAGTCTAGTATCGTTCGTGGAAAGAAGGATTGTCGGTATGCTTCTGTGTGGGCTCTGATCTCTCTGATTTTATCCTCATGGTCTCTTCGCGAGATATACGTAGGAGGGAGCAATATACTGCTTGACTCTTCGGTGAAGGTATGTTCTCGAAACTTTAACAAAAGCCTGTACCGAGCCACTGGAGTTTATCTATCATCTCCGTAACGCTTTCGCGATTACTAAATGATCCTGTAACGAAGCGCGCTGCTCTCCGTTGGATCTTCTCTATCTCTTCTATCAACCCTATCTGGTACGGATCCCACACTGCTGAGCAGTATTCAAGCAGTGGGTGAACAAGCGTACTGTAACCTACTTCCTTTGTTTTCGGATTGCATTTCGTTAGGATTCTTCCAATGAATCTCAGTCTGGCATCTGCTTTACCGACGATCAACTGTATATGATCATTCCATTTTAAATCACTCCTAATGCGTACTCCCAGATAATTTATGGAATTAACTGCTTCCAGTTGCTGACCTGCTATTTTGTAGCTAAATGATAAGGGATCTATCTTTCTATGTATTCGCAGCACATTACACTTGTCTACATTGAGATTCAATTGCCTGTCTCTGTGCAGTAATTGTTTCCATGACTTGTTTGTTTACTTTATTCTGTTCCTGTATAAATTTACGGTAACGCGTTTCACTGTTTTGTAGGTGGTGATTAAAACGTTCGTCAATTTGGCTGTTCTGTTGGTCAAATTCCGTGTCTACTTTCGCATCCAGTGTGCGTGAAACGTCTGATGAGATTAATTTAAACTCGTCGCGTAACTGTGTAGCGTTTTCAGAGCATTGTTTAGCGACTGCACTAATTTCATCTCTAAGTAATTTAGTTGTGGCTGCATGTGTATTACTTAATTCTTGTGCCACAGATCTAATTTCTTCACTATTGTTCCTAGCGCAAGCCTTAATTTCCTCACGTAATTGTTCTTTAGTATCATGGCATTGCACGGCAACGGCTGTAATCTGTTGACTAAGTTGTTTGAAATTGTTGCCTTGTTTATCATTTAGTTGTTTGGAATTGCTGTCTAGTTTTTCATTAAGTTGTTTGTAATTGTTGTCTTGTTATTTCTTCGACTGTTTATGATTTTCATTAAGTTGTAGCAACACTGCCATAACTTGATCCATGCCAAAATTAGCGACTCTATTTTCTATGCTGTGTGTTGGTGTATCTGCATTTGTCGCGTTTTGTGTAACCATTTGGTGATTTTCTGATTCTTGAAAAGGTTCGCCAATTGGATGTGCACTGTTGGACAATACACCGGAATCAAATAAATCTGACGTATTCTGACTACATTGTGCATCTTCGTGAGAAAAATTTATCTGTTCACAATTCAAATTTTGCAAACCGGGTGTGTCAAACTGGGCAGCGTTCATTGTATCAGAACGTGTCGCGTCATCAATTGTTAAATTTACTGTGGACATAATTGAATTTGTTTGTCCATCATTAGGATTTAACTCAATACTAGTGATCAGCAGGCACTGATTATCTGTAATTAGACGATTATCACTATTACAGTGAGTGTCGCAAGTATTATCGGTCAAATTATTCGAGTCAGCTATTTCACTCATTGCACATCGCGATGTATTGTTAACAGTTTTTCGCGGCATTTTTGACAAATCAAAATTAAGCACAAAATATACTTGGAAGGAGAGACAGCATTGGTCGTATATTTTTGTTTATTATCGCAAAATCGATTTTCGGTCACTTCGTGACCATCTTCAGTGCTGTAATATATAACTTAAATTAGTGAGCACTGGTGTCAATAAGCATTACGGCGATCACATATCCACGATGAGCGGCTTCAACCATTAAGATTGTCATTTTCTGTTCTGTATAGTGATGCATTAACGTAGCATACATGTATAATAATTATTTGTACATGCCATTAAAAAAGGAGAAATGGAAATTCTACATTTTCATACCTTCAAAAAAAAAAAAAAAAAAAAAAAAAAAACACTAGTTGCTATACGTCCTATTCCATTATGACTGTATCACACATGCCATGTTGACATTATAGTCGACAGTATGCAGCACATTCCACTGCAATGTCAACATGGCATGTGTGATGCGTCATAATGGAATAGGACGTATAGCAACTAGTCTTTTTTGTTGTTTTTTTGAAGGTTTGAAAATGTAGAATTTCCATTTCTTCTTTTGTAATGGCAAGTATAAATAATAATTATACACATGTGCTAAGTAAGTGCCTCACTACACGGATGAGAAGATGACAATCTTAACTGCCGGCCGCGGTGGTGTCGCGGTTCTAGGCGCGCAGTCCGGAACCGTGCGACTGCTACGGTCGCAGGTTCGAATCCTGCCTCGGGCATGGATGTGTGTGATGTCCTTAGGTTAGTTAGGTTTAAATAGTTCTAAGTTCTAGGGGACTGATAACCACAGCAGTTGAGTCCCATAGTGCTCAGAGCCATTTGAACCATCTGACAATCTTAACTGTGGAAACCCCCCCATGAACCATGGACTTTGCCGTTGGTGGGGAGGCTTGCGTGCCTCAGCGATACAGATAGCCATACTGTAGGTACAACCACAACGGAGGCGTATCTGTTGAGAGGCCAGACAAACGTGTGGTTCCTGAAGAGGGGCAGCAGCCTTTTCAGTAGTTGCATGGGCAACAGTCTGGATGATTGACTGATCTGGCCTTGTAACAATAACCAAAACGGCCTTGCTGTGCTGGTACTGCGAACGGCTGAAAGCAAGGGGAAACTACGGCCGTAATTTTTCCCGAGGGCATGCAGCTTTACTGTATGATTAAATGATGATGGCGTCCTCTTGGGTAAAATATTCCGGAGGTAAAATAGTCCCCCATTCGGATCTCCGGGCGGGGACTACTCAAGAGGATGTCGTTATCAGGAGAAAGAAAACTGGCATTCTACGGATCGGAGCGTGGAATGTCAGATCCCTTAATCGGGCAGGTAGGTTAGAAAATTTAAAAAGGAAAATGGATAGGTTAAATTTAGATATAGTGGGAATTAGTGAAGTTCGGTGGCAGGAGGAACAAGACTTCTGGTCAGGTGACTACAGGGTTATCAACACAGTCAAATAGGGGTAATGCAGGAGTAGGCTTAATAATGAATAGGAAAATAGGAATGCGGGTAAGCTACTACAAACAGCATAGTGAACGTATTATTGTGGCCAAGATAGACACGAAGCCCACACCTACTACAGTAGTACAAGTTTATATGCCAACTAGCTCTGCAGATGACGAAAAAATTGAAGAAATGTATGATGAAATAAAAGAAATCATTCAGATAGTGAAGGGAGACGAAAATTTAATAGTCATGGGTGACTGGAATTCGAGTGTAGGAAAAGGGAGAGAAGGAAACGTAGTAGGTGAATATGGATTGGGGCTAAGAAATGAAAGAGGAAGCCGTCTGGTAGAATTTTGCACAGAGCACAACTTGGTTTAAGAATCATGATAGAAGGTTGTACACATGGAAGAACCCAGGAGATACTAAAAGGTATCAGATAGATTATATAATGGTAAGACAGAGATTTAGGAACCAGGTTTTAAATTGTAAGACATTTCCAGAGGCAGATGTGGACTCTGACCACGATCAATTGGTTATGACCTGTAGATTAAAACTGAAGAAACTGCAAAAAGGTGGGAATTTAAGGAGATGGGACCTGGATAAACTGAAAGAACCAGAGGTTGTACAGAGTTTCACGGAGAGCATAAGGGAACAATTGACAGGAATGGGGGAAAGAAATACAGTAGAAGAGGAATGGGTAACTTTGAGGGATGAAGTAGTGAAGACAGCAGAGGATCAAATAGGTAAAAAGACGAGGGCTAGTAGAAATCATTGGGTAACAGAAGAAATATTGAATTTAATTGATGAAAGGAGAAAATATAAAAATGCAGCAAATCAAGCAGACAAAAAGGAATACAAACGTCTCAAAAATGACATCGACAGGAAGTGCAAAATGGCTAAGCAGGGATGGATAGAGGACAAATGTAAGGATGTAGAGGCTTTTCTCACTAGGGGTAAGATAGATACTGCCTACAGGAAAATTAAAGAGACCTTTGGAGAGAAGAGAACCACTTGTATCAATATCAAGAGCTCAGATGGAAACCCAGTTCTAAGCAAAGAAGGGAAAGCAGAAAGGTGGAAGGAGTATATACAGGGTCTATACAAGGGCGATGTACTTGAGGACAATATTATGGAAATGGAAGAGGATGTAGATGAATATGAAATGGGAGATACGATACTGCGTGAAGAGTTTGACAGAGCACTGAAAGGCCCCCGGAGTAGACAACATTCCATTGGAACTACTGACGGCCTTGGGAGAGCCAGTCATGACAAAACTCTACCATCTGGTGAGCAAGATGTATGAAACAGGCGAAATACCCTCAGACTTCAAGAAGAATATAATAATTCCAATCCCAAAGAAAGCAGGTGTTGACAGATGTGAAAATTACCGGACAATCAGTTTAATAAGCCACAGCTGCAAAATACTAACACGAATTCTTTACAGACGAATGGAAAAACTAGTAGAAGCCGGCCTCGGGGAAGATCAGTTTGGATTCCGTAGAAATACTGGAACACGTGAGGCAATACTGACCTTACGACTTACCTTAGAAGAAAGATTAAGGAAAGGCAAACCTACGTTTCTAGCATTTGTAGACTTAGATAAAGCTTTTGACAATGTTGACTGGAATACTCTCTTTCAAATTCTAAAGGTGGCAGGGGTAAAACACAGGGAGCGAAAGGCTATTTACAATTTGTACAGAAACCAGATGGCAGTTATAAGAGTCGAGGGACAAGACAGGGAAGCAGCGGTTGGGAAGGGAGTAAGACAGGGTTGTAGCCTCTCCCCGATGTTATTCAATCTGTATACTGAGCAAGCAGTAAAGGAAACAAAAGAAAAATTCGGAGTAGGAATTAAAATCCATGGAGAAGAAATAAAAACTTTGAGGTTCGCCGATGACATTGTAATTCTGTCAGAGACAGCAAAGGACTTGGAAGATTAGTTGAACGGAATGGATGGTGTCTTGAAGGGAGGATATAAGATGAACATCAACAAAAGCAAAACGAGGATAATGGAATGTAGTCGAATTAAGTCGGGTGATGTTGAGGGTATTAGATTAGGAAATGAGACGCTTAAAGTAGTACAGGAGTTTTGCTATTTGGGGAGCAAAATAACCGATTATGGTCGAAGTAGAGAGGATATAAAATGTAGACTGGCAATGGCAAGGAAAGCGTTTCTGAAGAAGAGAAATTTGTTAACATCGAGTATAGATTTAAGTGTCAGGAAGTCATTTCTGAAAGTATTTGTATGGAGTGTAGCCATGTATGGAAGTGAAACATGGACGGTAAATAGATTGTACAAGAAGAGAATAGAAGCTTTCGAAATGTGGTTCTACAGAAGAATGCTGAAGATTAGATGGGTGGATCACATAACTAATGAGGAGGTACTGAATAGGATTGGGGAGAAGAGGAGTTTGTGTCACAACTTGACAAGAAGAAGGGATGGATTGGTAGGACATGTTCTGAGGCATCAATGGATCACCAATTTAGTATTGGAGGGCATCGTGGATGGTAAAAATCGTAGGGGGAGACCAAGAGATGAATACACGAAGCAGATTCAGAAGGATGTAGGTTGCAGTAGGTACTGGGAGATGAAGAAGCTTGCACAGGATAGAGTAGCATGGAGAGCTGCATCAAACCAGTCTCAGGACTGAAGACCACAACAACAACAACAACAACTGTTGAAACCTATCATCAGGAATAAACAGTACTGAATGCGATCTTGGCAATTCGAAGTTTCTTGAAAGCAGACACAGACTGCTGCTTCCAGCCTCTAATTATGAGAACCATTAATGCAATATAAAGGGTATATTTCTTGTTTTATTAGCTGGAAATCAAGAAAGACATTGCTGCATCAGCACAATCACTGCTTATACTATGCGCACTGATGCCACATGAGCCAAGGAAGTCCGATGCTGTCTCACAGGAGAGGAAACGACTGCCTTCACGATCTACTGGATCTTGGGAAATGATGGTACAAAAGACATCTGCCTATGGACGATCGCTGTAAAGCGCGCGTAAGTCTACAGAAGGCATTGATGTAGCAATAAACGTTGAACAACTGAGGATGACGATGACAAAGATGGCGCATGCAGATTTGAAATCTACATGTAGTTATAACGGAATACAGTATTTCATGCAGCATTAGTTACTGTTAATGCGGATTCCAGTTGAATGTCAACGGTACCATGAAACTTACTTCAAAATAAGAATATAGGCCGAACAATAAGGCACTGCCTATGAGTTAAGAAAAAAATTATTGTATCGTCCATTTAGAAAGAGAAGCTGCTCACTTGAAGAACTAATCGGTCGCATAACAGTGTATTGTTTACAAGGAAGAGTCGTTCAAAGATAGGAATACGAGTGGAGTATAAAAGAATGTGAAACATTTAGTCGATAGTAGAACGATAATGCTATTTTGAAACTTTTTCTGAGTCTTCGTATATTTAAGACAACAGATCATTTCCTCTATAACGCTTCTGCATTTCCAACTTTCTTCTCATATAATCTTAATGTTGAATATTAGTGCGCAACAGAATTAAAGATTTCATCGCCTTCCACATGTAGCTGTATTTCAGTTGTTAATGTTGTTAGAAGTGACGATTTGTTCGAAAGCAACTGCTTTTTATGTCTTTTGCAGAAGTCAATGTGTGAAATGAGGGGGACACGCATTGGTATAACAGCAATGAATTATATTAGTTAAAGTGTAGGCTTTCACATCTGGTGTTTACTTCAGTTAAAAGTTCTGAGCTGGTCCAGTTACAAAGTTATTCACTGACCTTTCATCCCCATTTGCGGGTAGTAGCTTCAAGACAGAGATAAATCAGCAGATGCATAGATAAATCTAGGATACCCCCAAATTTATAGGTCCATTGTAGTAATGTGGAAACACCATCGTTCGCCACATCATGCTGTAATATACTGATTATTCCTTGCTACTGTAGTGTCATCTTGAAGCTGTGAGAAAGGAGAGATATTGATACATGAAGTAAACCGTAAGGGGAGAGCCTTGCGAAAATACAGACTCCCCCAGACGAGGTCCAAGTGCTCTAGTTACTCTTCAAGGAATTAACATGTAACAGTTGTGTTACTAAATGTGACACTTCTGTCACTAAATGTAACTGGGCTTTCTCTTTTGATGCAAGTCAATTGTCAGGATGAGCATTCTAAAGCATTCTGTCAGGGTGAAAATATTAAATAAAGTAACTTTTCTCTCTTAACAACATGTGGGCAGGGTGGGTTCTTCCTTGGCTCGGGTATGAGGTCGAATGAAACATCATTTTTACATAAGATAACTTTTATTGAAGATTTGTACAACTGTATCTTACGGGATGTTCTGGTTCGGAGAGCGGCAGCTGTGTCGTTTGTGAAGTCTTCTGCTGCGGCAGCGGCGGCGGCGGGGTCTGATTACGCGTAGTGGTGTGTATCTCGTGTCGCCGTCTCGCCCAGTTGACTGGAGGCGCGCAGCGCGAGGTGGCCCGTTTAATTATTGCGAGCGAAATCGTGCATCGGATGATACCTTGGGTGTCGCGTCCCAGTGTTTCTCTTCTCTAAGCGGCCGCGTGTGTTCTGCGTTGGCCAGCAGAGCGGCGCGGCAGGGCAAGGCCAGTGTCCCGGACTCGAACCACGGACTCCCGCTTGCCAGTCTTCGGCTGTCAGGTCTTCATCCCAGCTCACAGGTGACTGCTGAGGTGAGGCCGTCTCCTTCCCGTCCTCACGAGTCACCCGGGTACGTAAAAATCAGACTTCAAATACCTTTTAACTTCTGGCGCCGCGGCTGCTGCTTGCTATTCCATTACAGCGGCGGACTTGCTTCGTCTGTGCATGATGCAGACTCTTCTTGCATGACGGTCTTCAGCACCGAAACTGACAGAAAACTACTGCTACTCCTCTTTTCTTCCTTCGTCTCTCGTCTCCGTCCCCGTCTTCGTCTCCGTCTCCGTCTCCGTCTTCATCTCTCGGGCCCATCGCGTCTCTCGTATTTATTCACTTCAGTTCACTGGAGGTGAACGACTTCATAGCCATTGCCTCTTATGTCACGTTGAAAAGCTTCTCGAAGAATCTTCTTAACGTCGGTCATTGGCTCTTGGAATGTAGGCGAGGGCCTTTGATCACACGTGACGACTGAGAAACACGTGAGCCGGTCATTGCCTCTTCTGTCACGTTGAAAAGCTTCTCTAAGAATCTTCTTAACGTCGGTCATTGGCTCTTGGGATGTAGGCGAGGGCCTTTGCTCACATGCGACAACTGCGAAACACGTGAGCCGGTCGGGCGATGCCCTGACGGCTGAATCGACAGTGCCCGCTTATGTGGAACTTGCTGACTTCACGGTCATTGTCTCTTCTGTTCTGCTGTTCTGCCCGCTGTTTGCGAGTATGTAACTCTCTAAACTAAACCAAGTTTTTCATTTATATCCTAACTTCTAGTTCACTTTGATTTCACTAATTTATTTACTTAAGTACCACTCAACAATGTAGCTTCATATGTCGTCTAGACGCTGTGGTGGGTTGTCACCGTAGAACTTTGTAACCAACAGGCACATATTAGCGATAAAGCCAACTTGACACCAGCCCTCAGAACAGCAACGTCAGTAGGCTCACAAGGGTTAGAAAGAGAGCGAAAACGCCAAAAAACTGTTGACCCAGCAGTCCGTACTCCGGGGAGCCCGAGGGGCGGGGCTAAATGACGTATAACAATAATGTTGCAAGCCTTATTTGGCAGAGCAGTTACGTTTAGCTATCAGCCGAACAGTGTTGATACCAAATACGGACTTAGTGCAACTGCATTAACAACAGTAGAGGGGACCTAACTAAACCGTGATCGTCAGGCGCCTGCAAGAGACCCGCAGGATTGGCTGGGTGGCTTGAAGTGGGAAAAACAGTGCCTCCACGCGAGTCTTCAAAACCCCTAGATTCCGCATTATGGCGGAGTTCTTAGTCAGACGATCTGGGCGCCGAACCCGCGTCCGTCGACTCCAGCCTCGGTCCAGCTCTCTCACTTGGAGTGCCTCAGTGAACAGTGTCACATTCAGTATGTTTTCTTTTGCAACTAAGTTGTTGCCTTAAGATGCTGCTAGTGTTTGCTACTGTGGTTAGCATCTACTCCTGGGACTTTTGCATTGGATTCTGTTGTAACAGTGTTCTTCATGCTTTTTCTAATCCTAGAACTAGCCTCCAGTGTATTAGTCCTGTCTGGAATAAACAACTATTTCAAAACCCTGTTTGTCCAAGAGTCTCCTCAACGAGTTCCCTACCAGTTCTCACCACCTGCATTTCTAGTAAATGCCTGTACCAGTGTGGCTCAGATAGAAGAAGACATTCAAATGCCTTCACTGTGAATTGTCCTTCTGCCTTCTGCTCTGTACCGCTCGGGAGTGCAGACTGACCAGTAACCCTTTTCTCCTTCTGTCACCTATGTCAGGACAAGACAATGCCGAACGCGTGATTATCTATCGCTAATGGGATACTTCTAGATTAAAAATAATCGATCGTTCCGCTCTTGACGCAAAGTTGTCATTCACTAGCGACAGTTCATGTGTATTAAATTCCTCTTAGTTCTGGACAAGTATTCTTTGGAAGCACGAAAAGAACTATAAACAGTATCTTAGCTGAAGATAAAAGAAACAGTTGCTTTCAACAAAGTGATAAGCCAGCCGGAGCGGAACAATTTTTTTACTTTCAAATCCATGACTAAAGTTTTAGCCAAGACATCGCATCATCGTGCGCACACCCGTGTAGCGAGGCAACAGAGGTATACAACCATGATGATAATTTTAACAGAAAAGCGAAGGAGTTATATAAAAATAGTTATATAAAAACAGAGTGAAGATCAGTCACTTTTAAAGAATGATGTTATGGAACAGAAACAACCTCAAGTACGTTGTCAGTGACGAATGATGGAGTACTCCAGTGCGCCTAAACATTTAGGATCGTTTTGCTGTTGCCGATTCATCTCTGAATATATTTCCCACAGATGAAGACCAACCGTCGGTGAATAGTTTCATCATTCCACCACGGCCCTTCAGATCCGAAGTTTTAAGTGCAAAAATTGGAGCAGATAAAAAATACTTTTTCCTAAAATGATTTATGACTCTTTATGGGTACACAGAAGACTTTTATCTCGTGATATGTATTCACAAACTGCGAATACGGTACCACCGCAGCTACACCGTTTACGGCAAACGAATTAAAATTTACGCCGGACAGGGACTCGACCCCGGGTTTCCCGCTCTACTGGAGAATTCGGTTTAATCGTTTCGGATATCCAAGCACGCTTCACGGACAGACCCAGACTTCCATACGTCCCAGTGTCTGATTAACATAGTGCTGGCACAATTATGTGATTCCCGCACAGGGATGGACTTATTTAGCTCTCTTATCAGGCTTCCCTGGCTTTGACGTCAAATACGATAGTGCAGTGTCTGTATTTGGCAGTGTGTGTAGAGTTAGATGCAGTGTTACATCGGACAGCCATGTATGTCCGAAGGAATGCTGCATCGAAAATGTATGAGGTGTATTCGGAAAGTAAGGTCCCATTAGACGCGAAATGGAAACGATTGTGAAATCCGATGGAACTTCGGACAGATGTGTTGGGCAGTGTCGATCGCTTCACGCCGCTCTTTTCAGTTCAGAGCGCAAAGTGATCACATAGAAATCCCTAAAACAACAGGGTCTCCCGCCAAGTATGTGGATCTGGTGAGAGATTTCGCCTGAAGCTATGCAGCCCACATAACGTAAAAGTCATGCGTTTCTTTCTTCAAGACAATTCCCAGCCACATTCTGCAGGGGCAATGACGACGTTCCTCGATCGTTTTCGATGGGAAGTGTTTGGTCACCCACAATTAGCTCCCTCCATTGTTAATCTCTGCTCACGTGAGCCACTGACTAGGAGGACAACATTTTGACACAAACAACGAAAGGCAGACCAGCGTAGAGAACTGGCGGAAAGATCATGCGGCTGCTTTCTGTGACGAGTGTACTGGGAAGTTTGTACAACACTACGACAAATGTCGAAGTCGGAGTGGCGACTATTTAGAAAGGTAGCTGGAAGGCTTGGATAACAGTTGCGAATAAAAGTTTTTTAACTTGCCACCCTGCGCTGAGGCCGACTAAATAGTTCCCCATTGAAAAATTTGGAAGTTTGTGGTAAGGTCTTAGGGGACCAAACTGCTGAGGTCATCGGTCTCTAAGCTTACGCACCACTGAATCTAAAACTACCTTACGCTAAGGACAGCACACACTCATGCCCGAGGGAGGATTCGAATCTCCGACAGGGGGAAGCCGCGCGAACCGTGACAAGGCCCCAAGACCGCGCGGCTATCCCGCTCGGCGCTTCCCTTTTAAACAAACAGTATAAAAATAATAACTGCAGATGTGACATTCTTCTGCCTCATAAAATGGTCGCTGCAAAATGACGTCGGGACACTCTCAGACTCGACTTTCGGAGCCGTCGCCTAGAGAGCGAACAGTGACGCCGACCGCTATTTCTGCCCGCCAGTCTGTCGTCATTGAGCGCAGTGCTGCTGCGGCTGTCCAGCACGGAGACCGTGACGCGGCTCTGGAGGACGCCCTGCTGGAGCTCTACGTCATCCCCAAGGTGAGCTGCTCGTCCAGTACTGACAACACAATTCGTACCGTAGTACGGCTTCTCCTAGGCGTATCTGCGTGCCTAAACAACAAAGAGGTGCTTGTTGCTATTTTAGGTACATACCGCAGACCACTCCAAACTTTCACCGTGCACCCATGAATACGGTGTTACGCTAAAAGTAAACCTTATTCCTCGGTATTCCTCACGTCAAGAATCATAAATAAAAGACTGAAAAAGACGAAGGAGAGGAATTTGCCTAAGAAGTAGTGCGAGCTCTAATAACACTCTTACGAATTTTGGAAGATAACTGTTACTGTGAAGGGAACAGATTTATAGACACATCAAACACTTTTCCATCACCCCGGTTCCCAGAACGCCTCAAGATAGACGTTGACTCTGGATATTGTATCACAGAGTCCCTTTGACCGTTCAGAGGTGTCACTAATCCCGCCCGAAGATGTAAACAACTATGCATGAGCAACGTCTATTAGACGGAGGGGGTCTCACAGCCGGTCAGTTCCAGCCATTCTACCAGGAAGGAGGTACAGGGCTCGTGTTGTCTGTAGTTCAACCATGCCTAGATGTTCAATACCACCGTTCGATCGCGTCCGCATTGTTACTTGGTGCCAGGAAGGGCTCTCAACAATGGAAGTGTCCAGGCGTGTCGGAATGAACCAAAGCGATGTTGTTCGGACGTGGAGGACATACAGGGAGACAGGAACTGTCGAAGACATGCCTCGCTCAGGTCGCCCAAGGGCTACTACTGCAGTGGATGACCGCTACCTAAGGATTATGGGTGGGAGGAACCCTGCCAGCAACGGCACCATGTTGAATAACGCTTTTCGTGCAGCCACAGGACGCCGTGTTTCGACTCAAACTGTGCGCAATAGATTGCATGATGTGCAACTTCATTCCAGACGTCCATGTCGAGGTTCACCTTTGCAACCACGACACCATACAGCTCGGTAAAAATGGGCCCAACGACATGCCGAATTGACCGCTCAGGACAGGCACCACGTTCCCTTCAGCGATGAGTGTCGCATATGCCTTCAACCAGACAATCGTCGGAGACGTGTTTGGAGGCAACCCGGTTAGGCTGAACGCCTTACACACATTGTCTAGCGATCGCAGCAAGGTGGACTTTTCCTGCTGTTTTGGGGTGGCATTATGTGGGGCCGAAGTACGCCTCTGATGGTCATGGAAGGCGCAGCAACGACTGTACGATACGTGAATGTCATCCTCCGACCGATAGTGCAACCGTGTCGGCAGCATATTGGCGAGGCATTCGCCTTCATGGACGACAATTCGCGCCCCCATCGTGCACATCTCGCGAATTACCCTTGAGGGTGACGACATCGCTCGACAAGAGAGGCCAGCATGTTCTCCAGACGTGAACCCTATCGAACATGCCTGGAATAGATTGAAAAGGGCTGCTTATGGACGACGTGACTAACCAACCACTGTAAGGGATCCACGCCGAATTGCCGCTGAGGAGTGGAACAATCTGGACCAACAGTGCCTTGATGAACTTGTGGATAGTATGCCACGACGAATACAGGCATGCATCAACGGAAGAGGACGTGCCACTTGGTATTAGAGGTACCGGTGTGTGCAACGATCTGGACCACCACCTCTGAAGGTCTCGCTGTATGGTGGTACAACATGCAATGTGTGGTTTTCATGAGCAAGAAAAAGACCTGAAATGATGTTTATTGATTGTCGAATCCATGGAGTGCTGTGTGCACAACGATCATATACGTTAAATTAAAAGGAAGGTCAGCGTTGGCCGTAATATTGATGTTTTATTGATAGCATATTCGATTTTCGATCACATAGTGATCATTTCAGTGATGTACAAATTAAACTGAGATACTGGTATGACGTTATCAATAACCAAAACTGAGAAGCGATCACAATAACAAAAATCGATTATGCTATCAATAAAACATCAATATTACGGCCAACGCTGACCTTCCCTTTAATAATGTTTGTGTTGATTTCTGTTCCAATTTTCTATACAGGTTGCGAAACTCTCGGAACAGAGGTGACGCAAAACTTTTTTCGGTGTGTGTACATCTGACAAAGTGACTTGGAATAAGTCCACAACTGCAATGAGGGAAGGGGCTATGACTGGAAAAAAATGCGACGTGTATACTGATTATCCACGGTCCAGTTACATTAATGTGAGAACCTATCAAAGGCGTTTATAACCACCTGTTGCAGCGCGAACCGCTGCGAGACGCGGAGGAAGAGAATCAGTGAAGTTCTGTGAGACATCGCGACACGGGATGTGGAGCCATGCCGACTCCACCGCCGTGGCGAGCTGCGCTGCTGTTTCTCGGTTGACGATACACGGTGCGTTCATCCCGACTGATGTAGTCCCACGGATTCTCCATTGGATTTAAATCTGGGGAGTTTGTTGCCACAGCAGTACAGTAAACTGATCCTGGTCCTCTTCGAACCGCGCACGTATACTGCGAGCTATCTGACACTTTGCTTTGTCCTGCTGGTAAATGCCATCGTCCTAAGGGAAAACAAACTGCATGTAGGAGTGACGTGGTTGCAAACGTTAACACAGTTGTGTTGATCAGTGTGCCTTCCAGAACGACGAGAACATTTAGGGAACGCCACGAAAACATTCCCCAGCCCGTAAGGAATGCGGGGTATTTGCTTTCAGACGTTTCACGCCGTACGGGCTGTCGGCCATCTGCCTGGTGGAACATATAACGTGGCTCATCTAAAATGGCCACCAGTCGCCAATCAGTGGATGTCCAGCTGCGTTGCTGAGGCCGATGAACGGCAGTCACCATGAGAGCATGAACCAGCAGCTGCGGAAGCCCGCAGGCAGCAACGTTCGCTGACAGGTCGTTGAGGAGACACTGGTGGTAGCCCCTCGGTTCATCCGAGCGACCAGTTGCTGAACGGTTGCACGTGTATTCGCCCGTACGTATTTCCGCAGCCACCGTCCACCCCTGTAGTCTACGGCCCGTGGTGCACCACAGATGCCTAGGAGCCAGTTTTCGATAGCGCAATTTTACCTTGCGCGGTATACCTTTACTACTACGGCACTCGAACTGTATACGAACCTAGCCTTTTCAGTAAATACACTCCTGGAAATTGAAATAAGAACACCGTGAATTCATTGTCCCAGGAAGGGGAAACTTTATTGACACATTCCTGGGGTCAGATACATCACATGATCACACTGACAGAACCACAGGCACATAGACACAGGCAACAGAGCATGCACAATGTCGGCACTAGTACAGTGTATATCCACCTTTCGCAGCAATGCAGGCTGCTATTCTCCCATGGAGACGATCGTAGAGATGCTGGATGTAGTCCTGTGGAACGGCTTGCCATGCCATTTCCACCTGGCGCCTCAGTTGGACCAGCGTTCGTGCTGGACGTGCAGACCGCGTGAGACGACGCTTCATCCAGTCCCAAACATGCTCAATGGGGGACAGATCCGGAGATCTTGCTGGCCAGGGTAGTTGACTTACACCTTCTAGAGCACGTTGGGTGGCACGGGGTACATGCGGACGTGCATTGTCCTGTTGGAACAGCAAGTTCCCTTGCCGATCTAGGAATGGTAGAACGATGGGTTCGATGACGGTTTGGATGTACCGTGCACTATTCAGTGTCCCCTCGACGATCACCAGTGGTGTACGGCCAGTGTAGGAGATCGCTCCCCACACCATTATGCCGGGTGTTGGCCCTGTGTGCCTCGGTCGTATGCGGTCCTGATTGTGGCGCTCACCTGCACGGCGCCAAACACGCATACGACCATCATTGGCACCAAGGCAGAAGCGACTCTCATCGCTGAAGACGACACGTCTCCATTCGTCCCTCCATTCACGCCTGTCGCGACACCACTGGAGGCGGGCTGCACGATGTTGGGGCGTGAGCGGAAGACGGCCTAACGGTGTGCGGGACCGTAGCCCAGCTTCATGGAGACGGTTGCGAATGGTCCTCGCCGATACCCCAGGAGCAACAGTGTCCCTAATTTGCTGGGAAGTGGCGGTGCGGTCCCCTACGGCACTGCGTAGGATCCTACGGTCTTGGCGTGCATCCGTGCGTCGCTGCGGTCCGGTCCCAGGTCGACGGGCACGTGCACCTTCCACCGACCACTGGCGACAACATCGATGTACTGTGGAGACCTCACACCCCACATGTTGAGCAATTCGGCGGTACGTCCACCCGGCCTCCCGCATGCCCACTATACGCCCTCGCTCAAAGTCCGTCAACTGCACATACGGTTCACGTCCACGCTGTCGCGGCATGCTACCAGTGTTAAAGACTGCGATGGAGCTCCGTATGCCACGGCAAACTGGCTGACACTGACGGCGGCGGTGCACAAATGCTGCGCAGCTAGCGCCATTCGACGGCCAACACCGCGGTTCCTGGTGTGTCCGCTGTGCCGTGCGTGTGATCATTGCTTGTACAGCCCTCTCGCAGTGTCCGGAGCAAGTATGGTGGGTCTGACACACCGGTGTCAATGTGTTCTTTTTTTTCCATTTCCAGGAGTGTATTTCCATCCACGGCCCGTAAGACAATGGTCATGCCCTTTAGACTTCAGGTAACTCGCTCCGTTTCCGTATTCCGGCAACAACTACACTGTTTTTCCCGTTCATCCGACACGCTTTATATACCCTCTGCTGCTTGTGCTGCCACCTGCCATCTGTGAATGGTTAATTGCACGTTAACGTGGAACATAGGCGGTGATCATATTTGCGTGATTGCATCGTGTACAGTTTGGGGAAACGAAACTGGCCCGGAAAATGTTCACTACTAGATTGAAGCGCGATTGGTCCCTGTTACTGAACGCCACAGAAGACGTCGATGCGGCACTGACAAGGGGAGGCCGCCAATTGTGAAATTCAGATTCGATTCATACTGCGCATAGTAAAAGCTCATGGCCAGAGGTGTAATGTGGTAAAGCACCAAGATGCACTTCTCAGCCGTTGTCGAGAAAATCGACAGTTAAAAGAAACCGTTGCGGTGAAATACTCTCTACGTTTAATGATTTTCTACAGCGTCATAGCGCAGCGGTAAGCGCTGGGGTTCGTAATCCGAAGATCGCCGGATCGAATCTCGCACCATGCAATATTTTTTTATTATTAGTTTTTTGCAATTCAAATATATATATATATATATATATATATATATATATATATATATATATATATATATATATAAACTATTAATGAATTGCTTATGCATGTTGGTGAAGGCGGATCGCTCTCCAGTTGTACCGCCTCCATTTTTCCGTTTGTTTAACAGGGTGTACCAAAGCTGTCCCGTCCGCACTGATTTTCGACGATGTTATAAGTTGCGCTAGGGACCGCATCTACCTTCTTTCGAAGTTAGCAGGCAACTACGCTGTTATGCGGCGGCTCGTTTCGGCCCATTCAACATCTGTCCTTCAAGTGTAACGAGCGAGTAACGGAGTTTATATTTCATGCCTGCCACAGCAAGTTTGTGTTCGTGGGGTCTCTATTCTAATTCGAACGTTTGACTTACGCTATACGTATTCGTTTCTATGTTTTCCGTTAACTATACGTGGTTAACATTATGAAGACAATTAATAACATTTGTCAAATACCAATTTGTTTGCGGAAAACATAATGATGTTCGAAGTCGCCAGTTTTTCCACGACAAACGACTTTCAACAACTTATTATATGCATAATTGTTGCAACTGATTGCCGGGAATTATATATATATATATATATATATATATATATATATATATATGAATTACAAAAAACAAATACTAAAAAAAAGTTGCAGGGAGCGAGATTCGATCCGGCGACCTTCGGACTACGAACCCGAGCGCTTACCGCTGCACCACCACGCTGTAGAAAATTACTAATCGTAGGGAGTATTTCAATGCAACGGTTTCTTTTAACTGTCGATTTTCTCGACAACGGCTGAGAAGTGCATCTTGGTGCTTTGCCACATTACACCTCTGGCCATGAGCTTTTATTATGCGCAGTATGAATCGAATCTGAATTTCACAATTGGCGGCCTCCCCTTGTGAGCCTATTTCATTAAACTGAGAGACAGGCGCAGCAGCTCCGGCTGACGGCCAGCGGCGACTGCTTTTTCAGTGTTCAGCTGTAGCTCTTCGAGTGTGTGAGGATTATTTAAGTACGCCTAATATTTCAATTTCCACTACATGTAAAAACCACAGGAAGAGAGATGAGGCGATCGACGTGGTCCGCACTGCCTCTGCCTATTGTCCTCTCCTGACCAAACCCCACGCCATTGCGACCAGGTTGTCGACACGGTGTCTGCTATTGCTCAGTCTTGCTGTAAATATCCACACAGCTGCCCATTTCTGTTAGTTGAACCACTCCGGTTACCATTAACAGTTTGGTGAAAGACTTGTGTTACGAAACGGACGCCAGACATTGCTTACCAGTCTTGAGGTTATGTAACAGCTTTCCAAAGTACTCAAGCGGATCTTCTGATGCATGTTCTATGAGTTCACATACCCTGACGGGGTAAACCAAGCCTCATCTGAAGAAATCAAAAAGTGGGGGTCCAAAAGTGCTGATACGACTCCGAAACTTCCAGCAGAACTCAACACCGGAAAGGTCGTCTGAACACTTTGACCGATGTGAAATAGTGATCGGCCTTTCTCCTGTTCATTAACAAGGGCCAGTCGCACATCACTCTTATGCAAATTTTAAGGCCATGTTTACTTTGCCCATCGTGTACTTCATTCAAAAAGCTATAGTCGGAGAGACTGGACAAAGTGCAGATGAGACTGGATTGGGAAATGAGTAACACAAGGTTTGTACTTGCCTCGTACCTTTTTCAATCGAACACTGCCCGCCAGATAACGAAAGGGTAAAATTGGAGGAAGAAGAGGATGGTGTTGGAGGTTTATACACAACGTGGTCCTTCTATCAATGGAAGAAAAAGGGGCTGCACTAAATAGTGGAGTGCATCTAAAGTTAAAGGGAAGAGCTATGGAATTAAAATCAATAGAAAAGAAAAAGTAATGGCAATAGGGTAAAACGAAAAGCGAAAGATAATGCTTAATGGAGAACCATTATAACATAGGTGAAGTTTTAAATACAGAGGAAGCAGAACACCAAACGAGTAGAAGTGCCGCATGTAAACTAAAATGGGATAACATTGGCGAAAACCAGAGAATTTACTAAAAAAGGACAGTAATGTGCAGCAATATGAACAAAAAGCTGAGGAAAAGACTGATAAAATGTTTTGTAAGGAGGCTGTTCCTGTGTACTGCTGAAACGTAGAAAATGAGGAAGAAATATAGAGCAAAGGTGGGGGCTTTTGAAATGTGAAGGTGGTAAGGAATGAAAAAAAAATTAGTTGAATTCATAGAATGAAAAAAGAGAAGATATTGGAACGAGCGGGAGAGCAGAGACAGTAACTAACTGAGGAAATGAAACTGAACAGGATATATAAGGGGCAGTCAAATGAAAACGATACACATGGAAAAAAGAAAGTAAAATGTTTATTACTTTAAACTTTTTCGCCGTAACTGTCATTGCCTTGCCGGCCGCGGTGGTCTAGCGGTGCCGGCCGCGGTGGTCTAGCGGTTCTGGCGCTGCAGTCCGGAACCGCGGGACTGCTACGGTCGCAGGTTCGAATCCTGCCTCGGGCATGGGTGTGTGTGTTGTCCTTAGGTTAGTTAGGTTTAAGTAGTTCTAAGTTCTAGGGGACTTATGACCTAAGATGTTGAGTCCCATAGTGCTCAGAGCCATTTGAACCATTTTGGTCTAGCGGTTCTAGGCGCTCAGTCCGGAACCGCGCGACTGCTACGGTCGCAGGTTCGAATCCTGCCTCGGGCATGGATGTCTGTGATGTCCTTAGTTTAGTTAGGTTTAAGTAGTTCCACGTTCTAAGGGACTGATGACCACAGATGTTAAGTCCCATAGTGCTCAGAGCCATTTGAACCATTTGATTTTGTCATTGCCTTCACAGAAAATGTTTGCGATTCGCCTAGAGAACCGTGATTGTACGCAGGCCTGCACCTCTTCGTCCAATGGCCCGAATGTCTTTCTTTAGGACTCCAAAAATGTGGAAAAACTTGGGATAGATCGGGACGAGCGGCGAAGCGTCCATTAAGACTCTAAGGCTGAGCCTACCCAAAATTTCCAAAATAATTCGTCCAAACTGATTTTAATATAACCTGTCCAACCTGGTCACGTATCCTCGTAGATGTTTATAAATATTTTACCTTTGAACTTCGTATATGCACCCGCACGTATAGTGGATTACTCCTCGAGCTCTACAACCAAACGCAGTTCGGAATTCAGTGCTTGTTACGAGCTTGCACAGTAAGCCCGTTTCTTTCGCGTGACGGACTGGAGTTATACTTCTGGCACAAGTGGAATGACAAGTCATTCAGCAGTTTCCTAACAGGTAGAGCTACTTCGCATCGTCTAGCAGGCTAGCAGCACACCGGGTGGTATGAAAACCATTAACTTTTAATTTAAGTGTTTATTTAAAACGGAAAGAACAAGAAGACATTCATAATTCATAGAAAATAAATGTGAATGCATCATTTGGTGTCGTTGGAAGATGATAGGTCAGCCTTCATTACTCCTCAGACTAAAATTTAGTAGCCTTACTTATTTCAAATGTTGGTAGCTCCGTGAAGTGTCTGGAGGTTTTCGTACCAACAACACTAGACGTGCAGTTAAACTGTAATAAGTAGTGGAAATGATTAACTGATTGGTGAAGTATACTTCGGTGTGCCCTATCACGTGCGAGGTGTCCTCGTTAATTTGTCTTGTCGTTGTGTTGTCGAAAGACAAACTGTCAGTGGCCTAATATTTAAATCATTATCTTGTAAGGCATGATATTGCTGACTGCCTCAAACTGGCATGGACGCGTTTATTTCCTCACAAGGCGTCTTGTCGTTGACGCGGGACTCCCCCCCCCCCCCCCCCCCCCGTCGGAGGTTCCAGTCCTCCCTCGCGCATGCGTGTGTGTGTTGTCCATAGCGTAAGGTTAGTTTAAGTTACATTAAGTAGTGTGTAAGCTTAGGGACGGATGACCTAAGCAGTTTGGTCCCATAAGATCTTACCACAAATTTACAATTTTATTTAAATTGAAAACCCTGCATTTTTCTCTTTCTTTGGAAGGTTAACTAGAGGTGAAAGAACGAACGACGACGCCAAGTCTCTCTATTACAAATTTTTAAGGAAAATTTGTAAGGCGTTTCCAAATACAGTGCTACAATTCAAAATCACGGTTAAGTGGCAGCGTTTTGCGCGACAATTTGTTTTTTACCGTGCGTTATTTGGAATAGGTAATGACGGTTTTTTAATGGCTTAAGTGGGGAGTAGGCCAAGGGAATGTTTAAAACTTCCTTTCGAGGGCTAAAAGCATAAATGTTCCCATTCACGTATCACAGCAGTTGTTAAATACAATCAGCTAAGTACGATAAGAATTGACCATGTTCTTTCAATACAAACAGCTAAGTACAATAAGAATTGACCATTCTCTTTCGGAAGCAACACGCCTGGAATCTTGGAAACATAACGAGAAGGTCGATCGAAACAAAAATATAATGAAGAGACTTATTTCGACTATCTGCTTTTTTGCACGGAAAGAGTTAGCTCTTCGAGGTCATGACGAATCTGAGGCGTCAGTAAATAAAAGAAATGATTCACAACTTTTGGATTTCTTGGCTGAAGGAGAACCATACATGAAAGATCATTTAGCATCCGATGGAGTATTTAACTTCCCCCATGAACCATGGACCTTGCCGTTGGTGGGGAGGCTTGCGTGCCTCAGCAATACAGATGGCCGTACCGTAGGTGCAACCACAACGGAGGGGTATCTGTTGAGAGGCCAGACAAACATGTGGTTCCTGAAGAGGGGCAGCAGCCTTTTCAGTAGTTGCAGGGGCAACAGTCTGGATGATTGACTGATCTGGCCTTGTAACATTAACCAAAACGGCCTTGCTGTGCTGGTACTGCGAACGGCTGAAAGCAAGGGGAAACTACAGCCGTATTTTTTCCCGAGGACATGCAGCTTTACTGTATGATTAAATGATGATGGCGTCCTCTTGGGTAAAATATTCCGGAGGTAAAATAGTCCCCCATTCGGATCTCCGGGCGGGGACTACTCAAGAGGAAGTCGTTATCAGGAGAAAGAAAACTGGCATTCTACGGATCGGAGCGTGGAATGTCAGATCCCTTAATCGGGCAGGTAGGTTAGAAAATTTAAAAAGGGAAATGGATAGGTTAAAGTTAGATATAGTGGGAATTAGTGAAGTTCGGTGGCAGGAGGAACAAGACTTTTGGTCAGGTGATTACAGGGTTATAAATACAAAATCAAATAGGGGTAATGCAGGAGTAGGTTTAATAATGAATAAAAAAATAGGAGTGCGGGTTAGCTACTACAAACAGCATAGTGAACGCATTATTGTGGCCAAGATAGACACAAAGCCCATGCCTACTACAGTAGTACAAGTTTATATGCCAACTAGCTCTGCAGATGATGAAGAAATTGATGAAATGTATGACGAGATAAAAGAAATTATTCAGGTAGTGAAGGGAGACGAAAATTTAATAGTCATGGGTGACTGGAATTCGTCAGTAGGAAAAGGGAGAGAAGGAAACATAGTAGGTGAATATGGATTGGGGGGAAGAAATGAAAGAGGAAGCCGCCTTGTAGAATTTTGCACAGAGCATAACTTAATCATAGCTAACACTTGGTTCAAGAATCATAAAAGAAGGTTGTATACCTGGAAGAATCCTGGAGATACTAATAGGTATCAGATAGATTATATAATGGTAAGACAGAGATTTAGGAACCAGGTTTTAAATTGTAAGACATTTCCAGGGGCAGATGTGGATTCTGACCACAATCTATTGGTTATGAACTGCAGATTGAAACTGAAGAAACTGCAAAAAGGTGGGAATTTAAGGAGATGGGACCTGGATAAACTGAAAGAACCAGAGGTTGTACAGAGTTTCAGGGAGAGCATAAGGGAACAATTGACAGGAATGGGGGAAAGAAATACAGTAGAAGAAGAATGGGTAGCTCTGAGGGATGAAGTAGTGAAGGCAGCAGAGGATCAAGTAGGTAAAAAGACGAGGGCTAATAGAAATCCTTGGGTAACAGAAGAAATATTGAATTTAATTGATGAAAGGAGAAAATATAAAAATGCAGTACATGAAGCAGGCAAAAGGGAATACAAACGTATCAAAAATGAGATCGACAGAAAGTGCAAAATGGCTAAGCAGGGATGGCTAGAGGACAAATGTAAGGATGTAGAGGCTTGTCTCACTAGGGGTAAGATAGATACTGCCTACAGGAAAATTAAAGAGACCTTTGGAGAGAAGAGAACCACTTGTATGAATATCAAGAGCTCAGATGGAAACCCAGTTCTAAGCAAAGAAGGGAAGGCAGAAAGGTGGAAGGAGTATATAGAGGGTTTATACAAGGGCGATGTACTTGAGGACAGTATTATGGAAACGGAAGAGGATGTAGATGAAGATGAAATGGGAGATAAGATACTGCGTGAAGAGTTTGACAGAGCACTGAAAGACCTGAGTCGAAACAAGGCCCCGGGAGTAGACAACATTCCATTAGAACTACTGATGGCCTTGGGAGAGCCAGTCATGACAAAACTCTACCATCTGGTGAGCAAGATGTATGAGACAGGCGAAATACCCACAGACTTCAAGAAGAATATAATAATTCCAATCCCAAAGAAAGCAGGTGTTGACAGATGTGAAAATTACCGAACTATCAGTTTAATAAGTCACAGCTGCAAAATACTAACGCGAATTCTTTACAGACGAATGGAAAAACTGGTAGAAGCGGACCTCGGGGAAGATCAGTTTGGATTCCGTAGAAATGTTGGAACACGTGAGGCAATACTAACCTTACGACTTATCTTAGAAGAAAGGTTAAGAAAAGGCAAACCTACGTTTCTAGCATTTGTAGACTTAGAGAAAGCTTTTGACAACGTTAAGTGGAATACTCTCTTTCAAATTCTGAAGGTGGCAGGGGTAAAATACAGGGAGCGAAAGGCTATTTACAATTTGTACAGAAACCAGATGGCAGTTATAAGAGTCGAGGGGCATGAAAGGGAAGCAGTGGTTGGGAAAGGAGTGAGACAGGGTTGTAGCCTCTCCCCGATGTTATTCAATCTGCATATTGAGCAAGCAGTAAAGGAAACAAAAGAAAAATTCGGAGTGGGTATTAAAATTCATGGAGAAGAAGTAAAAACTTTGAGGTTCGCCGATGACATTGTAATTCTGTCAGAGACAGCAAAGGACTTGGAAGAGCAGTTGAACGGAATGGACAGTGTCTTGAAAGGAGGATATAAGATGAACATCAACAAAAGCAAAACGAGGATAATGGAATGTAGTCGAATTAAATCGGGTGATGCTGAGGGGATTAGATTAGGAAATGAGACACTTAAAGTAGTAAAGGAGTTTTGCTATTTAGGGAGTAAAATAACTGATGATGGTCGAAGTAGAGAGGATATAAAATGTTGACTGGCAATGGCAAGGAAATCGTTTCTGAAGAAGAGAAATTTGTTAACATCGAGTATAGATTTAAGTGTCAGGAAGTCGTTTCTGAAAGTATTTGTATGGAGTGTAGCCATGTATGGAAGTGAATCATGGACGATAACCAGTTTGGACAAGAAGAGAATAGAAGCTTTCGAAATGTGGTGCTACAGAAGAATGCTGAAGATAAGGTTGGTAGATCACGTAACTAATGAGGAGGTATTGAATAGGATTGGGGAGAAGAGAAGTTTGTGGCACAACTTGACTAGAAGAAGGGATCGGTTGGTAGGACATGTTTTGAGGCATCAAGGGATCACAAATTTAGCATTGGAGGGCAGCGTGGAGGGTAAAAATCGTAGAGGGAGACCAAGAGATCAATACACTAAGCAGATTCAGAAGGATGTAGGTTGCAGTAGGTACTGGGAGATGAAGAAGCTTGCACAGGATAGAGTAGCATGGAGAGCTGCATCAAACCAGTCTCAGGACTGAAGACCACAACAACAACAACGGAGTATTTAAATGCTCTTCCTCTGACGCACAGAATGAATTAATAGCTTGTATTATGGATGTTGTTAAAGAACAAATTTCAAGTGAAGTTAAAAATAGTCCTTTTATATCAGTACAAGTCGCCGAAAAAACGGTTGTCTCGTCTAGAAGTGAAATGAGTGTAATTTCTTATTTTGCAAATAACGAATCAGGAGAAATTCAAGAGAGATTCATAGGATTTTATGGCGTATCCAAGACCGGAGCGCACAAGGCACAGCCACTGTTTTGTTGCAAGTGCTAAGCAGCTGGAATATTGACAAAATAAATTAGTACGACGGCTGCAGTGAGAATGGCAGGGAAAAGGGGTTATGGGGTCCATTCTATTGCGAAACAAGCACACCGTCATTCTCTCTTTGTACACTGCTGCGCACATCACTTCAACTAGTCGTCCTCCATGCTTGTAAAAAATAACCCAAATAAAAATTTTTATGGGAAATCTATCAGGATTTCACGCATTATTAGCCATTCCAGAATAAGAAGAGTGCCTCTGTGGAAAATGGCATTTAAACTTATAACACTGCAACAGCATTCACGTAGCTTATTCAATGAAATACCAAGTCTGGCTTAGCACGTACGATGCCGCAGCAGAACAGTTAGTCCTGTCACGGAAAAGCCACGTATAACACTCCTGTCTGCTACTGCTATACCATAACCTTAAAGTTGAAGGCAGGTCGTGAAATATAACTATCTAGTTAAAACAATTATGGCATAAAGCAACAGAGCAGTGTTACCCTCTGAGAGGAATTTTGTTATGTTGACCGTGTTGTACCTAACGGAGGTGGCTTATCGGAAATGAAAGTCAGAATTACGTAAATATTTGAACAGTAACGAACAAAATTTTGCCTATCTGCACTGTTTAACGGATAAAGAAAACGGTCGCCAGCCTAACTAGGCAAGAGAATGATTAACATTCTCGTTCAAGAAAATAGTTATTAGTAACTTTAACGGATAAACACAACCTATACTTTGTCACACGCGATTGCAATGAACTCTGACACATACATATATTTACGGCAAGATTGAAGCTAACGGTTAAAGCAGCACAAACTATTTGCAAAACTATAACAGATATGGAAACACGCTATTACTTTCAGGGCTTGTTCAAACTGTACGGTTTTTATGACATTACTATTAACATTCACTGCAGGATCATAAATTGGACATAGGTAAAGTCTCCCTCAGTTAAGTACTTTACTATTTAAAATGAAAGTTAATTAGAATCCACTAACAGGTTGCTTCTCACTATCTTTTGAATAAAGAAGTTATGGTTTTCATAATTAGTGGTCTTTCCGTTACTTGTTACCGAGCATTAACACAGTAGACAAACTGTGGATCCTGTTATACCATTAATATGCACTTCTAATACACAAGAGAGAGAAACACTTAGCAAGCATGAGTATATAACGTTTCACAACTGCAGTTTTCCACTTTTACTACAGTGAGACACAAAATTAACATATATGTAAGGTACTGACTCACCTTCTGCGATTTACAACAGGCAGTAATGTGATCATTTACTAAGCAAAACTTAATAAGCCTCAGTCTTAAGAACTTTTAATTTGAAGTTGGCAACAACACATTAATAAGCAGTTTTACTAGGAAAATTATTTTCAGCAAGCATCATTAACTTTAACTCACTCTCTTGCCACATTAACTTTAACTTTCTTTTTACTATGTTCAAGAGGCATCAATTAGCAAAACACTTGGCTTTAATGTTCTTTCAGTAAGGACACTCGGAAATCACTTTAGTTCAAACGGAGAGGAACCTGAGAGGTGTTGTGATGAGGTGAAAAATCAAGGTAGGTACATAAATTCAGTTATAAGTTACCTTATATTTGTGCACACTAAATCGCCCAATAAGCTGATCCTTCACTGTACATTATTATAGCACTCCTTTACAGTGATTGAGCAATGTGGTGGCCACTGCATGTTGGTAGGCGGATTTGCAGACAGAATTGCTGGACTCGGGCCTTTCTTGGTGGCCATGATGAATATCAATTCCAGAGTCGTTGCAGCTATTTATCCATCCATCCGACGCACTGGACAGTGGCAGAAAAAGCCTATCTCGGAACCAGCACAATATGCAACATTTACATGGCAGTGCACAGTTTGGTAGCTCGTCCCCGACTGACTCTTGTTTCCACCTTTCCTACCTAGGCCAACCACAATTTGCGCGCGCTACACAGTTCCGTTCCCGAGGGGAACCACTACACCTTTTACACACAAACTAACTAAGAACCCTAAGTGAGGATCAGCAGTTTACATAACAGCAATCAAATACATTAAATAAAGCAGAACATTTGCATATATTGACATTTCTACCAAAAATTATTCACACAGAATTTACAATTATATACAGTAAGTTTTGTTCCCTCCAAATGGGACAAAGAATTTAAATGACAGATACACTACATTGCATAGAATCAAATCATGACATGAAAGTTTTAACAAAGAAAGGAGTATACAGTTTTGTGTTATCGATTCAAATACATTTACAGAAGCTCAACGATGTAACATTCAATAAAACAAAAGCAAAATAAATCAGTAGAGTATTAGAGATATGGTGTTACAAACTACAACGTCTGTGTGAAGAAAGGTGAAATTTTCATTCAAGTGCTGTACAAAAAGTTATTCTTCACTATACAGACCTGAGAGCAGTATTTAATTATCTGATAAAGAATGAAGGGTGGGATAATAATTTTTTACGTGAAACAATTAGGCAAAAGAGTATACTGGATGACGAAACTTTTCTTTTTCTACTGCAGCTGTACAATTCGATTTTTCAACGTACATGCATCTTGTTTGATATCTTGCAAAGCAAAAATGTTGACATTAGACGCTGTAAGCTCGAAACTGAAAACTGCATCAAGGCTGCTAAAAGACTAAGATGTGAGGAAATTATTTTGAAATACCTTATAAACTTTCCAGGAATATCTGAAATTAATTTTAACCAAACATAAACAAATATGCAAAAATTGAGAAGGCTAGCATTGCAAGTAATTGACATGGTAGTAGTAAGCATGGAAACTAGATTCCAGGACTTTCTGAAACAGATTTTATAGAGCTTGTAAACGAGAAAAAGTTCTCAGCTTAAAGTAGGCCAAACAGTTTCACGATACGTGAAGTTGAAAAACTACTTAAAATATATCGTTTCTTTGACAGTGAGAACATTAAAAGAGAACTTATGTTATTCACAGCAGTGAGGGTAAACGTCTACAGCCTCAGGACCTCCTTAAATCAGTTGTAAACATTGGATTAAAAAACGTGCTACAATTGTGAAATTACTGTCGTTGGTTCTTGCAATTCCAGCAACCACCGCGTCTTGCGAAAGAAGCACGAGTACATTAAAATTCGTTAAAACCTACTTTCGCAACACAATAACAAATGACAGCTGTCAAACTTCACGAATTTGGCTGTGCTGAATGCCATATCTTGTGTAATGGATGTTTATGCACAGCAAAAGAACAGCAGGATAGAACCAGTTTATAATAAGCTGTAACGGCAAGTTAGTATGTACTATATTGCTAATCATGTGTAGCTGTTTAATACTTTTATGCATTTATTTATAATAATTGCTGTTATACAGAATGAGATTTTCACTCTGCAGCGGAGTGTGCGCTGATATGAAACTTCCTGGCAGATTAAAACTGTGTGCGCCGACCGCGACTCGAACTCGGGACCTTTGTCTTCCACGGGCAAGTGCTCTACCATCTGAGCTACCGAAGCACGACTCACGCCCGGCCCTCACAGCTCTACTTCTGCCAGTATCTCGTCTCCTACCTTCCAAACTTTACAGAAGCTCTCCTGCGAACCATGCAGAACTAGCACTCCTGAAAGAAAGGATATTGCGGACACATGGCTTAGCCACAGCCTGGGGGATGTTTCCAGAATGAGATTTTCACTCTGCAGCGGAGTGTGCGCTGATATGAAACTTCCTGGCAGATTAAAACTGTGTGCGCCGACCGAGACTCGAACTCGGGACTTAGTAGACTTATATACCTAAGCTCCTTTTGCAGGTTACCATCTTAAAAGTTTTTGTTTTATGATTTTTCTCCTTTTTCGAAGTTAATATTTCTCAGCCTATGAAACAAAAATGTCACGTTTCGCCACTGATGGGGACTGTATGGAGGATGTGTAAGCGCTTCCCAACGGAACCTCTGCAGCATTGCGGAAACAACTGTGGCAACATTCGAGCGGCCCCACATTTTGCCGAGGTTTGTTTCAGGTTATCTGCTACTTTTAGTGTCTCATATCCTAATGAAATTACCAAAGCGTCACACGAAGTAATTGTACAATACTTCATTATCTTCAAGTGATTCAGAGTAAACATGGAAAACATCAATAATTTTTGTTAGCCGGGAATTTCATCTCCTTTCTTCACGGATTCGAGTCCAATGTTACAACCATTGAACCCTAGGTCACAAGAAAAAAAAATCAAAATGATATAAGATTAGGTAGATAAAGTATGTTGTTGTTGCTGCTGTCTTTAGTCCAAAGAATGGTTTGATGCAGCTCTCCATTCTACTCTGTCCTGTGCAAGCCACTTCAACTCATCGACACGATGGTAAACGTTGAAGAAAGTGTGAAATTCCCTACAGAATTTCTAAACTCTGTGAAAGTACCAGAAATAGCATTACACTGCCTTCTACTTAAAATTGCCTACTATATTAATCTCTTGGCCTCCCTCTTTTCAGCTCTGCCTACGCCCCACCCCTCCCCATCCCCCAAACCCGACCCACTTCTCTTCAGTACTAAATTGTTGATCCCTTGGTGTCTCAGGACGTATCCTATCAACTGATCCCTTTTTCTAGTCAGGTTGCACCACAAATTTCTTTTCTCCCCAATTCTATTCAGTACCTCCACATTAGCTACGTGGTCTACCCATATAATCTTCAGCATTTTTCAGCAAGATTTCAAAATCTTCTATTCTCTCCCTGTCTAAACTATTTATCATCTATGTATCACTACCATACATGGCTGCACTCTGTAGAAATACTATCAGAAAAGACTTTATGAGTCTTAAATCCACGGTATATTCTATGTTACTTATTTCTCTCGTTCAGAAACGCTTTTCTTTCCGTTGCCACTCTACAGTTTGTATCCTCTCCACTTCAGCCATCAGCAGCTACCGTATTTTTCTGCCCAAATAACAAAGCTCATATACTACTTTAAGTATCTAGTCTCCTAATCTAATTCCTTCACCACCACCTGGTTTAATTTGAATACATTCCATTATCTTTATTTTCCTTTCGTGAAAGTTCACCTTATATCAACCTTCAAGACACTGTCCATCTCGTTTAACTGCTCTTCCAAGTCCTTTGCTGATACATTTCCTGTCTCATCGGCAAACCTTAACGTTTTTATTTCTTCTCCCTGAACTTTAATTTCTACTCCATATTTTACTTTGGTTTCCCTTACTGCTTGCTCCTTGTACTGATTGAATGACATCGAGATACGCTACAAACTTGTCTCACTCCCTTCTCAACCACAGCTTCCCGTTCAGGCACTTCATGTCTTATAACTGCCATCTGGTTTCTGTAGAAGTTGGACATCGCTGCCTGTATTTTAGCCCTGCTACCTTCAGGACTTCAAAGAAAGCACTGAAGTCAACATGGTCAAAAATCTTTCTTTAAGTCTACAGATGCTATAAAAGTAAGTTTTAAGGTAACTTGTAGCGTCAGTATTGCCTCGCGTGTTAGTACATTTCTCCGGAATCCAAACATTTTGCCTGAGGTTGGCTTCTACCAGTTTCTCTATCCTTCTTTGAAGAATTCGTGTTAGTATTTTGCAGCCATGAACTGACAGTAGGGTAATATTCACACCTGTCAGCGGCTGCTTTCTGTTGAAAGGGTGTTGTTATATATTTTCTTGAAGTCTGAGTGTATTTCGCCTGTCTCACATATCTTACACACCTGGTGGCAAAGTTTTGTCATGGCTGGGTCTCCCAAGACTATCAGTAGTTCTGTCGGAATATCACCTAATCCTGGCGCCTTGTTTCGATTTGACTGTTTCACTTCTCTGTCGAGTTCATTTGACAGTATCATACCTCCCATCTCGTCTTCATCTAAGTCCTCTTCCAGTTCTAAAACATTACATTCAAGTCTATCTCCCTTGTAAAGACCTTCTATGTACTCCTTCCATCTTCCAGCGTTCCCTTCCTTCTTAGGACCAGCTTCCCATCTGGCCTCTTGACATTCATACAGCTGCTTCTGTTTTCTCCGAAAGTCTCTCTAATATTCCTGTAGGCGATATCTACCTTTCCCCTAGTGATTTATACTTGTAAATCCTTATATTTGTCTTCTAGTGGCTCTAGGCGCTACAGTTTGGAACCGCGCGACCGCTACGGTCACAGGTTCGAGTCCTACATCGGGCATGGATGTGTGTGATGTCCTTAGATTAGTTAGGTTTAAGTAGTTCTAAGTTCTAGGGGACTGGTGACCTCAGAAGTTAAGTCCCATAGTGCTCAGAGACATTTGAACCATTTTTTTGTCCTCTAGCCATTTCTGCTTAGCCATTTTACAGTTCCTATCAATCTCACTATTAGACTCTGTATTTCCTTTTGACTACTTCATTCGCTGCATTTTGCTGTTTGCTCCTTTCATCTGCTCAACTCAGTACCTCTCGTGTTATCCATAGATTTCTACTAGGCTTTGACTTTTTTACCTATTTCATTTCTCAAAGCTACCCATTCGTCTTCTACTGTATTCCTTTCTCCTGTTCTAGGCAATCGTTGCCTAATGCTGCTTCTGGTTCTTTCATCTTATTCAGATCTCATCTCTTTAATTTTCTACATTTTTGCAATTTCTTCAGTTTTAATGTACACTTCATAACCAATAATTTTTTGTCAGAGACCACATCTGGCCCTGGAAATTTCTTTAAATTAAAATCTTGTTCCGAAATATCTGTCTTACCATTGTATTATCAGTCTGATAGCTTCCTGTGTCTCCAGGTCTCTTCGACGTTTACAACCTTCTTTGATGATTCTTAAACCAAGTGTGAGCTATGATTTGATTATGCGCTGTGTATAATTATATCTAGTAGCTTCCTCTTTCATTCCTCTTCTCCCATTGCATATTCACCAAAGCTTAGGAGTAGACAAAAAGTATCTGGTTATGTAATACAGCAAAGACTAAACTGGTAAAGAATTATTTTAATTATAAATACGAACGATAACTTAAGATTGAACGTAGCCTTAAAAGATTGTATATGTAGAATGTGAGTCATGCGGCTTATATTAAGAGAGGTAGATCAGTCTGTACTAGACTAAAGGAACGCAATAGAATTCTAGAAACTACTAAAAATTATTCCACATTCCAACAATATTGCCAGAAATCTGGAGACAGATACGTAATATGTGTGCAACAGATAGAAGAATTTAATCTTGTGGCAAATACAGCTATAACTTTCAGAAATAGGAGTTATGGAAATTTAAGAAGAAAAGAACCAACTTGGGTTGATGCACCGAGCGAGATGGCTAAGGCTCTGGGAAGGCACTGGAGTCGCATTCTGGAGGAAGGCGGTTCGTATTCCGTTCTGACCATATATATTAAGTACTTCCCTGATTTCCCTAAATCGCTTAAGGTAAACGTCTGGATAGATCCTCTGAAACAACACGGTTCATTTCCTTCATTCGTCCCTCCCCCAATCCGAGCATATGCTCCAATGACCTGATCGTCGACGAGGCATTAAACACTAGCCTAACTCTGGACTGATTCTAAAGCACCCAAAACCCTCAGCTGTGCGTGCTCTCAGCTGTATTCCAGCTGCTACTTGAACGTCTCTGGTTTGTTCCGTAACGACGGCCCCCCTGGCATCTCGCTAGGGTGCAGCCTTGCTGCTTGAAGGGATTTATCGGCACGCACGGCCCTCTGGAACTTGTCCTGCTGGCTGTTCCTCACGCTAAGAGTGCTCGCTCGCTGAAGGCGGTGGTGGCGTGGTTCGCGTCTGCTTACAGTGGAGAGCGTGCGCTAACGCCGTTTGAAAAGTCATTGCTTTCCCCTACATTCACGGACGCGGGTTGCGTCTCCTGAGTCTGCCAGTTACCGTTTCTGGTGCCTTGGTTGACGGATGTGGTCCTGTCAGCATCCCTTGTGCCTCGAGGACCGGGCCTAGAAATAAATGATCAGCAACTCGTTTTCGTGTGATTAAGAGTTGGATGCGATTTGCGGAAGCCCCTGTTCTTCGCTGAGCCCTGGTAGCTGGGCCTTGCAATGAGCTTACACCTGTTAGTGTGTGTAGCTCGCGCCAGTGGCCGTTAGTTGGCCTGAGTTTTAAAGGTGGAGCAGCATCCTTAGGAATCGGAAGATGCCCGTGTTATTTTAAGATAGTTGTAAAGGGGATCACAGTTTGGCCGGCTCTACTTCCGTTGTAATCTGATTAAGTACAGAGATTGTTTCTGTAAAATCTGTATCTGTGTCTTATTTTGAATGCTCAGGGGTTTGAACCTTGCATCATTTTTTTCCATTTAAAACTCTTGTGGACGGGTTATTTAGAATTACATCTGCATTTGTTTCTCAGTGATCAGCTGTTCAGACTGCTTTAAAGTACTGAAACGTTCGCTTGTCTGTTTACTTCTGTGAGCGAAACGGGCGCACGGTCAGGTTTGTTTCGTAACGAACCGTGTTCTTTCAATAAAGACACCGAACTCGCAATAGTGGCAAAATTAATTAAAATAACAGAAAGGAGAAGCGCTACATCCATCGAGGTGACACAGGAACAAAATAATATTACAGTAGTGTTGACTTTTTCTTTTTTTTAATGTCTGACAAGTTATGGCTGTTTTAGTCAGCTTTATCTTGCTAAGCTATTTTATATATTGTGCAGTTTTCGTTTTGCGCACGTTGACTGGGATAGTCTTTCATGATCTGATAGAAAGTATCCAGGTCAAGTAGCAATTTACGTTAGTATTTCTCAATTACAAGTACTAGTGTTAACTGTTGGAATTTGTAATCAGATAGAAAAATAGGGCTCTCATGCGACATTTTCGATCAGTAAAAGGGTGAGCTGGACCAGTTGCGGAAATGTAGTGAGGATAGAGTTTATTCTCTTTTGCTTGCACAACAATCTTCTGTTTTGGATTAGAGCTAGGCTCATGGCAGTTATCCCTTGCAACACAATTAAAAATTTAATTTGAATTCGAGGTAAGGAAGAATACAGTTCGACGTCCCGCTAGCAAGATGGTCAGAAATAGAGTAGAAGCTCTGATTACAAAAACATCGGCCATGCCCTTTCACAGGAACCATCCCACCATTTACCTGAAGCGATTTACAGAAATAATGGAAAATCTAAATCTAGATGTTCCGATGGGGATTTGAATCATCGTCCATCCAAATGCGAGACCAGTACGATAAACACTGTGCCATCTTTATCTAAGTGGGTATTTCATCAAAAGAAGTGATATCATTCAATCAAATGTCAAGATTTAAAAAGATTATGTCGCCCATAATCAGTCAATATGTATTATAAAAGTAAGTGTACAATTTGCCTGCCGCTAAAACTCAGAAACGAGTCCCGGTACGATCAAGGGAGTTATAAGATGTGGTAGTCGACTATCCCTCATCATGGAGGAGGTTCCCGTTTTTACGTGAAGTGCGTGCTTTTCAACATATAAGGGCTGGGAAGTTTCGCCCTCTGAAAATTTCTAGAACATTCGAAAAAGTTCTATAGTATTCGAGCATATCACAGACCTTTTGAGAGTATTCTAGTGCATCCCACAATATTCCAGAATGTTCCGAAATGTTCCACAATGATCTAGTATGTTCTGCAATGTTCGGGAATAGTCTAGAACATTCGGGACGATTCTAGAATTTTCGGGAACATTCTGCGATGTCCCAGATCGTTGCACAATTTTGCAGAACACCTTCGAATATTGTGGAATGTTCTGGAACATTGTGGGCCATTCGTAGCCATTTTGGTATGTTCTGGAATTCACCACTGTTGGTGTTACCCTTAGTAGGTGTGTATAAAGCAAGATCCGTCGTGGGTTCGAGTGTGAGTTCCTTATCTGTGATGAAGGGAGGAACCGAAAAAGTAATGCAGTTAGTGAATGAAAACAAACATTGGAGTAGCCAACTGATAAAGTGACTTAATATACGAGGCCTGTTCAGAAAGTAAGCTCCGATTGATTGCCAAATTGAAACCACAGTGAACATCAGAAATGTTTTACTTGTAACAATTAGCTACACCTTTCAGCTACTTCTCTACGTAGTCGCCGTTCTGACTTAGACTTTTGTCATAGCGTTGTACCAACTTTTCAATAGCCTCATCATAGAAGGCAGCCGCCAGTGCTTTCCGCCAATTCTCCACGCTGGCCTACACCTCGTTGTCTGTGTCAAAATGTTGTCTTCAAAGACAGCGGTTCATGTGACCAGAGATGAAACTCAGGGGGAGACAATTGCGGACTGTATTGTGGGTAATCTCACATTTCCATTTGAAAACGATGCAGGAGCATCTTCATTGCCCCTGCAGAATGCGGCTGAGAATTGTCTTGAAGAAGAAACAGCACGACGGTTATGTAATGTTAGCAGCATAGCTTCAGGCGAAATTTCTCACCAGGCCCTCGTACTTGGCGGCAGGCACTATTTTCTAGACATCTTTACGCACTCACTGCGAGCTCAGAAATGAGAAGAGCGACGTGATGCTAACTGGGGTTATACTAGAGACACTACCCAACACATCTGTGCAAAGCTTTATCGGATTTTCATAGTCGTTTCCATTTCGCGACCGATCGGAGCTTACTTTCTGAACGCCCCTCGTAAATGGAAAAGTTTGTAAAGTGTACTTAGCGTTTTTGTTAACAAAAAGTTGATTTCATATACAGTTTAGACAATGCCCATCCGAACAGGCTTTTCGAAAGGGCAATTTGGGCAATTAAAAATAATATTGTCGACGATATCAACCTTTATATTCAAAAGAAAATTCACGGTGAAGAGAGAATATGAAGATCGATCGAAACGATGGTAAACGTTGAAGAAAGTGTGAAATTCCCTACAGAATTTCTAAACTCTTTGAAAGTACCAGAAATAGCATTACACAGCCTTCTACTTAAAATTGAATCTCCGATCATAGTACTTCGAAATCTCAACTCATCAAAATTATGTAATAGAACAAGGATTATAATCAAGCAGCTATCGAATAACATCATCAAAGCTGAACTTACCACTCGAAAGTGCAAAGGAACACACTATTTATCCCCAGAATACCACTTATCTCTACTGAACTGTCATTTAAATTTGAACGACTGCAATTTCCAATCAAATTAGCCCACAGTTTTAGAATTAATAAAGCGCACAGACAAACGTCAAAATATTGTGGCATCAACCTCAAAGACTCATGCTTGTCTCACGTAGCTTGCTCTCGAGTAGGAAATTCGGAAATTTTGTACATATGTACTCCGGATAACGGAATAAAAATGTTGTGTACAAACAAGTATTCTAATTAGTTAGAATATGTTTCAATATTTTTTTTACCTGTTGTACTTTAACAAGTACTGTCAACAGGTAGAGTATTTTTTTTTACCTCTTGTACTTCAAAGTTTATCGTTTTATTCCAGCTAACACACAATGTCAACTCCCTTAGCGAAGCCGGGTATCACAGTTAGTAATATTAATAGTAACAATAGTAATAATAATAATTTCCTGGATTAAAAATGACTCTGGGCAAACAGGTTATTCTCAGGAGATACAGACAGCCGTCTCGCTGGCACAGCTGATGCCGGACTGAAGAACGACGCCAGTGTACGGCTTATCGACGCGGCATACAAGTGGCACCTCACCTCGTGCCACTAGACAACAAAAACTGACGTACTTCATCACCTGTAGTTCTGAATGATGAAGGAAGGCTCTCACGTCACGTGATGACGAGTCAAATGGTTCGAATGGCTCTAAGCACTATGGGACTTAACATCTGAGGTCACCAGTCCCCTAGACTTAGAACTACTTAAACCTAACTAACCGAAGGACATCAGACACATCCAAGTCCGAGGCAGGATTCTAACCTGCGATCGTAGCAGCAGCGCGGTTCCGGACAGAAGCGCCTAGAACCGCTCGGCCACAGCGGCCGGTGATGATGAGCCATCGGGCAGCATTGTGCTCTCATTCTCAAGCAGATCTCGCTCGTCACCGCAGAAAGATGCAATACATTTTTATTACTACAGCAACAGGCAAACAGCTCCTGTTCATTTATGCAGCTAATGTTATTGGTTTTCCAGCAAACAAAATACATACCTTTTGTATAAGCATGATTTCTCTTTTGTACACGAAGAGGTTTGTCTACATTGTTAGACGTGTTTTCAGAAATTTACAAAGAAAAAACATTTGAGTTACTCACTATGTTTTTGGTTTGGTTACTTTTGGTTCGTTCTCTGTCATTGTCCGCCACGTTGGCTAGCCCTTCCAAATACATCCCTTCTCACACCGCTGCGTTGCGGGTTGCCGGGCAAGCAAGCAATCAAGTGAGCAGCGTCAGAGCTCTCGTTTAGCCAAGGAGTTACTTCGTCGACCTCCAAGAGGCATCTATCAGAGATTGTACTGTTATCATCCGGCCAGGAAACCCAAACAGCGACCATCCCACCATCTGTCGTAGTAACAGCTAATCGCACGATTAGAAAAAATTTGCACGCGGAACTTTATTTGCCGTCTCACCACCCCCAAGTCAGTACGCGGTTGGTTAAAACGACGTTGTACCCGACCGTTGGATTTGTCTCACGCAGCCGGATAAATGAACTTATTTTGCATGAGATCCATGTTCACATACGATCTAACACCATTGGATTTTATCTTCGGGTTTTCCTAACGTACACTATGTGATCAAAAGTATCCGGACACTTGCCTGAAAATGAATTAAAAGTTCGTGGCGCCCTCCATCGCTAATGCTTCAATTCAATATGGTGTTGAACCACACTTAGCCTTGATGACAGCTTCCACTCTCGCAGGCATACTTTCAATCAAGTGCTGGGAAGTTTCATGCGGAGTGGTAGCCCATTGTTCATGGAGTGCTGCAATCAGAAGAGGTATCGATGTCGGTCGGTGAGGCCTGGCACGAAGTCGGCGTTTCAAATTATACCAGAGGTGTTCTGTAGGATTCAGGTCAGGACTGTGTGCAGGTCAGTCCATTAGAGGGACGTTATTGTCGTGTAACCACTTCGCCACAGGCCGTGCATTATGAACAGGTGCTCGATCGTGTTGAAAGATGCAGTCGCCATCCACGAACTGCTCTTCAATAGTGGCAAGCAAGGAGGTGCTTAAAACATCAATGTAGGCCTGTGCTGTGATAGTGCCACGCAAAGCAACAAGCCCCCTCCATGAAAAACACGACCACACGACAACACCACCGCCTCCGAATCTTACTGTTGGCACTACACACGCTGCCAGATGACGTTCACCGGGAATTCGCCATACTCACACCCTGCCGTCGGATCGCCACATTGTGTACCGTGATTCGTCACTCCACACAACGTTTCTCCTCTGTTCAATAAATGTTTACGCTCCTTACACGAAACGAGGTGTCTTTTGGGATTTACAAGCGTGATGTGTAGCTTATGAGCAGCCGGTCGACTATGAAATCCAAGTTTTCTCACATCCCACCTAACTGTCACAGTACTTGCAGTGGATCCTGATACAGTTTGGAACTCCTGTATGACGGTCTAGATAGGTGTCTACCTATTACACATTACGACCCTCTTCAACTGTCAGCAGTCTGTGTCATTCAACAGACAAGGTTGGCCTGTACGCTTTTGTGCTGTACGTGGCCCTTCACATTTCCACTTCACTACCACATCGGAAACAGTGGACCTAGGGATGTTTAGGTGTGTGGAAATCTCGTGTAAAGACGTATGACACAAGTGACACCCAATCACCTGACCACGTTCGAAGTCCGTGAGTTCCGCGGAGCGCACCATTCTGCACTCTCAAGATGTCTAATGACTAGTCTCCAGGTACTTCTGATCACATAGTGTAGCATGTGTATGTGCCTACGCTACCAACACATCTACTCGACTTTAGTTTGCAACAGTCTGTATATATTTTATTTATTCACTTCTCAAACATTAAAATCGTTTCTTCTCTTATAAAAAGTGACACGCCTGGTTTCTCCCTTGATGTATAAAATCGTGTACATGTATGTGTTCTGTTACGTGAGCATTGTGTCCAGGTGAGTCAGTATCTATTAAAGTAACTGTCTAGGTGTCAGCAGGACTAGCGCACAGAGGCTTTCGTACAACCTTAATCACATACTCGTATACAGACAGATTATTAATTTCGGGAATCGAGAATCCCAACCAGTTTTGCCTTTTATCGTCATTGACACCGGCAAGATATCGGTCCTAGGGATTCCAAGATTTCCGAGAATGTTTTAATTTCAGTAGGCTAATATACACTCCTGGAAATGGAAAAAAGAACACATTGACACCGGTGTGTCAGACCCACCATACTTGCTCCGGACACTGCGAGAGGGCTGTACAAGCAATGATCACACGCACGGCACAGCGGACACACCAGGAACCGCGGTGTTGGCCGTCGAATGCCGCTAGCTGCGCAGCATTTGTGCACCGCCGCCGTCAGCCAGTTTGCCGTGGCATACGGAGCTCCATCGCAGTCTTTAACACTGGTAGCATGCCGCGACAGCGTGGACGTGAACCGTATGTGCAGTTGACGGACTTTGAGCGAGGGCGTATAGTGGGCATGCGGGAGGCCGGGTGGACGTACCGCCGAATTGCTCAACACGTGGGGCGTGAGGTCTCCACAGTACATCGATGTTGTCGCCAGTGGTCGGTGGAAGGTGCACGTGCCCGTCGACCTGGGACCGGACCGCAGCGACGCACGGATGCACGCCAAGACCGTAGGATCCTACGCAGGGCCGTAGGGGACCGCACCGCCACTTCCCAGCAAATTAGGGACACTGTTGCTCCTGGGGTATCGGCGAGGACCATTCGCAACCGTCTCCATGAAGCTGGGCTACGGTCCCGCACACCGTTAGGCCGTCTTCCGCTCACGCCCCAACATCGTGCAGCCCGCCTCCAGTGGTGTCGCGACAGGCGTGAATGGAGGGACGAATGGAGACGTGTCGTCTTCAGCGATGAGAGTCGCTTCTGCCTTGGTGCCAATGATGGTCGTATGCGTGTTTGGCGCCGTGCAGGTGAGCGCCACAATCAGGACTGCATACGACCGAGGCACACAGGGCCAACACCCGGCATCATGGTGTGGGGAGCGATCTCCTACACTGCCCGTACACCACTGGTGATCGTCGAGGGGACACTGAATAGTGCACGGTACATCCAAACCGTCATCGAACCCATCGTTCTACCATTCCTAGACCGGCAAGGGAACTTGCTCTTCCAACAGGACAATGCACGTCCGCATGTATCCCTTGCCACCCAACGTGCTCTAGAAGGTGTAAGTCAACTACCCCGGCCAGCAAGATCTCCGGATCTGTCCCCCATTGAGCATGTTTGGGACTGGATGAAGCGTCGTCTCACGCGGTCTGCACGTCCAGCACGAACGCTGGTCCAACTGAGGCGTCAGGTGGAAATGGCATGGCAAGCCGTTCCACAGGACTACATCCAGCATCTCTACGATCGTCTCCATGGGAGAATAGCAGCCTGCATTGCTGCGAAAGGTGGATATACACTGTAGTAGTGCCGACATTATGCATGCTCTGTTGCCTGTGTCTATGTGCCTGTGGTTCTGTCAGTGTGATCATGTGATGTATCTGACCCCAGGAATCTGTCAATAAAGTTTCCCCTTCCTGGGACAATGAATTCACGGTGTTCTTATTTCAATTTCCAGGAGTGTACATATACGAACGGAAAAATTACTGACTCTTAATTTCAAGTTTGACGTCGGATGACAAATGAGAAAAATATATTTCTTGGGCGATATGATTACAAATTATCTACGTCCGAATTTATTCCTTTACTTGTATTGTGAAAAGTTACTTTTTGTCAATTTTCAGCACTGTAGATCAATGGGAAGTACCTTATAGGTTCCGGTAAGAGAGTTTTGTAGTGGCAAAATATGTGGCATAAATGGCTTTACCTTTTGATTGCATCAACTTAGAAGCTAAATGTTATTATACAGCCAAGGGAACATAGACCTTAGTACGGTACACAAATTTCAACTCGCTACATCTGAGAAATTGGTGTCTTAGTAGGCAGACGAACAGACGGGGAGTGAGATAAGACATGACAAAAAAAATTTTGTGTGATATAATTACAATTTGCAGTTTTCAAATTTTTGCCCTTGTTTTTCCTGTAGACCGTTCCTTTTTTTACTAACTTCATGACTGTAGGCCAACCCTCAAGTGAGTTTGCGAGTATTAAAATACACTACTGGCCATTAAAATTGCTACACCACGAAGATGACGTGATGCAGACGCGAAATTTAACCGACAGGAAGAAGATGCTGTGATATGCAATTGATTAGCTTTTCAGAGCATTCACACAAGGTTGGCGCCGGTGGCGACACCTACAACGTGCTGACATGAGGAAAGTTTCCAGCCAATTTCTCATACACAAACAGAAGTTGACCGGCGTTTCCTCGTACCTTGTGTAAGGAGGAGAAATGCGTACCATCACGTTTTCGACTTTGATAAAGGTCGGATTGTAGCTCATCCCGGTTGCGATTTATCGTACCACGACATTGCTGCTCGCGTTGGTCGTAATCCAATGACTGTTAGCAGAATATGAAATCGGTGGATTCAGGGGGGTAATATGAAACGCCGTGCTGGATCACAACGGCCTCGTATCACTAGCAGTCGAGATGACAGGCATCTTATCCGCATGGCTGTAACGGTCGTGCAGCCACGTCTCGATCCCTGAGTCAACAGATGGGGACGTTTGCAAGACAACAACCATCTGCACGAACAGTTCGACGACGTTTCCAGCAGCATGGACTATGAGCTCGGAGACCATGGCTGCGGTTACCCTTGACCCTCCACCACAGAAAGGAGCGCCTGCGATGGCGTACTCAACGACGAACCTGGGTGCACGAATGGCAAAACGTCATTTTTTCGGATGAATCCAGGTTCTGTTTACAGCATCATGATGGTCGCATCCGTGTTTGGCGACATGACGCTGAACGCACATTGGAAGCTTGTATTCGTCGTCGCCATACTGGCGTATCACCCGGCGTGATGCTATGGGGTGCCATTGGTTACACGTCTCGCTCACCTCTTGTTCGCATTGACGGCACTTTGAACACTGGACGTTACATTTGAGATGTGTTACGACCCGTGGCTCTACCCTTCATTCGATCCCTGCGAAACCCTACATTTCAGCAGGATAATGCAGGACCGCATGTTGCATGTCCTGTACGGGCCTTTCTGGATACAGAAAATGTTCGACTGCCGACCTGGCCTGCACATACTCGAGATCTCTCACCAATTGAAAACGTCTGGTCAATGGTGGCCGAGCAACTGGCTCGTCACAATACGCCAGACACTACTCTTGATGAACTGTGGTATCGTGTTGAAGCTGCATGGGCAGCTGTACCTGTACACCCCATCCAAGCTCTGTTTGTCTCAATGCCCAGGCGTATCAAGGCCGTTATTACGGCCAGAGGTGGTTGTTCTGGGTACTGATTTTTCAGGATCTATGCACCCAAATTGCGTGAAAATGTAATCACATGTCATTTCTAGTATAACATATGTGTCCAACGAATACCAGTTTCTTCTTGGTGTAGCAATTGTAATGGTCAGTAGTGTATGTGACATCAACTGCCGCACTTTTTGATTGCACTGACTTAGAAGCTTCAGTTTCTTACACGGCCAACGGACAATACACCTTAGCATGTGACACAAATTTCAACTTAATACGTCAACCTGTTCCTGGCGAAACGGACAGAGAGATAGACAGACGGACGGACAACTAGGCGACACTATAACCGGTTTTTACCGAGTGAGGCACGGGACCCTGAGAACAGAGGAACAAGCAGGTGAGTACGTTTAACAAATAGTGTTTTCTGGACGAGGTGTAATAGCATTTGGTAGACCGGTTTTTGGAACGATGGATGAGACGCAAACAATGGTGCAGTACAGGACTCTGATAGTTAGTAACACATATGATAGGCGGTGTAAGGTAACAGCAGACTATACAAAGTCTTTTTTTTTTTTTCTTTATTGTATTTCAATTCCCCATCGGGGCGGGCTGGCAGCAGCATAGGCGCTGCTCTTCAGCCGAATGACATATAACAAAACAATAGAAGACATTTAAAAAACAGCAAAGGGAAGAATAAGGTGAACATAGATATATAAAAGGGGGAACATCATGGAAGGCAATAGACAAAAAACGGGGTGACTGTAAAATGGAGATAAAAAACTGTTTAAAAGTAGCACACACAAAAAGCCACACACTGCGATGGTTAAAAGAACACAAGGCACAGTACGACGGGAGCATAAAGGTAGCGACGGAAGGCATAGCACATAACGTAACACTGACGGCGAACCTCAAGGCAGTACACAATTAAAATCACACCTCATGACGCACAGGAGAAACAGCACTAAACACAACACTGATGTGGCACACAATGATGATCAATACAGAGGACCTGCCAGGCGCTAGGAGATGAGGGAGACCTGAAGAAGGGAGGGAGGGGAAGAGATGGGGGAGATGAGCGGGGGGCGCGCTGAAGAGGGCCAGGTATGGAGGGATGTGGGAAGGAAAGAGGCAAGTATGGGGTGCAGGGTCTCAGGGGAGGGGGGATGGAGGAAAATCCGCTCTGGGAGAAGGAGGGAAGTGGAAAAAGGGGGCATAGGGTGGGGGGGGGGGGAACAAGGCCAGGTTACAGTTGGAAGGAAGGGTAGATGTCACGGCGAAGTTCGTCATCCGGGAGGGGGAGGCGTTGGAAATTGCCCTGATGAAGGAGATGGAGGGTGTGGAGGTGGAGAGAGGGAGGGATACAGCGATAGAGGCGCGGCAATGGATGGGGGGTGGAGAGGAAGGAGGAAACCAGAGGGTGGGGGGGATCAAGCCTGCGAACAATGTAAAGGATGCGGAGATGGAGGAACAGGAGGAGGTGGGGGAAGGGGATCAGTTCATACAGGAGCCGTGTGGGAGAAGGAAGGCGGATGCGGAAGGCAAGGCGGAGCGCATGGCATTCAAGGATTTGCAGGGCCTTGTAAAAGCGGCTGGGGGCGGAGATCCAGGCGACGCTGGCATAACAGAGGATAGGACGGATGAGGGATTTGTATGTGTGGAGGATGGTAGAAGGATGCAATCCCCATGTCCGGCCAGACAGGAGTTTCAGCAGGCGGAGGCGGGATTGGGCTTTCTGCTGGATGGTCAGGAGATGAGGGGTCCAGGTGAGGTGTCGGTCAAGGGTGAGGCCAAGGTATTTCAGGGTGGGGGTATATACGAAGTCGAGTACGGTAATGCTTAAAAGAACCCGCTACATAGCGTGTATGTGAGTGGGTGCATTACATTTACTCGAATAAAGAACGTTATGATTTGAAATTCCCTTTATAAAGAGTGCACTGGATGGTACGAGGGTTGCCCAGAAAGTAACGCACCGCACTTTATTTTTCTCAGCCGAAAACAATGCTACGAATGCGAAACGTGTGTTATTTGAATCTCCTGAGTGAGCGCGCGAAGTTTCCGTCACATCCGACAGATAGCGTTGCTGCAGGGCAGTTTCAAAACGGCGTTTGTGGGTGATGCACGTTACAAGTAACGTACCGTCATTGAATCTCTCACTGAAGAGAAAGAATCTGTGGGGAATATTTATAAAAGATTGTGCAAAGTTTATGGAGCATCTGCTGTCGACAGAAGTACAGTTAGTCGCTGGGCACGTAGAGTGAGGTCATCAGAAGGCGGTTCGGCGGAGCTACACGATTTGCAGCCGTCGGACAGACTATATAGGGCTGTCACACCTGACATGTCCTCTGTTATGCCAGTCCTGCCTGGATATCTGCCCCCCCCCCCCCCCCAAATTCTATCAGTCCCTCCAGATCCTTGAGCGTCATGCACTCCGCCTCGCCTTCCGTATCCGCCTCCCGTCCCCCACGCGGATCCTCTATGATCTCATTCCTTTCCCCCATCTGCTCCTATTCCTCGAACATATCTGCATCCTCTACACCTTCCGCCGTCTTGAACCCCCTCACCCCCTGGTTGCTCCTCTCCCATCCCCGCCCCCTGCCACGTCTTCACCGTTGTGTCCCCCCTACCCTCCATCTCTACACCCTCCATCTCCTTTCCCAAGGTGGCTTCCGTCAACTCCCCCTCCCGGATGATGCCCTCTCTCCCTCCATTTATCCTTCCTATCAACTCTGATCCTCACCCCCCTCCTTTCCTCCGACCTTTCCCTGGGCTCCCTCTTCCTCCCCCCTTCCATCCTGTGTTTTCTCCCTGCCCAACCTCCCCCTGTGTCCCTTCTCCTCCCCCACCCCCTGAGTCCTTTTGCATTCCCCTCCTCTGCCTTCCCCACTCCCTGGCACGTCTGCTCAGCACCCCCCACCCCTCTTATGGGTCTTCTCCATTGGCTTCTTTCCCCCCTCCCACCCTTCACTTTTCTTCTCCTTCCCCCCCTTTTTTATTTTCTTCATCATCTGTCCAGTTTCCCCCCCACCTGCTCTCGGCTGTGGTATGTCATATTTGTGCCAACTTTTTAGTGCCGTGTTTAAGTGAGTGTTCAGTGTTGTGCGTCTTTCCACAGTGTTGCGAACAGAAATCATGCTGTCGCTGGGTGTGCATTTTATATCTTGCGAACAGAAACCAGACTGTCGCCGTGTTTTTTTAACTGTCTGTCTGTTATTTTTCTGCTTCTTGTGTATTATCTTAGCATCATCACCCATGTGTTTTATGTTTTAAGTTCTAGAATTTTCTGCCATTTTACCTTTAAGTCACCGATTTTATCGCCAACTGTTATTTTTTATTATCTTCCTCTTTTTAACACAAATTCTGTAGGCTGCAGAGCGGCGTAGTCAGCTGCTGCCAGCCCGCCCCCTTTGGGGGGAATTGAAATTCAATAAAAAAAAAAAAACCTGACATGTTGCAACGAGCTGATGTCATTCGCGAGGACAGACGCATTAAGACTAGGACGTTGGCGCTGCGTCTGTCAGTCAGCAAAGGAAATTCACACAGTGAAGCACTGGCACCGCCACCAGGACGAGGATTGGTACCGGCAGGGCATACACGCCCTTGTTTCGCAATGGAGGAAAGCCGTAGAACGGGATGGAGATTACGTGGGAAAGTAGGGTGTGTAGATAAGACACCGTTCTTTCGTGTGTGTAATCCTCATTATGTTCAATAAAGAATTGTTGAAGAAAAAAAAGCGGTTCATTACTTTCTGAGCAACCGTCATGGAGTAAATGTAGTAGCATTATTAGGACATACATATCTTGTGGTTGATAGCCAACAAAATATCTGTCATCTCTTCAGGTATAAACTTAATGTACTATTGTGTTGCAGCGTTGCAGGATTGGTACCGACAGGGCGTATACGCCCTTGTTTCACGCTGGAGGAACGTCTTGTCTTACCCCTGAAACTACTCTGTACCATTAACTCAATTTACCGTCAACTCTAACTGCTGCCTGACTATCTATGTAAACACCTTTAATTGCTTGCAGAAGTTTGCCTCCTATTCGATAATCTCGTAGAACAGACAATAACTTACTCCTAGGAACCCGGTCATAAGCCTTTTCTAGATCTATAAAGCACAGATACAATTCCCTGTTCCACTCGTAACACTTCTCCATTATTTGCGGTAAGCTAAAGATCTGCCCCTGACAACCTCTAAGAGGCCTCATCCAATTTGTCCTCAACTAATACTCCCACTTTCCTTTCAACGATGCCTGAGAAGATTTTACCCACAATGCTGATTAAAGATATACCTCTGTAGTTGTTACAATCTTTTCTGTTTCCATGTTTAAAGATGGGTGTGATTACTGCTTTCGTCCAGTCTGATGGAACCTGTCCCGACTCCCACGCCATTTCAATTATCCTGTGTAGCCATTTAAGACCTGACATTCCGCCGGCCGGAGTGGCCGAGCGGTTCTAGGCGCTACAGTCTGGAACCGCGCGATCGCTACGGTCGCAGGTTCGAATCCTGCCTCGGGCATGGATGTGTGTGATGTCCTTAGGGGACTGATGACCTCAACAGTTGAGTCCCATAGTGCTCAGAGCCATTTGAACCATTTTTGAACCTGACATTCCACTGTATTTGATGAGTTCCGACTTAATTTCATCCACATCAGCCGCTTTATTGCACTGCAATCTATTGACCATTCTCTCCACTTCCTCAAATGTCATCCTATTTCCATCATCTTTCCGATCCCATTGTACATCTAAACCTGAAACATTACTCATCGTATTTTCACCTACATTGAGGAACTCTTCAAAATATCCCCTCCATCTGTCCAAGGCATGAACAGGATTCACCAGCAGTTTTCCTGACCTGTCCAAAATACTTGTCATTTCCTTCTTACCTTCCTTCCGAAGACTGCTAATTACACTCAGAATGGTTTTCCAGCAGCTTGAGCCAAAGTCTCTAACCTGTTTCCAAAGTCTTCCCAAGATTTCTTCTTGGATGCTGCAATTATCTGTTTGGTTTTGTTTCTTTCTTCAACATAACTTTCTCTGTCTACCTGAGTTCTAGTATGTAGCCATTTTTGATAGGCCTTTTTCCTTTTACAGGCTGCCTTGACTGTGTCATTCCACCAAGCTGTTTGCTTCATCCTACCTTTACACGCTACTGTTCCAAGACATTCTTTAGCCACTTCTAGTACTGTGACTCTGTACCTTGTCCATTCCTTTTCCAATGGCTGCAACTGATTACATTCAACTAACTGGTACCTTTCTGAGATCACTGTTATGTACTTGTGCCTGATTTCCTTATCCTGAAGTTTCTCCACTCTTATCCTCCTACATATGGACCTGAATTCTGCACTTTCGGCCTCACAATCCCAATTTCACTGCAGATTAAATAGTGATCAGTGTCATCAAAGAATCCCCTGAATACACGTGTGTCCTTCACAGCCTTCCTGAATTCCTGATCTGTTATTATATAGTCAATGACAGATCTGGTTCCCCTGCCTCGCAAGTATACCGGTGAATGTTCTTATGTTTAAAAAAGGAGTTTGTGATTACTAAGCCCATACTGGCACAGAAATTCAAGAGTTGTTCCCGTTCCTGTTGGCCTCCATAGCCTCTCCAAATTTACCCATAACCTTTTCATACCCTTCTGTTCGATTTCCAATCCTGGCATTAAAATCACCCATGAGCAGAACACTGTCCTTGTCCTTTACTCTAACAACTACATCACTGAGTGCGTCATAAAAACTATCCATCTTATCTTGATCTGTCCCTTCACAATGCGAATTTACTGACACAATCCTAATTTTATTGCTAGACACTGTCAAATCTATCCACATCAGTCGTTCGTTTACATACCTTATTGCAACTACGCTGGGTTCCATTTCTTTCCTGATGTAAAGCCCTACAACCAATTGTGCTATTCCTGCTTTGACTTCTGACAGGTAGACCTTGTATTCTCCCACTTCCTCTTCTTTCTCACCTCTTACCCGAATGTCACTAACAGCTAAAACGTCAAACCCCACCTTACTTGCAGCCTCTGCCAGCTCTACCTTCTTCCCACAGTAGCCCCCATTGATATTAATAGTTCCCCATCTCGCTACCATTCGTTTGCCGAGTCGTATCTTAGGAGTCCCTGGTTTGTCAATTAGAGGTGGGACTCTGTCACCTCCAAAGGTCCGAGGCATTTTGCTCTGATTTCTGATTGTTGCCAGCATCACATTTAAAGTACCAGGGAAGCAGGTTACTAGCCTTACTTGCCCCGGGTCCCATTGAGTTTTACCCCTAACGGTTGAGGGACTAACTGGTGGATTTGGTAGTCTTTGCCGTCTGAGCACAAAGGTGACCACGACTCAGAATATGTCCGAGATGCCCAGCTTTATTCCAAAGTAACTGGTATCCCGACTGTCAGGACCACTTACTTGGCCACTCATACGTTGCCCGTGGTTCATAAACTAGGACATGACAACAGGAACCCACACTATGCACAAAAATCAGAAGATTTCTCAAACTGGATAATCGGGTCCAACATGGTTCAATCTTGGGTCTCTTATTGTTCTTAATATATATTAATATTTTACCACTCTATATTCACAAAGTTACAAAGCTAATTCTCTTTGCCAATGATAAAAACGTAGAATTCAATTACAATAACCAAGAATTAGCTGAGTAATTTGTAAGTAATATCTTTCAGAAAATTATTAAGTAGTTCTCTGCAAATCGACTCTCATTAAATTTTGATAAAACACAGTATATAAAGTCCTGTGCAGTAAATGGCACAGCACCACTAGTAAATACAAAGTTTGAATAGAAGTTTGCAGCTGAGGCAAAATATTCTAAATTTTTGGATGTGTGCATTGATGAGAGATGGAACTGGAAGAAACATATTGATGATCTGCTGAAACGTATGAGTTCAGCTGCTTATGCACTTAGAGTTATTGCAAATTTTGGCCATAAACATATAAGTAAATTAGTTTACTACGCCCATTTCATTCACTAATTTCGTATGGCATCATATTTTTGGGTAATTCATCATTAGGGAAAAAAATATTTATTGTACAAAAGTGTGTAATCAGAATAACAGCTGGAGTCCAGCCAAGATCATCTTGCAGGCATTTATTTGAGGAGCTAGGGATCTTCACAGTAGCTTTGTAATATACAGGATGGGGAAAAATTGTGTTACGAAATTTTAACCCTGGATAGCTGATGCCAGTAGGAACCAAAATTATTAATGTTGTGTAGGTCGACAACGCACCATTTTTAATCTAAGGAAACTTGGCACCACGCGCTCCGATTGGCCGTGGGATTGCCCTGTTGCCGATCGTCGGTTGATGGGCAGCATTATGGTTGTCGGTTCACACATACAAACGACCCTCGCCCTGTCACTGCCCCAACTCGATTAATCGCCTTGGATATATCGCGGTCTCCGGCAGGCAAAGTATTCACAGTCAAGCGTTGTCCAGGGCATCTGGAAACAGGGCAATCCCAAGATCAATTGGAGCACATGGCGCCAAGTTTCTGTAGTTTAAAAATGGTGCGTTGTTGAGCTTCACGAGTAATTTCGATTCCTACTGGCATCAGCTATCCAGGGTTAAAATTTCGTGACGTAATTTTTCACCACCCTATATATATATATATATATATATATATATATATATATATATATATATATATATATATACTCGCTTATGAAATTTTGTTATTAATAACCCAACCAAATTAAAAAACAATAGCAATGTGAAGAGCCACAACACTAGGAGAAAAACTGATTTTGTTTAAATATAACTCTGGTACAGAGAGGGGTGAATCATGCTGCCACAAAAATCTTTGGTCAATTACCAAATAGTGTCAAAAGTCTGACAGATAGCCAGACAAGATTTAAAAATAAATTAAAACAATTTCCGAATAACAACTCCTTCTACTTGGTAGATAAATTTTTAGATATAAATTAGAAATCTTACAATTAAAAGAATATTTAAAAAAGCTTGAATTAAGGAATGTAAAGCAATCTTTTGTTAGCTTGACACATACCAGGTACTGTATTTATGATCTATGGAACAAGTATTAATCTAATCTAATCAAACTATGCCAATTTATGTTACTGATAACACACATGAAGTCAGTCTTCCTCTTATCCCCAGCACATAACGTGCTCCAACGACATGATGGAAATTTAGTAATAGGAGATGTGGTTAATTGCTGCATTACATACACTGCTATGCACCGCTGAGTCCAAATGTTGCTAGAAAGGTTACTCATTGGGCACAAGATATACATTAATGTCATTAATGGTACAAATTCATTTTATAGATTCAGATGTCTCACATAAGCCCAGAGGCATGTGAATAACATGATACTAATCGAAGTTCGGTTCAACATACACACCTTTACCTGGTACCCCTTCAGAGGTGTCTATTTTATAATATTACAGTTCAAGATACCCCTTTCCAAAGCCTAAACATTCAGCCAATTCTATATTAGAATTAGTTGATCTGAAACATGTTTCTTATTGCGCATACTTTAAATGTGACAGTATTACAAAACTGAGTGTGTATACACTGAGTTAACTTTAAGCTCCTTAGATGTAAACAATGAAAAGTCAGAACGCTGCAGCAAGTAGTCATTTGTTTTCAGTTGGAGCCAACATTACGTAGCTGACAATACTTTGTGAGGTAGCCATTGTTGTATGCTATGCTAATGTTTTGTACTTCACTTTGTTTTATACTGATGGGTATCCACAAGGTTGGTGGGCTGGGGACAGGGGATTGTAAGGATATATACTTTATCCTTATCACAAAACTAGCTAGAATTTCAAGCAATGCTTGTACTAAATCTCAGATTTCAGTTGGCATATGCGATGTAAAATACTGTGGTTTTTTATGTTTAATCCTGATTCTCCACTTTGAGGAATATTAATGTGGCACTTTTCCCTGATTACATTTGTTTTTTTATTTCTATTTCAGATTTTTAGTTTTCCATATGAACATAACATTGTTGGTATAAGAACAAAATTTATTCCTGCGAATAACTTGCTGAATACTATGTATATATATTAACAAAATAAAATTGTGTACATAGCACATACTGTAATGAGATTATTTGGCCCACGTTTTGTATGTACACTTATTGCTACTAATCGTTTAGAGTTTTGTAAAAACGTTAATGAAGTCTGTACGTATTTTTTTGTTTTCTTCATACTGTATTTTTTCCTTTCTCTGTTAATGTTACTTATCTTGTACTGTAATGACTTTGTCTGTACAGATGCAATGTAATGTGTTGTGCAAAACCAATATTTTGGCATATTGTGTAACATTTTTTCCATGTATGTATGAAATTTCGTTGTAATTTTAGGAGCTTCACCCGATAGGAAAATTAACATCGTTACAAACATTGCAAACGAAAAGACGGTTGAGGATCAGTTATATTCAAGGATGGACGAGAGCGTGTGCTGATGTAGTGGTAGTGTACACAGAATTAAGTTGTGGGAAGTCCGTTGATTGCTGCTTTATCAGTGGTTGAGGGAGAAGTTCTGCAAGAAAGTTTGGTCTGTGTGGTTGTAAGACGAAGAACGTCGTTATACAAAGAAGAAGATAGGAGAGAGGAAAGAGAGAAGGTTGGAGGAAAGAAAACTACGGAAGACTTATAGTAGAAGACAGCACGAAGACTTACGATATACCAGGGTCACAGAACTCTTCAGAGATACCAGAAATAAAGTTATGAAAATTCATCTATACTACAACACATTATGAACACTCTAGTAAAAGGCATGTACGTGTTATATGCCAATGGACTGAGTTTGGAGCTACGTTGCGTCGTATTTGATTCTGTGTGATGTCTGAGCTTCTAAGCGATTTAATTTTGTGATGTGCAAATAAACGTGCGGACTACATGATAAAGTTAATATTTAACCAGCCGTCCACTCAGTTCCTGAAAATTAATGTTCATAATATTAAATTAATACGGTTTGTCCGTCCCTTTCTGAAACATGGAAAGTTTATTTTATGGTGTATCTTGACAGTACAACACCTCAGAGCATACGCAACGAGCTTAATTAAATTTTCAACGTTATTTTCTCTTATTCATGAAATATCCATCACTGTGTTAGTGCGAGGCCAGCGATCAACGCGAAAGCAGATCGTCGGTACCAGAGATATTGCGACAGTCGTCTGTCTCAGGTATGAAACTGCGGATCGTGTATCTGTGCAATCGCACTGCGTATTCTCACCCTACATTTAATTGAAAACTACCATCGATAAATATTATTAAAGTAAGTTGCATAGGTTCATGTCGGTTTTCAATTTAACTTTTAACAATTCCCCTCCAGTAACAGCTCCAATTAAAATGACAGTTTTACTACAAAAGAATAGTTCTATATCAGAACTTTATGTATTTCTCACATAGCAAAGTGTGGTCATATAACGGTTTTTTCCAAGGACACTTGTTTTCTATTAGTTTTTTACTTCGTGGTCATTTCAAAGCTGAAATTTAACTAACGGCATTTTGCTGACACTGTCGATAAAATTCAAACAATTTTTGCTCTATTGACACTGTGGACCCACGCTGTTAAATATAGTGCTCGGGAAGCAATTAGGTATTTATAATCAGTTAACAACGACATGAAGTCGAAACTATTTACATTCATGTTATTTAAACCCATGTCATCACTTGTTCCTTAGTCTTGCCATTAACATTATACCAATCAAAGATCTTTTCCTTGTTCTCTGATTGCTCTGCTTAATAACTGAAGTTTATTGTCGAGGACATTCCGAATTCTAACTGATCTAAACTGCCGAAAGTATGAAGCCAATACGCAACAAATTTACTAGCTTTGTGAAAGATGTTTTTCGTACAAAAAAGCTGTGCTGTCTACTCAATATCAAACAGTAACCCACGGAAATTTATTGCTGCAGCAGCACTTGATAGATAATATTTGTGGATATTTTATTTATTTGTTTGTTTCAGTTGTGTATGTTTATGTTGTATGTGACTGAAGTGTGCTTGTGTTCCACATCAGCGATCTCACTCTGTGTTTCTTCAGAAATAGACGCTCTCTACCAGATAATACCACATACATGATAGTTCAGGATAGGCACAGTCAGCTCAGGATTTCATTAAATGGACAGGTGCGTAACGTTTTAATCACAACAGATTATCGGTTGTTGTGGTGAATGTTTTTCTACAGAAGCTTTACATGATACGTACAGCAAATCTTAACCGAACAGAACTGGTAATCAGATTCACTTACGGTAAAGATGCTTACCATTTCGGCATCAAAGTGATTTGCAAGAAAACGTTGAATGGATAATGTTCAGTCATATGAGGACCAAATGTTTTATTTGAGTCCTCTCAAGTTTACGTTTTAGGTTACTGTACATTTCCAAACTCACCAAATCAAATATATCAAAAATGGCAATTTTTTAATCTTTCCCACTCTTGGATAAATTTCAGTGGACGCACTTGTTCATTCTGTTTCCGTCCCATAGGTATAAAATCAGATATACAACAACCGTAGAAACCATAGATATAATCCATAGACATAAAATCGTATTCCACAAGTCAGGTAGCTCAAAACATTTGAATTTCACGTTTAATTTCTTTTTGTGTCCCACCTGCAGATTTCTTTTCGGTTGTGGCTATGGCAATGGAGCAATGCTGTAAAGAGGTCTGTAGTGGATGGGGGATGATAGAGACATGGAGGGAACATCATGCCTCCGACTGTCACTAAATATCACACAGTAGTCAAAAGCATTTTTACCCTAGTGCAGGAGTATTGAGTGGTAGGTTTGTGCATCTTACACGTTATCTAATACTACAACCTGCTGTTCTTCTGCACCTACACTGGCTCTCCTAACAAGGAACACCATACAACGCGGTACACATAAGAAGTTACAGTTTTTTTGCATATTCCTCACGCGAGTGTAACACGCTTTTCTCTTCCTCCTTTCTATTTCTGTCCTTCAGTACAAGCCATAATAAACGAAAGCCTCATTGACTGTCGTACAAAAGCATCTCAAAAAGTTTGAAAGACGTTTGTAGTGTAAGGAAACAAAGAAAAATTCTGTTTTATGTCATTTTTTGGTCGAAATCTTGTATACTTACAGGCCTGATTCAGTATAGTTTGTAGTTTTATATTACTCATTCTTTGCACAATGAGACTGGTTACTTCAGTTCGCTTGAAGAATAAATTAATTGTTAGCAGAATTAAACCTTTTTTGCTGCAACAGTTTCAATGGGATATCCACAACAGAGGAACAGAAGAGGTTCGGCAAGAGTAATTATGGGCCACAAATGGTATACGGTATAAAATATATTTGACCATATTTGTAAGATTTTCACATAGTTATAACTTTTTCATACGTAAGGCTTTGGATATTAGAGTGTTACAGTGAATGAGGCTAAAGAGGTAAACCTTTGAACAGCAACGCTTTGAATCGAATACACAGATTTGTCGTTATCCGCCGAGAGGACACTCTGAAATATGACTCTTAAGCGCTACTGTCCAAAGCAGGTCACATACAGTATAGGTATATAATATTTTGTCCTATGTGACTAATAAATTAACCGATAAATGTATGAGAAATCTTCATTAGATAAATAGTCTAATATCATAACAATGACTGTTACATTTAAAGAATGACAATAATATCATAAATTATGATAATGAAACAAAACTGCTGGAATACATTGTGGTATAAAAATTAAAAGAAATGAGCAACAGTACCCTCCATGAGTATGCTCATGGAGTATAACGATTCTGTTTACACAGAAGACACGAAGGTTGCCTTCTGTAGAGTTCTTTTACAGCATTTGGTGACACTTACTCTGGACTAAGGATGTGTGACATTCAAAATCCTCCTTAAAAGAAGCTAACTGTTCCCGCTTCACGAAGACAGCAAGAAACTTGTCTTTGACATTCTAGTGACTTTTGAGGAACATGTTTATAAGCCTGAGAAATGATCAGAGATGGGCATATTTCTCAGAAGTACGCTGAGAATGACAACGTTCCCACGCAAGTGGACCTATACTGAGCTTATGATTATGCAAAACGTCTGTTCTGGAGTAAAAAATAGGTCTACAGATGACTACTAAGTGACTGTGTTTGTTGGTAGTTTACGTAAATAGTTATCAGCTTTCTACGCTAAGCAACTCGAAATGTACTGCATCACAACCTTTTATTTAGGTTTTCGATATGATGTGTTTATTCCTATACATATGGCGCACATCCACTGAAGAAATAATTCTTGTAGCTATGCTTGTTGTTGATACACGTGAACTGTAAATATCAGTTCCGAAAAATTTCGTACTGAATGTCAGCACACGAGTGCAGCTGAGTCTTGACTTGCCCCAGTCTGACTTCTGCAGCTGACTGCAGACTCTCAAGTGTGCAGTCTTAATGAGAGGGTAGAGGTGGTTCAGGTTCTAGACTGTGAGTGCATTTCACGCATGTAAACAGAAAAGTGTAGCTCGTCGTACGGTAGTATTACTTCACCACATGGACAGCAGATCCTCAAATGCAAAGTGCACAGCGACAATCTAAAACTCAGTAAACATTGGTTCTTTGCAGAGAGATGTGTGCCCTCAGTGCACGAGGTCCACCATCAAGGTGAGAAGAATAACGCGGTTTAAAGTCTTAAAGCGTATCACTTGGGCCGGAGAGTCGGTCCGCCCGTGCAGTGTGTCCCCAGACTCTGGTCGCAGACGGAAGGCAGGCGGTGGTTCGTACCGCGGGAGAGCGGCCACCCCGCTGTTCGAGGGGCGCCGCGCTTCCGCTCTGGGCAGAGCAGAGCTGAGGGCGCCCCAACGCAACGCGGGGAGCCCCGCGGTGCCTGGCGGAGGGTGCTGCGCTCGCCCGCCCGCCCGCTAGCTGGCGGCGGCGGCGGCGGCGGCCGGCGTCCTGGGCGACAGGTGCACCCAGATTCCTCCGCGCGCGCGGATAGTGATGCGGTAGGCCAGCCGCAGCGACTCGCGGCCCTTGGCCGGCTCCAGTCGGAAGTGGCGCAGCAGCGTCGACATCACCACCTTCATCTCCATCATGGCGAACTTGTAGCCTGCGGGGCACACAGCGGATCGACTCGTTCAGTTTCAGTCTGTGGTCTGAAATTCTCACAAAGTCACGAGAAGACCATTTTTTGCCCTGCTAGAGTATGCAACACCGGACGGAAAATACAGGATGGAAAAAGTCGTGGCAAATGCTGCCATACCTGAAGTATGTGTTCGAAAATAATCCAACAAATGATGAAATAAAGTGCAAAAATGTAGCTGCGTGACGTCTTCGAGAAACTCTCATATCTCCAATCCCAAAGAAAGCAGGTGCTGACAGATGTCAAAATTAGCGAACTATCGGTTTAATAAGCCACGGCTGCAAAATACTAAGACGGATTCTTTACAGACGAATGGAAAAACTGGTAGAAGCCGACCTCAGGGAAGATCAGTTTGGATTCCGTAGAAATGTTGGAACACGTGAGGCAATACTGACCCTACGACTTCTCTTATGGAATAGATTAAGGAAAGGCAGGCCTAAGTTTCTAGCTTTTGACAATGTTGACTGGAATACTCTCTTTCGAGTTCTGTAGGTGGCAGGCGTAAAATACAGGGAGCGAAAGGCTATTTACAATTTGTACAGAAACCAGATGGCAGTTATAAGAGTTGAGGGACATGAAAGGGAAGCAGTGGTTAGGAAGGGAGTGAGACAGGGTTGTAGCCTCTCCCCGATGTTATTCAATCTGTATATTGAGCAAGCAGTAAAGGAAACAAAAGAAAAATTCGGAGTAGGAATTAAAATCCATGGAGAAGAAATAAAAACTTTGAGGATCGCCGATGACATTGTAATTCTGCCACAGACAGCAAAGGACCTGGAAGAACAGCTGAACGGAATGGACAGTGTCTTGAAAAGAAGAACATAAGATGAACATCAACAAAAGCAAAACGAGGATAATGGAACGTAGTCGAATAAAATCGAATGAGGCTGCGGGAATTAGATTAGGAAATGAGACGCTTAAAGTAGTAAATGAGTTTTTCTATGTGGGGAGCAAAATAACTCACGATGGTCGAAGTAGAGAGGATATAAAATGTAGACTGGCAATGGCAAGAAAAGCGTTTCTGAAGAAGAGAAATTTGTTAACATCGAGTATAGATTTAAGTGTCAGGAAGTCGTTTCTGAAAGTATTTGTATGGAGTGTGGCCATGCATGGAAGTGAAATGTGGACAATAAATAGTTTAGACAAGAAGAGAATAGAAGCTTTCGAAATGTGGTGCTACAGAAGAATGCTGAAGGTTATATGGGTAGATCACATAAGTAATGAGGAAGTATTGAACAGAATTGGGGAGAAGAGAAATTTGTGGCACAACTTGACTAGAAGAAGGGATCGGTTGTTAGGACATATTCTGAGGCATCAAGGGATCAACAATTTAGTATTGGATGGTAACATGGAGGGTAAAAATCGTAGAGGGAGACCAAGAGATGAATACACTAAACAGATTCAAAAGGATGTAGGTTGCAGTAGGTACTGGGAGATGAAGAAGCTTGCACAGGATAGAGTAGTATGGAGAGCTGCTTCAAACTAGTCTCGGGACTGAAGACCACAACAACAACACACCCTATAATTTTCAAGGAACAAATACGATGAGACAGCACTGTGCGACGAAATTTAGAACCTCAGTATGAGCAGCATATGCCAAAAGAAAACACGAGCACACACACACACACACACACACACACACACACACACACACACACACACACACACACACACACACACACACACACACAGACACACACACACAAACACACACACACACTGTGAATACTAGCGACACCACACAACCAAAGATGATTTTTTTGAAATAACACATTGCAAACCACCAGGTGTACTATCAAAACCATATCCCTCTACTGGTTTTGGTTAACAAACCCATCAACCCTGGATGTACAGCTGGACATTGGTGATTTACACATACATATCCCTACAATGGCATCTCGCTATAAACTTGTCTCTGTCTTGGCTCACACAATATTATTACAGCAACTTATGTCAGAAAATCACAAATTTCAAATATGGTCACCAATGTCCAGACTTTCACCATGATGATCTTTTTGTGAACCGCAACTGGTAGAAAAATTGTGTTGGTGTAAGCTGCAGCAAAGAGGTTGCAAGTAGGTAGGTAGAGGCCAAAGACAGACTCGCAAGAAATGCGCCTCCAACGCCCTCTTGGCCGCCAGTATTTATATCGCCACAGTGGACCGGATGGCGCAGTCTGTAACAGTCAGTCATCCAGTGTGTCACCGAGTCATCGGTCGCAGCCCAGTCGCAGACAGTCTCAGGCAGCGCATAGTGACCAGAGCAGTGTGCATGGTGGGACGTGTACTTCACCAGAAGCGAGGCTAACGTGGACTATTACAGAAAGCTTGTACCACAATACCTGGACTATCTTGAGTTAAGTAACTTTCTGTTCTTATGAATAAAGAACGGTGTTAATAAATGCGTGCAGTTGTACAATATAAAGAGGATACCAGCCACCAACAACAAACTCTCCTTACTTCCCATGGTACAAGCCTACAGTGACAATGAGATGACTTAAAAGGAATTAAGTTGTGTTGGTACAGCTGATGATTTGCACTGCATTATTTCAAGTACGATGGCATTTCGAAAAGTAAAGATACAATGGCTCGGAGTCCTTAAATAGGACATTTATTTAGAAAACGTCAGTTACATCTTATTAACTGGATTAATTGTTATTTTTCGACATAATCACCCCCATTATCCAAACATTTGTTAAGTCGGTGCACAAGCTTTTGTATCCCACAGTCATAGAAGGTTGCTGCCTGTTGTCGGAACCACATTTCAAGTTCATCTTTGATCTCTTCATCGTCGTGGAATGATTTTCCACAAAGATGTGACTTCAGGTAACGGCAGACATGGAAGTCGGTGGGCGCAAGGTCCGGGCTGTACGGCGGATGGTCCAATATGTCCCATTTGAATTGTTTGAGTAGTGCTTTGGTTACGAGCGCTGTGTGAGGCTGAGCGTTGTCATGAAGCAAGCAAACTACACTTGTCAGCATTCCCCTGCGTTTGTTTTGAATTGCCTTTCGAAGACGTTTCGAAGTCTGGCAATATGCAGCAGCATTAACTGTCGTTCCAGGAGGCATAAATTCCAACAGAAGAATGCCTTGTCTGTCCCAAAAAACTGAAGTCATGATTTTCTTCGCTGAAATTGACGTTTTGCATTTCTTGGCTTTTGGTGAATTCGAATGGCGCCATTGCATTGATTTTTGCTTGGATTCAGGTGTATGGTGATAAACCCACGTCTCGTCACCTGTCACAATGTGATCAAGGAACTCATCACCTGCTTCAGTATAGCGTGTGAGGAAGTCGAGTGCAAAGCCCATCCCTTTCTTTCTGTGTTCTTCCATTAACAGTTTTGGAACCTAGCGCGCACACAATTTCCTGTACCCTAACTTGACAGTCACAGCGTCATAAAGAGTTGTCATTGACACGTCTGGTATGATCTGGTGTAATTCTTTCAATGTGAGACGTCTATTCGCACGAATTGCTTCCTCCATTCTCCAAAGAATGGCATCAAAGATCACAGATGGGCAACCTGTTCTTTGTTCGTCATGAAAATCGGTCCTACCTTCAGAGAAATGACGACACCATTTCGTTACATTTTGTCGATTCATAATGTTCCCATAGACAGAAAAAATTTCTTTGTGAATATGCGCTGGTCGCTGAACTTTTGCAGGAAGAAAACGTATGACAAAGCGCACTTCGCATTTGGTGGGATTCTGAATCGGCGCAGCCATTTTAAACACGACCTAGTCCAACCAGAAGCAACATTCAACTGCCGAACGACCGTGAGGAGAAAGCTAACGGTTCAAGGTTAACACCAGTGTTGCCAACTTGCTCGCCAAAACTCGTCTGTTCCTCTGGCGTACAGTGTATCTTTACTTTGCGAAATACCCTCGTACTTAACAGCCGTAGATTGTTGCTTCAAGAAAGTTATAGCAGCCAAAGGTGACCAGAGTCAGAACTCATATTGACATTGAATCTTAACAACCAACAGGTGAGGTAGCATCCCCCAACTGTCTCCCTCTGTTCTTTCACCAGGGAGAGAGCAGGAGCCCACACAGCCTTTAAGCAGAAACCTCGATCTCCTGCACGATGGCTAACGATTTCCTGTGGTATACAACAGGCTCGTAAGGCTTTAAACCTTGATTTCTCGAAAAACCTTCGGAAGCGCATTGCACGAGAGCAACATTTGTTGCAGCTCAAGTATTTACTTTGCTCCTGCGAAATGTGAGCAAAATCTTTGCCCCCAGGAGTGTGTGCTTCCCCTGTAAGACGCTATAGTTACCAGAAACTGTGAGATCAACAGCATACCCCAGAATCACGATGCAGTGATTTATCACCTCCATCGTATTGTAGCTCACAGACTTTCCCAGACAATTTACGCTTAAGTTGGCGAGGCGAAGGTAAACATAACACCAATCCGATACGAAAAAGAGCATTTTATAAATCCAGACAATTACATTTAGGTCACAGATTCTAACATATGATGACATTAAGAATCGAATGATCCCAATCGCGGGTTAGCTAAACGCGTATTAATTAAGTACATAAACTTAATATGCAAATATCTCCCAGCAAATCAATACTGTGCGGTTCTGAAACTACCAGTCTGTTGTGGAAGGACTGACGTGACAATAGTTATGTGATTACCAGGAGTCACTTTTGTTAAAACTCCCGATGTCGTGATGGCCGTTAGGAAAACTGCTTATGTTCGAACAATGTTGGTGGTGCATGTGATTTTGGAGGAAATAGTTTATCTCAGTGTCTTCGAGTTTCACCACGTGGAGAGGACAGCATTCGGGCTAAAAAAGTCCTCGTCCCCGTCACAAAGACGTAACAGGGGTAAGTCAGTACAGTTACTCTGTAGGTTTGGAGGTTCGGCACTGTGGGCTATGTTTTTAGCCGTGGAGACACATACTCCAGGTTACGAAACAACCGTGGACACAGAGCTCTGCCTCATACACTGGGTTCACACACTCGTTTGCTTTGATTCATATGACTCGTCAATATCGGCGCAGCAGTCTCCACGGTGGTAGATACATGCACGTTCTGAGCTCCATTACAGTGGGGATGTACTTCCAGGAGTCCAGGCTTGCTACTAGTTGCGCCATGTCGGTGGAATATGACGTCGACAGACGCCGCAGTGGAGACCACGCAAGCCTGATGTAGAAGCTAGAACTCGCCGATCTGCTACGTACTGTTGATGCGCTGGTAACCTCTACGGCCTATGCTACCACTAGCACCAAATCTCTGTACGTCCCTTTCTCCCCCTGTACGGCTTCCCCCAATAGTATTTAAAATTCGATCGATTTTCTTTCTTTCCTACCTAGCGATGGCAGTTAATTGGTCAAGTGTCATCTTGGGGTTCCGTTTCTAACACTATGCGGGGTTCTGTAAGCCAGCTGTTCTATCTCTTTGATATATTTTCTGTTCAAATGATTTCACCTGGGTAACAGAATACTTCCACTCATAATGCGGTATTGTGAATTAGTGGTTCCCGTTACGGAAGGACTGCCTCAACTTTCATTCGTATTGAAAAAATCTCTGAATTACGTTAAAATACTACAATCTTTTTCTTGTCAGAATAGTCCCACCTATCCCAATACATACATACAGCATGTATCGGTCGAAACACCTGCAATGGAACAACAAGTCCGATGCTGCCACTGTTATGGTTGCAGGAGATTTTCTGTGAGGATACAAAACTAATTACCTGTGCGAAGCGAAGATAGCAAACAGTTGGGGAAAGGCTACAGCCAAGATTTACAAGATGCGCTGGTACAAATGAAAACTAAAGGTATGACAGCTTAGAAAGCTGTATAGGACAACGCCTCTTTCCTTTTGTGTCTGTTTATAAACTGAATTCAGCTGTCAAGGAGAACTGGCGAGCAGAATTTTATCGTAGGCTACCTTAGTCACGCGCTGGCCCGTTACAGTATGAGCAGAGCTGAGGCATGGCGACTTACCTATGCAGTTGCGCGGGCCCGCGCTGAACGGGATGTAGCTGTAGGGGTGGCGGCGCGAGCAGTTGTCCGCCGTGAAGCGGTCCGGGTCGAAGGCCTCCGGGTCGGGGAAGACGTGCTCCAGGCGGTGCATCGCGTACGGCGCCAGCAGCACGTCCGTGCCGGCCGGCAGCGTGTGCTTGCCTGCCGCAACACACCAACACACTGCGGTCAGGAAGCCGGTGGCTGTGGGAAGTGCTGGGACCGAAGGAGTTCGCAGAGAGGAGCGGTCGGATTGGAAAGCTGGTCAGATTAACGTATTTTCTACGAGATCAACTGGATTGTCAAAATGCGGCTGTTTGCTGACGATGCTGTGGTGTACGCGAAGGTGTCGTCGTTGAGTGACTGTAGGAGGATACAAGATGACTTGGACAGGATCTGTGATTGGTTTAAGGAATGGCAGCTAACTCTAAATATAGATAAATGTAAATTAATGCACATGAATAGGAAAAGGAATCCCGTAATCTTTTAATACTCCATTAGTAGTGTAGCGCTTGACACAGTCACGTCGATTAAATATTTGGGCGTAGCATTGCAGAGCGATATGAAGTGGGACAAGCATGTAATGGCAGTTGTGGGGAAGGCGGATAGTCGTCTTCGGTTCATTGGTAGAATTTTGGGAAGATGTGGTTCATCTGTAAAGGAGACCGCTTATAAAACACTAATACGACCTATTCTTGAATACTGCTCGAGCGTTTGGGATCCCTATCAGGTCGGATTGAGGGAGGACGTAGAAGCAATTCAGAGGCGGGCTGGTAGATTTGTTACTGGTAGGTTTGATAATCACGCGAGTGTTACGGAAATGCTTCAGTAACTCGGGTGGGAGTCTCTAGAGGAAAGGAGGCGCTCTTTTCGTGAATCGCTACTGAGGAAATTGAGGGAACCAGCATTTGAGGCTGACTGCAGTACAGTTTTACTGCCGCCAACTTACATTTCGTGGAAAGACCACAAAGATAAGATAAGAGAGATTAGGGCTCGTACAGAGGCATATGGGCAGTCATTTTTCCCTCGTTCTGTTTGGGAGTGGAACAGGGAGAGAAGATGCTAGTTTTGGTACGAGGTACCCTCCACCACGCACGGTATGATGGACTGCGGAGTATGTATGTAGATGTAGATGTAGAAAATGATGATAGAGGCACGTACTAGCGAAAGACGGACAAGAACACTCGTAGACTTTCGCAGTAGCGACGGATGCCAATAGAAACGGACCCACACCATTAATTTTGAATCAGTGGCGTATGTGCAGCAATACTATATGGAAGAGCGATTCAGTGTGAGAGGAGGTTCTTCCCAAAAAACTAGTTTATTAAAAGCATATATACTATGACACGTTTATGAAGCTCCCAAATTTTCAGCCAAATTTCGGAGAAAAGAGCCTCGAAAATGGCGGAAACTGTACACAATAATATGTTATCTGTTAAGACAGTATTCTTGTCAATAGCTTGCCTGAGCCTAGCCTGATTTACCTTTCAACTTGCCTGGTAGCAAAAAGTCTTTGGTCATTCCGAGGCTGACATCAGCTGCTTGTGACGAGTCTTGTCACTTTTCATGAGCCAAAGGTTACAGGAAGTTGAGAAGACAGAAAGGTAGAGACCCTCAACTAAGAAATAAGTACGAGTACTGCCCAGAAAGTAATGCACCGCATTTTTTTTCTCAGCCGAATACAGTACTACGAATGCGAAACGTTGCGTATGTGTTATTTGAAGTCTCCTGAGGATGCGCGACAAGTTTTCGTCCCTTCCGACAGATAGCGTTGCTGCAGGGCAGTTCCAAAATGGCGTCTATAGGTAATGTACGTTAGAAGCAATGTGCCGTCATTGAATTTCTCACTGCAGAAGAAGAAATCGTGAAGAATATTCGCAAACGCTTATGGAAAGTATGGAGCATCTGCTTTTGACAGAAGTACAGTTAGTCGCTGAGTACGGAGCATGAGGTCACCAGAAGGCGGTTCGGCTGAGCTCCATGGTTTGCAGCGGTCGTGGAGACCATCCACGGCTGTCACACCTCACCTAGCCCTCACCTAGCCCCCTCGGACTTCCACTTGTTTGGGCCACTAAAGGATGCTTTCCTGGAAGACATCTTGAGGACGATGAGGAGGTGATTCACACAGTGAAGCACTGGCTCCGCCACCAGGGCAAGGATTGGTACTGACAGGGCAGACACGCCCTTGTTTGGCGCTGGAAGAAGGCCGTAAAACGGGATGGAGATTACGTGGAAAAGTAGGGTGTGTAGATAAAACACCTTTCTTTCGTCCTTGTAATTCTCATTATGTCCAAAAAAGAATTGATAAAGACAAAAAATGCCGTGCATTACTTTGTGGGCAACCCTCGTAATACAAAGACTCTCCTACCTCGAACATGGGGTGGAACAGCAGTATTATCCACTTGACCCGTTCGTAGACTAACGGTTGTAGTGTGAAGTGAAATAGTGATGATGCTGACAGCACATCTGGAGTGTATACGATGTAAATTGTGACGGAAGTTATAAGAACTCATGCTCATACATTTCTTAGACCAGTTACAGGTTGCATGTACTTAACAAATTTTCAGACAATTGCTCTTCAAACGATCCGTTTCGCTGAACTGCAATTTCTTGTAATCCGCGCTAAAATCATATAATAAACATTCATGTACACAAAGCTGAGTATATCTCCTTTTTGCCCGCATCTCGTGGTCGTGCGGTAGCGTTCTCGCTTCCCACGCCCGGGTTCCCGGGTTCGATTCCCGGCGGGGTCAGGGATTTTCTCTGCCTCGTGATGGCTGGGTGTTGTGTGATGTCCTTAGGTTAGTTAGGTTTAAGTAGTTCTAAGTTCTAGGGGACTGATGACCATAGACGTTAAGTCCCATAGTGCTCAGAGCCATATCTCCTTTTTAAATATTCAACCAATTAATGCAAATTACTTTATTTATGATATTCGAAAACTATTAAATCTGACTGTCACTATACGTAATATAGGTCATAAATTATTTATATGACCAATGACACATATACAAAATTCAGTATCTAAACTAATTTGTAGGATGAAAAAATTACGCTGTTGCATTTCAGTTAATTTAAGACGTTCCTCTGAGTGCTCGTTTCTAAAGTGGACATGACAGCTCTTGGGAAAAACGACTTTCTTGACAGTGTTAACGACAGAGAGGCATGGTTCATACACGGTTCATGTATTGTTTGAGCTTGTGTTTCTGTCTTTTCGAAGAAGGAAGTCGAGTCGGTAAGGGTGTATCAAATAAACCTATCATTAGAGACGGATGAAGAAATGGGTGGCCCCTGCCGCTTATGTTCTCTTAGCTCTTTAAGAAGGAATATATTAATGATAAGATCTGATAATAAAAGTCTGTTCATGTCATCGGAATTGAAATTACCTTATGCGACATGATGTCTGTAACAAAAAAGTAAGATCCCCATAGAACATGGCTTGCAAGATGATAGGGCGACGATTTCCGGAGTACTGAAAACAGCGATGCGCTGTGCAGTGGCTTGATGAGTACATGGATGCGGCGCGGTTATGATTAAACTTTCGCTACTTCAGAGAATCCCCATGATAAACTAGTGATCGTAGGACAACGAAACTTTGTGGAACGTTCGTAAGGATACCAGGAGAAGAAATAACGAATAACCTGTTACAGAAACACATTACCTTCCATGTGAGAACGCGACGTTACAAATGTTGCTCAGTTTCTCGACCATCAAGACGTCGAAGCGGGCCTGGATACTATTTCACTATTTTTCACAGTACTCTACCAGCGGTGGATCATGGAATGTCCAGCTGTCGTGAAACAGCTCGTGAAATGCTCGAAGATAGCATATTGCAACCAGCGTTTTCAAAGTAACTTCTTCAAATATCAGTGGCGCAGTTGGTCGTAGGCTTCTCCCAGGAGCAATTGTCAAATGTCCAGATAATTCCAACTTCCGAACAGTTCTCTTCAAACCCGGTACGGAAAGAGGAGCTCTCCTTATTCTTCACAGTGTCGATACTTGTGAAGAGCAGCACCACTGCTGCCTGTTGTTTTGATAATACGGTGCCGTGAGTAAAGCCCCGCTCACTCTGTCCAAACCCATGACGACGCCGGCAACTGTAATGTTCACTGGTGCTTGTGTTTCAACCCTACGTCGCCGTCACAGTACCGGCGCCTAAAGGCAAGCAAGTCATCGCACGAAAACTACTAACAACGCATATCCTGCAGCGCACAATCTTATAAAGCTGGGGACCCACAGGGTAAATAGTTTTCCGTCTACACTGACACACGTGTGAAAGTTTGATTACAGCCACCGCGTAAATTACAGTTACAGTAGAGTCTCGCTAGTTCGAGGTGAACGGGACCGGAACCACCTCGAACTATCGAAAATTCGGACTATCGAAATTTAAATGAGAAAAAGAAATATTATGATACTGTAAGTAATACAGGTCAAAATATGAACATTATTAAAATAAAAGTATTTACACATGTATTTGCATTGGCAGAATAACAATAATTATTTATTTGGACAAGTAATAGTGAAGTGTCTTTTGTTTGGCGAAGCTGCAACGTTCCCTCGCGGCAATATCACTCCACCGTCTCAGGAGCAGTAGGTCGGTTGGTGTCGCCTCAGGCTGTTGTTCCACGTAGAATACGGCGGCCTCGAGAGCAGCGTAGCCATCGGCGTGACTCATCATCGGTGCAGCCTCTGCCTCGTCATCTTCGTCACTCTCACACTGCGATGGAATGTTAACCGTGTCAATTATAGAAGAGTCTCTCACTTCCAACTGTTCGTCCGAATTTAACCACTCGCCTACTTCCACCTCTTCTGCCTCTTCACACACTGGCAATCTTCTGGTTAAATTAAACAATGGTTGATCTTCCTCATCTGCTAAATCTTCAGTTTCTGTGTCTGGCATACTTTACTGTAGAATTTTCCTCCATGACTTAGAAATTGTGTGTGACTTTATTTCTCTCCAAGATTCGCTAATCCAGTACACGACGTCCTTCAAAGTCACTTTCTTCAAAGCTCCTACAATGCTTTCGTTGTCTTCGGAATGCAGCATTGACTGTAGCAATCGCCGTCGATACTTTTTTTCTTAGACATTCCAGAACGCCCTGATCCGGGGGCTGAATGAGACAGGTAACGTTTGGTGGGAAAAACAAGGCGCGGATACCGTCGCACTGCAGTTCTCCTGCACTTCGATGTGAGGACGCATTATCCATGAGCAAAATTGCTTTGCATGGCAGTCCCCTGTCTTTTAAAAAATTCTTGCAGTCAGGTACAAATGAGTTAAAAAATCAGTTCCTGAACATTTCCTGATTCATCCAGGCATTATGCTGATGTGTATAGACAACCGGAAGAGCTGAGATGGATACATTCTTCATTGCTCTTGGCCTGGCAGACTTCCCAATCACAACTAGTTTTAGTTTGTGGTTTCCAGTTGTATTTGAAGCTGCCATAACTGTGAGCCGCTCTTTGCATTTTTTTGTGCCCAGGAGCACTTTTTTCTTCGCAAGAAGCAAGTGCTCTCGCTGGTAACATTTTAAAATTTAGCCCAGTTTCATCACAGTTATATACTCGTATTTGTTCATTAGACAAATTTTCGTCAGTTACGATTTTTTTAAACTCGACGATTAATTTTGAAACGGCCTGAGCGTCACCAGAGAGTTCTTCCCCACATACGTCTAGTTGACGCACCCCATACTTCTTCCACTTGTCGAGCCAGCCCACACTAGCGGCGAAATTGTCATTTCCTTCCTGCAGCTGGTTTCTGAAAAACGAAGCTTTCTCTTGCAAGATTGGGCCAGAAAACGGAGCACCCTTCTGTCTCTGCTGGGTAAACCACATGAACAATGCCTCACTTGTTTTTTCGAAGTCTGACTTCTTTATTCTTCTTCGACTGAAAGATTCGTGTGAGCATTTCTGTGAAGAAAACTGTTCCAATTTAAGTCGGTTTCTTCGCCAGTCACCAACAGGAACTTCACCGACACCATATTCGAGAGCAAGTTTTTTTATTGTTTCTCCTTTGTCAAGTCGCCTTAGTGCTTCTAATTTTAGATGCAAAGCCACAAATTTCCTCTTTTTTGCTACAGCACTCATCTTTGTAAGGTGTACAACGGAACACACAGTCAACAAACAAAACGACACACAACACTGTACAGTACAGGTACTGGGAACTACAGCAGCGTGTGAACTCCCCAGATTTGGTCGGTGGCAGCCGGCAGCAGTCGGGGTATTTCGTGCCATACTGACAACAGATGTTCATGCAACAGGGCAGCGAGCAAATCGTCGGTGTTGTTGCATTGTTGTCTGCTTTGTCACTGAGCTGTACTCTCCCTATCTATCTTTTGCAATGATGTTTTCATTATTTATCATGTCAGAAAAAAAGAAAGTAGATCGTTGCAATCGTTTTTTAAAAAAAAAAAAAGAGGCTCGGATTATTGGAAACTCGAACTATCGAGATTCTACTGTATCATATTGTCACATAATCTCTACAAGCTCAAGTTTCATTATTTTGTTTTCACGGTTAACCCTACTACGTTCTATGAACCGTTTCACAAGAAATAGATTTCCCTACCTTGGATGCAACGACTGCAGTCAGTTACGTCGTCCGTAATGTGACGTTCTTTTCATGTCTATCACAACATTGCACTCTTATCTGAGTTTCCTACGTATAGGTTCTTCCTAAGTTACTGAATAGTGTTTCCTTGTTCTCGAATTCATCAACCTATTTGTATACTGGAGAATGACTTCTGACAATATGCTGCTCGATTTCTCAGAAAGATTTGCATTGAATAGCCACTTCTACCGCTGACGTGGCACCCGACGCTTCTGAGAAATCTATTAGCACAATGGAAGTCGTATTGAACTTCGTTTCTTGTATATCCTCCCTCATAGTGAGCCACTAATTGACTCGGTTCTTAAAATATTGTAAAAGAATAACAAGAGGCGATTCCACTTTGTCCTGCGAATTATACTTATTAGTACATTAAAACATATTGTGTGTTTTATTGTTATTATTATTATTATTTTCCTTTCTCAGGCGTTATGTCTGGTTAAAAATGGAAAGTGATGCGGACCTTGACCAAGCGTCACTTCCTTTTAACTGTACGGTATATGTTACATTGCTTTTAGGAGCTTTCGGGTAATTGAACATGTATCAATAATTACAGCTTTCTGTAGTTGTATATATATGTTTCGATGTAGCTGTATTGCATTGATGTACTTGTGGATATTGTGTGGTATGACTCCTGTAGTTGATAGTATAATTGGTACAATGTCAACTTTACCCTGATGCCACATGTCCTTGACTTCCTCAGCCAGTTGGATGTATTTTTCAATTTTTTCTCTTGTTTTCTTTTGTATATTTGTTGTATTGGGTATGGATATTTCGATTAGTTGTGTTAATTTCTTCTTTTTATTGGTGAGTATGATGTCAGGTTTGTTATGTGGTGTTGTTTTATCTGTTATAATGGTTCTGTTCCAGTATAATTTGTATTCATCATTCTCCAGTACATTTTGTGGTGCATACTTGTATGTAGGAACTTGTTGTTTTAAAAGTTTATGTTGTAAGGCAAGCTTTTGATGTATTATTTTTGCTACATTGTCATGTCTTCTGGGGTATTCTGTATTTGCTAGTATTGTACATCCGCTTGTGATGTGATCTACTGTTTCTATTTGTTGTTTACAAAGTCTGCATTTATCTGTTGTGGTATTGCGATCTTTAATAATATTCTTGCTGTAATACCTGTTGTTTATTGTTTGATCCTGTATTGCAATCATGAATCCTTCTGTCTCACTGTATATATTGCCTTTTCTTAGCCATGTGTTGGATGCGTCTTGATCGATGTGTGGCTGTGTTAGATGATACAGGTGCTTGCCATGAAGTGTTTTCTTTTTCCAATTTACTTTCTTCGTATCTGTTGATGTTATGTGATCTAAAGGGTTGTAGAAGTGGTTATGAAATTGCAGTGGTGTAGCCGATGTATTTATATGAGTGATTGCCTTGTGTATTTTGCTAGTTTCTGCTCGTTCTAGAAAGAATTTTCTTAAATTGTCTACCTGTCCATAATGTAGGTTTTTTATGTCGATAAATCCCCTTCCTCCTTCCTTTCTGCTTAATGTGAGTCTTTCAGTTGCTGAATGTATGTGATGTATTCTATATTTGTGGCATTGTGATCGTGTAAGTGTATTGAGTGCTTCTAGGTCTGTGTTACTCCATTTCACTACTCCAAATGAGTAGGTCAATATTGGTATAGCATAAGTATTTATAGCTTTTGTCTTGTTTCTTGCTGTCAATTCTGTTTTCAGTATTTTTGTTAGTCTTTGTCTATATTTTTCTTTTAGTTCTTCTTTAATATTTGTATTATCTATTCCTATTTTTTGTCTGTATCCTAGATATTTATAGGCATCTGTTTATTCCATCGCTTCTATGCAGTCGCTGTGGTTATCCAATATGTAATCTTCTTGTTTAGTGTGTTTTCCCTTGACTATGCTATTTTTCTTACATTTGTCTGTTCCAAAAGCCATACTTATATCATTGCTGAATACTTCTGTTATCTTTAGTAATTGGTTGAGTTTTTGATTTGTTGCTGCCAGTAGTTTTAGATCATCCATGTATAGCAAATGTGTATTATTATTATTATTATTATTACTATTATTATTAGTAGCAGTAGTAGTAGTAAATCTCTGGTAGTCTGTAGTACTTCACAACTGGGGATTGTCCCTAATGACCTCGATGTCGACAGGATGTTAAGCCGTAATCTTTCTTACAACTGGAGATAAGGGCCAGCTGTACTTCAGGAGAGGTAAGGGACGCTAACTAGAGGCTTTACGAATTTACTCTGACTTTACTAGACTGTATGCTACACAAAACAAAAATTGGAAGGAGGCTAGGCTTTATGCTCCTCTCCCCTTTCCCCAATCACATTGATAATAAAACATATTTTGAATATTATCCTAGGTTATGAACAAACTGATACCCTGTGCTCTACGGAATGGTACACTCGACCAACACTTGTCCACTTCCTCGATTAACTTTTTTGCCGGCGAAGAGTATCACTATCAAATGAAAGTACAAAGAATAAAATTACAACTTTTGATTTTTGCTAGTCTCTAACTAAACTGAATCCGTATTTTTGATTACACATCTAACATGCAAGTCGCCCACGTAAACATTTCCAGCGCAAAATATAGACGTCGCTCGTCGATCTGCGATCTATACCAGGTAGACCTGGTGGAGGAAATAGAAAACAGCTGAAGAAGAGCAGCACGTTTCGTTGCACGAAAGCGTCGCAGAGACGTTCACCTAGCTCCAGCGGCAGACACTACAAGAGACTTGGTTCACTGTTAAAATTTCCGGACTACACATGCCTTGAAGAGTCAAACAACACGTTGCTTTGTCTGATGTGTGTCTCACGAAAAGACCATGGACGTAAAGTCAGAGAGATTCGAGCTAACACGGAGTCTTAGCAGTATTCGTTTTCCCGCGAATCGAATCAAAGACGTAAGGGAGAAAGTAAGAGTGGTGCACGAAATTTGCTCCACTATAGATCATAAGAATTGCAAATGTAGTGAGCAAAGCTATCGTGTAACACACAGACAATTCGAGAGAGACAATGAAATGTTCGAATGGACAACGAAGTATCGCGTTGTTATAATTGAAGTGTAGGTACTCAAGGATTACCAGTGTGGCAGTAACTTAGTAGATATGGTGATTCGTTAATGTGGAATCTACTTAAGCTGGAAAAACATTAGTTCCCATTTTCGCCACCAGGAGCAAATCTGGTGCAGTGCAGCAAGTCGTCGACATCTCATGTGCTCACATTGAACAAACTGTTCATAATAAAATCAACATTATACACCTTTCTTACTTTTTTGACCATTTCCGCCCACGTCCTGTTCCTAATGCAACACGTATGAAAGCATTTCTATAAGTCTTTCTTACATTCATAGGGCCAGTTTTGCACCTGGTAGCCAAATTTAGAACTATTTTTTTTTCTACCAAGCTTCGCTGCCATACGGTAATTACAGCGAACGTAGGATTTTTGTGAGTAGCTGCAGTTTGACTGTAGCCAGCCGACAGTCGCGGAAGGCGTGTGCTTTGTCCCTGGAGGCCCGTAGTCGGCAGCAGGTGCCTGGAGGCTGTCCCAGAGCGAGGTGTGGCGACGCCCCCTCCTTCGCTGCTGCCCGCTGCCCGCCGCCACAGTCCTTTGTTTCGCAGACGACCTCGGCGATCGACACTTTCGCTCAGGCGTTCTGACATTCCCGAAATGCTCCTCGGCGGTTCGAGGCCTTTTCGATTGCTGCCGACATTTGTATCCGAAGCTTATGTCAAGGCAGTCCTCGGTGTATCGCAATTACACAGCAGTATGCGCTTGTGAATGCAGGACGACACAGACCTCTTTGTGAGAGCGTTTTCTGAACAAAACGGTGTTCGGGCAGAAGTATCGAGTCACCAATAACAGACTCCGTGTTTTATCGCTTTGAGCAATGCACGCCTTCCTTATTGTACGGTTCATGACCTGGTGAAGTAACAAGAGCATGAGAGACACGCAATCTTCTTAATACGTTAACTACAAAGTACTTGTTACCTACGAAGTACATCTTCGTCCCCCTATTGTAGCGGACCATTTTGACTCCCTTACAACTGTAGAGTCTTTCACTACAAATTTAGACATTCACAGGCGCAGCATGGTTTTACGTTCCCTTAACATAGTCAGTACCCACCGTGAGCTACGAAGAGACAGCCAATATCAGACGATAACGTACCACATTTCTAGAGTAGAAATACGAGTAACAAGGACGAAGTAACTTCCAACGTTCTCGGGTGTACTGGCCGATAAAATTATCAAAGGTGGACGTCCGACGATTAGATCCGTTAGTACTCCCGAAATGGTTCGAAGCAGAATATACGCTGGGAAAGTCTCAGATCACATGAAGACGAAGTAAACCATTAGAGATATGACAAAAGATTCACGTAATCTTTAAGACACCATTAACTCTGGGTCGTCTGCGGCGGCTTGTATAATGATTTGGATGTAGCGGTAGATTATCGAAACAGTTTCACAGCAGATGCTGGTTGTAGTTCGTGCTTGCTGCGGTACTCATTGGGTATAATTCTAGCCGACAGTCTATTACAATGGACTGCTACCCGAATTTTCTTGGATGATACGAACGTGTTACGGCGGAGGTACTGTATCATCGGAACTCGGGGAAACAGAATCAGCGAACGGCGCGGCTTTCGGGATTTTTTAATGAAAGATCTGTCTTCAGTGAAAATCGTTGCCGACATTATTGGCTAGTAACGAATGTCTTGTCTGACGATCTCGCTGTTGTCTTCAACAAATATCAGTAGAGGGAACAGATGTCACGGGGGGCTTTCGATTGACATTTTATATAGTTCGTGTCTGTCAAAATGTAGTGTACCTCACATGGAGATTAACATTACCTTAGCAGGTCAATTAAATCCCACATTTTTCTCTTGAGTGCATGGCATAAAAACAACAGCCAAATAAAAAGAGGAAAGTAAATCCAACAATATCTCAATTTTTCATTATTATTCCCTCACGTACAGTCAGTTGTACGAGAAACCGTATGCCGTTATCTGTATGATGTATGAAATAAAAGACACTATTACACATGTTTACATGAAAATACATCTTCTTACTAATTGCACAATTACCTAATTGTTAATCCAATCACCGCCATCATCGATTATAGCTTGGCACCTCAGCCTACTCTCCGGTAAAGCCGGCCGCTGTGGCCGAGAGTTTCTAGGCCCTTCAGTCCGGAACCGCGCTGCTGCTACGGTCGCAGGTTCGAATCCTGCCTCGGGCATGGATGTGTGTGATGTCCTTAGGTTAGTTAGGTTTAAGTAGTTCTAAGTCTAGGGGACTGATTGATGACCTCAGATGTTAAGTTCAACAGTGCTTAGATCCATTTGAACCATTTTCTCCGGTAAATTATCCACGTTCCCAACCTCTAAATATCGTCTGACTCACATCGCTACGAATGTCTTTGACTTTCTTAGAGTTTCAACAGCAGCTCCACGTGAAAGCTTTGATCCCTTTGGATGCTTTACAAGAATAACAGCCTCGTGAGAATTGAGACATTTTGCACTCATTTTAAACTGCAACCGTCAAAACAAAACATTCAACTCTCACCCTGTTTATCGATACAGTGTGCAAAAGTGCATTGATTACAGATTCGAGACCACTACCAGAGACGTCACCGTGGATGTTACGTTTAAAATCATGGCGTGGAACTGACTGTACGAAATTCTTTTCTTCTAAGAATTATCTTGACACAAAAAAAGATAGACCTATCCAAGATAAGGCATTTATGGCTAATGTATTTGTTACAATGCAGTCATACTAAAGGAATTAACAGATAAAAGCAAGCACTCCTTTATCACTTGTCATAGCAGTGCAGTTCTCTGGGTGCCAGAGGCTGACTCGCTGGGCTGCCACGTGAAAAGTCGACGGCGGTTTTCCCGGATCGTCTCAGCCGAACCTCGTGCTCATTACTTTCCGATTTCTCCCTAATGGGCGCACTTTAGCCCATATCAGGTGATAAAGACTGAAGTTCTGCTGGCGTTCTCGTGTCATTCAGTCGGCCGAAGAGTGGAAAACGTTGCCTGCCCGAACCTCAACATATGTTCCGGATCTCAACGAATATTTAGGTAGCTTCAGAGCACCTTTGACCTTGATATCGAAAGCAAAAGCGTTAAAATATTCTCATTCACTTACGTAACCTCTGTTAATAGGCAAGAAGCATAAAATAAAGACAAAATTACACTAGAATCCATTAAAATTGCTACACCAAGAAGAAATGCAGTAGATAAACGGCTATTCATTTGACAAATATATTATACTAGAACTGACATGCGAGTACATTTTCACGCAATTTGGGTGCACAGATCCTGAGAAATCAGTACCCAGAACAACCACCTATGGCTGTAATAACGGCCATGATACGTCTGGGCATTGATTTAAACAGAGCTTGGATGGCCTGTACAGGTACAGCTGCCCATTCAGCTTCAACACGATACCACAGTTCAACAAGAGTAGTGACTGGTGTATTGTGACGAGCCAGTTGCTAGGCCACCATCGACCAGACGTTTTCAGTTGGTGAGTGATCTGGAGAATGTGCTGGCCAGGCAGCAGTCGAACATTTTCTGTATCCAGAAAGGCCCGTACAGGACATGCAACACGCGGTCGTGCATTATCCTGCTGAAATGTAGGATTTCGCAGTGATCGAATGAAGGGTAGAGCCACGGGTAACGTCCACTGTTCAAAGTGCCGTCAATGCGAACAAGAGGTAACCAATGGCACCACATACCATCACACCGGGTGATACGCCAGTATGGCGATGACGAATAAACGCGTCCAATGTGCGTTCACCGCGATGTCGCCAAACACGGATGCTACCATCATGACGCTGTAAACAGAACCTGGATTAATCTGAAAAAAATGACGTTTTGCCATTAGTGCACCCAGGTTCGTCGGCGAGTACACCATCGTAGGCGCTCCTGTCTGTGATGCAGCGTCAAGGGTAACCGCAGCTATGGTCTCCGAGCTGATGGTCCATGCCGCTGTAAACGTCGTCGAACTGTTCGTGCAGATGGTTGTTGGAAAAGCTAATCATTCGCATATCACAGCATCTTCTTCCTGTCGGTTAAATTTCGCGTCTGTAGCACGTCATCTTCGTGGTGCAGCAATTTTAATGGTCAGTAGTGTACATACTTGTCTGGAGTAGCACTTGGTAAGAGGTAAAGTGTTTTTGCACTCAGTAAGCAGTTGCTACTGCTGTATTACTCTTCGCAAAACAGTAGCGATGCTACCGTCTTTATTGTCAGATTTCTCATAAAAACTGATCTTTGAGTGACTAAAATACTTAAATTATCCCTGAATTTTAAACGCCTACGAGTTCACATTTCTATGCTGAAGCGGTGTCGACGATATTTAAATTAAACTGTGGCATCGATGCACTTCTCAAACAGTTCTTTCTTCTTTTTAATCTATACATCCACTTGGTATGACACGGCTTTTAGCCGGTTGTCCTTCAGCTACATATTTCTTCCATTGGGCTCTCTGACATTTCCGTAACAAACTTCGATCTGTTGAGGACATTCCTTTGTGCTACAGATTCTGTATTCAGACATTCCACGGTGCAGTAGTTCGTTGCTGACCCGTTTCACAGACAACACAGTCGTTCCTGTACGGGCATTTTCCTGACGAACCGATCAAGAAGACTTGTTGGTGCGATGGAAGTGGTCAGCTCTCGTCCAGTAGGTCTTTCCACCTGCTTGCGTCATACTGGCCGGCGGCGGTGATCTCAGAGCTCTCGAAAGCCCCGCGGCGTGCCAATGGCTTCCTCTGGGTCGTGACGCCGCTCTTGGCTTTCCGCCGTATGCATAATTCACCGCTGGCTCCTGGTGGCACGCAGGTCGGCGTATCGGTACGCCTGTCGTCTCCTAGCGATGTGTTGCACGCGACACGCTGGGTAATTTGACGGCTGGCCTCCTCTGCTGCTAGCCCATATACCCATCAGCGCTCCAACACCATCGGCGGTGTCCGCAGCTTTGTCTGGCTTCCATATGCCAGGTGTCGTATCAGCATATGATACTTTCAGAATGAGGTTTTCACTCTGCAGTGGAGTGTGCGCTGATACGAAACTTTCCTGGCAGATTGAAACTCTGTGCTACTGGCAGAAGTAAACCTGTGAGGAAGGGGCACTGGTAGAGCACTTGCCCGCGAAAGGCAAAGGTCCCGAGTTCGAGTCTCGATCCGGCACACAGTTTTAATCTGCCAGGAAAGTTTCATATCAGCGCACACTCCGCTGCAGAGTGAAAATCTCATTCTGGAAATATCCCCCAGGCTGTGGCTAAGCCATGTCTCCGCAATATCCTTTCTTTCAGGAGTGCTACTTCTGCAAGGTTCGCAGGAGAGCTTCTGTAAAGTTTGGAAGGTAGGAGACGAGGTACTGGCCGAAGTAAAGCTGTGAGGACGGGTCGTGAGTCGTGCTTGGGTAACTCAGTTGGTAGAGCACTTGCCCGCGAAAGGCAAAGGTCCTGAGTTGGAGTCTCGGTCCGGCACACAGTTTTAATCTGCCAGGGAAGTTTCACACGATGCTTTGTTACACTGGATACCATTGCTTCACTATAAAGATGTATTAAAACACACATACACAGACACACTCTTCTAAAAGACACTTTACACCACGTGCTTTATGTCAGACGAGACTTCAATGTGTCCTTGAGGACACGTCCGAATGCTTGTACTGGATACCGGACGAACGCTAGGCACGATCCACAGGTAGACCTTACTGTAAGTAAGATCCACGGTTGGCACGTTATATGAATGGGAAGTCCAGAGACGCGATGTAGTTTGTCAAAAAATACACATGGTCGCAATAATTGAACTATATGAAATAAAATCGTGATAAATTCTGAACGGTTTGCGATAGGAGTTTCAAACTTCACGGTTGGCCACGGGGCAATTTTTATGAGCTGTGTGGTTTGGTTTAGCGACGAAGCCCACTTTCATTTGGGTGGGTTCATCAATAAGCAAAATTTTCGCATTTGGGGAAGTGAGAGCCCGCATTTCGCGACCGAGAAGTCTCTTCATCCTCAACAGGTGACTGTGTGGTGTGCAATTTCCAGTCACGGAATAGCCGGTGCAATATTCCTTGATGGCACGCTAACTACCGAACGGTAGTTGAAGGTTTTGTAAGATGACTTCATCTCCATTACCCAAAGTGATTTCGACAAGGTGTGGTTCATGGAAATCGGAGCTCGACCCCATCGAAGCAGGAGAGTGTCTGATGTACTGGAGGAGAACTTTGGGGACCGCATTCTGGCTCTTGGGTACCCGGACGCCACTAGCATGGGCCTCGATTGGGTATCACAATCTCCGGATTTCAACACATGCGACCTCTTTTTATGGGACTATATTAAAGACAAGGTGTACAGTAATAACCCCAAAACCATTGCTGAGCTGAAAACAGCCATTCAGGAGGTCATCCGACAGCACCGATGTTCCGACACTTCAGCAGGTCATGCATAATTTCGCTGTTCGTCTGCGACATATCATCGCCAATAATGGCAAGCATTTAGAACCTAAATCCAAATATCTGTAGTGATGTTTACCTGTTGACTAAGGTGTTTGTGTGCCGTAGTTTGTAATTAATTTACATTTTTTTCATATAGTTCAATAGTTGTCTCACTGTATATCAAGCATTGTTCGTAACACTTTGGCGAGCAGTGTTCTGTTGGAATGCAGCTGCCAGAGTGTATTGAAGTAGGTGGACAATTCCAACAATGCGATCTCACAATTCAGAACAGCCGTAATTGGGAAGGCAGATGTCGAGTTCACAAAGATTCACTCCATGAGCCATCTGTCTTGATTACTTACCTTGCCCTCAGGGCATCACCACTCTACAACAACGTCTAAGCGACCGGCTCAGTAATTCAGCATAGTCTCTTGTTCAAATTGGTTCAAATGGTTCAAATGGCTCTGAGCACTATGGGACTTAACATCTACGGTCATCAGTCCCCTAGAATTTAGAACTACTTAAACCTAACTAACCTAAGGACATCACACACATCCATGCCCGAGGCAGGATTCGAACCTGCGACCGTAGCAGTCGCGCGGCTCCGGACAGAGCGCCTAGAACCGCTAGACCACCGCGTTCAAATGGCTCTAAGCATTATGGGGTTTAACATCGGAGGTCATCAGTCCCCTAGACTTACAACTACTTAAAGCTAACTAACCTAAGGACATCACACACATCCATGCCCGAGGCAAAATCGAACCTGCGACCGTAGCAGCACTGCGGTTCCGGACTGCAGCGCCTAGAACCGCTCGCCCACAGCGGCCGGCAATCTCTTGTAAAAAGACTTTTTTTCACTGCAATAAAAAACCGAGTAAGGTGGTGCTGTGGTTGAGGCACGTTATGGAATGTCGTGGTTCAAAATTTTAGTCCAACTCTCCTGGGTGATATTTCCCGTGGTTTCACTAGATCACTTTAATCGAATTTCGCTAAGACATCCTTAAAGATGGATCGCCTAGTCCAGTCCGACCTTGTGTTCCAGTCCTAATGATTCAGTCATGGACGGGTTCGTTAACACTAGTTTTTCCAATCTTCTCCCAATGCTGACAAGATTATTGTAGTCAGGATCAGTTACCATCACCAGTACCTCGGCAAGGAATACTTGTACACAGTCCTCGAAGCAGCTGATGCCAAGAAAACTTCGGCAGAAACAACACAACTGAAGCAATGCTCCAGCATTGGGCAACAGTTGAAAAGAAGTAACGTTCGAAACCGACATTACATTTTTTTTCCACTCTATAGTGGAGAGTAATTCCTATGTAACAGAACTGCATACACATCTTTATAACGAGCATACAGCATGTCATGTGGTTTTATATATGCCGCTGTATGGCTGCATTTGGTGATTTGTGACCGAATCTACCCGTCACAGAGAATTGCAACTCCAATGATCGACGTACTTGACGACGGTGTGTTCATGTACGAAGTTATACTGACATCCGATGATGTCATCGCTTCCTTTGTCAGGCAGCGTATTATAAGCATTCACTGTCACGTCCGAACACATAAACTGCATCACTGAATAAGGCTATAAAGTAACGAGACAAAACGGTCCTGCTGAGTACGGCCAATATTAAATTTCGAGAAATACATAATTTTGTAGTGGTAGAGGAAGAGATACAAATGTGGAATAGGGGTGCTTATATAGAATACTATGATTTCTCGTCTTGTAAGTGCTGTACTTCGGTTAGCTGCTTAAAAACTACGTTCAGCAATTGTATATTGCTTTGGGACGCATTCATATTACAGTTATATATGACGGTAGTATCTGTTCCCGAAAGAACAGTTACCGTGGATGACCATGCAGCTCTGCTAGAAATGAAATGGTAATTAAATGGACACCCTAGCTGCAAACAGGCGTTGATGTATTTCATTGGGGACATGTTGAAAATGTGTGGCCCGACCGGGACTCGAACCCGGGAACTCCTGCTTACATGGCAGACGCTCTATCCATCTGAGCCACCGCGGGCACAGAGGATAGTGCCTCTGCAGGGACTTATCCCTTGCTCGCTCCCCTGTTTGCAGCTAGGGTGTCCATTTAATTACCATTTCATATTACAGTTGGCAGCCACTACGAGTGAGTGAAACCATTTTAACCGAATTTACTAGGAGGCATGATTGTTGCGGGCTGCTGCTTTTCAGTTTCATTATTATCATAATACATAAATTATTAATGTATTTTGTAGACAGACATTTAACTAATACCATAAATCGTAAAATGTCGTGCTTGTTGTCTATTTAATTTTCGACTTCATTTGCGTTTCAGAATTTCAAGATGGGTGTGTCACTAATACGGAATACTAGTATTCTATATTTGCACCCTAGTACTTTCGCAATTATAGAAATTGTTTCAGAAATAACTTCACGATGTAGAAAGCAGTGGGATGAATCTGGTAAGTAAATAACAGTTTAAAATGTTAGAGAAAGAGAAAGGGCCACACCACAAATCTGAATGTTGTAAATCTCGCACGCGATACCATGTCAAAACTTTGTGTCTGCATCCTCATGCCTCCCACAAGATGCAATAGGACGTTCTTGACTTCTTTGAAACCCTGTTACTCTGTGCTTATTCGCGTGTGGATGAGGGAAAATGCAGGTCCAGTAACAAACATGGACATCGCCGAACTGAATGGGAAGGTCTACCGAAGTGCCAGAGAGAGGACATAGCAGTCAATTGGTTTAATGTGACAGTAATATATCCGTTAAAACCTCATATTTTCACTGATAAAGGTTTCATTGCCAACAATGAAGGAATAATTAAATATTTACCTAATTATCCAGTGAATGAACCAATTGCAGGAGCGGCTTCTAAAAGTGGAAAGGCTAGTGTTGAAGTCGAGGGAGAAACAGCTGCTGGCACATCTGAAATTATGGCTTGACAAATCGCACCCGTTGCACAAATAAAGAAGAGGCCAGGAATGAAGGGAAGAAAAGCAGATCGTTCAGCAGTCGTTACCTTGTTTTCTTCGAAGAGATCTGTTGAAGCATCGACGACAGCAAAAAATAAACCGGAGACAAAGAAGCAGAGGCAGCCAAAGCCTAGGATCTAAGAACCACCTGTTTCTGAGGATCATGTTTTAAGTGTGAGAGATGATTGCTAGTAGAGTTCTGGCCAACAGTGTTCGCACTAATGATGGTGGCAGTTGTTCTTTTTCTCAGGTAAATTTTCGCAGAACGATGCAGGAGAAGAATGGATGACGTGTGTAATGTGCGAAATGAGGGCGCACACTGAATGTAAGTGTTACGATAAAGGACGATATGTGGATGACTTCAGCAAGTGAAATTACGAGGGTTCCCAAGAAGTAATGCACCGCTTTTTTTTCAACATTTCTTTATTGAACGTAATGAGAATTACACGCACGAAACAATGGTGCTTTATCTACACACCCTATTTTTCCACGTAATCTCAATCCCGTTCTATGGACTTCCTCCAACGCGAAACAAGGGCGTGTATGTCCTGTCGGTACCAATTCTTGTCCTGGTGGCGGAGGCAGTGCTTCACTTTATGAATCACCTCCTCATCGTCTTCAAAATATCTTCCAGGGATGCCATTCATTAATGGTCCAAACAAGTGGAAGTAGGAGCGGGCTAGGTCAGTGCTGTAGGGTGGATGGCGTAAGACTGTCCAACCCTGTTTTGCGATGTGTTCAGCAGTCCTCAGATTTGTTTGGGGCTGAGCGTTATCGTGCTGCAGCAAAACATGTTGTGGTTTGCAGTGTCGCTGAAGTCGCTGGAAGCGCGTTTTGAGTTTTGTTAATGTGTTGACATATGCTTCTGAGTTAATGGTTCCACCTCTTGCCATCACACCAATGAGAATCACAGCTTCACACTCCCAGAAAACCAGCGGAAGCAGTTTCTCTAAATTTTGTCTTGTGTGTGGAGTGGGAATGGCGTCATTCCATCGACTGTCGTTTTGTTTCGGGCTCAAAATGGTGAACCCAGGTTTCATCACCTGCCACAATGCCCCTCAGCTTCAAAATGTTGCAACAAACCAAGACAAATGTTTTTTCAGTACGATTTGTGATCCACCGTTAGACACCGCGGGACCCATCTTGACAACATTTTTGAATATACAAGAGTGCGGATAATTGCGTCCACACTTCCTTTGCTGATTGACAGACGCAGCGCCAACTTCCGAGTCGTAAAGCGTCTCTCCTCGCGAATGACATCAGCTCGCTTCAGCATGTCAGGAGTGACAGCCGTGGATGGTCTCTCCGACGGCTACAAATCGTGGAGCTCCGCCGAACCGCCTTCTGATGATCTCACCCTCCATGCCCAGCGACTAACTGTACTTCTCTCGACAGCAGGTGCTCCACAGACTTTGCACAAGCGTTCGTGAATATTCCCCACAGTTTGTTTTTCTGCAGTTGCGCGTGACGTACATCACTTACAGACACCATTTTGAAACTGTCCCGTAGCTACGCTATCTGTCGGAAGACTTCAAATAATACATACGTAACGTTTCACATTCGTACTATTGTTTTCGGCTGAGAAGAAAAATGCGGTGCATTACTTTCTGGGCAAACCTTGTACACACAGTAAGGAATTTAATAACTGGAAATGGTATATTACGTGTGTTTTTCTATTGTGTTGTTATGTTTTACAGTATCTGAAGTCTTCACGTGTTGTCAGCCGAGTAGCGTTGTCGGCTCGTAGCAACGTTTCGATGAAATGCGTCTCCATCACCTTCAGGCGAAGTGACTTCGCCTGAAGATGATTGAGACGCATTCTATCGAAACGTTGCTACGAGACAACGATGCTACTCGGCTGACAACACGTGAAGACTTCGTATATGAAACTCGCCGAGGAAGCCTGCACTCACATATGTTTTATAGTGTTTCCTTTGACAGTGAATTATTAGATTTTCAATTATTTGTTTTAACTTTAACACACTTGAAACGAATGGAGTATTCCATATTTGTACCTCATAGTCTGAAGTGCCAAAAATGTGAAACTTTGTGTTAAGCCTAGTTTAGAAACGTTCCTAATGTAGTACGTATTCGAAAATATAGGAAGCATTAAAATATATGGGAAAGTATGTGCTACGGATATTTTGTTTGCTTAATATGAAAAACTGAAATTTACGAACGAAAAACAGAGTGGTATTCCATATGTTTACCACATCGAGTAGAAGTGATATCTGGCGTTCCGCAAGGTAGTGTCATAGGCCCTCTGCTGTTCCTGATTTATGTAAATGATCTAGGTGATAATCTGAGCAGCCCCCTTAGATTGTTTGCAGGTGACGCTGTAATTTATCGTCTAGTAAAATCATCAGACGATCAATTCCAGTTACAAAATGATCTAGAGAGAATTTCTGTACGGTGCGAAAAGTGGCAGTTAGCACTAAACAAAGAAAAGTGGAATCTCATCCACATCGGTACTAAAAGAAATAAGATAAATTTTGGGTATATGATAAATCGCACAAATCTAAGGGCTGTCAATTTGACTAAATAACTAGGAATTACAATTACGAGCAACTTAAATTGGAAAGATCACACAGATAATATTGTGGGGAAGGCGAAACAAAGACTGTGCTTTGTTGGCAGAACACTTAGAATATGCGACAAACCCAGTAAAGAGAGAGCCTACATTACACTTGTCCCTCCTCTGCTGGAATATTCCTGCGCGGTGTGGGATCCTTACCATGTAGGATTGACGGAGGACATTGAAAAAGTGCAAAGAAGGGCAGATCGTTTCGTGTTATCGTGCATTAGGGGTGATATGTTACGCGAGTTGGGGTGGCAGTCACTGAAACAAAGGCGGTTTTCTTTGAGGCGAGATTTACGAAATTTCAATTACCACTTTCTCTTCCGAATGCGAAAATATTTTGTTGAGACTCGCCTACGTAGGGAGAAATGATCATAATAATAAAATAAGAGAAATCAGAGCTCCAACGGAAAGATTTAGGTGTTCCTTTTTCCCACGTGCCATTCGAGAGTGGAGTGGTAGAGAAGTAGTAGGAACATGGTTCGATGAACCCTCTGCCAGGCATTTGAGTGTGAATTGCAGAGTAACCATGTAGATGTAGATGTAGATGTAGATGTAGATGTAGATGTAGATGTACACTGTTCGGGAATGAGAATATGCTTTCACATGTTAAGGGGGGTAGGACGTCAAACGGTCCGACTTGGAGCAGGAGAGGCACCACAGGACATTTTAATTTCCACTGTCTATCCTTTTACAAATAAATTAATAAAACTTTGAAAGCATGATCAGTAAGGATTCAGGATTTATACTCATATAAGTGGAAGCTCAAAAATGTAACAAATACATTTTTTTACATATGAAATTTCAGCATTTTTTTTTTCACTTACTACTGGCTGCATTTGTTGCTATAGGTACACTTTTCTTCCTAAGTAAAGGAGATTCTTCGATGAATTTCGCACAGCATACAAACTATAGTTACATGTGAAACTTCCTGGCAGATTAAAACTGTGTGCCGGGCCGGGACTCGAACTCGGGACCTTTGCCTTTCGTGGGCAAGTGCTCTACCAATTTTTTTTTTTCCAACGCCTTAACCACTTTTTTTAACTACTTAAACCTAACAAACTTTTGTTTTGCGGGCAAGTGCTCTACCGACCCTTTTTTTTGGGGAGTGAGGCTTTTTATTTATTTATTTTATATGAAGGAAGGTAGGAGAAACAGAAACCTTTATTATTCACAAAATAAACATAGTACGTCCTGACACATGAAAACTGTTCTGGAAGGAACCTCGCTGCCGTCCTACCATGCAGCATGAAATAACAACAAAATCGAAGTGTGGCCACCTCCAGCACCCTAAAGAAAAGTATTTTGGATATGAAAACAAAATTTGAAGTACATCCATTTGCTAACTGTTCAAGCGTGAGTTTTTCGTAGGTCGCATACTCGCATAGTGTTCTTAGTCGATCACTTTACTTGGTCGGTTTCACAAAGAAAGCACCGCCGCTCATCTTTGCGCACCCGGCACACCCCAAGTATATGGCAGGTCCGCAAAAACCGTTACTAGGAAATTGGCATACTAATCTTTGTACTTTTGTAGCCGTAATAGTGTTGTGTGTCCATCTTGCAAGTATTGCCAGTAATCCAGGACGTTCAGTACGTTCTGACGTGTGCCTCTATAAATGTAATGGACCGTCATACCTGTGATCCACGCCACTGCGTTCGTCTTATGACGCGGAAAATACGTTTCCTCTGGAAAAAATACTATGTCAGAACAGACTGCTGTATAGATAGTGCGCCGCATGAACGCTATTATCTTTCTTGCGAGAGTTCAGACAGCCGATGCCTCGCCGCAGACCAGCCGATGGTCGTCCGTATCCAGCACGCCGCATTGCTGACACAAGGGCGAATCCGCCAAATGTATTGCGTACTTTTTATCATTTGTAGGGTATTTTCGGTTGACGACAATGTACCATGTTGATCTGACTGATGTAGGTAGGTGGGAGTGGTGGACCGTGCGCCACACCACGTGCCAATTAACAGCTGGATGTTTGCGTTCCACCCTATTCCGGGCGATCTGTCGAAGAAGCAGATGGTACACGTCCTTCGATGTCGACTGTCGGGTCGTCGGTAAACGCTCTCGAACGTAACTGTGTTCCACGATGAACGTGCGCACATACGTTAAAGGGGGCGACATATGGCCGACACTGACTGGAGGGAAGATGCGACGTTGGTACGAGTTCTTCGATGATCGTCCCCGTAAGCGAGTGGTTCCTGTTGCGCCACCGTTTGAGCATAGTATTAATAAACATGGCACGCGCCTTCTCGTGCACGTTCACTAAACCAACGCCCCCCTCTCGCGCTGGGAGGGTAAGCGTGTTGTACTGTACCTTAAAGAGTTGTCCCAGGCACACATAGTACCCAAAAGCCGCCTGAATCCTCATAGCCATCGTGCGCGTCAAGGGGAGAAGGTGTGTCAGGTGGCACATCATGGGCGCGAGATAAAGGTTGACGAGTGACACTTGCTTCAGCATATCCATCGACCGTAGGGCGTTTAGTCGTACTGCCGTGCAGACTATGAGTAACAGTCTTCGGTAGTTGTCCACAGCCGTTCTCGCTGTCTCTTTATGAAAGGTGATACCCAAACAGCGGAGGGTTTCCACCGCCGGTAAGGGTCCTTCCGTTCCTGGTTCTACTCCACGCCCCACATGCATGAATTGTGATTTTCGGTAGTTGACCACACTTCCAGCTGCCATCCCATACGTCTGTAGCCAATCCAGTGCTGTTTGAGTCTCCCTCTCATTCCGTACGAGGAACACAATATCATCCGCGTATGCTCTGCATTTGAATGATAAATGCCGTAGAGACATCCCGGTAAGACGGCGGCGAAGGCCTGCGAGACGCGGTTCTAAGGCGATCGCATAAAGGAGGATAGACGAGGGGCAACCCTGTCTCACTGATCTTAAGATGTTAAAATACTCAGTTCTCCCTCCGTTGACCACCATCGCTGCTCTGGCGCCGTGCAACAGCCGCATCACAGCATTGGTCAATAATGGCGAGCCACCCATCCTGTCCATCACCGCCGCGAGGTACACATGATCCACGCGATCAAAAGCATGATCGAAATCTACAGCAACCATCGCCCCCCGCAGGCGGCATGCAGCCGCGAGGGCGACGACGTCACGATAGTCTCCCAAGGCTGTATGGATATTACTGATGCCGCCAAGACAAGTCTGATCGGCATGTATTCGATTCTCCAGCGACTTTTTGATACGACTTCCCAGGATGCGCATGAAGATCTTGTAGTCACTATTAAGGAGGGTCAAGGGGCGATAATCACAAGGCCGTTTGCCACCACGGGGCTTCGGTATCTGTATCATAAGCCCTTCCGTGAATTGAATGTGAACCGGTACTTCTTGCCGCAGAAGCTCATTAAACATACATAGCCACATCGGTGTCATAATGGTCACAAAGGCACGGTAAAATTCCAACAGGAATCCGTCTGGACCTGGGGACTTGTTGCAAGCACCTCGTGTAATCGCTTCCTCCAGCTCTTCACACGTAATTTCAGATAACCCGTCTGCTTCCCCGTTCACACTCGTCGCGTCTGGGATCTCTTCCAGGACGTTCCCCAGCTCCCTCTGACCCTCCCCGTTGCTCGCATAGAATCTGCTAAAATGATCCGTGAACGCCTGTGCTATGCCCCTTTGTGTTGTAAAACGACGGCCATCGCCGAGATCGATCTCATGTATTAAATTCCTGCGTCTTCTTCATCTTTCCTTTATCACATAATGCATCGAGGGAACCTCGTTGGGCAGGAAATCCTGCGACCTCGCGCGTATCATCGTACCTGCCATCCTCTGCGTCGCAAGTTGTACCAGCTTCGCCTTAACTCGGTGGAAGGCCGTCTGGCGTTCTGGTGTAGGTGGTTGAGCTAACAGTTCCCGGAGAGCCGTAAAGTAAAACTCAGTGGTCGTGCGCTGCCATTGAGAAACCTCCTTCCCGTAACCTATTAACGTCCTCCGTAAAGCCGGCTTCGCGCACTCGATCCACCACTGCATGACAGAACCGAAAGAATTTCGTCGACGGAGGCAGCCATGCCACGCGTCCTCCACCATGCGTCGGCATTCTGCATCTCGCAGGTGGGAGACGTTCGTCTTCCAATTACCCCTCCGTCTCCATACCTGCTGTCTGTCAAGGTTAACCGTACAAATATATGCCTCGTGGTCTGTAAACGCTGTCGGCCATATTTCTGCGTCCACCGTTGACATTGCTAACGCCCTTGAAACGTAGATTCGGTCCAAACGGCCCGCGGAGTGGCTAGTAAAAAATGTATATCCTGGTTGGTTGCGATACTTCAGGTCCCATGTATCGACTAATTCCATCCCGTTGACCAGCTCCCTAAGTTCTTGGCTAGTAGTATAGTTAGGTTGTTGGTCCTTTCTGTCGAGCACACAATTAAAATCTCCGCCGAGTATGCAACCATCGTATCGTCCCTGGAACAACGGTGCAACCTCATGGGCGTAAAAATCTGCTCTGTCCCTTCTCTTATCCGAGCCTGACGGTGCGTATATGTTGATCAAACGTATTCCTCCTATGGTCACGGCCGTACCACGGGCGGAAGGCAAATACTCTACTTCGTCTGCACGTATCCCTTCCTTTAATAGTATAGCTGTGCCAACGCCTCTCTCGTCACACGGGGAACAGTAAATGTCGTAACCGTAAAAGTCCGAGGGGGGAAGTACCCGAACTTCCTATAATAGCGCTATGTCTAAATCCGCAGCCTTTATCATGTCACTGAGCATCTTGATTTTTACCGGCGTCCCAATGCTATTGATGTTAACAGACCCTATCCGATAAGCTTGTTGCATGGCGGTCAACGTAGATAGGGTACCGTACGGTCGCTAATTTTGCCGTACATAGACTGCTGTCGTACTAACGTCCCCCGCCGTCCCCTCATATGGTCTTCCGTTATTCCGTGCACTCTTCCGGTCTTACACCGGGAGAGTGCGTGGGAGCAGTTCCTCCGGCATCATCTGTTCCCCACGGGGGTGGCTCTTCTGACCAGTCCCCTAGTGTCCCATCGTTGTCGTGCGGTGCAGGCGCCGTAGCCTCCTCAGTAGCCTGTTGCCGTCTATCGAGCTCCTTCGCTGTGTCTGGTGCATCGTCAGCGGTAGGTCGTGACGCCGTCCCGCTGGCCACCGATGCATCCACGCTAGGCAGTTCTTCTGTATCCATCGTCGTCTGTTGTGTACCCGTAAACTTCTCAGAATTGTCTATTAGATCAGAGTGGTCGTCCTCCACCGTGAGGCGGCGCTTCTTCCGGCGTTTTGGTGATCGCTGTTTTCGTTGCCGGGCCTCGGAATCAGAGGTCAGCATGGTCTCCAGTTGTTCGTGGGGGACGTCGGAATCGTGCGCCGTCGTATTATCGACGTCTCCAAGTGCCTTATCTGAAGGGGCCGCAAGTGGAACCGAAGAGAGGGCGTCCTGTGACTGCTGCAGGCGGTCCAGCGCAACGTCGTCTTTCTGTGGCTCGCCACGATCCGCCGCTGTCTGTGTGTTCTGGTACGCGTCTGTCTCGCGGCCCACATCATCGCGTAATGCGGCGACGTAAGTCATGGGGAGCACAGTCGGATGCGGCGTGAGGGGTGGATCATCCCGTGGCAGCTGTAATAACCTTCGTTGAGCACACTCAGAACCTATGTGTCCCTCCTTCCCACATCCAGAGCACGTCCTTGGTTGTCCGTCGCCCTACAACCGGCGATGTACCAGTATGACGGGACGTGTTTTCGGAGTTCGATCCGTATTTGTCTGACGCCATTGAGGACAGGATACGTCTTGAAACTCGCCCATTTTTCAGCCACGTGGGATAGGACCGTTCCGTAAGGACGCAGGGCGTCTGTCACCAATTCTTCTGGCACTTCAAATGGATGCTCAAAGACGCGGATCGTTCGGAGGCCCATGCCGGCGTGTTCAACTCTTACCGCTCCAACATTCCCGTCCGAATGACAGAAACGAAGTCCTTGTCGGTGTCGAAGTAGTAGTTCGTCACATGCCGCTTCATTTATAAGCTTGACATAAACCACGCTGCTGACTATAGAGAAGTGTATTCCAACTAGAACGTCAGGTTCGATTTTCACCTCGTCCCGTAAATAACGTTCGATCTCGTAAGCCTTCGGTCGAGCATATTCGTTAACAAAACTAAATTTCAGTGTCGATTTGCGGAACGACAAGGCCATGATTCGTTCTATGTATACCGCGACACACCGCTACACACTTAACGTAAACACATCTCGCACAGACGTGCGGCAGGGACGTAAACACCGTCCGAACCGCTGCGCCGCCGAAGGCTGAATGAACTGAGCTACCCATGCACGACTCACGCCCCGTCCTCACAGCTTTACTTCTGCCAGTACCTCGTCTCCTACCTTCCAAACTTTACAGAAGCTCTCCTGCGAACCTTGCAGAACTAACACTTCTGAAAGAAAGGATATTGCGGAGACATGGCTTCTGCAAAGTTTGGAAGTAGGAGACGAGGCACTGGCAGAAGTACAGCTGTGAGGACGGGGCGTGAGTCGTGCTTGGGTAGCTCAGTTGGTAGAGCACTCGCCCGCGAAAGGCAAAGGTCCTGAGTTCGAGTCTCGGCCCGGCACACAGTTTTAATCTGCCAGGAAATTTCATATCAGCGCACACTCCGCTGCAGAGTGAAAATCTCATTCTGGAAATATAGTTACATTTGTATTAAACTCTAGAGTTTATTTAATTTATGAAAAAATGAATGAATTGTTACATTTTAGACTTCTTGTTTAGAAAAAACTCAATTTTTATAGTTGATTACCTCAATTTTTACCACAGTTTTTAATAGATTTGGAAAATTCTAGAGTTTCATACACCTGTAAGTACTGCTTGTATGCTGTGCAAAATTCATCGAAGAATATCTCTTACTTAGGCAGAAAAGTGTACCTGAAATTTCACATGTAAAAAAGAAGGTATTTTGCTACGTTTTTGAAGTTCCACTGCTTTGAGTCCTCAATCCGTCCTGGTCATGCTGACAAAATTTTATGTATTTATTTGTAGAAGTATAGACAGTGGATATTATAATGTCCCGTGGTGCCTCTCCTGCTCCAGGTCAGCCCGTTTGACGTCCCACCCCCCTTAACACTGGGCTGCAGGAGCGGCGCCGCCAGCCCGCGACACGCACCTATGACGAGGTCGTCGCCGAGGCGGCGAGCGATGAGCGGCACGCTGGGGAAGAGGCGGAGCGCCTCACGCACGCACTGGTCCAGGTACTTCATCCGCGACAGGTCCTCGCGCGTCGGCGGCCTCCCGCAGTCGGTGCCGCCCTCGTAGAAGATGGCGCGCAGCTCCTCCATGGCGCGCTCCTGGCACTCGGGGTTCTTGGCCAGCAGGAACGTGCAGAACGCCACCGCCGCGCCTACCGAGTCCTGGCCCTGCAACCACCAGCAAAGCCAACCGCACTGAAACACGAGTCTCACAGTATGTTCCCGTACCACTTGTCGAAACAAAACACCTCCAGTCGCTTTGAGGAATCACTTTCGGCTCTACATTACGCCAGCTTCTACATCTACATAGATACTCCGCAATCCACCATACGGTGCGTGGCGGAGGCTACCTCGTACCACAACTAGCATCTTCTCTCCCTGCTCCACTCCCAAACAGAACGAGGGAAAAATGACCGCCTATATGCCTCTGTACGAGCCCTAATCCCTCTTATCTTATCTTTGTGGTCTTTCCGCGAAATGTAAGTTGGCGGCAGTAAAACTGTACTGCAGTCAGCCTCAAATGCTGGTTCCCTCAATTTCCTCAGTAGCGATTCACGAAAAGAACGCCTCCTTTCCTCTAGAGACTCTCACCCGAGTTCCTGAAGCATTTCCGTAACACTCGCGTGATTATCAAACCTACCAGTAACAAATCTATCAGCCCGCCTCTGAATTGCTTCTACGTCCTCCCTCAATCCGATCTGATAGGGATCCCAAACGCTCGAGCAGTACTCAAGAATAGGTCGTATTAGTGTTTTATAAGCGGTCTCCTTTACAGATGAACCACATCTTCCCAAAATTCTACCAATGAACCGAAGACGACTATCCGCCTTCCCCACAACATGCTTGTCCCACTTCATATCGCTCTGCAATGTTACGCCCCAATGTTCCAAAATTTGAAACACGAACAGCTGCTAGCATGAGTTTCTTAGAAGTAGATACCTTAGGGGTTGCGAAGCAACTGAAATCGCTTGATACGGGCAAGTCTTCAGGTCCAAATTGTATACCGATTAGGTTCCTTTCAGATTACGCTGATACAATAGCTCCCTACTTAGCAATCATATACAATCGCTCGCTCACCGATAGATCTGTACCTACAGATTGAAAAATTGCACAGGTCGCACCAGTGTTTAAGAAGGGTAGTAGGAGTAAACCATCGAACTACAGACCTATATCATTGACGTCGGTTTGCAGTAGGGTTTAGGGGCATATACTGTATTCAAACATTATGAATCACCTCGAAGGGGACGATCTATTGATACGTAATCAGCATGGTTTCAGAAAACATCGTTCTTGTGCAACGCAGCTAGCTCTTTATTCGCACGAAGTAATGGCCGCTATCGACAGGGGATCTCAAGTTGATTCCATATTTCTGGATTTCCGGAAAACTTTTGACACCGTTCCTCACAAGCAACTTCTAATCAAGCTGCGGGCCTATGGGGTATCGTCTCAGTTGTGCGACTAGATTCGTGATTTACTGTCAGGAAGGTCGCAGTTCGTAGTAATAGACGGCAAATCATCGAGTAAAACTGAAGTGATATCAGGTGTTCCCCAGGGAAGCGTCCTGGGACCTCTGCTGTTGCTGATCTATATAAATGACCTGGGTGATAATCTGAGTAGTTCTCTTAGGTTGTTCGCAGATGATGCTGTAATTTACCGTCTAGTAAGGTCATCCGAAGACCAGTATCAGTTGCAAAGCGATTTAGAAAAGATTGCTATATGGTGTGGCAGGTGACAGTTGACGCTAAATAACGAAACGTGTGTGGTGATCCACATGAGTTCCAAAAGAAATCCGTTGGAATTCGATTACTCGATAAATAGTACAATTCTCAAGGCTGTAAATTCAACTAAGTACCTGGGTGTTAAAATCACGAACAGTCAGTTGGTAAGACCACATAGATAATATTGTGGGGAAGGCGAGCCAAAGGTTGCGTTTCATTGGCAGGACACTTAGAAGATGCAACAAGTCCACTAAAGAGACAGCTTACACCACACTCGTTCGTCCTCTGTTAGAATATTGCTGCGCGGTGTGGGATCCTTACCAGGTGGGATTGACGGAGGACATCGAAAGGGTGCAAAAAACGGCAGCTCGTTTTGTATTATCACGTAATAGGGGAGAGAGTGTGGCAGATATGGGATGGAAGTCATTAAAGCAAAGACGTTTTTCGTCGCGGCGAGATTTCAGTCACCAACTTTCTCTTCCGAATGCGAAAATATTTTGTTGAGCCCAACCTACATAGGTAGGAATGATCATCTAAATAAAATAAGAGAAATGAGAGCTCGAACAGAAAGGTTTAGGTGTTCGTTTTTCCCGCGCGCTGTTCGGGAGTGGAATGGTAGAGAGATAGTATGATTGTGGTTTGATGAACCCTCTGCCAAGCACTTAAATGTGAATTGCAGAGTAGTCATGTAGATGTAGATGTAGATGTATTTAATCGATGTGACTGTGTCAAGCGCTACACTACTAATGGAGTATTCAAACATTACAGGATTCTTTTTCCTATTCATCTGCATTAATTTACATTTATCTATATTTAGATTTAGCTGCCATTCTTTACACCAATCACAAATCCTGTCAAAGTCATCTTGTATCCTCCTACAGCCACTCAACGACGACACCTTCCCGTACACCAAAGCATCATCAGCAAACAGTCGCACATTGCTATCCACCGTATCCAAAAGATCATTTATGTAGATAGAAAACGACAGCGGACCTACCACATTTCCCTGGGGCACTCCAGATGATACCCTCACCTCCGATGAACACTCACCATCGAGGACAAAGTACTGGGTTCTATTACTTAAGAAGTCTTCGAGCCACTGACATACTTGGGAACCAATCCCATATGCTCGTACCTTAGTTAGGAGTTTGCAGTGGGGCACCGAGTCAAACGCTTTCCGGAAGTCAAGGAATATGGCATCCGTCTGATACCCTTCATCCACGGTTCGCAAGATATCATGTGGAAAAAGGGCGAGTTGCGTTTCGCAGGAGCGATGCATTCTAAAGCCGTGCTGATGCATAGACAGCAACTTCTCTGTCTCAAGGAAATTCATTATATTCGAAGTGAGAATATGTTCGAGAATCCTGCAACAAACCAATGTTAAGGATATTGGTCTCTAATTCTTCTGACCCCTGACCTACATGTAGGAAGAACTCCAACCGTGATCCAGGCACCACAGCGGCCAGCATTCAGTCACTGGTATCCGTGAATATCTACTTGACACAGCGAACTATTTGACCACCACTCGCCTACCTGAGTAGGAAAGTGATGATCGAAATGATCGCTGTGTCGTGTGGAAATCTCAGGATACCAGTCACTGAATGCTGGCCTCTATCTTGGCAGTACCAGAGTTGGGATTCTTCCTACACGAAGGTCAGGCATTCTGAAGATGGCGTAATGTAGCGCTGAAACTTGTGAGGTAATGGGCGGATTGTGACGCCCTGAAAATATTCTAAGTTCGGAGTTGGCGTGGCCGCTCGGCTAACCGGGGCCCGGCAGCAAACACGTGGTGCCGAACGTAGTCGGACGAGAGGGGTGGCCCCAGCGCGTGGTCCAGCCACGTGGATGGGAATTCCATTGTGACGCTGTGTCGATGAAGGAGGCACTCTGGGAGTGCCAAAGATGGCGGACTTAGTGAAACCTTCATGGCAGACATTTCAGAGTTCGTATGGAAATTAATAGTAGCCAGATGAATCATGATACCTCAAAAAGAAACGTATTTGCATGACGATTCTGATGGTGTAATCAGCTTTTAGATATATTTATTACTTTAAAGTTTAGTATCTGACGATAAATTATACAAATAACACCCAGCAACAAGTTTCCAAAATCTAAACGGTTGATCCGATTTCATCGATGTACGTGTCTTTAGAAAGCTATTAGTGTAAACCTAAATTGCTATGAATTGCAGGCATGTAACTTAAATAGTACATGAGTTATTGCAGGTCAAAGTGGCCGATTACTATCGATTGCGTCAGGCCATAAGTACTCCACAGTTACACGAAGAAACGGTAGCAGCACACTTATAAATATATTTATTCATCTATGTGTTTATGTCCGATATATACTATTCATCAAGAAATTGGTTAAATATTTACTGTGTTTTGTAAAGTATGGAGACATTAGGCTACTGGCCTACCTTTTGTTGCTATTCCTTTGATATATGTTTATTTAATTTGTTTATGTATTTAATAATGTGTGTTAGAGCGTGTTTATCGATCAGCCGTAGGAATATTTATTAAATTTCGAGTTATTTAAACGTAAATCCAGTATTTCTTGCGTGTTTCAATATGTTTGTGAGTGTACGTTGGCATGGAGACATGGAGGGAGCGCTCTAGCCAATCACAGCGCTCGTTACTAAGAGAGACGTATGGAGGATGGGGAGGAGCATCGTTTCCGGAGAGGACACGGGGAGTTGTGGAGTACAGCACAGGACACGGAAAGTGCCGGACGTGAGGGCGCGACATACAGTCGCGAGAAGGACTTCGTGTGGAGCGGTTTGCGCGTGGTCGCGAGAGATAGAAATACTTCGGGGTGCGCACTTGTGAACTTGTGAGATTTCCGAGGTTTCTACAGTGAAGACGTAGTATACTTTTAGAAGTGAATATCTCGCGAGCTATGTTGTCGTTCACAACTAATTACGTGCAGTAGCAGTCTATTGTTTCCCTGTTATTCAACTAATATTTTATTTAGTTGCTGGACCAGCGACACCAATAAGTGTTTTGCAGAAATATACCGCATTCTCAAAAGTACTTCTACTATCGTACTCATCATTTAAAGTCGTTAAGATAGTACTTGCAGATTTTATTTAATTGCAATCTTTCATTTATAAATTTATATGTTACATTCATAATTCGCAATTGCCGAGTGATAGAAATCTTCAACCATTCGATTGATGTTTGTGTTCTTATCGTATACTGTAGACTAAGCAGTATTTGGCCTGTAATGCGGCAACTATGTATCCCAGCCCCTAGACAACGAAACCAGCCAAAACTTTTAATGTTGCAACTCTAAGTCGGAGGATACGTGGTTTGGAGGGCCATCACACCCCATTTCATTATTTTGAAAGCCCGCCAACTGGTTGCTCAAACGAAACAGCAACTGGAAATTTAGACGGCTGAGCGTCTTTTGATTCGACGTTTTATATTGAAAAGACGAGATCCCGCAACCATCTGTATGATGGTGGACTTACAGAGACTTGATCACAATTAGCTGTCAGCCTGGAGAAACTACACGTTAAGATATAGTTCACTTATGTTATATAAGATAACACCCCACTCTATATTCGGCACCTTGACACTGGTAAATCCGGTGGTGTGACGGTTTGGTGCCCGACCCGCTAGTAACGGCATTCAAAATATTTCATCACCGGAATTGGTCGACAAGTGGACTAGACCATGTAACTGAGGGCTGAGTCCATTGCAGAAGGAGTATCCGACCACGCGTCGGATTCCACTGTATACCACCTAACATCGAGACTGGCCGTTTATACAACAAAAATAAGACATATTTAGAAGTAAAATTAACCTGTATGTTTCTCGAGGAAGTATGAAAAGACTGTTTGCGCTGTCTACGGCAAGATAGATTTAAGTATCAACACAAAAAATTAAACTGCCATCATGATTTTTATCTTTATTTCCACTTAAATGTCGTCAGTCTTGGTACACATTGAAACCGTGGCGCCACGGTAACCTAGCACGTCCCAGAAAAGCGAAACAAAATGGCGCACCAGTCTGACAAACTGGACACGTGTTCCGCCACTTCGTCTTCACTCCTCTACCGGCGTGATACGATACTGTGGCGGGAGGATTTCGGTGTCTGTCACGATAGCAGACGTGTGCCTACGAATAAGAAGAAATTTAATTACGTGATTTTCTCTTTCGAGGTCATACTTAAAACTGTATATCTACATGAAACTTCCTGGCGGATTAAAACTATGTGCCGCTCTGAGAAGCGAACTCGAGACCTTTGGTTTCGGCGGGCAAGTGATTTACCAAACGAGGTATCCAATAGCGACTCACGATCCGTCCTCACAGCTTTACTTCCGGCAGTACCTCGTCTCCTAGCTTCCCAACTTCACTCAAGTGCGGCACACAGTTTTCATCTGCTACAAATTTCATATCGACGTGCAGCCGCTGCAGGGTGAAAATTTGTGTCTCGAGACATTACCCAGGCATGTCTCCACTATAAGCACTCCCAAAGGAGCACTAGCCCGTCAAGTTTCGCGTGAGAACTTCTGTATGTTGAGAAGCTAGGAGACGATTTAATGTAGCTGGAGGCACACACGCCAGCGCGAGGCAACTGTCGCGAGTTCGAGGCTCGGTTCGGCACACAGTTTTTATCTGCCAGGAAGTTTCGTACCAGCGCACACTCTGCCGCAGAGTGGAAAATTCATTGTGTATAGCTACACCTCGCATGAACGGCCTGGCGAATAACGTCCAGTCCTCCCTGAAGTTGCCAGGGGACCATACAGCGACAAACAGAGATGGTAATATTTTCAGAACATCGTTGTGCAACGGAAGAAGCAAAGCAGATGTTCAACGCTTCGTTCAATGACTGGAAGTTAACCCTCAAAAAATGTAACATAATGCACGTAAATAGGACAAAATATTCGAAATTTTTTCACTGCTTCATGGACAGTCGGCAACCAATCGTTGAACACGATAGTTTCGGCAGCCGTTGATGCAATATCAGTCAATATATGGCCATTTCCGTTCGTGTTCCATTCGCAAATGCAGCGAGGATAAAACGACTGCCTATATGTCTCCGTAGAAGCCCACATTTCGCTTATCTTTTCTTCATGGTCCTTACTTGAAGTGTACGTCGGTGGCAGCAGAATGATTACGCAGTCATCTGCAAATTTCCTCAGTAGTGTTTCGCGAGAAGAATGTCGCCTTCCCTCCTGGAATTCCCATTTGAGTTCATGAAGCATCTCTGTAATACTCGCGTGTTGGTCTAATCTGCTGGTAACAACTCTAGTTGCACGTCTCTGAATTGCCTCCAACTAGAGCGGATCCCAAAGCCTCTGGCAGTACTTAAGAATGGCTCTCACTAGTACTATCTACGCATTTTGCTCCAACTCCCCCAATTAACCGAAGTCCACCATTTGACTTTCCTATTACCTTCTTACACCAACCACTAACTTTCATTTATAGAGAGATGGCAGAAGCTATCTACAAGCGCAGGCTCTGACACTGCTTTTCTCAATAACAAAGCTCTTCCTCACTCTATTGTTCCCACCATCGAGATAATGGGGATAGGGGACATGGCTCATACAGGGCACCTTAAATTTTCACCTTAATTGCCTGCGAAGATACCTCGAGTTTCTTTTGAAAAGTTGCTCCCGAACGAGCAGTTGACACGAGCGGCCTAATTGCGAAGATGTTGCTCGTATTTTAGGTAATTGGGCAATCAAAAACATCACCTCGATGTAGTCATAGGGCCCGCATCTCGTGGTCGTGCGGTAGCGTTCTCGCTTCCCACGCCCGGGTTCCCGGGTTCGATTCCCGGCGGGGTCAGGGATTTTCTCTGCCTCGTGATGGCTGGGTGTTGTGTGCTGTCCTTGGGTTAGTTAGGTTTAAGTAGTTCTAAGTTCTAGGGGACTTATGACCACAGCAGTTGAGTCCCATAGTGCTCAGAGCCATTTGAACCATTTTTTTTGTAGTCATAGGGCCGAGCTGGGCACGTCAGCTTTCATGCCGAGCACCTAAATCGCTGCATATAATAATCTGTAGCTGTGATCCTGCAGTCAAATAGTCTATGCATTGGCAAGAATTGCGAATTAATAAAATTTACAAAAATGTAAGTTAAAGGACAAATTAATAATTTTATAAAAATGGTTCTGTTCTAACGCCTGTAACGATAGAGGATTATGTTGAAAAATGATTATTCAAGAAAAGACATATCAAATAAACTGACAATGGTCCCATGATATCCGTTTAAAATACAGACAGAAAATGCCCTAATTAAATGCGGTAAAGTTACGTTGTGAACGTTGCGTGATTGATAGCAGAATTCCAAAACTAAAGTCATAAAAGATACGCAAAAACTAAGTCGATTCGTGATCACACTGCACGAAGTATTCACTAGTGCACATAATTTTTGCTTTCATATGGAGGTGACTTTTTTTGCTAGCAAATGATACTGCTTCGACTGTAGCTACCTGTTTTTTTGTTGTCCTATATCCGTTCACAGCGGAAAATAGCTGTCGGTCGTATTAATTCAGCACCTGTCCTACATATTCATGTGGCCAATTACCGAGTTTAAATCTGGTAACTGTTTCAGAGTAACAGTGTTTCTTACTGATCTCCTGATTGTTTATGAGCCTCCTTAGCTTACTCAAAGCAGCGATAAATTTAATTTGTGCTCTAAACAGTGCCACAAGGTTATTCTGCCCACGTTTTATCCACTGGCTGGTTAATGAAAATCGCACTTCTACATCTACACCTACATCCATACTCCGCAAGCCACCTGACGGTGTGTGGCGGAGGGTACCTTGAGTACCTCTATCGGTTCTCCCTTCTATTCCAGTCTCGTATTGTTCGTGGAAAGAAGGATTGTCGGTATGCCGCTGTGTGGGCCCTAATCTCTATGATTTTATCCCCATGGTCTCTTCGCGAAATATACGTAGGAGGGAGCAATATACTGCTTGACTCCTCGACACTTCAACAATAGCCCATACCGAACTACTGAGCGTCTCTCCTGCAGAGTCTTCCACTAGAGTTTATCTATCATCTACGTAACGCTTTCGCGATTACTAAATGATCCTGTAACGAAGCGCGCTGCTCTCCGTTGGATCTTCTCTATCTCTTCTATCAACCCTATCTGGTACGGATCCCACACTGCTGAGCAATATTCAAGCAGAGGGCGAACAAGCGTACTGTAACCTACTTCCTTTGTTTTCGGATTGCATTTCCTTAGGATTCTTCCAATGCATCTCAGTCTGGCATCTGCTTTACCGACGATCAACTTTATATGATCATTCCATTTTAAATCACTCCTAATGCGTACTCCCAGATAATTTATGGAATTAACAGCTTGCAGTTGCTGACCTGCTATATTTTAGCTAAATGATAAGGGATCTTTCTTTCTATGTATTCGCAGCACATTACACTTGTCTACATTGAAATTCAATTGCCATTCCCTGCACCATGCGTCAATTCGCTGCAGATCCTTCTGCATTTCAGTACAATTTTCCATTGTTACAACCTCTCGATATACCACAGCATCATCCGCAAAAAGCCTCAGTGAACTTCCGATGTCCTCCACAAGGACAGTTATGTATATTGTGAATAGCATCGGTCCTACGACACTCCCCCTGCGGCACACCTGAAATCACTCTTATTTCGGAAGACTTCTCTCCGTTGAGAATGACATGCTGCGTTCTGTTATCTAGGAACTCTTCAATCCAATCACACAATTGTTCTGATAGTCCATATGCTCTCACTTTGTTCATTAAACGACTGTGGGGAACTGTATCGAACGCCTTGCGGAAGCCAAGAAACACGGCATCTACCTGTGAACCCGTGTCTATGGACGGCCCTCTGAGTCTCTTGGACGAATAGCGCTTGACGTCTTACCATTCATGCAGTCCAAAAACCAAAAAGAAGTCACTGACTGAGGATATCATAGCAGACGTTCATGTTCGAGTATTTAAATGTAGTAAGACACCTCGCTGTTTCGTAATTAATTTTGAATTTTACTTCATGAATTTACTGTGCTATTACATTTAATGGGCCATCTAATGTTTGCAAGTTATCCAGTTACATTCCTGTTTAATGGTTTCCTCTAACGTACCACTGAATCAAAGTCTGCAGCTAGCTGTTACGTTAAAGTGATCTTTCTTGAGGGAAACCGGTATTCAATACTGCATTCACCTCGCTTACTGCTAATTATAGTTTTTTTCATGCAGAAGTTGCACTACAAGCCGGAAAGGCTGGTTCCATATTCATTGCTTCACCCTGCAGTTGGGAGTTCAGTAATATATATGCTCTGAGAAAAGTAAGCGTACATATGACAGATTGTAAATTGTTGCTCTTTCTCCTGTAAGATGTATAAAAGTATTGAAACCAGTGCATTACATAATGCTGGCAGATTTTATAGTAAATAGACGTTACTCGTCACACCCACAAATCAGTAGCAGAAAGATGTGCAGCTATTAGGAAAATGTGGAGCGTTGTATTGAGACTGATGTTACTAACAACAACTAACAGACAACACGAGTTGTTGTTATTTGGATTGCCTACGAAGTGCGGAGTGTAAAGCGATTTCCTGTGGCAATATAAACTATCCTTAACAGATTGTTCTTAGTAACAGATACAGTCGTACTCGTGTTTGTTACGATGCTTAAAAACAATAGTGAGCTTCATTTGCAATCCGTTCCAAGTGTAAGTTTTTCTATAACGAGAATTCTGCAGTTATCGTCTCCTCAAGCGTACAGCAACTAACTGTTTCCCCATTTTTTACGGATCTTATCCAAGTACGTGATTGAGGTTTGTATATTTTTAATACGTACATCTAAATTATAACATATTTACTTTTGTTTAGGTATATGGTTTATTGTAATTGACCCAATTCCTGCGAGACACTTCAACACAATATGCAGCGGTCCTTTGAAACTTTTGTTACCGAAGCCCAGATGAATCACATACCAAATTTTTCGAATTACTTATTGCTCGATATAGTGTTACACAACTAGGTTTTGCTTAAACACCAGCAGCTCACACAAAGACTTTCGTTATCAAGTTTGGTACCATGACATTACGAACACAACGAAAGTATGTGCATACTAATTTTTACGAGTGAATTCCATTACAGTTTCACTTAGCTAGAGCAGTTACTTGTTTGTGGATCTTTGTTTTTATGTTACTATTATTAGTTAGTGAAAAAATTTAGTGATGAAGTTACTTTTAAAATGAAATGGCAACAGTGGTCTTTGAAATTATCAGAGAGCGCAGCTAAATCGTTACGGAAAGTCACCGTGTAGGACAACTGCTTACAAGTGTGGAGAAAGTAACATTTGCAAGGGAAGCATACCTCGTAACGGATTCTGATCCTTCGTCGTGAAATGTTGTAATAGCAGCAAGTTACCCCAGTGAAACGTTTTTAAGCTCGCCGGTGTCGGTTTGTACATCGTTTGAGCAAGACCTCATCTCGCTAGTAACGATTTTAGCTAAACGTCGCTTGTTTTAAAATAAGACCAACCTGTTCAAAAGACAGAATCGACACGAGAGAGTAGTACATGGAAGGCAGAAACACTGTGCTCCATCTTACAGCGTTATTGTTTCAAATACGAGAATTCTCGCTAGAAACGTGTGCTGAACATTAAAACATGATATCATGGTTCACATTAATTGACTAGCATCTCCAGAGAACAATAAAATCTGGTGAATTTTGAAACAGAAAGACATAGTCTAATGCGAAAATTAGCATACAAAATGGGAGAAAATGTTTGCTTTGCCTAGGAACAGTAAACGCTTCAGCATCTCGAAAATGAACAACCGACTCAAAGTTGTTATTAGTAGAGCAGTGCACAGTTATTATTGCGTCACGTTGGGTATAGAAACAGTGGTATGAAGAGCAGAGATGGAAGACAGATTTCGCTGTTGAATGCTGCAAAGCAGGTAAGACGTGTAAGGCAGTTAATCTCCAGTTAAAGCGCCAGTACAGCAGGAAACGACAATTATGGCCTAATACCATTTCAACCAAACCGAAAACTTCTCTAACCGGGCAGCAGTATTTGGGGGAGACTGCAGTAAATCAACACGATGCACGTAAATGTATTTTGACTGAGGCAACGCTGAGATCTAATCCATAAAGACTCCTGTTGAGCACCACTTTTCAAGATAATGTTGTAACAAACTTTTAGTTTCTTTCCGTTATATTATGTATCGTAAACAAGTGATATGATACAATCGACCCCTACTGTATTACTTTTCAGTTAAAGTTCACTCGGTCCTGGGCATCACGGACTCAATCGCTGTTATAAATGTGCAAGATTGCATCGATATTCCCCGACTGATTCATTCAAATGAGGTGTTCTCATGGAAGATTCATTGCCGCAGTCACGGCTTCGGCTGATTATCATGAACGGGAAAGTGAAGAATTTGTCCCTCATGCGAATGCAAATGGAAACAGCGACGGCCACTGGTGGCGAGCGGTATTTGCATGAATCCGAAGGCGACTGAAGGTGAAAACACTTGGTTCCAGAACGAATACTTCACTCTCCGGCGAAGTACGCACAGAAACAAACCTCGCTGATACTCTGAAACAACTCTAGACTGCCACTCGAATCATTATCGTATTTGGTACTAGACGAAAATAACCGTAACGCCAGCCACACACAAAAACCGAAAATTATGGACGAAGGGTAACAAGAAGCTAACGTATTTCTAGTCTGACGAAAAGTATTTGGCACCGCATCTACCTACAGACTGATGTTAATGACAACTACAACGCAGTGTATAAAATCAAAAAAATTAAAAACACCCCAACGACTCAAAGAACGATTTTTTCTTAAATTTCGGAACCTATTACGTAGCTGCTCATTGAAAACAAATGAAACAAAAGGAGTTGCAAAAGAGGGTAATAACACCACCCTCCTATATAAAAAAAATCAGTTAGATGGCATTAACTAAAATCACAGATTGTTTGCTGTCGTCGTAATTTCAGGTAGCAAAGTATCCTCTTTTACTAACTGCTTCGAAATCCTGGAAGACTAATGAAAAATATTTAGCTAGTGTAACGTGAGGCGAATTGCGTTAAAAGTAGAGAAATGAAGAAACATTTGCATAAGGAAGAAGAAATGCCCAGAATTATTTTGAGAAGAAATATCAAAAAAGGAGGGAAAATATTCTTGCTTAGTTACAATGGCAGGAAAAAGTCTGAGGAGCCAATATAAAACATTTAGCTCTGGGGACGAATATATTTAGATCAAATGGGTAAATTTTAAAACATTGTACAACAGACTTTAGACCAGCACGTAGCAAGGAAGAATGTGAGTGATGGGAAGAAACAGCATGGCTGAGTAGGCGTGTTGCAAAGTTGCAACAAAATCAGACACATTTTTCACATATATCAGGAAAGCCAAAGATATGATGACAATCAAAGGCTGAATGAAGCCAAAAAGGGGGTAAAGAGAGAAATGTGGGAAGCATTCAATGAATTCTAAATCAAATTTTGATTGCCAGAGGTGTGCTTAGATTCACTGCTTCCTATGACGTAGAGCTCAACATGCCGTTTTTAGCGGGACGAAAATAACAGATGAGTAAGTAACTCCAGGTGTACAAAGATGTGTCATGCGCTGTCATTTTGTACAACATGTCCGAAAGAACAGACACCACGCATCCATATAGTTGATTCGCTTCGATGGACAACGAGTCCGCCACCTTCAGTGCGGATGCACAATAACGTCCGACCTCCTGCTGGAACCTCAAAGTAGCGAGCATGGAGCACATGGACAGGGACTGCTAATGGGTGGCGGTAGGTGGGAATTTGTATCGGCCGAGACAGTCCGAGCAGTTGCGATAAACACTGTGTCCCGGGTGGCTTTGTGAGTAACGCAACTATATAGTGAGCTGGAGATCCCGGGTTCGAATCCTGGTCCGAAACGTGTTATCAGTCGTCGTCACCGATTCTGTATAAAGTGCCGATGCAGTCGACATCAATAGTCCCTTTCATTTCCTTTCTCCCCCCTCCACCTTCAATTTACACACATTTAAATCTACATGTACGTGGATACTCTGCAAGTAAGACTTAATTGCCTGGCAGAGGGTTCATCGAACCACCCTCACAGTAATTCTCTATTATTCCAATCTCGAACAGAGGGCGGATGGAAACAAATACCTATATCTTCCCGTGCGAGATCTCACTTCCCTTATCTTACGACGGCTATTTGGAAAGTAAGGTCTGATTGGTCGCCATATGTAAATCATTGTGAAAATCAAGAATGTGTTGTCTGGAACAGTAAGCTACACCTTCCAGCTACTTCTATACATAGCCACCACTCTGACTTAGACATTTGTCGTAGCAAGACATTTGTTGTACCAAGTTTCCAATACTCTCGTCACAGAAAACAGCCGCCTGCGCTTTTCACCAATTCTCTGCGCTGGTCGGTAGTTTGTTGTCCGTGCCAAAAAGTTGTGTTCGTAGCTAGCGGTCCATCTGGAAAGAGATGAAAATCAGAGGCAGCCAATCCGGGCTGAGTGGTGGGCGGTCGAACACTTCCCATTGGAACCGCTGCAGGAGCGTCTTCGTTGCCCCTGCAGCGTGTGGCTGAGAAGTGTCATGAAGAAGGAAATGCAGGACAGTTACGTCATGGGGGTTGCGTGAAATCAGGCGAAATCTCTCGGAAAGCATGCATACTTGGCGGGAGACACTATTTTCAAGGCATCTTTACGCGCTCGCTGTGCTTTCAGAACTGAGAAGAGCGATATGACCCGATTGATGGGCGTGCTAGAGACACTGTGCAGAGCTTCATCGGATTTTCACTGTGGTTTCCATTTCGTGCCCAATCGGACCTTACTTTCCGAACAGCGCTCGTATTATGATGATGGTTACTTCCGACGTAAGTTGACGTCAATAAAATACGGGGCTATTACAAATGATTGAAGCGATTTCATAAATTCACTGTAGCTCCATTCATTGACATATGGTCACGACACACTACAGATACGTAGAAAAACTCATAAAGTTTTGTTCGGCTGAAGCCGCACTTCGGGTTTCTGCCGCCAGAGCGCTCGAGAGCGCAGTGAGACAAAATGGCGACAGGAGCCGAGAAAGCGTATGTCGTGCTTGAAATGCACTCACATCAGTCAGTCATAACAGTGCAACGACACTTCAGGACGAAGTTCAACAAAGATCCACCAACTGCTAACTCCATTCGGCGATGGTATGCGCAGTTTAAAGCTTCTGGATGCCTCTGTAATGGGAAATCAACGGGTCGGCCTGCAGTGAGCGAAGAAACGGTTGAACGCGTGCGGGCAAGTTTCACGCGTAGCCCGCGGCAGTCGACGAATAAAGCAAGCAGGGAGCTAAACGTACCACAGCCGACGGTTTGGAAATTCTTACGGAAAAGGCTAAAGCAGAAGCCTTACCGTTTACAATTGCTACAAGCCCTGACACCCGATGACAAAGTCAAACGCTTTGAATTTTCGGCGCCGTTGCAACAGCTCATGGAAGAGGATGCGTTCAGCGCGAAACTTGTTTTCAGCGATGAAGCAACATTTTTTCTTAATGGTGAAGTGAACAGACACAATGTGCGAATCTGGGCGGTAGAGAACCCTCACGCATTCGTGCAGCAAATTCGCAATTCACCAAAAGTTAACGTGTTTTGTGCAATCTCACGGTTTAAAGTTTACGGCCCCTTTTTCTTCTGCGAAAAAAACGTTACAGGACACGTGTATCTGGACATGCTGGAAAATTGGCTCATGCCACAACTGGAGACCGACAGCGCCGACTTCATCTTTCAACAGGATGGTGCTCCACCGCACTTCCATCATGATGTTCGGCATTTCTTAAACAGGAGATAGGAAAACCGATGGCTCGGTCGTGGTGGAGATCATGATCAGCAATTCATGTCATGGCCTCCACGCTCTCCCGACTTAACCCCATGCGATTTCTTTCTGTGGGGTTATGTGAAAGAAAAATGGTTCAAATGGCTCTGAGCACTATGGGACTTAACATCTATGGTCATCAGTCCCCTAGAACTTAAGAACTACTTAAACCTAACTAACCTAAGGACAGCACACAACACCCAGCCATCACGAGGCAGAGAAAATCCCTGACCCCGCCGGGAATCGAACCCGGGAACCCGGGCGTGGGAAGCGAGAACGCTACCGCACGACCACGAGATGCGGGCGGGTTATGTGAAAGATTCAGTGTTTAAACCTCCTCTACCAAGAAACGTGCCAGAACTGCGAGCTCGCATCAACGATGCTTTCGAACTCATTGATGGGGACATGCTGCGCCGAGTGTGGGAGGAACTTGATTATCGGCTTGATGTCTGCCGAATCACTAAACGGGCACATATCGAACATTTGTAGAGCTGTGAAATCGCTTCAATCATTTGTAATAACCCTGTATTTTCGCATTCGGAGGGGAAAGTTCACGATTGAAATTTCGTGAGATGATTCCACCACAACGATAAACGCCTTTTGTTTTAATGATGTCCATTCCCCGGTCCTGTATTATGTCAGTGACACTCTCTCCTCTATTTCGCTATAATACAAAACGTGCTGCTCTTCTTTGAACTTTCTCTATATCCTTCTTTAATCCCATCTGGTGAGGATGCCAGACGGCGCAGCAGTACCCCAGAAGAGGACAGGCAAGCGTAGTACAGGCAGTCTCTTTAGTAGATCTGTTGCCAATAAAACGCAGTCTTTGGTTCTCCTTCCACACAACATTTTCTATGTATACTTTTCAGTTTAAGTTATTCGTAATTGCAATTCACAGGTACTTAGTTGAATTTACGGCCTTTAAATCTGATTAATTTATAGTGCAACCGAAGTTCAACGGATCTCTTTTAGCACTCGTGTGGATGACCTCACACTTTTCGTTGTTGAGGGTCAACTGTCAATTTTCACACCATACAGACATCTTTTCTAAATCGTTTTGCGTACTAGTGGATTGCGATGGAAGCTCCGCGTCGCTGTTGTCTACATAAAGGTTCCAACGCCACAAGGTCGCAGAGAAATGCAGAAAAATCCGCAGAGCGTCAACGACTGGCGTAGGGGCTCACTTGGTCAGAAACACACCTCAATTACTATAAACAGGCGAAGGCATGCCTTACTGGCCTATTGCATAGTGGTGATAATTCACTGGATACCGTGACAACGATAATATTCTTAGGATAACAAACTGGAGCGACCTTCTAAAGTGGAATGACTACATAAAACAAGTTGTAGGAAAAGCGAATGCAAGACTGCCATTGACTTAAAGAATGTTAAGGAAACGTTCAACGAAGAAGTTGCTTGCAAAACACTCTTTGGATAGGTTCTTGAAAAGTGAGCGTGAGTCTGGGACGCTTTCCATACAGAATTTACAGAAGAGACGGAGAAGATACAACGAAAAGCGCAATGTCCCATCACGGCTTCATTAAGTAAAAGCGAAGTGCGCTATATTAATTGTCTCTCTTTTTAACCTCTCTCGTTTCAAATAAAGTCTTATAGCTATGTGCTGTCTTTTTTTTTTTTTTTCACTTGTGGCCGCTAATTTACTTCGTAGGCTAGGGCTGCTTTTTGACACGTGGCACGACACACACACACACACAGATAGAGAGACACTCACCGCCAGCATGAAGGTGCACAGCTCGGACACGATGTCCTGGTCCGTGAAGGCGCCGTTCGTCTTGTTGGCGATGTCCAGCATCAAGTCGAGCAGGCAGCGCTGCTTCCAGGAGCCTGCAACACACCAGCAACGACTGAAAATAAAGTTTCCTGAAATCGTAGGCTTCAGCCCTACATCTGTTACCTGCTGATGCTAGAGGCACCTTACGTGCTACGCGTCAAACGTCACTCACGGTTCTCTCAAACTTTCATAATTTAGAAATCAGTGCCCACCATGTCGTTATAAGTAGGAACTTTGTTGGAAAGTATGCCCCTGTATGACAATATGGGCAGACAACATGAACAACAATACTATTTCATAGCACACCGTTTCTTCTCCAACTTCCTATACCACAACACATCGCAACCACTGTTGTGAAAACATGAGAATAACTTGCGTCCCATCCTGATAATATTCTGTTCAAGAAGAATGAAAATACTCCTTGAAAGGAATTACGGAAATATAGTGGAGAGAGATATTTTCAAAAGTATTTTTGTCATTATTAGCCTTAACAAGAAGAACATGTAATGAGCCTCATCTGGCCTGCAATCAACTTTGGAATAACGTGGACTCTTAGAATGCTTCACGGCCCCTGAACTGGAAAGCGCCGTCTTTAAAGTCATAAGAAATTCTGATTGGAGCTTTATGTCTCCTGTTAGGATTGCATTACCATTATGATTACAAGAGTTGAAGGTTTACGTGCGACCCTCAAAAGTGACGACGATAACATCCGCAGTTGATCAGAACAGAGTAGGTACTACTATTTTAGTCGCGTGAATGCTTCATTTGATAGGATATTCTTTCCAGTCCTTCACAAAGAACATCGAACCACTGGGACCAGTTGCAATAAGTGTTAGCCAAGCTGACCGTCACATTCCTCATATACTGCAGACCTGAGTATTTTGTCCATCTTCAGCAATTGTACTCGTATATAATGAAGAAATAAGCAACCAGCTGCATATAAGAAATTTAACTTCTTGACCGGTTTCGGGTTCTTAGTGCCCTTGCTCAGAAGGCTATACCTATCGCATTATTTGCGAGTGTCAATGATAAAGTGCATACACCACAGTACAATGGTCCTAAAAAAATATGCAGGCATAACATTCTGCTGTATGCACTTTATTACTGACACTCGCAAATAATGCGATAGATCTAGCCTTCTGAGGAAGTGCACCAAGAGTCCGAAATCGGTAAAGAAATTAAATTTCTTTTATCCAAGTGATAGCTTATTATTTCATTATATACTGCAGAGTTGACACATGTTATCAACTCTCTATCCCATTTGTAGCGAATTATTTTATTACTTTATGTCAGTTCCGTTACACTCTCTTATTTCTGTAGATATTGCATCCTACGATATTTTCAGACGCAATCTCTTTCGAATTGCACATTGTGCTTGCTCTTAATATCCTCGATCACCGTACTACATCGCGCTGGTCATTAATAAATCACAGTGACTGGATACTATCGCAGAAAAATGTGTAGTCACAGCTCTCTCTTCGCTACAGATATTTTTCCGTGCATCTTCATGATGAAGAAATGTTTGTCAGTTTTTGGCTTTATTCTAGTGCGGTACATAAACCACCTCTGAGTTACCAGTAATACCACTGGGCTCCAATTTAGTACCAGGTCAACCAAATGCCAGTTTCTGTATTTATATGTACGAAGAAGAGCGTATACCACTTTCAACTCTTACACATAATTCAGTCTTATTGTCGACTTTACAAGCAGGAGAATTAAACCAAGTACACATTCATCATTTAGAAAGTAGCATTGTAATTTAATAAATTGCGACTTTATATCCAACAAAATGCACAGTTTTAGTCATTATAGACTCACAGAGTGAATTAACCGGGTACTAAAATCTAGAACACGAGGCTACATTTAATAGCGGAGGCCGTTGCAGCACATGTTGTGATTCTAACACTGCAGAGAGGTTTGTGCCGTGTACTCACCGTTCTCATTGTCCGTTTCACCATTTACAGCTGATTCCGTTGCCTTCAACCGTTTCAGTTTGCGCTCTTGAAGAATCTAAAAAGAAAAGAAAACACTTGTTACTGTACAGAGTTAGAGCTAGCCCATGGTAAACTTCCACGGTGAGGAGGGATCTGATGAGAGTCTTGGGCGTAAGGCTGATACCTGTATGTCTGAGTCCCCAACTTAGGCCAGCTATTAGTTCTAGGTTTTAGTCTACTATGGTTTTCGTTCTGGTTAACAGTTCGGGATTTAAAGTTTTTGATCGCGTTTAGTCTTAAACATGTTAGTAGTTCTCTCAGATGGATTGATGCGTTGTCGACTATTAGGCAACTGGTGGTCACTGATAGTTGCTTATAAAGGCTCGGCAACAAAATTTGCTGAGTTGGAAAGTCAATAAAGGCAAAACAAATAATGTATTTATCGTTTTTATTCGAATTCCTGCGTTCCGTAACTGTAACTTTTAAATTACGGATTTTTAAAAACGTTCAGTGCCATATGACGCTCTACATTATCAATACTATGAATTACTAGATTCTTTCGAGCACAGTGACAGGAAGGACTATTTGCTTATCAAATATTGTCCTTCAGATAAGCAGAGGTCCTTGGACGATCATTGTGAACAATGGAGTTTTAGATATTCTCGGGAAAAAAAACCTCGTAATGTACTAAATAGGGCGAACGCTGATTTCTGATGAAGGAGTTCGGAGGACTACTGAACTTCTCAAGCAAAACACTGATCGTAGTTGCGGCTGTGGACCATCTTACTGAAACGTCATATCACAGTATAAATTTGATAAATACTGGGTAAAAAAACAGCTTTGAATCACGTTGATAAATCACGATAATCCATAGCTACTCCACGTCGATTTTCTTCCCAGAAGTCAGGATCAGTGATCACTGTTATGGGCGTTAAAGACCGAAACGTTACATGCTCGTAATGAAGCTGCATCTCATGATACTATTTGGGATTGTCATCACTGCAGTGGCGCATGTTCTATTTATTCAGACGTAGAAACAGATGAAAGTGTGCCTCGTCACTAATGTACAACAGCACATCGCAACTTTTGCACGAGTTTTGCCGACGGACAAAATCACGTGCGCTGAGTTAGTGATCGTCCATTGCAGCGTCGCTACAGAAACAGATGGTAAACGAACTTCCTGACCCTCAGCTCCGAATCCTTGGCTTGTAACTGTTCTCCGTTAACATCAGCAAGTTTCGTTCCCACAGCCTGTACAAGAAAACTGTAGCACAAGTCTCAGACCGTAGATGAAGACCGCGCATGACGTCGTTGTACTGAAACAAAGAATCGATCAGCTCTGGCGACTTCTGGAGTACTGTTCAATTTATGTTCATAGTCATATTTTCAGTAAAAGTTTCTTTGTTACAATGGTAAAATTTTGTACATCGTTTGGTTACACCAAAAGGTAAGTGACAGGATGTTTTACAGGTAAAACTGTTTTAAAAATAAAACAAATACTGGGAATCCAATTTTAAATTTTTGAGATTAGGCCAGTGAATTCATAGGATGAGGCTAAGGAGTGATATCGCAACCAAGCTGATACGAATGGTCTTCTATTTGATACCATTCATTTGTGTCTAAAATTACGAAGTTAATCGTAAGGGTCCTTACACATCTGCACCGTAAAAATATGTTGGTCCTTGATGAAGATTTCGAGACGACAGGATGTTAATAACTAAGTAACTACAAGAGTTTTCTTCATAATCAACTTTTTTAATATATTATGGACCTTACGTTGTTTCGGCATTTGCACTGCGTTAAAGAAAAGCCATAAACCTTTCGCTTATTTTGTGTTAAAACAGGACATTGTGGATTCTTATAAAAGCATAATGAAACATTTCGTACATATTGTGGAGGAATTATCGGAGAAGTAAATCATTCCTGCCAAACTGCTGTTTTGTCTTCCACTCCCGTTGAAGCGGTGAAGTAAATGTCCCGCAGTGCAAAATTAGAAGGATTTTTTTTGTTTGTTTTCCGACGTTGCTTAGTTGTTTCAAAATTCGTGGAGGTATGTTCCGTCCATGCAGCTAATTGAAGGCAGTTTGTTTACTACGAGTTTCAGTCATTATACGCTGTGTATGGAGCCGATGGTTACACTTTTTCGCATTTATCGATGGTATCAAGCACTGATTTTTACAATTTGAAGACTCGTCGTATTAAATGTGACACACGTAGTACTACAGTTAACCTAATTTCTCGGAAATTTCGAACATTAACGCAATTGTTATCGTTTGTACGAGGGGCGTTCAGAAAGTAAGCTCCGATCGGTCGCGAAATGGAAACGACTATGAAAATCCGATAAAGCTTTGCACAGATGTGTTGGGTAGTGTCTCTAGTATAACCCCAGTTAGCATCACGTCGCTCTTCTCATTTCTGAGCTCGCAGTGAGTGCGTAAAGATGTCTAGAAAATAGTGTCTGCCGCCAAGTACGAGGGCCTGGTGAGAAATTTCGCCTGAAGCTATGCAGCTAACATTACATAACTGTCGTGCTGTTTCTTCTTCAAGACAATTCTCAGCCGCATTCTGCAGGGGCAATGAAGATGCTCCTGCATCGTTTTCAAATGGAAATGTGAGATTACCCACAATACAGTCCGCAATTGTCTCCCCCTGAGTTTCATCTCTGGTCACATGAACCGCTGTCTTTGAAGACAACATTTTGACACAGACAACGAGGTGTAGGCCAGCGTGGAGAATTGGCGGAAAGCACTGGCGGCTGCCTTCTATGATGAGGCTATTGAAAAGTTGGTACAACGCTATGACAAAAGTCTAAGTCAGAACGGCGACTACGTAGAGAAGTAGCTGAAAGGTGTAGCTAATTGTTACAAGTAAAACATTTCTGATGTTCACTGTGGTTTCAATTTGGCAATCAATCGGAGCTTACTTTCTGAACAGGCCTCGTATATTCGTCTAGCTGAAAGGGTAACGATTGAAACATTGTACTGACATTCGCTGAGGTATTTTCTGTCTGTGCAGCTAATTGAAGGCAGTTTGTTTATTGCATAGACGGAACATACCTCAGTACAATGTTTCAATCGTTACCCTTTCAGCTACCCGAATATACAAACGATAACCATTGCATTAATGTTGGGAATTTCCGAGAAATTAGGTTAACTGTACTACTACGTGTGTCACATTTAATACGATGAGTCTTCAAATTGTAAAAATCAGTGCTTGATACCATCGATAAATGCGAAAAAGTATAACCATCGGCTCCACGCACAGTGTATAATGACTGAAACTCGTCTTTCTGTGCTCCGCCACATGACTTAGATGTTGGTAACGCACCTTAACTACCCAGCAGACACAGAGGGATGTGTATTGTCTAACGGTGCAGTGGTGGCGCTGCAAGTCTGAGGGAGGAGACAGATTAGAGAGAGAGAGACAGAGAGAGAGAGACACTGTGTGTGGCCTACCTTGGCGGCGAAGTCGTCGAGCGCCCTCTTCTGCCGTAGCTCGCGCTGCGCCAGGTCCGTCATGCGGTATACGAAGCTCAGCAGCAGCCACGGCTTCAGCACCCGCTGCGGCATCAGCACCTCGCCCCTGCAACGCACCAACGCACCGGCGTCAGAGGCCTGCCTCGCCAAAGCAGCTGCAAGTGTTCCTACCTACCGCTGTCGCAACTGCTGTCTCCCTCAGAAGTACGGGACACAGCCTGCATAGAAGAACGCCAGCTGCCTACAACTCAGGCGCAACGTACTTGATGTCGCACTAGAGGGCACAAAGGACGAAACGTTACGCATCCATCTTACGTCACACAAGTAGCTCTCAGGTGGAGTAGTATCCGCCAGACGTGGACATACGCAAATGCAGCCTCGCTCGGTAGGCAGTACCTCAGGACTATCGTCGGATAATTGTGACACATTCTCGGATCAACGCCTCAGCTAGTGCCCCGTATCTCACCTAACAAGTCGAGTTAGTCATCGTTCACGAGATTTAGGACTGTAGCAAAGTTTAAAGACGGATAAGTGTAAATGAGCTTTGAACTACCTTACTACGCACACTCTTCATAATCCAGTTAATCGTAAAACATCTATCTTCCGAAGTCTTCCGAAGTAAGAGCGATTTCAGGTGTACAGCAGGGGAGTGTCGTAGGACCGTTGCTGCTCACAATATACATAAATGACCTTGTGGGTGACATCGGAAGTTCACTGAGGCTTTTTGCGGATGATGCTGTGGTATAACGAGAGGTTGTAACAATGGAAAATTGTACTGAAATGCAGGAGGATCTGCAGCGAATTGACGCATGGTGCAGGGAATGGCAATTGAATTTCAATGTAGACAAGTGTAACGTGCTGCGAATACATAGAAAGAAAGATCCCTTACCATTTAGCTACGATATAGCAAGTCAGCAACTGGAAGCAGCTAGTTCCATAAATTATCTGGGAGTACGCATTAGGAGTGATTTAAAATGGAATGACCATATAAAGTTGATCGTCGGTAAAGCAGATGCCAGACTGAGAGTCATTGGAATAATCCTAAGGAAATGCAATCCGAAAACAAAGGAAGTAGGTTACAGTACGCATGTTCGCCCACTGCTTGAACACTGCTCAGCAGTGTGGGATCCGTACCAGATTGTGTTGATAGAAGAGATAGAGAAGATCCAACGGAGAGCAGCGCGCTTCGTTACAGTTCATTTAGTAAACATGAAAGCGTTACGTAGATGATAGATAAACTCCAGTGGAAGACTCTGCGGGAGAGACGCTCAGTAGCTCGGTATGGGCTATTGTTGAAGTGTCGAGGAGTCAAGCAGTATATTGCTCCCTCCTACGTATATCTCGCGAAGAGACCATGGGGATAAAATCAGAGAGATTAGAGCCCACACAGCGGCATACCGACAATCCTTCTTTCCACGAACAATACGAGACTGGAATAGAAGGGAGAACCGATAGAGGTACTCAAGGTACCCGCCGTCACACACCGTCAGGTGGCTTGCGGAGTATGGATGTAGATGTAGATGTAGATGTAGAATCAATCACTGTAAATCGTTGGTAATTCATGGTGGAATCTATTTCGGCAATAGCTGTTGTGTACTCCTATTTGGCCCTGCGACAAATCTGTATAGTTCCTGGGCGCAAGCAAACAATTTCATAACTACTTCGTTGGTAAGACGTTCTCTTCCTGCCACATCTATATGTTTGCCGCCAAATGCGTCTCTTGAATAAAACACCAGCTTATATACAGTAAGGTGACAGTGGCTCGCCCGGTTAGCCGTTCGGTGTAACGCGCTGCTTGCCGGGCGGGAAGGCGTGCCGGACCCCGGCACGAATTCGCCCTCCGGACTTGTGTCGAGGTCCGGTGTGCCGGTCAGTCTGTGGATGGTTTTTAAGGCGGGCCGGTTCCCCTTATTCCGCCTCAGTTACACTATGTCGGCGATTGCTGCGCAAACACTTTCTCCACGTAAGCGTACACCATAATTACTCCACCACGCAAACATTAGGGTTACACTGGTCTGGTGTGAAACACTCCCGGGGAGATCCACTGGGGACCGAACCGCACCCTGGGTTCGGTGTGGGGTGACGGTGGGTGGGTGGACTGCTATAGCCTGTTGTGGGTTTGTGTACACTGAGGGCTAGGGCGGGGACGAAGCCTCTCCGTCGTTTCTAGGTCCCCAGTTCAGTTAAAGCCATTTTCAAGGCACAAACGGTAACGGACTGGCGATGTACAGATAAATTTAAAACTTCAGTTCCTGGAATACTTCACGAAAGACACACACAGAACACGCTGAACACTAGTGCCACCAAATGTGACCGAAGTCAGACGCATCGATAGTGAAAGACTACGAACTAGCACGTGGGGTAACGCTGACTCTGTCCCTCTGTTTTTTTGACAAGGGAGACAGCTGGATTCCATGCAGAGTTTAAACAAAAACCTCCACCCCTGTTTACAAGGTTGCTCGCTAATTTAATCCCAACAGCCTCCTTAATAACACTGTCCCAATAGCTGAACGTGCATGATAATATCTCGGTATTGTTATATAACATAGGGTGACCAGTATCCAAACAATGTTCGGCAATAGCCGATCTACTTGGCTGCTGTAATCGTGTGTGTCGCTTATGCTCAGTACATCGGTCCTCTACGGTCCTGATATTCTGACCAATATACACTCCTGGAAATTGAATAAGAACACCGTGAATTCATTGTCCCAGGAAGGGGAAACTTTATTGACACATTCCTCGGGTCAGATACATCACATGATCACACTGACAAAACCACAGGCACATAGACACAGGCAACAGAGCATGCACAATGTCGGCACTAGTACAGTGTATATCCACCTTTCGCAGCAATGCAGGCTGCTATTCTCCCATGGAGACGATCGTAGAGATGCTGGATGTAGTCCTGTGGAACGGCTTGCCATGCCATTTCCACCTGGCGCCTCAGTTGGACCAGCGTTCGTGCTGGACGTGCAGACCGCGTGAGACGACGCTTCATCCAGTCCCAAACATGCTCAATGGGGGACAGATCCGGAGATCTTGCTGGCCAGGGTAGTTGACTTACACCTTCTAGAGCACGTTGGGTGGCACGGGATACATGCGGACGTGCATTGTCCTGTTGGAACAGCAAGTTCCCTTGCCGGTCTAGGAATGGTAGAACGATGGGTTCGATGGCGGTTTGGATGTACCGTGCACTATTCAGTGTCCCCTCGACGATCACCAGTGGTCTACGGCCAGTGTAGGAGATCGCTCCCCACACCATGATGCCGGGTGTTGGCCCTGTGTGCCTCGGTCGTATGCAGTCCTGATTGTGGCGCTCACCTGCACGGCGCCAAACACGCATACGACCATCATTGGCACCAAGGCAGAAGCGACTCTCATCGCTGAAGACGACACGTCTCCATTCGTCCCTCCATTCACGCCTGTCGCGACACCACTGGAGGCGGGCTGCACGATGTTGGGGCGTGAGCGGAAGACGGCCGAACGGTGTGCGGGACCGTAGCCCAGCTTCGTGGAGACGGTTGCGAATGGTCCTCGCCGATACCCCAGGAGCAACAGTGTCCCTAATTTGCTGGGAAGTGGCGGTGCGGTCCCCTACGGCACTGCGTAGGATCCTACGGTCTTGGCGTGCATCCGTGCGTCGCTGCGGTCCGGTCCCAGGTCGACGGGCACGTGCACCTTCCGCCGACCACTGGCGACAACATCGATGTACTGTGGAGACCTCACGCCCCACGTGTTGAGCAATTCGGCGGTACGTCCACCCGGCCTCCCGCATGCCCACTATACGCCCTCGCTCAAAGTCCGTCAACTGCACATACGGTTCACGTCCACGCTGTCGCGGCATGCTACCAGTGTTAAAGTTAAAGGCGCTGCAGTCTGGAACCGCAAGACCGCTACGGTCGCAGGTTCGAATCCTGCCTCGGGCATGGATGTTTGTGATGTCCTTAGGTTAGTTAGGTTTAACTAGTTCTAAGTTCTAGGGGACTAATAACCTCAGCAGTTGAGTCCCATAGTGCTCAGAGCCATTTGAACCATTTTTTTGTTAAAGACTGCGATGGAGCTCCGTATGCCACGGCAAACTGGCTGACTCTGACGGCGGCGGTGCACAAATGCTGCGCAGCTAGCGCCATTCGACGGCCAACACCGCGGTTCCTGGTGTGTCCGCTGTGCCGTGCGTGTGATCATTGCTTGTACAGCCCTCTCGCAGTGTCCGGAGCAAGTATGGTGGGTCTGACACACCGGTGTCAATGTGTTCTTTTTTCCATTTCCAGGAGTGTATGTGATGCCACAGCTACAATGGATGCGAGATGCACGCAAACTAAGATCATTCTTAACAGATCCCAAAAGTAATTTTAGATGAAGGTCGGAAAACGCATTTCATATGGTATTTCCCTAAAATACCGAGGTTTTAAATTTGTCTGTACATCGCCTGTCCGTTACAGTTTGTGCCTTGAAAATGGCGGGGTGTACTCCCGTCGAAATATCGGCGGTCTCTGTATATGTTACCTGGCTGAATTCCCGTAAGTTGTGATCCTATAATTTTGTTGCACATTGTATAGAATAGTGTTGCAGGAAGTAACGGCGTACGGTGCACGTTGCTGACTGACAGTTGTACTTATGTTAGTCAAATCGAGGGCATCCTAACTAATGTCAATATTGCAATTTGCAACTCATCATCTAGGCCCCATACTGTGCTCCCTTCGTCACAGACATTCACTCAAATCTGTAGAGAAGGTCGATGGATAGTTTCTGCTGACGTTCTCAGCTATTTCCCGAAACTCTACATTTACTTTTGACTTTGCACTGAACTGAGGATAAGCACACAGTATACATCGAGGAAATCTTTGACTTTTTAGTCTCTCACAGTCGTAAACAGATACTGAAACACACATGAAGCGTTTTATAATTTTATGGGATACATTGCCGGAGAAATGAACGATAATTTGCCAGTTTCTGACCAAGGTTTTGAGACGGATACTTTCGGTTGTAATGCAAATCTGGAAACTGCAAACCCCTTCAAAAATATTCCGTACTGGAATACGTTTGTCACACTACCAGCTCGCCCGGCATCTCGCTGGAAACGACTGAACTTCACAGTCGGTAATCAAGACACTACACGAAAGAGATGCACCGAAGCAGACCCCACTCCACTCAGTACCTGCTCAAGTGCCCCCGTGGGTTTGCCTCATAAACTTTTCTCTAGATAAGCGGCCTTTCACAGCTGCTCCAATTAACGCTACGCAGACTACTGTTACATGATGACACTGAAGAACACAGCGACCCACAGTTTAAAAAATTGTGGAAGCCAAGAAAGTCTTTGGCAGCAAATATTTTATCTTTATTCATCGACGATCAGTCAGTTCATAATCCTAATTAGTCTGCGTCCAAAAACTGGTCAAAAAATACTGTATAAATCTTGGCTACAAGTTTTATTTGGTTTGTTTACTAGTTTTAGGAAGGAGACCAATCTTATGATGTTGTTTTGTTGGGCGGGCAACCACAGCCAAACTTTGACATTTTTTCAAAGAAAATTCCGCACTGGCTGTATGAATGATTTTTATTAAATCTGCGACCGGATTCGCTTCACTTACCGGTGCGTCCTTAGGGAATCTGTACAAAAAATAATATAAAAAGAGCTCATATTAACAATCCAATCCCCCAATTCTGAAGTGTAAATTAAACATTTAAATAGCCAGTTTTTTGAATGAAACAAAATGTTAAAAGTAGCGTATGTGAGTACTTTCTTGTGTCACTAAAAAAACTGGCTATTTAAAACTTTAATTTACACTTCAGAATTGGGGGATAGAATGGTTTATATGAGCTCTTTCTTACTATATTATGTTTTGTACAGATTGCCTGAGGATGCACCGATAAGTGGTGCAAAACCGGTCGCAGATTTAATAAAAATCATTCGTACAGTCAGTGCAGAACTTTCCTTGAAAAAATCTTATGATGACCTAACTGATCGAAACCGGTCGTTATAAAAAGAATAAAATTTGCTATCAAATATTATTTCCAACTCCGCAAGTTAAATCTAGTTTCGACTAAGAGACGGTTCTTAACTTTGGTAGACATTTTTATTACCTGGTACTCAGTTTCCATATGCTTCAATCTTTTTCAAATCTTTTTTCGAGGTTTCTCATGAGGTGTTCCTTCGAAACAGCCTTCACATTCTCTAGGCGCGTATATAACACAGATTCTTCTTTCTATGTACCAGAAGGCAATAAATCGAAAATCTGGCATGGCCCCTTTCTGGCGGCACAGTTATCGTTTATTTATCTCTACACTTATTAATTCCATTTTTAGCATCTTCAGCAGTTGATTGGCCTGGTTGCAAAAGAACAAGAAGTGCTATGGAAAAGGCAAACTTCTTATAATGACGTGAACAGCCCTCTGCAGTTATCAACCAAGCATAGGCTAGGCTTCCGAGCCGAAGAAAAATTTCGATAGCCGGTTCAGGGCTTTGGTAGCGAGGGATCGGTAGGATTAGGCCACGCAAGTGATTGGAGAACGGCCAAACGGTTGACAGTCTGTTGAGCACCCAAGGTCTTGAGTAGGTGGCATATTTAATCAGATCATTATTTTGGCGCGAAACAACTAGGCAAAAAGTCTGCCTTCATCGGATTCACCCGAAGACGGTATTCATTACACTAAGTTTCAGTGCATAAAAAATTGTGTTATATCACGAGTGAAATGGCGATATGTGAAGGTCCCTAACTGATGGAATAAAATTAGATGAGTGAGATATAATTTTTACACAACATTTCGTGAGAAATTGTGAATCATGATAATCTCTCTTATCCCTTGGTCTCTCCTGCCAGTGAATAATTCACAGGCTATCATTTCGGCGTTTAATTATCACACCATTTACGTAGCGTATATTATTTACATTACATTGTGTAATAGTTGGAGCACGAAATGGTCAGTTGTATTTGATAGCTGCTACACCGACTGCATCTAATACTCATTGACCGACAGGAAGCATGACGTGGTCCTGCTCTGTTTCCGCATTCTCTCCCTTGTGTTGGAACCACGGCTGTGGCCTTGGCGTTTTTCCTGCTTCCTGGCCGGTGTTGCTTCTCATATTGCGTGCCGAGCGGTGTGAGTCTCCGTTGTATAACGGGTCACAGAGGTGAAGGCAGCAGTAGCCGCACACTGCAAAGCAACTGGCCGTACTCTGGTTTCCGCAAACCGCAGAACGTGCCCGTTCACGCGAAAGTACAGTGAAGCGCCAAAGTAACTAGTAATAGGCTTGCGTATTCAAATACAGAGATATGTAAACAGCAGGAAAACGGTAACGTCCACATATGACAACAAGTGTCTGGCGGAGTCGTTAGATCGGTTACTGCTGCTGCAATGGCAGGTTATCAAGATTTAAGTGAGTTTGAACGTGGTGTTATAGTCGGCGCAGGAGCGATGGGACGCAGCATCTCCGAGGTAGCGATGAAGTGGGGAATTCCCCGTACGACTATTTCACGAGTGTACCGTGAATATCAGGAATCCGGTAAAACATCAAATCTCCGACATCGCTGCGGCCGGAAAAATATTCTGCAAGACCGGGACCAACAACGACGGAACGGAATAGTTCAACGTGACAAAAGTGCAACACTTCCGCAAATAGCTGTGGATTGCTAGGCCATCAACAAGCGCGAGAACCATTCGGTATGGGCTTTCGGAGCCGAAGGCCCACTAGTGTACCATTTATGAGTGCACGACACAATGCTTTATGCCTCGTCTGGGCCCGTCGACACCGACATTGGACTGTTGATGACTGAAAACATATTGGCTGGTCGGAAGAGTCTCGTTTCAAATTGTATCGAGCGGATGGACGTGTACTGGTATGCAGACAACAACATGAATCCACGGACCCTGCATATTAGCAGGGGGCTCCTCAAGCTGGCGGAGGCTCTGTAGTGGTGTGGGGCTTGTGCAGTTGGAGTGATTCGACTCAGGCAGGTGACACGTAAGTAAGCATCCTATCTGATCATCTCCATCCGTTCATGTCCATTGTGCATTCCGAGGACCTGCGCAATTCCAGAGCGACAATGTGTCACCCCACACGTCCATAATTGCTTCACGGTGGCTCCAGGAAAACACTGCTGAGTTTAAACACTTCCGCTGGCCACCAAACACCCCAGACATGAACATTATTGAGCTTATCTGGGATGCCTTGCGACGTGCTGTTCAGAAGAGATCTGCGTCCCCTTGTAATCTTACGGATTTAAGGCGATGCCTGCAGGATTCCTGGTGTAACTTCCTCTAGCACGACTTCACACATAAGGCCAGTCCATGCCACGTTGTGTTGTGGCACTTCCACGTGCTCACGGGGACCCCGCACTATATTAGGCAGGTGTACCAGTTTCTTTGGCTCTTCAATGTATAAGGGGCAGTCGTCACAACTGTTGATACATTGACCGCACTGTGAGACAAAATGGCCAACGCCTTGATGGATAATCGTCTGCGCCGGCCGGAGTGGCCGTGCGGTTCTAGGCGCTACAGTCTGGAACCGAACGACCACTACGGTCGCAGGTTTGAATCCTGCCTCGGGCATGGATATGTGTGATGTCCTTAGGTTAGTTAGTTTTTATTAGTTCTAAGTTCTAGGCGACTGACGACCTCAGAAGTTAAATCGCATAGTGCTCAGAGCCATTTGAACCATTTTCAATAATCGTCTGCGCCTGCCTATGGAACCGTGATTGTACCCAGGCGGCCATCACCTCGTCCGAAAGAAACCGACAGCTACGTAGGTCTTTCTCCAAAGTTCCAAAAATATGGAAACCTCATGGGAAGAGATCGGGCTGTATGGAGGATGTGTAAGGACTTCCCATCCAAACGTAAACAGCGTAAACGAAATAACCTTGGTAGAATGTGGGCAGGCGTGCACTAAGCAAAGAAATAACACAAAGACTGATCTTGTCGAACGACAGCGGAAACCAGTGAAAGAAACAGGACTGTCTGCAATTACACGATCGTATATCCGTGGTCGGCACCCTGTATTCACAGTCATAGCGCCAAGTTAAACACTGACAGTGCTGGGTGTATACGTCGATTTAATGCGATTTGTCAAATCATCAAATCGGCGAGAGTTTGCTGCATGAGACACGTAATTCTCAAATGTAGAGCCGAATGCTTTTCAGGTGATATACTTGTTCGAACTGCAGTTTAGTGGAAGTAATTCTAAAGTGGTGTTCTAAACACTGTTGTAACCAAATTATAATTATTATTATTGTTATATTAAGGCATTTTATACTAGGTTTTAGTGTCACATTAAAATTGGGATCACTACAAGTTTATTCTTTTTGTTTGGGTTGGGGGAATGGGGATACATCTGCATCCACATCTACATGGATACTCTGCAAATCACATTTAAGTGCCTGGCTGAGGGTTCATTGAACCACCTTCACCATTCTCCATTATTCCAATGTCGAATAGCTCGCGGAAAGAACGAACACCTATATCTTTCCCTACGAACTCTGATTTCCCTTATCATGCCATGGTGATCGTTTCTCCCTATGTAGGTCGGTGTCAAAAAAATATTTTCGCATTCATAGAAGAAAGCTGGTGATAGGAATTTCGTGAGAAGATTCCGTCGCAACGAAAATCGCCTTTGTTTTAATGTCAACCCCAAATCCTGTATCATTTCATTGACTCTCTCGCATACATTTCGAGATAATACAAAACGTGCTGCCCTTCTTTGAACTTTTTCGATGTACTTCGTCAATCCTATCTGGTAAGGTTCCCACACCGCTCAGCAGTATTCTAAAAGACGGCGGAAAAGTGTAGTGTATGCAGTCTCCTTAGCAGATTTGTTACATTTTCTAAGTGCCCTGCCAATAAAACGCAGTCTTTGGTTAGCCTTCCTCACAACATTTTCTGTGTGTTCCTTTCAATTTAAGTTGTTCATAATTGAAATTCCTAGGTATTTATTCCTAGGAAATTCCTAGGAAGTTTAACGGATTCCTTTTAGCATTCATGTGTATGACCTCACACTTTTCGTTATTTAGGGTCAACTGACAGTTTTCATAACATACAGATATCTTTCCTGAATCGTTTTGAAATTTCTTTTGATCTTCTGATGACTTAATTAGTAGATAAACAACAGCTTCATCTGCGAACAACCTAAGACGGCTGCTCAGATTGTCTCCCAAATCGTTTCTATAGATAAGGAACAGCAAAGGGCCTATAGCACAACCTTGGGGAACGCCAGAAATCACTTCTGTTTTACTCGACGACGTTCCGTCAATTACTACGAACTGTGACCTCTCTGACCGGAAATCACGAATCCACTCATATAACTAAGACGATATTTCATAAGAAGCAATTTCACTACAAGCCGATTTTGTGGTAGAGTGTCAAAAGCCTTCCGGAAATCTAGAAATACTGTATCAATTTGAAATCTCTTGTCAATATCACTCACCACTTCATGCGGATAAAAAGCTAGTTGTGTTTCACAAGAACGATGTTTTCTAAATGCATATTGACTGTGTGTCAATAGACAGTTTTCTTCGAGGTAATTCAATATTTTAGAAAGCAATATATGTTCCAAAATCCTGTTGCATATCGACGTTTATGATATGGGCCTGTAATTTAGTGGATTACTCGTACTGTTGTTGTTGTTGTGGTCTTCAGTCCTGAGACTGGTTTGATGCAGCTCTCCATGCTACTCTATCCTGTGCAAGCTTCTTCATCTCCCAGTACCTACTGCAACCTACATCCTTCTGAATCTGCTTAGTGTATTGATCTCTTGGTCTCCCTCTACGATTTTTACCCTCCACGCTGCCCTCCAATGCTAAATTTGTGATCCCTTGATGCCTCAAAACATGTCCTACCAACCGATCCCTTCTTCTAGTCACGTTGTGCCACAAACTTCTCTTCTCCCCAATCCTATTCAATACCTCCTCATTAGTTACGTGATCTACCCACCTTATCTTCAGCATTCTTCTGTAGCACCACATTTCGAAAGCTTCTATTCTCTTCTTGTCCAAACTATTTACCGTCCATGTTTCACTTCCATACATGGCTACACTCCATACAAATACTTTCAGAAACGACTTCCTGACACTTAAATCTATACTCGATGTTAACAAATTTCTCTTCTTCACAAACGATTTCCTTGCCATTACCAGTCTACATTTTATATCCTCTCTACTTCGACCATCATCAGTTATTTTACTCCCTAAATAGCAAAACTCCTTTACTACTTTAAGTGTCTCATTTCCTAATCTAATCCCCTCAGCATCACCCGATTTAATTTGACTACATTCCATTATCCTCGTTTTGCTTTTGTTGAAGTTCATCTTATATCCTCCTTTCAAGACACTGTCCATTCCGTTCAACTGCTCTTCCAAGTCCTTTGCTGTCTCTGACAGAATTACAATGTCATCGGCGAACCTCAAAGTTTTTACTTCTTCTCCATGAATTTTAATACCTACTCGTACTACCTTTCTTTAATGTTGGTGTGACCTGTGCAACTTTCCAGTCTCCCTAAAGAACTGTAGCCCCCTTTCCCCCAGAAGCGAATCTTTGGGCCAGTCCTATTTCCTACCATCCAATTTGAAACGATATCTAAATTTCACTTTCAAGAGGAACCACAACCAATCACCTGTTTGTTGGCTACACGCATCAGACCCAAAAACGTGAGGCCATTGTAAAAGGTAAACGGAAATACTTCACCGTTACCATGTTTGCGAAAGTACGTGCTCTGATGATTCCCGACGAATGCCATAGCTGTGATGGTGCTTGCTGAGAATTGTTCCAGAATAACAAAGCAAGCTTTAATAGATGTCCGAGTCCACGTACCTAGCAATTTATTTGTACAGACAGCGTTCAAAAAGTGAAATAGTTCTCATAATGACTCGTGCTGCGGAGTGCAGAAAATGTCTCTTCAGAACCCACGTGAAAATGGTCAATTATTAAATTATTCTACTCATACATTAGGATAAATCGAAGTTATAAAATAAATACGATACTTCTAAGGGAAGAAGGAAGTTACAGTATTGTGAGGTAGCAAAAACAGATGAAAGAAGTAGTATTCCAGCAATAAAATCTTATTAACAACAGAAAGGCAAAGATACGCTATATGCCTACGGAAACATGCTCAAGGAAAGTAAAATAAAAGTAAATGTGGTACAATGTATAATGTGATACCACAAGCTTAACAAGAGACACCCGAATGTTTCAAATGGGTCTGAGCACTATGGGTCTTAACATCAGAGGTCATCAGTCCCCTAGAACTTAGAACTACTTAAACCTAACTAACCTAAGGACAGCACACACATCCGTGCCCGAGGCAGGATTCAAACCTGCGACCGTAGCAGCAGCACGGGTGCGGACTCTGAAGTGCTTAGAACGGCTCGGCCACAGCGGCCGGCGAGACACCCGAAATTTTTTTTAGTAAGTAGCTGCTTCTAAATATATAGTGATCTAAGATGCTGCAACGAGTTCGGCTTCAATGAAATGTGTTGAATGTGTACAAGAATCATAAAAATGTTAATTTTGAAATTTGGATAAAAATTAAAAGAAAGGAAAGCCTTCTTGCCATTACTTTTATTTTCCTTGGTTGGCCTCCAATCAGTCTGAATTTGTATGTTATTTGACACTTAACACATCCTTTTTTAACTTATGCAGCGAGAAGCATGTCAGATTCCCATAATTCTCCCAAGAGGGCTGGTAAAAACAGATCACACGAAGAGTTTGAGTCAAAAATTAACTGAGGAACAAGGGAAAAAGAGGGCGATGTACAAATCGCGTGTCATTATATTCACAAAGCAGATAATTTACCCTGTAAGAAGTATTTCATAAAGCTTTCTTCCACAATTGACATCTGCAACGCGAACATCAACGTGTCTTTTTTCTGGTCTTATCTACAGGTGGACAAACACGAGAATCTTGCGCTGCTGTAATGCTTGCGTTGTCCGCTCTACCGCGAAGAGTTTTTGGCCACGGGAGCGTTCCGGAAAACAGAACCAGTTTACACACTGCACTTGCTATTATATAACAGCCGCCATTAGGTGACGGTCCCGTTTTCTACGGAGCAAAAACTTGACTGTAATGTCGAACGGTCGGTATGAGTCAACACTGTTTCGTGGAGCAGACTGCCACGTGAGACTGGAGGGCAGTATGCTGATGGGACGAGAACAGGTAGCGGGAACAGGCAGCTGGTGTATATATAGCTCGCATGTATTGTACTCACTTTCTGAAGGGCGACGCCTCCCTCGCTGCGTCCTGCTGTGGCGTCTTCGGGACGGGGATTCCCATCACCGCCTCTGCAAAAGCAGTCAACAGACAAACATCAGTGGCGGATGTAACGTTCAGATTTGTTACGTACGATGTACATATACGGGGTGTAACGGGGGTATAAGTGCAGATATTTCTGTGGCTCAGGACCGTGCACTGAACAACATTACTTCAATATTTAGATCATTTGCAGAGTAATAATAACACTATTACAGGTCGTACGTTTTTAGGTTGGTTAGTAGCTCTCAGAATCTCTGGCAAGAGCAAACCACTAATGTTTGTTTTTCCCTGGGCAGCAGGTCAGATGTTGAAGTGTTGATGCGTGGAGGAAAAACGGGTAGTCTATACTGACAAGCGTAGTCCACTTAGTGGTGCAGTTACCAACATGCAGAAAACTTCAGGTCGTCAAGATTGTGACGTGTTTGTGGGAAGAGAGTTCGTCCCAGAGAAAAGCAACCAACACACTGTATGTGTGTACATACTAACGTGCATCATGAAAAAAATCTACAAATATAACTGTTACAACCTGTGTGTAAAGGTTAGTCAGAAAAAGTCTGAAAAAATTGTAGGATGTTGCAGCATAGGTTGTGCCGATAAGTACTTGTTAAAAAAGAATTCGATACTTTGTGCCGTTTCCGAGTTAATTAGCACTGAAGTTAGCCACCAGGCAGATGCGCGATTAATCAAGTGGCACGCCAGGTGCAATTAGTGACAGTTGGTCTCATAGCGTGGATGATACCGCAAGAGACTGTTCAGCCGTCGGTTCGGGTTCTATCCTTACTACAGTTCCATGTCCTATTTTCCTATCGGTCTCTTGTTCAGTATAAGAGAACTACACGAAGAACACATTTGGCGACATCATTTCTGGCGGGTCGCTAGAATTCGCGTACTGTTAAGAGGTGTTTCATGTGTTGAGAATTGTTGTTGTTGTGGTCTTCAGTCCCGAACTGGTTTGATGCAGCTTTCCATGCTACTGTATCCTGTGCAAGCCTCTTCATCTCCTAGTAACTACTGCAACCTACATCCTTCTGAATCTGCTTAGTGTACTCACCTCTTGGTCTCCCTCTACGATTTTTACCCTCCACGCTGCCCTCCAATACTAAATTGGTGATCCCTTGATGCCTCAGAACTTGTCCTACCAACCGATCCCTTCTTCTAGTCAAGTTGTGCCACAAACTCCTCTTCTCCCCAATCCTGTTCAATACCTCCTCATTAGCTATGTGATCCACCCATCTAATCTTCAGCATTCTTCTGTAGCACCACATTTCGAAAGCTCCTATTCTCTTCTTGTCCAAACTATTTACCGTCCATGTTTCACTTCCATACATGGCTACACTCCATACAAATACTTTCAGAAACGACTTCCTGACACTTAAATCTATACTCGATGTTAACAAATTTCTCTTCTTCAGAAACGCTTTCATTCCCATTGCCAGTCTACATTTTATATCCTGTCTACTTCGACCATCATCAGTTATTTTGCTCCCCAAATAGCAAAACTCCTTTACTACTTTAAGTGTCTCATTTCCTAATCTAATTCTCTCAGCATCGCCCGACTTAATTCGACTACATTCCATGATCCTCGTTTTGCTTTTGTTGATGTTCATCTTATACCCTCCTTTCAAGACACTATCCATTCCGTTCAACTGCTCTTCCAAGACCTTTGCTGTCTCTGACAGAGTTACAATGTCATCGGCGAACCTCAAAACTTTTATTTCTTCTCCATGGATTTTAATACCTACTCCGAATTTTTCTTTTGTTTCCTTCACTGCTTGCTCAATATACAGATTGAATAACACGGGGAGAGGCTACAACCCTGTCTCACTCCCTTCCCAACCACTGCTTCCCTTTCATGTCCCTCGATTTTTATAACTGCCATCTGGTTTCTGTACAAATCGGAAATAGCCTTTCGCTCCCTGTGTTTTACCCCTGCCACCTTCAGAATTTGAAAGAGAGTATTCCAGTCAACATTGTCAAAAGCTTTCTCTAAGTCTACAAATGCTAGAAACGTAGGTTTGCCTTTCCTTAATCTAGCTTCTAAGATAAGTCGTAGGGTCAGTATTGCCTCACGTGTTCCATTATTTCTACGGAATCCAAACTGATCTTCCCCGAGGTCGGCTTCTACTAGTTTTTCCATTCGTCTACAAAGAATTCGCGTTAGTATTTTGCAGCTGTGACTTATTAAACTGATAGTTCGGTAATTTTCACATCTGTCAACACCTGTCTTCTTTGGGATTGGAATTACTGTATTCTGCTTGAAGTCTGAGGTTATTTCGCCTGTCTCATATATCTTGCTCACCAGATGGTAGAGTTTTGTCAGGACTGGCTCTCCCAGGGCTGTCAGTAGTTCTAATGGAATGTTGTCTACTCCTGGGGCCTTGTTTCGATTCAGAATTATGGAGTTATAATTGTTATGACTGTACGACCGTATATATACATACATACGCACACATGTGAGTGTGTGTGTGTGTGTGTGATCAAAAGTATCCGGACACCTGGCTGAAAATGACTTACAAGTTCGCGGCGCCCTCCATTGGTAATTCTGGAATTCAATATGGTGTTGGCCCACTCCTAGTCTTGACGACGTCTTCCATTCGCGCAGGCATACGTTCAACCAAGTGCTGGAATGTTTCTTGGGGAATGGCAGCCCATGCTTCACGGAGTGCTGAACAAAACATCCCAAAGGTGTTCTATAGGATTCAGGTCATGACTCTGTGCAGGCCAGTCCATTACAGGGATGTTACTGTCGTGTACCCACTCCGCCACAGGCCATGCATTATGAACAGGTGCTCGATCGTACTGAAATTGCTCTTCAACAGTGGGAAGCAAGAAGGTGCTTAAAACATCAATGTAGGCTGTGCTGTGATAGTGCCACACAAAACAACAAGCGGTGCAAGCCCCCTCCATGAAAAACATGACCACACCATAACACCACCGCCTCCGAATTTTACTGTTGGCACTACACACGCTGGCAGATGACGTTCACCGGGCATTCGTCGTACCGATACCCTGCCATCGGATCGCCACACTGTGTGCCGTGATTCGTCACTCCACACAACGTTTTTCTAGTGTTTAATCGTCCAATGTTTACGCTCCTTACACCAAGCGAGGCGTCGTTTGGCATGTGTGGCTCATGAGCAACCGCTCGACCATGATATCCAAGTTGTTCCACCCCGCCGCCTAACTGTCACAGTACTTGCAGTGGATTGTAATGCAGTTTGGAATTCCTGTGTGATTGTCTGGATAGATGTCTGCCTATTACACATTACGAGCCTCTTCAACTGTCTGCATTCTCTGTCAATCAACAGATGGGATCGGTCTGTAAGTTTTTGTGCTGTACGTGTCCTTTCACGTTTCCACATCACTATCACATCTGAAACAGTGGACCTAGGGATGTTTAGGAGTGTGGAAGTCTCGCGTACAGTAGTATGACACAAGTGACAGCCAATCTACTGACCACATTCGAAGCTCGTGAGTTCCGCGGAGCGCCCCATTCTGCTCTCTCACGATGTCTAATGCTTACTGGGGTCGCTGGTATGGAGTACCTGGTAGTAGGTGGCAGCACAATGTACCTAATATGTAAAACGTATGTTTTTGGGGGTGTCCGGATACTTTTGATCTCTTAAACAAACGAGGTAATGTGTTTCCAATCAAAACGTTGAATGTATACTCATTTAGAGCAATGTTCACATGCAGAAAATATTTATATATGAGCATGTGTGTCTTTTCCTTCATATTATTTAGTTTTCCGAGCTTTTCTGCTTATCTTTCGGTAGTCATAAAGTTTCTATGACGCAGTGAATGATTTTGTGTGATTAATATTTTAGTCTCCCTGAGGAGAATTGAACATTAAAAAAGACTGAACCGCAAAGTAAGAACGAAGACTTTCGTCCCTGATATACTTAAAACTATGGTAATCGGTAATTTACAGCATAATTCCAAATTCGAATTTTTTTCGAGTCACATTTAATTTGGCGTACTAGGAAGCCGAGGAAGCCATTTCACAACTCCGTCGCAGCAACAGTTAATTAAAACAGAGACTCGACAATACGATAAAGTGTTCTGGCCATCAGTCTGTTGATTGGTTCAATGCAGCCCGCCACGAATTCTTCTCCTGTGCCGGCCTCTTCATCTGAGAGCAGCACTCGCAAACTGCGTCCTCAGATATTAGCTGGATGAACCCCGCTGTCTGTCTTCTACAGCTTTTACTCCCTACGGCTCACTCAGTTTCTATGGAAGCTTTTCCCTGATGTGTTCACGCGTTATAGTCCTGTCTCTTCTCCTTATGAATGTCTTCCACATTTTCGTCTCTTCGGCGATTCGGCAGAGATCTCCTCATTTCTAATCTAACGGCTCGATATAGTGTTTAACATTCTTCCTTAACACCGTATCTCAAACGCTTCGAGCCTTTCCTTTTCCGGTGTTCCCACTGTCGATGATTCACCATCCTACAATGCTGTTGTGCAGGCGAACATTCTCAGAAATTTCTTCCTCCTCTGTTTATGCGGTACATAATTTACAAAATGGAGGTTGCTATTCCTTCTCTTCCTGCGAATGCGCAAAAGAAATCTACCATTGAGCTGTGACACTGGTCACAATCAAGCGAAATGCCCTGGCTTTGCCTCTTCAAAGCTTTTAGCCACTTTCATTCCTGATACCGAATGAAAATTATTAAGATGCTACCTCGTACGGAATCCATGCAACTTTTGAACGGCATATGTCTGAAGTAGAGATGAAATTATACCCAAAATCCTCAGAAATGTTACGGCAAGCCTTGCGCCACACCATTATCACGTAACTTTCGGAGTCACTGCATACTGCCGACATAAATCATGTTTAGCGCGTCTGAATGCCCACTCCATACATAATCTAGCTCTACGGTCATACGTAGGCAAATGATAGAATATTAGAGCTACTGACAAAATCAAGTGGCAAAATTTTCTTGATTCTTTTTCGAGTTATCACGAAGCTGTTATCAATTTTTTTTTCAACTTAGACTATAACTGAAGAAAAATATTGTGGTTTTCGCTCTTGAGAAGATCAGTTTGCTCAGATAACGTTCCGAGCACAGTCATAGCAAGACAAACGCCACAACTTTCATTACGTGTTCACTGAATTACTACCACATTGGGAATATGCAAACTCAAATAGAGCAAATTACGGCATAAACTGGACCCAATGAGGTATTCAGGTAATAAATGGTAGAAGTTCGTGGGTGAGAGGCAAATATTCAGGTAATAAATGGTAGGAGTTCGTGAGTGAGAGGCAAATTAAATTTTGAAATTTGTGGTAAGTTCCTATGGGACCAACCTGTTGAGGTCATCGGTCCATAGCCTTAAACACTACTTAATCTAATTTAAACTAACTTACGCTAAGGACAACACACACACTCATACCCGATGGAGAACTCGAACCTCCGATGGGGGGAGCAGCGCGAACCGGGACAAGGCGCCTAAGACCACGCGGCTACACCGCGCGACAGGGATTTTAAAAATTAGTCGGCGTTTGAGGAGAGCTGGATCACTGGGATCTAAGTGTCATTTCTGACTCATTATTAGCTGCGTTCGTGGTGTCTGATCTAGTCAAACAGAGAGGATCCTGTCGTCAACGTCAGAAAACAACAGAACGTTGAGACATTTGTTGAGATAAGTAACCGATAATTAATACGAGTAAGGGGATAAACACAGTGCCCTGGTGAAGTCGACCACCGAGCGCAATAGTACTCTTTGAAATTATTTTCAGGCGAATGCACAATTGTCAATGCCATCACATGAAATTTATCAGTAAATTGGAGTATTCAGTAGAATTCTGGTGACTTGACAATCTGCCAATGATCTGTTGGTTTCATGAATTGCATTTGATGACTGATTCGGGTTATGAGTCTTTACCGTCAGCTGTATGAGGCTATGGATTCACTATGCACCACGGTAGTGACTATTAAGTGGCGTATTGGTTAGACGAGTGTCGAGTTTTACTGCCCTCCGCGAGTAGGTTTGGCATTTTTAGCGCCAACCATTTGAGTCTAGTGATGCATCATGCACGATGTCGACAAATCAGATCAGTGTAGCTCACATTACAGCCTCGTTTGGAGGTTGTGTGTTATATAGGCGGATGAATAGATAGACAGCTAGAGAGACAGTGTATGGATACTGCGAAACAACGGACAGTAGTGGTGTACGAAGGTGGACGTACGACTGGGTTTCCGATATCAATAAAATATCTAGACAGAGCGCCGTTCTGTACTGAAGTGGTTTTAAGAACACGACCAGGACGTCAAACATTTTTAGTGATCTTCAAGTTATTTATAACGCAGAGTCATAGAAAATTTTTTGAATGTCATCGAATGCTGGAGGTCGCTTTCCACACAGAACTATTCTCTGCATTTGAGGTCATTTATGAGCCGTATATGATAGTTCAGTGAACACGTGCTGGAATACAGTAGGAACGGTGACGTCAGGACAGGACTATAGTATGATCGAGCTGATTGCCGCAGCCATACTGCTGGCCGCCTTACCGTTGAGGATGTCTATGACGCAGTGGTTGACGTCCGGCGCCACGTTGACGTCCCCCATCTTGGAGGCCAGTCTGGAGACGAGCGCCTGCGCCGAGGACGAGAACGTCTCCACAAAGTTCTCCAGCACGCTCATGTGGAAGGCGGGCTGCAGCAGCAGCCTGTGGTTCCGCCACTTCTTGCCTGTAAAAAAAAAGAAGATATTGAACGCATGGACCAGTTAGTTCCGCAGGATATTGGAAAAATGCAGAGACAAACATGCTAACGAGAAGAGACCACACACTACTTGAATGAATCGCAAAACCTATATTCTGACTGACAACGTTGATGCAGAGCTACGAATACCTAATGAGAACAGACCATTGTGACGAAATCTATTTGTAATCCTGGGACGTAGCCCTCAAACTCACAGGGATCTCCGGCACGGCGCCAGCCAATGCTTTACAGATGATCCTCGGATACTACCCAGTAGACGTCGTGTAGCCTCCTACTCGTTACACAAAGTAGATCTGGCTAAAATCAGGTCTTAGTTCAAAGGATAAGAAGTAAGGCCCAAATCTTGAATTGGAGAGTAGGACAACGTGAAAAACACTGAAGAGTTCAGCCGCTTTTCCCGTTCATTAGAGAACGCCTAGCCCTTGGCCGTGTCAACCCCAGTCAGGGCTTGGTACACTGCCTAACGTGACCAGGCCAGTACAGGTTCAACAGGAAAGAAAATGACGTCCGTAATTACGGTCATACGGAACGCCCGACCACATTATCTTTGACTGTGATGGCTATAGTAATGGAATCAGGGAAACCATTGCAGACTAACCAACCACTGAACGAACTTTTAAGAAATTACAAATGGTTTCTAAAAGTAGGCAGTGTTGCCAATACTATTTTCCGGATTAGAGAGGATACGGCAATTACAAAACCCCTTTCATCTTGCACAGCATCACTACGGAAGCGTGGGTGTGACTAACGAGGTGCTAGAGAGTGCGTCTCGTGCTGTGGAGTACATCTAAGCGAGTGTTGCGTTGCGCTCCAACCAAGATCGCGGCACTACACGAGACACAACCCGCAGAAACACATAAACCAAACGTCGGCCCAGCATCCACTTGCACTCGGCGATGGTCACGAGGAATTGCATGTCGGATGGACGTGCATAACACATGCAGTGTAATACTCTGCCGTTATCAGTCCCGACGTTTATCCAAGGCTGTTTTGAAACACACAAAAATCCAAAAAAAGTTAGGGGGAACTAAGAACGAAAAGGTACTCTGAGACCATTCCAGAACATTCACATATTTACAGGAAGACAAATTATCGAAGAATATGAAAAAAACATAAATTATTTTCAAACTACGACGTGCTCATACTTTATTCAACGTGTAAAAGTCACTACATATATTCGTATTTAGGCTGTGACATGTTCGATATGCCTGCCATCATTGGTGATGTTTCGCAGACCAACAGCGAAATTCTGCATGACCCGCTAAACTGTTGCAACATCGATGCTGCCGATGACCTCCTGAATGGCTGTTTTAGCTCAGCAATGGTTTTGGGGTTATTGATGTACGCGATGTTTTTAATATAGCCCCACAAAAAGGAGCCGCATGTGTTCAGATCCGGAGAATGTGGCGGCCAATCGAGACCCATGGCAGTGCCCTCTGGGTACCACAGAGCCAGAATGCGGTCTCCAAAGTGCTCCTCCAGGACATCAAACGCATTCCTGCTTCGGTGGGGTCGAGATCCGTCACGCACCAACCCCATTTCGTCGAAATCAGCGTCGCTTTGGATAATGGGGATAAAATCATCTTCCGACACATTCACGTACCGTTCGGTATTCTACGTTCCATCAAGGAATATCGCACCGATTATTCCGTGACTACCACGAAGTCACCCGTTGAGGGTGAAGAAACTTCTCGATCACGAAATGCAGATTGTCAGTCCACCAAATACGCCGATTTTGTTTATTGACGAACCCATCCAAATGAAAGTGGGCTTTTCCGCTAAACCAAATCATGCATGCGCATACTAATTTCGGCCAACCGTGCAGTTTCAACGTCCTAACGCAAACTGTTCAGAAGGTGTGACGATCTTATTTCATATCGTTCGCCTGTAGCCTTCTTATTTAGAACCTACCGCAAAATGGCTCCTATCATTACATATTGTCTGGTTAGTACTCATTATTTTTCAACTTTACTTTTCTCTACTTTTAGTCAGTACCTGAGTATACAGTCTGTGAACTAATTTCGTTACTCTTACACAATACTTGGACGAATATAGATATATTTTCCTTTTTACAATTACTTGTTATTATTATTATTATTACTGTGCTGAGACACAACTTCGTAATCAGCCGAAACATAAAACAATTTAAAAAATGTTAAAACCGGAATGTATTATATAAACAGAAACACTAGATTCTAAAGGAAGCAATTATATTAACCGCATCCAGTTTCTTGGTGTGAGGAAGTAGAGGACTTCTTTGTGTAATAAATATCTGTGTTAGCTCGCCACACAGAAGTACACAACCACCAAATGCTCTTAGCACAAGCTACTAAAGTGAATTCATACACATCGGTTTTTGCAAGTGTCAGCACGAAGTAACGCAAGACACTGTTGACATTTATCTGCTCTGACTCTATATTTCACAGAAAGGCGATTACATTTAACAGTGAAATAACAAGGTCACACGACAAACATAGTGCATCTCTGACTTCTGTTTGAACAAACATAATTCGAGTCCTCCGTCAACAAAAACGAGACAGTGTACGTACCGTGTGACAACTTAAAGTTATGTAACCGCTCACGAGTAAATGGCGCTCAGAGGTTTATTATTTTAACGAGAAAACTGCTAGATGCAGTGGCGCAAGACAGACCTCAAGGTGACCTGTCTACCAACAAAGCTTCATTTAACCTAAGAGAACCCAAGAAGAAGAACTACAGACGTCACGAATTATACGCCAAACATCCTCGACAAAAAGGATGAGAAGGAGCCCAGATGCAATACAAAGTAATTTCAGTTACGTACTCCTGGAAGACATGCCATTTGCACAGATATCTCGTTGGATGGTTACTTGCTGCAATTTTCAGAGTTAAGAAATTTTAAGACAGTAAAATACTTCGGTCCACAGGAACTAGATGAATGAAGTGCCCTGTATTCGTCTTCAAGAAGAGACACCTCGTTTCATATTCTCTGCGATTCCTTTAAACTCATTCTGGCCGTTGTCAAGAAGAATTCTTCAACAACAACAGATTTATTGGGAAACCCTTGGAGAAAGAAGGTAGCGTCTCACCTCTCGAAGTGGAGTTTAGCAATAATTTCCCATCCTCCTTTATAGGAACTCATTTACGTCTGTATGGCGCTTGAGCACTTCACTGTCTAAATACCTTACGTCGTTGAAACTAGGCATTGGGAAGGAAAGATGTCAATGCCAGCTTCTGTGGTATTAAGACTATCTGGTATTTCTTTACGTTCAGTTCTTAATACAGGTCTGAAACCTGGTTTGATACAGGAACTCTGGCACAAAAATGTCGGTTATTTGGTGTTAATCGGGAAGTCTCAACAGAAAACATGGTCAGAAAGGGTACATCCTACAAATGTAAAAATATAACGTGTCGTCTTAGCTATGAAGCTATGTTCGTGAAGAAAAGTCGGACTTTGTAATAATTAACGGAAAATCATCGAGAAAAACAGAAGTGATATCTGGCGTTATCCACGAAAGTGGTGTAGGCCCTCTGCTGTTCCTAATGTAAGTGAAAGATTTAGAAAACAATTCTGGGCAGCTCTCGTGGAATGTTTGCAGGTAATTCTGCGACTTAACACTCTCGTAAAGTCACCTGATCATCAAAACCAATTTCAAAATGATTTAGACAAGATATCTGTATGGTGCGAAAGGTGGTAGTTGACTCTAAATAATGAAAAATGTGAAGTCATCCACATGAATACTAAAAGGAATCCGCAAAATTTCGGTTACACGTTAAATCACACAAATCTAAAGACTGTAAATTCAACTAAATATTTAAGAATTGCAATTATTAATAACTCAAATTGAAAAGAACGCATAGAAAACGTTGTCTGGAAGACGAAACAAAGACAGTGTTTTATTGGTAGAATAATTACGTAGAAGGTCTGCTAAAGAGACCGCACACATTAGACTGGTCCGCCCTATGCTAGATTATTGCTTTGCTGTGTGGGATCCGAATCAGATAGGATTGACGGAGGTTGTCGATTAAGTTCAAAGACGGGCAAGTCATTTCGTGTTATGGCAAAACAGGGACGAGAGTGTCACAGATATGATACGCACGTTGGGGTGTCAATAATTTTTAAGGCGTTTTTCTTTGTGACGAGATCTTCTCACGAAATTTCAGTCATCAACTTTCCCCGCCCCAATTAGAAATTTCTTTTTACACCAGCCAACACAGATAAAAGGAATCAAAGATCATACGGAAAGATGTAAGTGTTCGATTATCACGCGCGCTGTTCGAGAATGGAAGGGTAGAGATATAGTCTGAAGGCGTTTCCATAAACACTCCACCAGGCCCTCAAGCGTGAATTGCAGAGTAGTGATGTAGTTGCAAAAGTAGATGTCTGTCATGTATAAGGTGTCTCCGTGACATGATAGAATTTATATTCTTGAGCAACGTCGGATAACACTTCTGTTTTCCTCGGTGATTTTTCGTTAATTGTTACAAACTGAGACGTTTCTTCACGACTAAAGCTGCTCAGCTGAGACGACACGTGATATTTTTACATTTGTAGAATGTACTCCCACCCCCCCCCCCCCCCCCCCATGAACCATGGCCCTTGCCGTTGGTGGGGAGGCTTGCGTGCCTCAGCGATACAGATGGCCGTACCGTAGGTGCAACCACAACGGAGGGGTATCTGTTGAGAGGCCAGACAAACATGTGGTTCCTGAAGAGGGGCAGCAGCCTTTTCAGTAGTTGCAGGGGCAACAGTCTGGATGATTGACTGATCTGGCCTTGTAACATTAACCAAAACGGCCTTGCTGTGCTGGTACTGCGAACGGCTGAAAGCAAGGGGAAACTACAGCCGTATTTTTTCCCGAGGACATGCAGCTTTACTGTATGATTAAATGATGATGGCGTCCTCTTGGGTAAAATATTCCGGAGGTAAAATAGTTCCCCATTCGGATCTCCGGACGGGGACTACTCAGGAGGACGTCGTTATCAGGAGAAAGAAAACTGGCGTTCTACGGATCGGAGCGTGGAATGTCAGATCCCTTAATCGGGCAGGTAGGTTAGAAAATTTAAAAATGGAAATGGATAGGTTAAAGTTAGATATAGTGGGAATTAGTGAAGTTCGGTGGCAGGAGGAACAAGACTTTTGGTCAGGTGAATACAGGGTTATAGATACAAAATCAAATAGGGGTAATGCAGGAGTAGGTTTAATAATGAATAAAAAAATATGAGTCCGGGTTAGCTACTACAAACAGCATAGTGAACGCATTATTGTGGCCAAGATAGACACGAATCCCACGCCCACTACAGTAGTACAAGTTTATATGCCAACTAGCTCTGCAGATGATGAAGAAATTGATTAAATGTATGACGAGATAAAAGAAATTATTCAGGTTGTGAAGGGAGACGAAAATTTAGTAGTCTTGGGTGACTGGAATTCGTCAGTAGGAAAAGGGAGAGAAGGAAACATAGTAGGTGAATATGGATTGGGGGGAAGAAATGAAAGAGGAAGCCGCCTTGTAAAATTTTGCACAGAGCATAACTTAATCATAACTAACACTTGGTTCAAGAATCATAAAAGAAGGTTGTATACCTGGAAGAATACTGGAGATACTAAAAGGTATCAGATAGATTATATAATGGTAAGACAGAGATTTAGGAACCAGGTTTTAAATTGTAAGACATTTCCAGAGGCAGATGTGGATTCTGATCACAATCTATTGGTTATGAACTGCAGATTGAAACTGAAGAAACTGCAAAAAGGTGGGAATTTTAGGAGATAGGACCTGGATAAACTGAAAGTACCAGAGGTTGTAGAGAGTTTCAGGGAGAGCATAAGGGAACAATTGACTTGAATGGGGAAAGAAATACAGTAGAAGAAGAATGGGTAGCTATGAGGGATGAAGTAGTGAAGGCAGCAGAGGATCAAGTAGGTAAAAAGACGAGGGCTAATAGAAATCCTTGGGTAACAGAAGAAATATTGAATTTAATTGATGAAAGGAGAAAATATAAAAATGCAGTAAATGAAGCAGGCGAAAAGGAATACAAACGTCTCAAAAATGAGATCGACAGGAAGTGCCAAATGGCTAAACAGGGATGGCTAGAGGACAAATGTAAGGATGTAGAGGTTTGTCTCACTAGGGGTAAGATAGATACTGCCTACAGGAAAATTAAAGAGACCTTTGGAGAGAAGAGAACCACTTGTATGAATATCAAGAGCTCAGATGGCAACCCAGTTCTAAGCAAAGAAGGGAAGGCAGAAAGGTAGAAGGAGTATATAGAGGGTTTATACAAGGGCAATGTACTTGAGGACAATATTACGGAAATGGAAGAGGATGTAGATGAAGACGAAATGGGAGATAAGATACTGCGTGAAGAGTTTGACAGAGCACTGAAAGACCTGAGTCGAAACAAGGCCCCGGGAGTAGACAACATTCCATTAGAACTACTGATGGCCTTGGGAGAGCCAGTCATGACAAAACTCTACCATCTGGTGAGCAAGATGTATGAGACAGGCGCAATACCCACAGACTTCAAGAAGAATATAATAATTCCAATCCCAAGGAAAGCAGGTGTTGACAGATGTGAAAATTACCGAACTATCAGTTTAATAAGTCTCAGCTGCAAAATACTAACGCGAATTCTTTACAGACGAATGGAAAAACTGGTAGAAGCGGACCTCGGGGAAGATCAGTTTGGATTCCGTAGAAATGTTGGAACACGTGAGGCAATACTAACCTTACGACTTATCTTAGAAGAAAGATTAAGAAAAGGCAAACCTATGTTTCTAGCATTTGTAGACTTAGAGAAAGCTTTTGACAACGTTAACTGGAATACTCTCTTTCAAATTCTGAATGGGGCAGGGGTAAAACACAGGGAGCGAATGGCTATTTACAATTTGTACAGAAACCAGATGGCAGTTATAAGAATCGAGGGGCATGAAAGGGAAGCAGTGGTTGGGAAAGGAGTGAGACAGGGTTGTAGCCTCTCTCCGATGTTATTCAATCTGTATATTGAGCAAGCAGTAAAGGAAACAAAAGAAAAATTCGGAGTAGGTATTAAAATTCATGGAGAAGAAGTAAAAACTTTGAGGTTCGCCGATGACATTGTAATTCTGTCAGAGACAGCAAAGGACTTGGAAGAGCTGTTGAACGGAATGGACAGTGTCTTGAAAGGAGGATATAAGATGAACATCAACAAAAGCAAAACGAGGATAATGAAATGTAGTCAAATTAAATCGGGTGATGCTGAGGGAATTAGATTAGGAAATGAGACACTTAAAGTAGTAAAGGAGTTTTGCTATTTAGGGAGTAAAATAACTGATGATGGTCGAAGTAGAGAGGATATAAAATGTAGACTGGCAATGGCAAGGAAATCGTTTCTGAAGAAGAAAAATTTGTTAACATCGAGTATAGGCTTAAGTGTCAGGAAGTCGTTTCTGAAAGTATTTGTATGGAGTGTAGCCATGTATGGAAGTGAAACATGGACGATAACTAGTTTGGACAAGAAGAGAATAGAAGCTTTCGAAATGTGGTGCTACAGAAGAATGCTGAAGATAAGGTGGGTAGATCACGTAACTAATGAGGAGGTATTGAATAGGATTGGGGAGTTGAGAAGCTTGTGGCACAACTAGACTAGAAGAAGGGATCGGTTGGTAGGACATGTTTTGAGGCATCAAGGAATCACAAATTTAGCATTGGAGGGCAGCGTGGAGGGTAAAAATCGTAGACGGAGACCAAGAGATGAATAGACTAAGCAGATTCAGAGGGATGTAGGTTGCAGTAAGTACTGGGAGATGAAGAAGCTTGCAGAGGATAGAGTAGGATGGAGAGCTGCATCAAACCAGTCTCAGGACTGAAGACCACAAAAACAACAACAGTATGTGCCCTTCCTAACCTCAATTTCTGATGAGACTTTCCGATTAACACGAAGTAACGGACATTTTTGTGCCAGAATTCCTGTATCCAACCACATTTCAGGCATGACCATCCTGCACCTTGTGAACGGAATCAGGGAGACGAGTTCCGGTATTCCGTCTGCCAGTATTTGATAGCAAGGAACAACTTATTGTTCAGGGATACTAACTCTGGCTGACTAACATTTCATTCATGGTTGAGTGCTGGCTACTTCAGAGATAATGAATCTTTTGCTCTACTGTTTCTGGTAAGTGAAATACCATCAGCAGTCTACTCTAAAGCATCAGCGAACGCAACACTCCTAGTGAAGTGCTACTTGTGGGACGGTGGGACAGTACCCCCAGCCACTCACCGCTGCTCGTGATGAGTCCGTCCCCGATGAAGTTGTGCAACAGCCGGTAGTAGGAGATCTTCTCCGTGTGACGCTGGCTTTTCAGCACCGCCTAAAACATAAAAAAAATAAAGCAATAAGTTTCGACTGAGCTGTGTTAGCCTTACAGTAGTAAATTAAAATAAACAAAAAAATATCGACTAAAACTTGTAAAAATTAATCAAGCACAAGAGGAAATAGCTTTGTACGTAGTTGGGTTCTTTTAAATGTGGCTCTAGTGTAACGCATTACACAAGCGCTCAAGGAAATACAGGGTGATTCAAAAAGAATACCACAACTTTAAAAATGTGTATTTCATGAAAGAAACATAATATAACCTTCTGTTATACATCATTACAAAGAGTATTTAAAAAGGTTTTTTTCACTCAAAAACAAGTTCAGAGATGTTCAATATGGCCCCCTCCAGACACACGAGCAATATCAACCTGATACTCCAACTCGTTCCACACTCTCTGTAGCATATCAGGCGTAACAGTTTGGATAGCTGCTGTTATTTCTCGTTTCAAATAATCAATGGTGGCTGGGAGAGGTGGCCGAAACACCATATCCTTAACATACCCCCATAAGAAAAAATCGCAGGGGGTAAGATCAGGGCTTCTTGGAGGCCAGTGATGAAGTGCTCTGTCACGGGCTGCCTGGCGGCCGATCCATCGCCTCGGGTAGTTGACGTTCAGGTAGTTACGGACAGATAAGTGCCAATGTGGTGGCGCTCCATCCTGCTGAAATATTAATTGTTGTGCTTCTTGTTCGAGCTGAGGGAACAGCCAATTCTCTAACATCTCCTGGGCTGCGAACAAATGCTTGCTGGATGCATGCTACATTTTCATCACTCGTTCTCGGCCGTCCAGAACTTTTCCCTTTGCACAAACACCCATTCTCTGTAAACTGTTTATACCAACGTTTAATACACCACCTATCAGGAGGTTTAACACCATACTTCGTTCGAAATGCACGCTGAACAACTGTCGTCGATCACTTCTGCCGTACTCAATAACACAAAAAGCTTTCTGTTGATCGGTCGCCATCTTAGCATTAACTGACGCCGACGCCTAGTCAACAGCGCCTCATGCGAACAAATGTACAACTAAATGAAACTTTATAGCTCCCTTAATTCGCCGACAGATAGTGCTTAGCTCTGCCTTTTGTCGTTGCAGAGTTTTAAATTCCTAAAGTTGTCGTATTCTTTTTGAATCACCCTGTATATCATTTGTCAGTCCAGAAATTAAAGTATATCTTGTATCACATATTCAGTTTCTGTTCCGTTTATGATGACATGTTATTTGGCGCTTCTCTTTCTCGTAAACTACATAGAGAGATGTTGCGGGACGAACCTCCTCCTCATAGGGGCAAAAGTGACTGTCCGGAGTAACCGTTCTTCTGCGTACAGTACTTACTTTCCTCACTCACACAATTACGAGTGTCCGTCTTCTTAAACGCGTCAAGAAATGAGAAAAGTATTGTTTCCTTCACCAAACACCTCGTGTAATGACAAGGATAGTAAAATTAGGGGCGTCAACAGCTTTTGTTTCATCGTCTAACCCGCAAATGGAGTAGGAAGGGGCAAAACGATTCTGCTACACTATGTAGTCTCCATCACATATTGCACGGTGGTTTTTAAGAGTAGGGATCCGGACAGAGGTGTACGCTGGTAATCCAAAACACTATGACGACTGCCTACCGCGACGTTGGATGCCGCCTGGTGGCTGTGCGGGCAGCTGACGTGGTAACAAAAGCATGTAAGCGGAGCAGACGCGTTTGGGTCAACACCCTAGCGAAGATATGGACTGCAGGCGGGGAAATCCATTGACGTAGCCGACTCTGACAAAGGGCAGATTATTATTACGCAGAGGCTATGAACGAGTATCTCGAAAACGGCGAAGCTGGTCGAATGTTCACGTGCTACTATCTATGAAAAGAGGTAGAAGGACAGAGAAACAGTCACTATGCGCTAAATGGTTGGACGCCCACGACTCTACACAGAACATGGGGTTCGGAGGCTTGTGTAGGACAGACTGTGATCTGAGGCATCTATGCCGAAAGAGCACAATGCTGGTGCACGCACAAATGTTTCGGAGCACACCGTTCAACACACATTGTTGAACAAGCAGCTCCACAGCAGACCACCCTTATGTGTTCACATGTGGACCCAACGATACCGACAATTACCATTGCCGTGGCAAGAGACCATCGGGATTCGATCGTCGATCAATGGAAATGTGTCGGCTCTTTAGGTGAATCACATGATTGCTACACTAGGTCTATGATCGTCTCCTCAAACGCCGTCATCGAGGAGAATGGCGGCTCGAAATGTGCAGCCCGCCACGGACGCAGTCTGGCGGGAGAAATATTATACAGGGTTATTACAAATGATTGAAGCGATTTCACAGCTCTACAATAACTTTATTATTTGAGATATTTTCACCATGCTTTGCACACACATACAAAAACTCAAAAAGTTTTCTTAGGCATTCACAAATGTTCGATATGTGCCCCTTTAGTGATTCGGCAGACATCAAGCCGATAATCAATGAGTTCGAAAGCATCGTTGATGCGAGCTCGCAGTTCTGCCACGTTTCTTGGTAGAGGAGGTTTAAACACTGAATCTTTCACATAATCCCACAGAAAGAAATCGCATGGGGTTAAGTCGGGAGAGCGTGGAGCCCATGACATGAATTGCTGATCATGATCTCCACCACGACCGATCCATCGGTTTTCCAATCTCCTGTTTAAGAAATGCCGAACATCATGACGGAAGTGCGGTGGAGCACCATCCTGTTGAAAGATGAAGTCGGCGCTGTCGGTCTCCAGTTGTGGCATGAGCCAATTTTCCAGCATGTCCAGATACATGTGTCCTGTAATGTTTTTTTCTCAGAAGAAAAAGGGGCCGGAAACTTTAAACTGTGAGATTGCACAAAACACGTTAACTTTTGGTGAATTGCGAATTTGCTGCACGAATGCGTGAGGATTCTCTACCGCCCAGATTCGCACATTGTGTCTGTTCACTTCACCATTAAGAAAAAATGTTGCTTCATCACTGAAAACAAGTTTCGCACTGAACGCATCCTCTTCCATGATCTGTTGCAACCGCGCCGAAAATTCAAAGCGTTTGACTTTGTCATCGGGTGTCAGGGCTTGTAGCAATTGTAAACGGTAAGGCTTCTGCTTTAGCCTTTTCCGTAAGAATTTCCAAACCGTCGGCTGTGATACGTTTAGCTCCCTGCTTGCTTTATCCGTCTACTTCCGCGGGCTACGCGTGAAACTTTCCCGCACGCGTTCAACCGTTTCTTCGCTCACTGCTGGCAGACCCGTTGATTTCCCCTTACAGAGGCATCCAGAAGCTTTAAACTGCGCATACCATCGCCGAATGGAGTTAGCAGTTGGTGGATCTTTGTTGAACTTCGTCCTGAAGTGTCGTTGCACTGTTATGACTGACTGATGTGAGTGCATTAGAAGCACGAATTACGCTTTCTCGGCTCCTGTCGCCATTTTGTCTCACTGCGCTCTCGAGCGCTCTGGCGGCAGAAACCTGAAGTGCGGCTTCAGCCGAACAAAACTTTATGAGTTTTTCTACGTATCTGTAGTGTGTTGTGACCATATGTCAATGAATGGAGCTACAGTGAATTTCTGAAATCGCTTCAATCATTTGTAATAGCCCTGTAGTAATCGAAGGCATGCTGACAGCTGCGAACCACCTGCATCCCTTCATGCTCGGTGTCCTCACTGGCGGCGACGTGACCTTTCAGCAGCACAATCGTCCGTGCCTCGGAGCCAGAGCCGCGCCATACTGGTTTGAAGGGCATCGTAGTGAACTGACGTCGATATCTCGGCTACGAAATTCGCCTAATGTAAACCCTGTGGAACGCATAGGGAACCCTATGGGGCGGGATCACCGCGTACCAAAAATCAGCTGGCCGTTATTTACGCGAATTACATGACCTGTGAGTAGACCCGCCAGGGTAGCCGAGAGCGCTAATGAGCAGCTTCCTGGACTCGCACCGGCCCCGAATCGAATCCGCCCGTCGGATTAACGACAGGTTGTGGTTTTAGGCGGTTTTCCACAGCCCGCTAGGTGAACACCGGGCTGGTCCCCACGTTCCGCCTCAGTTCCACGACTCGCAGACATTTGAAAACATTCGCAATGTTCCATGGCTTTCTAGACGCAGACACTGGGTAAACTAATTTCGTCCTGGGGGGCTTCGGGGTGGCGGCAGGAAGGCCATCCGGCCACCCTCTGCAACTAAAGTGCGCGTCATTTATGTTGGCGGCCGAGTTTAGGTTCGATCTGCGCATCTGACGTCACAAAACACAGTCAGCCAATGAACAGAGAACGACGTTGCCAGATCTCGGCTGCAGTGCAGAGCACGGACGAGTGTCTCCAGTTTTAGAAACATTCAGTGATAAATAAAGTAGTAGAACAAAAGCAATGTCTTGATAGCAGACTTTCTTTTATAGAAAGTTTGGAAAAAGCATTCTTTGTACCAATTGCTTCATATTCTATTAATTAATTAAACCAAACAAGCAATAAGACTCCTAATTCAGGCGATAGCAAGGAAAGGTGTTTGTATCAATCTCACGACCGCTTTTTCGCAATAAAGAACAGCGGTAATTGTTTATTTCCTATTGTACTTCGACGAAGCATGAGTAATTCATAGTCATAGCAACAGTGTTTGTCAGTAAGTTGCAGACTGATGTGCTGCATTAGCGTAACGGTTAAGGTATTGGGCTACAAAGTCAAAGATCATGAGTTCAAACCTTGGGCAATGCATAATTTTTTTTCTTTATTTAAAAACAACATCGAAGTGTCTTACTTCACGAATTTTATTCGTTTGAATGCCGATTTTTGAAATTTCTAGTGCTTTGTCTCTTCATTAACCCTTTCGCTGCTGCAGACACGTGCTCCCCGCATTCCGCGTTGTGCGCGATTTTGTCATCACTGCACTGCTCGCCTGTGCAAACACATGGTGTTCCCACTGCTTTGATACACTTATCATTCGATTTCAAAAAAAACTATTTGGCCCAAAAATTTGATTTTTACACATCTTCTTGACTGATACCTTCCCCCCCATAAATGACTAAATTTTGTTTCGATGTTCAACGCAGTTATTGTGCAGCGTTAAATGTAGTACACCATTGCACGAAATTTTGAAGAGTTTGCAGAGGTAAAAGTCCATAGTGTATACTTTCCGTATGGTCGATTTTACTTGCCACAATGTTGAGAATGAAATGTGGACAAGATACCTAAATTTCATATAAAATTTACTGTATAACAATATCTCATTTAATTTAAGTACCACATAGGTGTCGTATGTAATATTGAGAAATATTCCGTCTTTCGCGACTGTAATAAAAGTTTTATTTACACCGGGCGCGTTTGGCTTTATTATTTTAAAGCGGCCGTGGTGGCTTTACTTCATGAACTGCGCGCTTGCGAACTATACTATACTATGGCGCTGCTTCTCTTGACGCGTGCGTAGTGTGCAACTGGCAAGCAATCTCCCGCGTCTGGGCGGGCATGCACGAGCCGTTAAGATAAAAGAATTGAACTATAACACTGCCAAATCGATAGTAATATGGCCGAACCCGCGTTGGCGCTGGACAGAGGCCCCAAGTGAGAAGCGTGAACATGACCTGTGAGTAGATGTCTAATGCCACATACCTCCACTAATGTACTAACAAACTATCAGATCCCTGTGTGATGTACCTTTTGCATTCCTTCCTTTTATGTTTTCGTTTTCTTCAAAGGGCAAAGATGAAAGGTGAAGCGGTAGCCTAGCGTAGAGCCTGCGCCTACCGTCATGTATTTTTGATTTTCAAGTGTTAAAAAACATAACATACCGTAGCGGTCGCGCGGTTCCAGACTGAAGCGCCTACAACCGCTCGGCCGGCATCGAAGAATATAGCATTATTTTACCAGTGAATTTGTATGACTCGTTATTCCAAGTAGTACTGTAATATATAAAAATCCAAGGAGCCCAACTGTGTACTACGGAGTTATCACAAAGATCTGATTACGGTATCATGGACATGGTCAATATTTTGTAGGTGGATACAGCGATCGAATGTAGTATTATTAATCGGTAAGCATAAATCTACAACAAGAGAAAGACTATTTTATCCATGTAGAACTAATATGAAAAGATTCTTTACCCACTTACAGGCATAGCCCAGCTTATTGTGCTTGTCCGACACATCAAAAAATTAATCTCATTATCTCCATATATAAAGATTTATTATTATATTTTTTATTGTATTATAAAGTGGCGACCGTGACAGGATTCAAACCTGCAATTGCCCCCCTACTGTATACTGTCGGAAATAAGTCTCTTTATTTAGGGAGACAGTATACCTGACATCTAGAATCAGGGACATATTTCGTTCCAAAGATGGAAAAACAAGCTATTAAGCATGTTTTGGCTCATCAGTGTAAAAGTAACTCTTCCTTTTGGATTTGTGGGAGTCACATAAATTCTTAAGAAAGTAGGTACGTCACTGTAGCATTTGAAAGTTAGCAACGGTTGAGGAAGGAATAACTCGTATTCATTTCTTTGAAACATACACTTGTGGTAAACGTTTTCAAGCAGAGCTAGAGAACTTCACCCATCTTATTCATGTGGTTTGCCTATCAAGAATCTCTTAAACAAAGAACACAGAACTCCTTTGCTTTCGGTAGTTACTTGCTTTACACTGGATATAAATTTCTGGATCTGTGCAGTGCCCAGATTGCAACATCTAACATAATGTGAATATATACCACATGGGAATAATAAGAAAAGAATGGTAAATGTGACCTGCGACGCAGAAGTCGTTATAGTTTGTGACTTGTATTCTCACAGCAACAGCATTTCACTCACACCATGACCGATAGTAAGCCGTCCTGGACTTAGTGAATCAGAAAATACTTGAGAAGCAGCTGGATCAACAGTGTGCCGCAGCAAAGAACTTTCTCTTACTGGCGACGTGTGGAGAATTAGAAGTACCTCGAATATCGATACTGTGGCGTTCCTTTTAATGGAGATGTTAATGCTTATAAATTAATAAAATTTAAATATTTCTGCTATATCGGATGTGTAGCACTGAAATGTATGTGTAGGCTTGGGGAGACGGGTGGCGCGTACTTGAGGGGGCGTAGCCACTCCATCTCTTACGCCAACATTTATGATCGGTAGCTCAGTATTCTATCCTACAAGCCGTTCACACTACCGTATGTGTCAGACAGAGAACATGGGACTACAGTCGGAATCCAGATGAACTGCTACGCTAGCGAATTAAGTTGGCTCATGCGAGTCCTAGTCATCCCCAGCCCTCGGCATACTCTGAGACATGCAGTGTCCACCCAGTCCTTCGAGCGTCCACTTTAAAGCCCAGGCAGGACCCTCAAGCGTGTCTGCTTCGTGCTACTCCATAACTTTAACTCGCTAAAATAAGCAGCTCCTACGAGACGTCGTTACGAGAGAAGTGAACTTCGCCGCGTGAAAGCGTCTGTAACGGTTTTTTATTGCGGCAGGAAAAGCGTTTAAATGGAAATTTGCCGAGGTGCATTCGTTTACTGAGTAATGAAAGCTTTCCAAGGCGCAACTTAAGTAAGCGAAATCGCTCGCCGTGTATTACAGGACGGAAACTCATTCGCACGCATTCCATGACTGTCTGTAATACCACAGTGTACCTTGAAATGACGTGTAACATACTTAGCGCATTGCTGTAACCCACTTTTTAAAAAGATGTTGATAGATTACGTAATGTGGAAAGTTGAACATGCGTAACAGCTCGTTCGTAACGAGTATTTTCGCGGGAGGCTTTTCTCTCCTCTTCAATTACGTTTTCTTCAGTTAAAACAACATGCAGAGGTCGTTTGGGACCTTCTCAGTAATAATACCGTGTGAAGTTACCACTGTGGCTAACACACTGGGCTCCAACTCGGAACAAGCGGGGTTCAAATCCCCGTCCAGTCACTCAGCTTAAATAATTCCGACTGGGCTTCAGCGCCTGTACCAAGTCATCAAGTGAAATCATTGTTCTTTTGTTTCGAATATCGCCTAGCCAACATCTGCGTCCATCCTGTATATAGTGATTCAATTCAGAAGTTGATACCTGCTTCTAACCTCTGGATACCTGCGGGCAGCAGATGCCCATAGGATTTGGATATTATGTGGAGGTTCCTGATACACCGAAGAGATCGCTCGAAAAGTATCATTGTCGCCGAAATCAGCAGTTTGTCCATTTAGTACCGTCAGTGAACCAACAATGGCTTCACTTAGTTGTCCAGGTTTACTTTTTCGTGGTTTCTTTAAACTGTTCAAGTCTGATACCGGTTGGATCGTTCACTATTGGCGTCGTCTCTACATCTACATCTGCACCTATACTCTACAAGCCATTGTGAAGTGCATGGCGAGGGTACGTCCCATTGTACCAGTTATTAGGGTTTCTTCCCGTACCATTCATGTGTGGAGCGCGGGGAGAATGGTTGTCTAAATGCCTCCGTGCACACTGTAACTGATCTTATCCTCTCTATATCCATGGGAGCGAAAGACAGGATGTTCTTTTTAGCTGAGGACATTTAAATATCTCGAAAATTACAAGTAATACATCCATTTCTTTTGTCTCGGAAGGGGCATTCAACGATAGCACTCTCGACCCGCCGCCCTAAAACCTGCGTGGGTGGCAGAGGGGGTGGGGGGCAACTTTGAAATTTTCAATGGGAAGTCCAGTTTCTTATTGCAGATTACGATTCTACGGCAAAATCAACATACGTTTCGTTTCGAAGCATTTTCTTCGTTTCGGCACAAATGGCGCTGTAATCGGAGGAATAGAAATTGCGTACATAACCGTAATTTACGACATGCTACTGAATCGCTGTTGAATGTCCAGTGGCACGTGAGACCCCATCTCCATCTGCGAGGGCAGGACGGCTCAGTATTCCACAACCTCTAACTGGAAACGCCATTCGCAACGTTGCATTCCTCCGACATATCGATCAGGGGACTACCCGACTCACCACCGTAGCCGTGTGGCGAACTATAACTTATCATAAGAGTACACTACGACCAGAGCTCACGGATCTTGCAGACGTAGAACAGATAAACGGCTCTAAACATTAAAATACTTGCGCTGTGTTTATTGCCTGTACACTTACCTATCATTTGCAGAAGAGACGTGCAAGTGGACGATGACTGTTAGAACCGCAGAAGAAAAAACTGAAATGATTCTACTTTACGGAGAATGTAGGAGAAATGTTGAAGCTACTCTTGCCTTGTATATCGAGCGCTTCCCGGAGAAAGTTCACTTTCGTTCGTTCTTTTACAAGGCTGTGAACCCCTTTACGTCTGATGGCAGCGTACAGACGGGCAAAAGGAAACTAAACAAACGTGTTACAGGGGAAGCTAACGAAATTGCTGGTATAGCGGCAGTGCACGAGAACACTCAAAATAAACGCCCGGAGATTACTCTGCGATTCCGCTATTACCGTAAGTACACTACTGCCATTAAAATTGCTATACCAAGAAGAAATGCAGATGATGAACGGGTATTCATTGGACAAATATATTATACTAGAACTGACATGTGATTACATTTTCACGCAGTTTGGGTGCATAGATCCTGAGAAATCATTACCCACAACAACCACCTCTGGCCGTTCAAATGGTTCAAATGGCTCTGAGCACTATGGGACTCAACTGCTGTGGTCATCAGTCCCCTAGAACTTAGAACTACTTAAACCTAACTAACCTAAGGAAATCACACACATCCATGCCCGAGGCAGGATTCGAACCTGCGACCGTAGCAGTCCCTCTGGCCGTAATAACGGTCTTGATACCTCTGGGCATTGAGTCAAACAGAGCTTGTATGGCGTGTACAGGTACAGCTGGCCATGAAGCTTCAACACGATACCACAGTTCATCAAGAGTAGTGACTGCTTATTGTGACAAGCTAGTTGCTCGGCCACCATTGACCAGACGTTTTCAATTGGTGAGAGATCTGGAGAATGTGCTGACCAGGGCAGCAGTCGAACATTTTCTGTATCCAGAAAGGCCCGTACACGACCTGCAACATGCGGTCGTCCATTATCCTGCTGAAATGTAGGGATCGAATGAAGGGTAGAGCCACGGGACGTAACAAACCTGAAATGTAACGTCCACTGTTCAAAGTGCCGTCAATGCGAACAAGAGGTGACCGAGACGTGTAACTAATGGCACCCCATACCATCACTCCGGGTGATACACCAATATGGCGATGACGAATACATGCTTCCAATGTGCGTTCACCGCGTTGTCGCCAAACACGGATGCGACCATCATGATCTATAAACAAAACGTGGACCGATCCGAAAAAATGACGTTTTGCCGTTCGTCCACCCAGGTTCGTCGTTGATTACACCATCGCAGGCGTTCCTGTCTCTGATGCAGCGTCAACGGTAACCGCAGCCACGGTCTCCGAGCTGCTGCAAACGTCGTCGAACTGTTCGTGCAGATGGTTGTTGTCTTGCAAACGTCCCCATCTGTTGACTCACGAATCGAGACGTGGCTGCACGATCCGTTACAGTCATGTGGATGAGATGCCTGTCATCTCGACTGCTAGTGATACGAGGCCGTTGGGATCCAGCACGGCGTTCCGTATTACCCTCCTGAACCCACCGATTCCATATTCTGCTAACAGTCATTGGATCTCGACCAACGCGAACAGCAATGTCGCGATACGATAAACCGCAATCGCGATAGGCTACAATCCGACCTTTATCAAAGTCGGAAACGTGATGGTACGCATTTCTCCTCCTTACACGAGGCATCACAACAACGTTTCACCAGGCAACGTCGGTCAACTGCTGTTTGTTATCGGTTGGAGACTTTCCTCGTGTCAGAACATTGTAGGTGTCGCCACCGGCGCCAACCTTGTGTGAATGCTCTGAAAAGCTAATCATTTGCATATCACAGCATCGTCTTCCTGTCGGTTAAATTTCGCGTCTGTAGCACGTCATCTTCGTGGTGTAGCAATTTTAATGGCCAGTAGTGTAGAATTGTCACAATACTGCATCGTCGTAAGTATCTTCCACTGCATCATGAAGATCGTGGTGCCGATTTCCGTAACCGCGTAGTGTCTTTTGAATGAGCGCGTCAACAAATGCAAACGACCCCCACGTTTTATGCCGATGATGATGATGACGTTTGTTTGTGGGGCGTTCAACTGCGCGGTTATCAGAACCCGTACGGAGTCCCAATTTTTAAACACTTCAACTTTTTCACTATCCAAGTAGCCACTGCCACGAATGATGATGATGATGAAACGATGAGGACAACACAAACGTCCCCGCGCAGAGAAAATCCACGACCCGGCCGGGTATCGAACCCGGGTCCCCGTGATCCAGAGGCAGCAACGCTAGCCACTGGACCAGGAGGTGCGGACGTTTAGGGCCGAGGTACTATTTTCCGATGAGTATACAATCACAAACCATGGAACAACAACCAGCATAACGTGCATTACTGGTGTGTAGACAATCCTCTTTGGTTACGGCCAGTTGATCATCAACGTCCTTGTCGGTTAACGTACGTCGTGGCATCATGGGAAACAAACTCATTGGTCCGTATTTTATCGGCGGCACTCTGGATGGATGTAAATATCGAACGTTTTGGGACACGAACTACCGGAACTACTTTAAGATTTTGTCCCGGACGTTGCACAACGTATGTGACCAGCGCATTACGCAACTGAAGCACGGGAGGTATTAGACCCTGTTTACACTGGTCGGTGGGTCGGCAGAGGTGACCCTGTTAATGAGCCCGCTAGGTAGCCGGATTTGACATCGCCGTGTGGATATTTAAAAGATAAGATGTACCAGAGGGTGCCTAGAGGCCGTGAATAAGTGTTCGACCGTATCAGAAACGCCTCTGCTGACATTCCCGCAGATATGCCTCTGTCCTGTATACGGTCATTTAAAAACCTGATCACTGAGTGTGTTGAAGTTGGCGGTACTTTACGTTCGAACGCTTACTCTAATTGGAAAATTGCAGTAGCGTTCGCATCGAGCCATGACCATAGTGACGCATCGAGTATTCCCATGTTCGATATGTCGGAGAAATACGACGTTGCGAATAGGGTTTCTGATGAGAAGTCTGTCGTACCCTCGCAGCATAGAGATAGGGTCTGTCATGACCTCAACCCACAGGAAAAATAATTGTCAAAATCTGAACTGTGAAGTCATCCAAAATTCTAGTTGGAAAACCACACTCTTTGTTATACTTCTCAATTGGTCACGATCCCACTTTGTTTATGAACTGAAAACTCTAATATTCACGAGAAACTGCTCTGAAATTAACCTGAACCGACAAAATTGTGTATATATTCTCTGAAACTTCAAAGGAATTAGAAAAAGTGACAAAATTTCGTGAATCACACACAATACTGTTAACAATCGCATGAACACTGAGGGATTTCGCCATACATCTTCCCACTTCTGAGTATAACCAGTGTCTCTTAATACTACGACTCGTAGCAATACAATACCAAAGAAACTTTTATTACTGGGTAAAGAGTCACAACGTGATTTGACAGCTGACATTTATAATTCCCGCTCACGTCAGGAAAAGCACCAATACGGGAATAGCAGCTTTTACATTATTGGTCAGAACGCACGCAATTATGGCAGTCGCCGTGATTTTCGCGCGAAGCCATATTTCGCGACAAAATACTCTTATTAGTTACTGTCATATATCTAGTCTCATAACAATACATAAAACTACATAAAATAACTACAATAATTTTGACATGCAAGGAGAATTAGTCCTAATGAGAGGAAGAAGTTCATATTTACTGGTGTTTCAACAATGACTACCAGGCAACTTTTAATTCACTCATTGTAATTTTATTTTCGTTAGCAGAAAGCAAACAAACTAAACAAAGAATTTAATTAAACAGAGTCTGTAATTCTTATACTTTTAATAGAGAAAGAAAGTTTCTAGGTCAGGGGATAGCGTTCAGCGAAGTCTCTTAACTTTTTGTTGCATGCGAAGCGTTGCGTTGGGCAGCACGATGTCGCCGGATTACGATGATGAGAGCAGGATACAGGCAGTTCCGCTGATTAATCTTCTCCGGCGAAACGCAAATAAAGTTCCGGCACAGCTGCATCATTAACCCCGTGCTGATTAACAAACCACAAGACGCCAGTATACGAACGTTGTTGACATGTCCTCTCTTTCAAAGTACATGACGTAGACATCGCTCGTTTTTACACTTTATGCACTGTCCGTGACGCTATCGTCCATAATTACACAGTTCGTCACATTCATATAGTCTTAGTCGCAAATACACAGTTCGTATAATTGTTCATGTATGTGAAGCACACCGTAAACAATGTCCACTCTGTTCTCGCATTTCAAACTTCGACAACGTCACTGAAAGCCATTTATATTGCACAGTTAATTAGTCTTCACTTTCATGGCTTGATTGAATGTGATGTACAACAGTTCCACCACCCAAAACCTATACCAGCAAAGTTCATTCGAATAAAGGCACAGTTCGTGCCGGCCACAACAAAGTAATGTTAGCGGCACTTTCACAGTCCGGTTTATTTGCTCTTAAAGTTCGCTGGCGATGGCATTACATACCGCAGTGGTAAAGAGAATTAACAATCTGATAGTTCGGTATCACTGTCCATTCAATTACGTATGCTTTTCATGGAACACAGTACTATTTTTCCCGGGCAGACTTCACAGACACGCCATCCACCATCCCCTCTACTACGCACCAACCTTTCGACTCTCGATATCACTATCGATGTCCTCTGTCTATAGATGTTATATCGTTATCGTAAATTACATAAACTTTTATAAATGTCATTGACTGCATTTTTCACGATTAATAATATTCCAAAAGAGAACTTTAGAAACTTTACCACAGGTACAAAGCAAGAAACATATTTATCCATTTGCAAACGAAATAATCACAATTACATCTTTACATTTAAAAACCACAGTAGAATGTTACATAATCACAATTAGAAATGCCCATATGAACAAAAGAAAAAGAATAGAAATCCAAAGAAAATCACGAAAAAAAATTTTATATGCGTAATTAGCAATGCCTTCACAGGTCCCGCCTGTACTCACTACTGTTCCTCCGATTACAGAGGAAAATGCTTCAGACGAAACGTATGTGGATTTCGCTGTATAATCGTAATCTGCAATAAAAGAATAGAGGTTAGAATTGAAGAATTCAAAACTGACCCGGCCACCCACGCTTGGGGAGGGTTGAGGGTCGAATGTGGCGTCATTAGATGTCCCCGTCCAAGACAAACAAATTGGAACTATAATCTTTTTATTTTTCATTTTTTTTTAATCCGATGGATAGCTTTCGGGATATTTCAATGTCTTCGGTTAAAATGAACGTCCTGTATAGTGGCTTGTGGTTCATCCCTAGAGCAGTTAAAGCCGGTTCTTGAGACTTTGTTACTAGATTTCCTCGGGATAATTTCCGTCTATCTTCGAGAGTCTTCCAGTTCAGTTCATCCAGTGTCTGTGACACTCTCCTACGGATCAAGAAAACCTGTTACCATACGTGCTGCCCTTCTCTGTTTACGTTCAGTATCCCCTGTTTGTCCTGTTCGGCACGGGTCCCACACACTTGAGCTGTATCCTAGAACCGGTCACGCGAGTTATCTGAAAGCAGCCTCCTTTGTGGACTGATTGCACCTCTCCAGTATTCTACCAATAAAGCACATCCTACCACCTGCTTTACCCACGACTGAACCTATTTGTTCGTTCCATTTCACATCCTTACAAAATGTTATACCCAGGTATTTTAATGGATGGTTGGTTGATCTTGGGAAGCGGACCAAACAGCGAGGTCATCACTCCCATTGGATTAGGGAAGGATGGGAAAGGAAGTCGACTGCGCCCTTTCAAAGGAACCATCCCTTCATTTGCCTGAAGCGATTTCGGGAAATCACGGAAAAACCTAAATCAGTATGGCCGGACGCTGGTTTGAACCATCGTCCTCCCGAATCCAAGTCCCGTTTGCTAACCACTGCTCCGCCTCGCTCGGTGTTTGTATGAGTTTACCGTTTACACCTGTGACTCATTGACGTTCTAGTGATAGGACACTACGTTTCTAGATTTGTGAGCGCACAGTTTTATATATCTGAATGTTTAAAGCTAGTTGCCAATCTTCCTACGGCTTTGAAATCAAATCGAGACCTGACTGAATATTTATGCAGCGTCTTTCACACTGCTTCATTATAGATAACTGCATTACCTGCAAAAAGCCTGGGGTTACTATTAATATTGTCTGCATTATCATTAATAATTAACTTGAACAGCGAGAGCCCCATAACATTTCCCTCGGGAAGTCACTTCTGTATCTATTGATGACTTCCCATTCAAGATAAGTTGCTGCGTCCTCCATACCAAAATATCCTCAATAGAGTCACAAATTTCGATCGATAGCACATGCGATCGTACTTTTTATAATAAGCGTATACATGGACACAGTCAAATGCTTTTCTAAAATCAAGAAATGCTGCATCTACTTGACTACCTTGATCCAAAGCTTTGAATATACTGTATCATGTCAGAAAAGTGCGAGTTGGGTTTCACACGTTCGATGTTTTCGGAATCCATGCTGGTCGGCATGGAGGGGGCCATTCTGTTGCAGATACCTCATAATATTTGAGCTCAGAAGATGTTTAAAATTCTGCAATAAATGAATGGCAACGACATTCGACGGCGGATTTGTGGATCACTCAGACTGTGCTCCGTACATAATAAAAACTTTCACCATCGCCTTTTCATCTGACACCACAATATCCTTATTGTCTTCAGGTACCTAGCCGTGAAACGATTTTCACGAAATAAGTGACATTTGTGTAATGACAGACATGGACATTAATGAATACTTATGTGGAATTTCTACTTAGGTAATTCCTCGCGAGGTGATACGTCGCTCTTGCTGGAACTGCTCTCAGGCTTTCTGTTACGGTGAGCCTGTCTCATGTGGAACAGCACCAAACTGTTGAGTGACAGCATAATGCTTACAAATTTTGCGAAGAAGGAACACACACCGAGGTCTTAGGTACGAAGCGCATTGGGACGCGCTATGACAAGCGCAATTATGCAGTAACATTCGTGTATTCGTAGAGAAGTTCGAAAGTAAACATACGATTCCAGTTCTTATTTGCGTCACAATGGAGCACCAGCTGTCCCGTCCACGTTATTTATAGCTCTAGAAAATTTGTGAATCTCTACAACCTATTATATATCTTTTACTTTTTGGAAAGTACACGCAATTGCTTTCAAAAATCTTTGTTAAAAAACAGAAGTATCGAAGAAGCTGACTTACGTGTTTATTCCGAACCGTATTATCATCATAAGCGGCTGTTTTTGATAATTTGTCTCCCTCGACAGCTCTTGGCGTAATTTTCTTTTTGTACCTATCGATCCACCTGTACCACTGGAATTACATGAGCAACAAACATAATAGTTTTCAAAGAGAAGCTAAAAACAACTGAAGCTATTTTGTACTGGACGCCGAAGTCATTAGAGATGGGCAGAAAACTAAAATCAGAGCTTAAAATCGTATTACTAGCGATTAGGCCGGTATTACACTATCAGATTTCTTTGTCAAATATCTTTGTCCAAAATCTTTGTCAAAGACATTTGATGGTGTAATAGGAACTTTGTCAAATGTCGTCCAATATTTGATCAAATCTAGGGCCTCGCTGTAGATTTGATCAAAGAAATCGCTTGTCTTCTGTTCACTGCAATGTGACATGTTACCACATGGAGCGCTAGCATCGCTGCAGCGTTCTGTCGTCTGTAGTGTTTTAATAAACATTGCCGGTAAATACAACTGGTGTGTGCCGACAACTACAAAATTAATAGAGATGTATGAAGCTGATGACGCGCTTCACAACGTAAGGCACCCTGAATACAAAAATAAAATAAGATTGGAGACGAGACCTAACCTAACCTAACATAACCTAACCTAACATAACATAACCCTCTCCTGTAGCAAGGAATCGGAGTGTTACAGTGAGCCTGTGTTCTGAAGATGTAGCAGTTCTTAAGTGAATATTGTGCTTTGTGATATGAGGGTACACTTCACTGAGCACATACAGGAATGTATGCTCATCCATTCTTAAGTAATTGATGTACCACTTGACGTCTTCCACTGTAAGCTCACGTAACAAGTTTTGTTGAATGCTTTTATCGTGTCGTTGTAAAACCCACGGCTTCACCTAGATTAGATTAATTTTTCGTTCCATAGATCCGTGCTGAGGAGATCCTCGTGGATGTGGAACATGTCATTTTTTTAAAGCTGAAATAACAATACTAATAGTATGGATAAATACATAATTTGTTTCTATTAAAAATTTCGTCAATGGAGTAGGAGTTGGCCACTAGTAAGTCTTTCAGGCTCCTTTTAAACTGATCTTTATTTGTAACTAAATTTTTTATGTTTGCTGGTAAATTATTGAAGATGAGTGTTCCTGAGTAGTGGACCTCCTTTTGAACTAAAGTAAGTGCTTTTAAGTCCTTGTGTAGATCATTTTTGTTCCTGGTATTATATGTATGAACTGAGTTGTTTGTTGGATAAAGACGTATATTATTTACGACAAATTTCATTAATGAGTAAATATACTGAGAGGCAGCAGTTAGTATACCCAGTTCTTTGAAGAGGTTTCTACAGGACGTCCGTGAATTTACTCCACAAATAATACGTATTACACGCTTTTGGACTCTGAAAACTTTTGTTTGCCTTGAAGATTTACCCCAAAATATTATACCATATGACATTATGGAATGAAAGTATGCAAGCTTTTTGATTTTTGTGTTGCCTATGTCTGCTAACACTCGAATTGCAAACAGATTTGTTAAGGTGTTTCTGCAGTTCTGGGATGTGCTCCTCCCAACTGAATTTATTATCAAGTTGTAATCCCAGGACTTTTAAGACTGTCAACCTCGAATGTATGATTCCATTTTTTCCCCCACTTCTTTTCCGCATGTGCACACAATGCAATTGGGGTACGTACAACTGCTGTGGTTAATAACAAGTTGTTGTCACCCATCTTGAACTCTGACGAAAAATTTGATGACAGTGTAATACCCCTTCTAGCGCTACGACAAAGATCTTTGTCAAATATATTTGACGGAATATTTGATCAAATCTTTGACAAAGAAATTTGATAGTGTAATACCGGCCTTACGAGGCCCATTTGTGAACCACGATCACGATTAAATACTTAATCGCCAGTTCTAACAGCATATTTTGGATAACTGGTCGGAACACTTAACATACTGACAGTGTCTCCATAAACGACTCCAGACTTAATAGCCTTCATCAAGGTATTCACCTATGCTTTCACTTTGGGAATTTCATCGCTGTCAGGCTAACTGAATGCAAAGCTGCGTGGAAGCAGCGGCATATAACAATGAGCTGCGCCGATGCCAAAAGCGAGACAACCGGTTACACAACACGCGACCACTGTTCACTAATTCTCTGCGTACAACTACTTGAATGCAACAGCTGATTGCTGAACGTCTTTCCAGAGGCACATTGCATTATGTACACCAGCAATAGACCGCACGCTATTCAATTCTGGTAGACATATGAGAGTCTACGCACTGTCGCAACAATTATCACGTCGGGTCCTCAAATACTGTGACTGAACATGTTGATTATATTTCAGTCGTTTAACACAGCAGTAATCATGTTGGGTTATTAAATTTTGTGTTGAACGACCAACATTAGTTTTTGCTCTTTTAAATCGTTACATACTAGAGAAGCGTTCAAGTGCATAGTTGATTATTTCCACATTGAGACTATGTCCAATATTGTTACAAGTCTGAAATTTAGTCTACGTATCCATCTTCAACTCAGACGGAGGACAAAATCAGAAATTTTAACTGTTTTCGCAATTGGAATATTTATTTGCTCTCATCATTATTCATGTTAAATCGCTTACATTACTGACATTTCAGCACCGATTATGTTCATTACATTCTGCTTTCCTTTCTCAGGTGGGGAAAATGTCACTATACTTCGCGTCTCAGCAGCGAACTGAACAGCATAAAAGCGGAGAAAAAATAATAACAGCTCTACGAACAAGCCCAAACGACAGTCAGTCACCGAAGGTCTGCTGTGTCATACGGTACCTGAGGCACCATTGTGCACTAGTGATTAGCAAATCCATTTATTCACCCTTAACCTCACAACTAAAACTGTTTCCCCGTCGATTAAGTTCTTCGCTTGTGCTCTCGTGGTTTATTATACCCCTTTCCTGACCTCACGACGCTGAAAAACATCTGCTCGTTACCGGGAATCCAACCCAATTCCTCTGACTGTCTGGCGGACACGCTGACCCGTCACTTACTGGGGATGGTTGAAACAGGACGAATTTCTCCACTGTATTGCTGCCGCCAGAGTCTGCTGGCATCGTCATGAAAATGATTCGTTTGGCAAAGAAACGTCTACTATACATCGGTTCTGCAGCAGTCTACAGTGTCCCAGGATTGTTAAGACACACTTTCGCACGGGGCGTTGAAAACGTTATTTCCTTTCTCTCCCACTGCCTCTTTATCGACAGTTCTTCACGACGATGTGATTCTGCCATCTGCCCTACTATCTGACATCCCAACTGATTGTTTCTTTTGTTGGCTATATGTTTCTTTAATAAAATTAGCGTTCACAATCAGTCTGACAGCGTTACGTGTGTGTTCTCCACCACGCTTCCAGCACACGCAAGTCCTTTTAGGATGGCAGCGGATTATACTACGAACACGGAAGCCTGCGGAGGAAGTGTGAACGTCCACCTCGCCGTGCCTTCACTGCACTTCTTAGTGGACGTTTCCTTTCGCTCTTAACAGCCGTGCCGGTTACTGTTGCTGGGTGGTAGCCACTGAAACAAGGTGACGTTTTCGGCCTTCAAGCTATCGCATGATCGTAAATTAAGTGTCCTCGTACGTCGTTGCGTGGAACCAAAGCAGTCGCTGCGAAAACGCAATTTGACCTTTCGACACACTTTGTAACGGTACTGACGTAGTAAAAGAGCTATAATATTTTGGAAAGGACACACAGAACGCGGTACAGTGTGAAGTTTTCCTGAGGGCTTCCGAAGAAAAAGACAAGACGAATATGCAGTCAGATAACCACTATCAGAGTTTCCGTTGGTCCCTGATCATGAACAATGTATCAGAAAGTGATCCGCAATTTTAAATGGATAACAAATCAAACAAGACAGTTTACGTCTCTAGCACTGCAACCATTTGACTTAGGACGTCTAGAAAACGAGCTATGGCTGAAATGATGACGCAGTGGAAGTTTCCCCTATCTTGCCACAACGCTATGCAAGTTATGAACAAATATGACATAAAATCTCGTGTTCATTCATTTCGAACTGATATATTAAAAATGAAATACGTAAGATTATAAAAGTAGACACGCTTGTAATAAAAATTGTTAATGGAGCCAAATGCGCTGCACATGATTTTCTTAAACAAAGGGATGAACCAGGAAGGTTTCGATACTACAGGCCGTATCTTGTGGTCGCGTCTTCACCAGGGTTGATGTAGTCATGGAATTCTTTGTGTCCTGTGACAACTTACTAACTTCTGCACTCCCGTTGTAAGATAAATATTGCAGACAACTGATGTGAGATTGTTCATTGCCTTTGGAGACTTTCCTTATGCTTATTTGATGCTGTTTTGTCAAAAGCTCTTTGCAACGCTTCGCCGAAGATACTGCAGCAACACACAGAAGAAAAGAACCTTCTGCACCACGCTAATCTCTGATCCCTGTGGTAAATATGAGGGACGAAGTCTGTATCCGACAGCAAAGGGACGATTCAGGACTATATGGCTGCTGGCATGTCTTTGTTCAACAGTTTAGAATAGACGAGCGATCTGTTGGTCTTAGGTCCAATGTTAAAGTCCAAGCGAGCTGACACCGAGCACTGCCCTCCGACTGGTCTTTCCATCGTGTCTGCCACCATCTGGGACACCGGACTAGAAAGTTGTGCCACAAATATAGAAGACGTAATTGATATAGCAAATTCTTTTGCCACAAAGAAGTGAAATCTTTATATCGAGAGACACATAATGTGTCAACAATTGAACTAAATCATTCCAAACTGGTGAGAGGAAAGAGATGCTGAGGTGACACCCGAAACACATTTATAAACTCGAACGTAAGTTAAGGAGTTAAGAGTAATGGAAACAGTGATCACGGATACCAGTTTTGGAACAAAGTGTCTCGCTGCAAAAAATGCAAAGTTCCCTTAGTACGAAGTGCAAACATTGACGAAAACGTGAGACCTGAGTAAAAACGACAAAGTACATTGCTGTCTAACGCGACAGCCTCCTGAAGAAAAGTGGTTTGTCGTAGGACACTACCAAGAGTCTTAACACCCGTAGTGCTGTCCCCCCTAGGTTATATGGCCTTTCGATGGTTCACAAGGAAAGGGTTCCTTTCCGTCCTATTGTGAGTAATATCGGCGCTCCGACATATCGTGTATCCAAGCATCTTGCTTCTCTGTTGAGTCCACAAGTAGGTCGGTGTGAACATCATATCAGGAACTCAGCTGATTTTTTACGTCGTTTGCAGGGATTGCGGTTGAATGACTTTGATATTTTAGTGAGTTTCGATGTGGTCTCCATTCGTGTTCTTCTGTCTGATTCGTTGCGGTTAATTGAGTCTAGGTTTGGTGCTGAATTAACTAATCTCTTTCGGCATGTGTTGATATCCACTTACTTTTTATTCAATGACCAGTATTACGAGCAGACAGATGGAGTTGTGGTGGGTAGTCCGTTGTCACCTGTGATCGCTTATGGAAGACTTCGAGGAACCTGCATTGGAGTCGGCGCCTTTGAAACCCACCTGTTCCTTTAGATATGTTGACGATACCTTTGTTGTTTGGTCTCATGGTAAGAAGAATTTGAATGCCTTTCTAGAACATCTGAAGATCCACCCCAACATTCCTTTTACGATGGAGGTGGAAAAGGATGGCTGCCTTCCCTTTCTTGAAGGGTTGGTTAGGAGGAAGGATGATGGATCATTGGGACATGCAGTCTACAGGAAACGTACTCACACCGACTTGTACTTACAGGCTAATAGTTGTCGCCATCCGGCTAAGCGTGAAGGGGTACTTCGTACCTTGGCACACAGGGCACATGTCGTTTCCGACGCTGAGACTTTGCCAGCTGAGCTGCCCCATCTTTAAGTTACGTTTCGTCAAAATGGTTATAGTGATAGACAGACTGGACGTGCGTTGCGCTATCGACCAACTGTACATCGAGTGACTAACGATAATTCTGAGTCGACACCTAAATCTGCTGCCTTTTTGCCCTACGTAGGAAACACTTCCAACAAGATCGGTCGTATTTTACGGAAATACGATGTGAAATGTGTTTTCCGACCTCCATCTAAAATTAGAGGGCTTTTGAGTTCTGTTAAGGATGATGTCGGTTTGCGTAAGGAGGGTGTATATTCATTCCTTATAGCTGCGGCATGGCATATATTGGTCAAACTAACAGGACCGTGGAGGACCGATGTACTGAGCATAAACGACACACACGATTATAGTAGCTAAGTAGATCTGCTATTGCCGAATATTGCTTGGATACTGGTCACCTCATGTTATATAATAACACCGAGATATTGGCATGCACGTCCAGCTATTAGGACAGTGTTATTAAGGAGGCAGTTGAGATTAAATTAGCGGGCAACCTCGTTAACAGGGATGGAGGCTTCTGTTTAAACTCTGTTTGTAATCCGGCTCTCTCCCTTGTCGAAAAACAGAGGGACAGAGTCAATGCTACCTCACCTGCGATTTCGTAGTCTCAGTATCGATATCTCTGACGTTGGTGGCACTAAGCGTTCAGTCTGTGATTTATCTTTCCTGTAGAAGTCCGACAACCGGGGATTTAAATTTGCATGTACGTCGCCTGTCCCTTGCAGTTTGCCTTGAAAATGGCGGGGTGTTCTCCCACCGAAATATCGACGGTCGCTGAAAGTGTTACCTGGCTGAATTCCCGGAAGTTATTTGAAAATTGACGACAACGTAATTTTATTTCCTAAAAACGCTTATAGCTGCTAATTTTATCTATGAAATACATTACTGGAAGAGAGATGCATTGTAAAAATTAATGTGACTTGCCCTCTATGGCAGTAAAGTCAGGGTATGATGAGAATTTAACGTAACATGTACAACGAATCCATCAGAGATGAAGGAAAGGCTCACTTTGTGAAGGACAGGGAAGGAAACAGGTTCCAGTGCTACCACAGAACTTGTAAGTGCAAACTGGGAATCAGGATGACCCAGTGGGGACATGCGCCTCGCTCTCGAATACTCAGTAAGTGCGCTAGAAATTAAAGCGCTGGTAGGATCGCCGTACCCATTCCAACATTTCTCTGTGTAAGGTGTAATTTGTCATGTTGTTGTTGTTGTTGCTGTTGTTGTGGTCTTCAGTCTTGAGACTTGTTTGATGCAGCTGTCCATGCTACTCTATCCTGTGCAAGCTTCTTCATCTCCCAGTACCTACTGCAACCTACATCCTTCTGACTCTGCTTAGTGTATTCATCTCTCAGTCTCCCTCTACGATTTTACCCTCCACGCTGCCCTCCAGTATTAAACTGGTGATCCCTTGATGCCTTAAGACATGTCCTACCAACCGATCCCTTCTCCTAGTCAAGTTGTGCCACAAACTCCTCTTCTCCCCACTTCTATTCAATACGTCCTCATTAGTTATGTGATCAACCCATCTTATCTTCAGCATTCTTCTGTAGCACCACATTTCGAAAGCTTCTATTCTCTTCTTGTCCATATTATTTATCGTAATTTGTCGTATAAAACAAAAAGTCGTCACACTAGCCCCATATTCTGCCGTGTCAGCACTATGACCTGAACGAGTGACTTGAATGAGTTTCTACGGCCAAATAGGAATTGACCAATTTTCCCCAAAATGGGAGCTATAGATTTTGAGTCTCAGACTGTTCTGAGAAATTAATTCGATCAATTAGAGGGCCCACGGCACAAAATTTAAACATAAAGACAAAAATTCGCTTTACTGCCACATTACCTCAATTGCCTTTCATTCATTTAATTTCTTTTCTGAAGCACATCCTGCGATGTTTGCTGAATAGCCTTCGCTCCGAGTGGCGGCAGGTAACGATTAACACGGCTACGCCGATCCGCGCGGCACAGCGAAAGTGTGCCACTGAGGGACGCCAGCTCATTGTCAGTTGCCATGGAAACGGGCACGATGACGCGTCCTCACACACCCGGCGCACGCGCCGCGTCCTTTCGCTGGCAGCTGGCAGCGCGCCACGCTGCCCATTGTTTCTCCTGGCGGACGACGTCCAGCCCGCTTCGCGGAGTGGACTTCCTCCTTGCGAGCAGGTGTTCCTGTTATTTGTGAGAGGATCAGTTGCGCAGCCGTGATTTCACAACTGTGTGGGCTATCTGGTGGACAGATGTCAGTAGGCCCTACTGTTTGGACACAATCGCTGCACTTCTTCGCAAACATCGATACATATGGAGACAGCTAATGAGCACAAAAGCGATCCGTAAGGTCAACTGTTCTGCTTTGCTACGCAAAGTTTTCCACAGCAGGATCTTCCTAATTTTATTGATTGCTACCGAAACAGCTTTCACTGTTCGCTGTTGGAGAACACAGGGTATTCTCTTTCTAATTATCTTACTTTCAACTGTGTTGATTAGTTTAATTTATCTGCAGTCTGTTTCGAAGCAACTTTGGCTATCTCTTCAGGCACATTACTACTTCCAAAAGTGTGACATACCACTGCGAGTGTAGAAACTATAAGACTGCCGAGTTATAGTTGTTTTGAAATCAGTAGCACATCATTTCACAAGGCAAACACAGCAACGCGGGTGAAAAGTAGTGAGAAATACCCTTTGTTCCCCAGTTTCAAGAGCCCTGGAAGCGACGAAATTACAGATTTTTACTGTGGTGAAGTTTCGAGTAAATAAGCTTCTGCAAGCTACCTTCCATTCTATTGTCTTAAGAGTAAAGTGATATTGACGAAATAAAGTTGAACTATCACTTACTTCTCACAATCGGCAGGTGTAAATGTTGGTACCGCCGAGCAAGTGGGAAACTGCAACACTTCCAGAAAATGAGCTCTCGCTATATGGAAGTAAATGGCCAGAGTCTAAAGAACGCAATACAAGCAAAAAATTTGTACTGAGTCACTATACACCAGACTCCATTTAGTTCAATCTTTGGGAATTAATCATTCCGTTTTAATCGACTGTTCTCAGCTAGGAGTCAATGCGGTTTACGATCGGCGACGACCCAATTACAAATTTCGGCCACACAGTTTTCTAATAAATGGCGCAGCCTGGGGTATGATCATGTCTTTTATTTTTATTTCTTTATATATAGCAAGTAGAAGCCCTACAAAAATATCCCGAGAGATTTAACACCTGTTATGACGTAAGTACTTTCCTTGCCATAGTTGAGATCACTTGCAGTCGATGCTTATATCGTAACTCAACAACTATCTATGAAATCAAGCTAAACAATATGTTTCAACGAGTCACTGCTTACTGATAAATATTAAGTTTGTCTGAGGAAATATCGCATAACTGCTAGCTGTAGTCACCAAAGTAATATTTACCCGCCTCCAGTGAAATGTTTTATTCAGCTGGCAATCAAATGTGCACAAATATTCGTATAAAAAGAAAGTAACTTGTATTCGGTAGGGGTGAAGTTCACGTCTCGGTTCGGTGGCAAACATTTATGGTTCCTTCGATTTCATAAATTCATCGTGAAAACCGGCACGATTCGTTCAATCATACGAATGCTGTCACGGCCGGTTAACTTCTCTGTCCTTGTCCAATCCTAGGTAGTGTTCGGTCCCTTATAAATTCGACGTAGACGAGAGGCTGATCTCAACCTTTTTCTCTCTTCTTTTTCGCTTTTGTACAGTGCTTTGCACATGATAGGAATTTTCTGTAACCGCTATTGATAACGCACGTAGGTCTCTCTTGCCAGAGTTTTAGTGAAATAACAAGTTAAATTGCGTCTAGTTATCTGTAAGCTTAGAATGTGTTTCTCAGCCATAGGATTACGGCATTCATAAACAAATAAGACTTGTGCATACTGATTGTTCTGTTATACTGCACTGGTTAGGAAACTGGAGATTCTAAATGTGCGCCACGAGGAAAGAGGAGGTGACAATTGAAATACGACGTCCGCGGTCTCACCTTTTCTTCTTTTATATTGTTGCTGCGTACAGAAGAGTACGTATGCTACTTCTTCATTCAGGTATCGCAGGCCAAACGTCGCAATTAGTACTGCGAAAACCGAGAACCAGAAAGTTCTCAATTTCAGCGTGTTCTCAATGTTGGTTTGTGTTTACATTTACTCGGATTTCCGAACGCTACTTATCTCCGTTCTTGTATTGCCTTTTCACTTTTCTTTACGGGATCGGCAGTGTCATGTGGGTCGTGGCAATGTTTGTGGTAGTTGATAGCAAGGTGGTCGTCCTGATGCCACCCCCTCCCCCTCTCCAGGACGGAATCTGTGTACTCCATCTGTCTGTGTCTACAATAAACCTCACGTTGAAGTGTGAGACCGTTTTCTTAATGTTCGCATGTATCAGAGACGGGAAGTGGGTACCAGCTCGGTATTTACACAGTTTGATGCGAGAAACCGCCTATAAACCACATCCCGATTAGCCGTCTCTGCAGTCCTCGTTGTTAATAAGCTAGACGGATTTCATCTGGAGCTGTCTCATCTCCATGAATCCCGGTAGCGGCGCGTTATGATTTTCACTATCCGGGCGGGTTTTCCGGATGCTATATCCTGCTGCGATATACATTAGATGCCTGCATGCAGTTTACTGTAACTAGTAATCCTCGTGACATGACAACCGGTAATACATAGGTAAACATCACTGTGGAAATCTGAAGGACGATTTGGCATCGCTTTTCAAGGTAGCGCAATCAATGTCGATACGACCTGAAACATAAGCAGTTTAGAAACACCACGCTCATACGCACTGCTCATTCAAGACGTCGTACAGCCTGAATTATTCATCTGCGACCATTGATTACTTGTCCGAAAATATTCAGGTGAGGATGTTACACCGTCTGCATACACCTTGAATGTGAACATTTCGAGGAATGTATGGCGCGTGTAATGTCTCTTGCAGCGATCTCTCCGCGATATTTTCAGAAATTTTATAAATTATATAACTCAGTACATATCTCGAAATATCTCTTCTTATATTACCGATTCCTAAACTTTAATATACGGTGATTATCAATGCTAAGTAGTTTCAAGCCCTGTTGTTCCTTGGAGCGTCCATTTACTCCATGGAATAGCTTCTCTGCTATCTATGTTTTCTCTTATAAAAAAGAATGAAGGAGATCTTGACGATTAGCCGTGAGAGAACGAAGATGTATATGTATGTATTGTTGAGCAAGTTGCCATCTTGATGAGATTCTGTATGAGAAGGAATTTAATACATGAACTAAACTAAAGTAAGTGTGTTCGCGTATTATTTAACTGATTATTATTGACAGTGTCTGCTTACTACGCTGTGTTGCACGGGATCAGTGGGGAACGTCTGATTTACACTGGACGAACCTGCCGTTTTGTATGCTCAAGATGTCCAGCTTATTACTTTCAATAAATAGGCTATCGCGGTCTTACCAGCAGATCTCCGGTCTTCCCCATGTCATCACCGAAAGTTAATAATTATTACAAATGTTTTCAGGAGATCGACTGACAATTTTCGTCGCACCGAGACTTCGAAATTGCTTCACTGCCTTATGTACGAGTAATTTAAGTTAAGCTCAATTTAATCAGGATAAAACAGTACTGAACTGTGTGAATGTGATAAGCGTGCTTTGTGAATGAAAATTCCCTTAATATACGCATGTTTTTTACTATCCTGAACAGTGAACCTACAGGGTGTTTCAAAAATGACCGGTATATTTGAAACGGCAATAAAAACTAAACGAGCAGCGATAGAAATACACCGTTTGTTGCAATATGCTTGGGACAACAGTACATTTTCAGGCGGACAAACTTTCGAAATTACAGTAGTTACAATTTTCAACAACAGATGGCGCTGCAAGTGATGTCAAAGATATAGAAGACAACGCAGTCTGTGGGTGCGCCATTCTGTACGTCGTCTTTCTGCTGTAAGCGTGTGTTGTTCACAACGTGCAAGTGTGCTCTGGACAACATGGTTTATTCCTTAGAACAGAGGATTTTTCTGGTGTTGGAATTCCACCGCCTAGAACACAGTGTTGTTGCAACAAGACGAAGTTTTCAACGGAGGTTTAATGTAACCAAAGAACCGAAAAGCGATACAATAAAGGATCTGTTTGAAAAATTTCAACGGACTGGGAACGTGACGGATGAACGTGTTGGAAAGGTAGGGCGACCGCGTACGGCAACCACAGAGGGCAACGCGCAGCTAGTGCAGCAGGTGATCCAAGAGCGGCCTCGTGTTTCCGTTCGCCGTGTTGCAGCTGCGGTCCAAATGACGCCAACGTCCACGTATCGTCTCATGCGCCAGAGTTTACACCTCTATCCATACAAAATTCAAACGCGGCAACCCCTCAGCGCCACTACCATTGCTGAACGAGAGACATTCGCTAACGATATAGTGCACAGGATTGATGACGGCGATATGCATGTGGGCAGCATTTGGTTTACTGACGAAGCTTATTTTTACCTGGACGGCTTCGTCAATAAACAGAACTGGCGCATATGGGGAACCGAAAAGCCCCATGTTGCAGTCCCATCGTCCCTGCATCCTCAAAAAGTACTGGTCTGGGCCGCCATTTCTTCCAAAGGAATCATTGGCCCATTTTTCAGATCCGAAACGATTACTGCATCACGCTATCTGGACATTCTTGGTGAATTTGTGGCGGTACAAACTGCCTTAGACGACACTGCGAACACCTCGTGGTTTATGCAAGATGGTGCCCGGCCACATCGCACGGCCGACGTCTTTAATTTCCTGAATGAATATTTCGATGATCGTGTGATTGCTTTGGGCTATCCGAAACATACAGCAGGCGGCGTGGATTGGCCTCCCTATTCGCCAGACATGAACCCCTGTAACTTCTTTCTGTGGGGACACTTGAAAGACCAGAAACAATTGAACAGCTGAAGCAGTACATCTCATCTGCATGTGAAGCCATTCCGCCAGACACGTTGTCAAAGGTTTCGGGTAATTTCATTCAGAGACTACGCCATATTATTGCTACGCATGGTGGATATGTGGAAAATATCGTACTATAGAGTTTCCCAGACCGCAGCGCCATCTGTTGTTGAAAATTGTAACTACTGTAATTTCGAAAGTTTGTCTGCCTGAAAATGTACTGTTGTCCCAAGCATATTGCAACAAACGGTGTATTTCTATCGCTGCTCGTTTAGTTTTTATTGCCGTTTCAAATATACCGGTCATTTTTGAAACACCCTGTAAATCAGGCCGGTGTGAGAGAGGTTTTTAAATTTCAGATCCCACAAAAATATTAAACGCGCTCAATGATTCATGGAATTCCACAGTCGTATCTGATGTAAAAGCTGGAGCCGCGGCCTCTACAAACATAATGCTTATATTGCGCACACTTTCTAATAGACTGCGCTCAAAGTTGCTTCAGTCGTCCGCAATGCTTACTGCGAGTGCGTTAAAGGCAATGTAAACAGCAATGCAATAGATAAAATGTATCCCGAACGTGTATGTGTTGTAAAACCACTCTCTGTTCGTAACCATGTTACACAAATACGTAACAGTAAGCATTGCGTGATTGAAGTTGTGTCTTCTGTAGGACAGGTTAAAGGGTCATTAGACCGTGACGAAGGTTGCACTGCAACGAGTTCCGACACAGGCTGTACTTTTCCGCAGTAGGAGTCTCACTTGATATGCACACGCGTTGGTGACTAGTGTCTGACATACCCACAAAGATTTCCAGGCGATGCTTACAATTCCCTTTCTCTGTTGCCTCGTAAGTTCCAGCCTCCACTCTGCAATGCTGCACCATCAATAGCACAGGCGCAGAGATTACCCATTTATTTTGGAGATCCATTATCGCAGAGTCTGTTGAAAAGTGATTTCAAAAGTACTTTCTTTGTTTTTAAATTAACACACCGTCATTTGACTGTAGTGTTGTTTATGTAATTACGACCGAAGTTTTGGACTTTTATGCCATTTGCAACTGATTGAGTTTATGTCATTAAAAATATTGTAGGACATAAAAGCAGTCAGTTGAAAATGGCATAAAAGACTGAAACCTAGGTCGTAATTAAATAAACAACACTACAGTGAAATGACGGTATGCCACTTAGAAATTATTGTATGACTGTTGCTCAGCAATATCAAAAGCTGTTTACTGTTTGTTTGGAAAGTAGGTTAGCATGGACTGCTTGCTCTTGATGTGATAAATGGGGGCGGGGGAAAGTCTAGTCCTGCCGTTTGCGAGGACTAACGCTGTTTGCGTGCAGGTGAATAATGGAGAGTAGTCTTATTTCGCGTAGTAAGCGCAGCAAGCGATAATTGCAAACACGATCGCGGATTGAAACGACGGTTTGCTGTTAACACTATTAAATTACCCGACGAATATAAGAAGAGTGAATTCCGATGAAAAACACGAGTAAGTTTCGGAAACGTTAAGGTGTTAAAAGACTACTGTGTTAAACATGCCGTAGTGGTTGTGTTGCAAAGGAAAACGAAAATGAATAGGCCATAATGTAAAGGTTCTAGATGCTATGGTCAACTTGACTCATCGTGCCGCAAATTTCGTGGACATTTCGCAGAATAATTCACATTCTAAAAACAATTCTATTTTAGAAAGAACCAGAACAGAGGAATAGCCAACGGCAGACCGCCTGGGCTTTTCCCGTAAAACAAAGCACCAGATATAAAACAACCAAAGGCTGATACATGCGTTCACACACTCTTCATGAATCAGTGCTGCGGAAGCACAGTTGTAATCCCACTGGCAAAAAACAGCTTCTCGGCGTTTACTTGTGGAAATTTCTTTCTTGAAGTCGAGATAGATTTTTAAAAACAGAGTAAAGTTTCCCTTCCATGGCTGAAAACTTTATAACTTTAAATGAAAAGGGATAGATCATGGAAGAATGTTATGTGGTGATGACGGAACGACATGTGATTCGAAGGACGCAAAATATAAAATACGTTAATGTTAGAGTGTATGCTATGGAAACGGAAAGTCTTTACCATTCACGAAATGAGCACAGAAAACAGTTTTGCAGTCAGGAATGACGGAAATTCTGATGTGGCACAAAACATCGTGCGCAGCGAAGGGGAAAACGGGGAGCCATATTTGTTCTCGTGTAGTAACTTCAGACACACTAGCATCGTCATGTAGCAACTCTCCGCTACCTTATTTGTGCATCTGTCTTTTCCATGGATATAAAAACGAACCCGCAGCTACTCTGACTCGGAGCACATTTAGGAACCTCGGTGAATTACTTCGTATTTAGCTACTATATTTCATATAGACATGTATCTCTACATCTACACATCTGCATTTATAATCCATAATGGCCCCAGACTAACGAGCTATAGCAAAGTGCTGGTCGAACGACGTTTTGTACGCTACCTACTGTATGGATTGGCTATACTTTCTGAGGAGTCTTCCAATGAGTCATAGTGTAACATCGGTACGTCGTACGTATAGTTTTATGTGTTCGTTCCACTTTAAGTTGTTCCGTACGCATTCACCCAGATATTTAACGACGTGCTGCTTCCAGTGACTGTGCGAACCTGTTAGTGAACATTAATAAGGGGTGCGTCCACTCTACGCGTTTATGACCGGTTGAACTCTGCTGGAGACACTTCGAACGAGATGACTGTCTGCGGAGGAATGGCAGCCCATTCTTCCTCAAAAGCCGAAACCAGGGGAGTTAGTGATGTTGGAAGCTCGGTCTAGTGCGAAGTCGAACTTATCCCAGAGGTGTTCCGTTTGGTAGAGGTCGGTATTTTGGGCAGGTTCGTTCGCCAGGTGCCGGTCTTTCAATTTGACGCCACGTCGGCGACCTGCAGTCGATGAGGATGATAGGATGATGATGAGGGCAGCACAACACCCAGTTCCTGGGCGAAGAAAATTCACCGACCAGCCGGGAATCGAACTCGGGCCCAGAGGATTGACAATCCGTCACGCTGACCATTCAGCTACTGGGGGCGGACACATACACTGCTGTAAAATGGGTATATAGCCTTTGGTATTTAACTTTTTCTTAAGCGCAATAGTGGGACCAAACAGTAACCTCGAAAAGCACCCTAGTGCCGTAACACGACAACCTCTGCACTTCACCATTAACACTAACCATGATGGCATTCGCCAAAACCAAATGCTTCCATCGGACTTCCACAGGGTACAGCGTGATCAGTTAGCCCAAACCTCTGGTTCCTGTTATCCTCTGCTCAGTGGCACTGCACGTTTGGGGTGTGCAGTGTTACTTATAAATTCGTCACAGCTTATATTAAGCTCTTTCCCACCTAAAACGTCACTTAGCATTGGTTACAGAAATGTGTAGATTATGAGGAGGTGCTCCACCGACGAACCCCATTCTTTTTAACCTACTATGCTGTTTTAACAGAGCTGCTGGTAGCACTTCGAAACTATTGAGTAATTCATACAGGAGATGAGGCGCTGTTTTCTACAGCCTCCTTCCGCAGTGCTCTACGGTGTCTGCCGTCAGTGCAAGAGTTGTGCCTGATCTTATTTTAGCTGTGGTGGTTCCTTCGCGTTCCCACTTCACTGTGACATCAACAACAGTCGACTTGGGCACCTTTGGGAATTTTGTAATACCCCTTGTGACATCGAAAGACTAGTCCACGTTGAAAGTCACTGACATCTGACCGATCCGGTCTGCTGAAGGCTGCTTTACTAAGAGCACAACAGTACCCACCTCAGTCATACTGGCGGATCCGCCTTTGTAACGCCCAGTAGTCAATTCCGCATTACACAGTGGTGTCTGGATGCTTTGATCAGATAGTGTACGTCATTATCTTGGACGTACAGCCTCATCGACTTTCCTCCGTTATCCGCCATTTTGAGCAGTAACGGCCCTATAACACATCACGCGTTTGTCTGCGTTTGCTTGCAGCGGCGTCGTACCCTGAACCGAGGTTAGCTACTGTTTTCAACCACGACTGTGAAACATAAACCGCGTGTAGTACGGACGTTAGGTCAAAATATGCGCTGAACTTCCTGCTACGTAAACATGTGATGACGCTACTGGAATGCGTACTTCAACCGCAGTACGACGTACCACGCGCGGGAGGCGTTACACTTGGCGACGCACCAAGCACGCTGGACGCCACCGTGGAAAATCCCGCGCACGCAGGGGATCAAGGTGAGGCAGGCGGCAGGCGGCAGCCGGGCCGGGGCGTCTGCCCGCCTGTGTTTACCACGGGCGCCGACCGAGGTCGGGCGCGCCCCGGAAAACCGCGGCCCCACCCAAGGACGACCGCTAGGCTGCCACGCGCGCTTTTGGCGCGTATCGCTCTACTTGTAAATTCGTATCAGCTTGTATGTCCATCCGCGGTAGCCGAGTGGTGCAGCGGGCAGCCTCATGAATGTGGCCAAGTCGGCAGCGATGCCGATTGGGAGAAGTCTACAGGAGGACGCTTTAGCCCCACTCCCACTAGTTAACAAGATCCGGTTCTTGGGCATAACATTTACACAGGATGTGCGCCGCACGTCTGCAATGAACTATGCACGATTACTACAGGCCATACGCACAGAAGTTCGCCGGAACTTACTTCGACGGATGGACCTCCTACAGCGTGTGGAATACCTCAACCTTCACGTGGCGACTAAGATGATCTACATGGCCCAGGTCCTACCGATATCGACAGCGATGGCACACAGATTGCAAGCAGCGTTTGGATATTACCTTACCGCCGGACACCTATTCAAAGTCCGCTACGAAACACTCACCCTCCCTCCGCGTGATGGCGGACTGGGACTTGTAAATGTACGAGCAAGAGCTACAGCGTTATACTTGTGCACAATGATGAAATTGTGGACCCACAAAGATGCTTCCCTTACGGGACGTCTGTTAGAGGAATTGCTGCCGGCGTCTCTTCTGCCACCTGTCACGGTTGCGCACATTACACCTTCACTCTCGCACCTCTCGGCATTTATTCTTGAATATAGTTACGTGCACCCAGACCTCCCCAACACTCGCACTCCCAAGGCGAGAGACGTTTACAGACTGCTGCTAAGGTCCATCCCTCGCAATGTGATTGAGAGGAAGAGCCCTACGACCCTATGGCCGGCGGTGTGGAGAGCGGTCCAGAAGCCATTCCTCCCCACGCGGGTACGAGCCGCGTGGTACCAGGTGGTGAACGGGAAGGTTGTAACACGACAACGGCTGCACGCTATTGGGATGGCGGATTCCCCCCTTTGCCCACGTTGCCACCTCGTGGATACTAACGAACACCGTTTAACATGTGGATCGGCGTTAGAGGTATGGCTGCTAGTGCAGAAGATCCTCGGCTGCTACCTACGTATCGCGCCTCGCACAATTGAGCCACGGCTCCTCCTTTGTCCAGAGGATACTTATTTCCCACCTGCGAAGACTCACGCTCTCACATGGTTTAAAGTCATGTCCATATACTACCTCTTCCGCGATGATGAGAAGATGGTGCTTGATTACTGGCAATTTCTCCAGGACAGTCATAGCACACTTGAGTGTACACCCCGATACCGACAGCTATTTGCGAACTATTTGCGCAGTGTCTTCGACAACCCCCCTCACAGTTGGGGAGTACCGGGCAGAGGATGACCGTCGACATGGGGCTCCACACGCCTCGAAATGTTGTAACAATTTGGAACATGGAATCTGTACGCCGAGGTGCCATGCACATGGAATGGCGTGCGGGATTTGGTTACATTTTTCTTTCGTTATTATCTATCATCACACTATTAGTTTCAAATTCTTTTTCATAGTTTAGAAGGAACTCTTGTTCTGTTGTTGCTACGGCTGTAATTTTCTAATTTTGTTTGTTGTAACTGAAAGACGCCTTTTGTCCATATATATATATATATATATATATATATATATATATATATATATATATATATATATATATATATATAAGGTTGGCAGCGAAAAAAAAAAGTTGGTAGAGCACTTACCCACAAAAAAAAAAAGTTGGTAGAGCACATGCCCGCGATCTATTAAAAAAAATAAAATAAAAAAAGTGGTCAGCGCGACACAATGTCAATCCTAAGGGCCCGGGTTCGATTCTCGGCTGGGTCGGAGATTTTCTCCGCTCAGGGGCTGGGTGTTGTCCTTATCATCATCATTTCATCCCCGTCGACGCGCAAGTCGCCGAAGTGGCGTCAACTCGAAAGACTTGCACCAGGCGGGCGGTCTAGGCGACGGGAGGCCCTCGCCACACGCCATTTTAACAGCTTGTATTAAGGTAATAAACCAAGAGTGAATACGAGCCTTTTACTGTCTGTGCAGAAGGTAACCTATCCTTCTCTTGTAATGCCTCTCGTACATGTGAAACGTTTTTCTCGTCCGTTCTCGGAGCTTGCGTATGTCAGCCGTCATCTAGTCATAATACAATGTGTCACTAATGGGTCCGTTATCACGCTGTTTGAATGCAAACATTCCTTTCTATAGTTACCATCTCTTTTAGTCTCATATACGTGGTATTACACTTCTAATCTGCTGCTCATCCCTCAGCGTAGCTTACTTAGGATAAGTGTATGATACGACGTGCGATGAACTGGAACACTCTCTTTCAAGTTCTGAAGATGGTAGGAGTAAAATACAGGGAGCGAAAGGCTATTTAAAATTTGTACAGAAACCAGATGGCAGTTATAAGAGTCGAACGGCATGAAAGGGAACCAGTGGTTGGGAAGGGAGTGAGACAGGGTTGTAGCCTCTCCCCGATGTTATTCAATCTGTATATTGAGCAAGCAGTAAAGGAAACAATAGAAAAATTCCGAGTAGGAATTAAAATCCGTGGAGAAGAAATAAAAACTTTGAGGTTCGCGGATGATATTGTAATTCTGTCAGAAACAGCAAAGGACCTAGAAGAGCAGCAGAACGAAATGGACAGTGCCTTGAAAAGAGGATATAAGATGAACATCAACAAAAGCAAAATGAGGTTAATGGAATGTAGTCCAATTATATCGGGTGATGCTGCGGGAATTAGATTAGGAAGTCAGACGCTTAAAGTAGTAAACGGGTTTTGCTATTTGGGGAGCAAAATAACTGATGATGGTCGATGTAGAGAGGATATAAAATGTAGACTGGCAATGGCAAGGAAAGCGTCTCTGAAGAAGAGAAATTTGTTAACATCGACTACAGACTTAAGCGTCAGGAAGTCGTTTCTGAAAGTATTTGTATGGAGTGTAGCCATGTATGGAAGTGAAACATGGACGATAAATAGTTTAGACAAGAAGAGAATAGAAGCTTTCGAAAGGTGGTGTTACAGAAGAATGCTGAAGATTAGATGGGTAGATCACATAACTAATGAGGAGTTGTTGAATAGAATTGGGGAGAAGAGAAATTTGTGGCACAACTTTACTAGAAGAAGGGATCGGTTGGTATCGTATATTCTGAGGCATCAAGGGATCACCAATTTAGTGTTGGAGGGCAGCGTGGAGGGTAAAAATCGGAGACCAAGAGATGAATACAGTAAACAGGTTCAGAAGGATGTAGGTTGCAGTAGGTACTGGGAGATGAAGAAGCTTGCACAGGATATACTAGTATGGAGAGCTGCATCAAAGCAGTCTCTGGACTGAAGACCACAACAACAACAATGACGTGTGACCTAACAGAACATCGACATCAGTCTTAGAGTAGTTTGCGACACAACTATTGGACCAACACAAAAGAAGACACACGAATTGCAGTGCTCGCAACGGACATCTGAATAGCTAAAACTCCCGACATTCAGCCAAATGCGAGCGATAATTCATTAAAAACTTTGCGTGCTTATTATTGGAATTCTACACAAGTCTTTCTCAATAATTAGCGTTGAAAACTGTTACGGCATGAATTCAGGACTTAGTGAATGACGTATCTGCTTTGCAAGTAGATATTCCTCTGAAGGATGTTAGTTGATACATATTTAGAATCCGACTACTTGGAATTTTTATGTTGTTCATAACTACGAGGCTTTCAAGTAAGTACTGTTTTGAAATTTAAAAAATGCATGCTAAGATGTCTCAATAATTTTATTTTTACATTAAAGCCTGTACCTTAATCTACGCACTGAGGCCATTACAGTCTGATTCTTCCTTGTTTACGTTGTGTTCTGAGTGTTTAAGATGCCTCCGATAATCGTGAGTCCCGCCGACTGTGAAGTACGGGCTGTTATAAGATTTCTTAGTGCTAAAGGCCTAAAAGCGATCGATATTCATCGTGAGATCTGTGCAGTTTACCGAGAAAACATTATGAGTGATGGAGTGGTAAGAAAGTGGGTGAGAGCATTTAAAGATGGCCGCACAAATGTGCATGACGACCAACGGAGTGGGCGTCCTTCGATCGTTAATGAAAGTTTGGTGCAGGAAGTGGACAATAAGGTGAGAGAAAACAGACGCTTTACGATTTCCTCCTTGCGGGTTGGCTTCCCTAATGTTTCTCATAGTGTTTTGTATGGCATTGTGACCGAGCACTTGAATTACCGAAAATTGTGCGCACGTTGGGTACCGAAAATGTTGACGAATGTGCACAAAACCAAACGTTTAGACAGTGCATTGACTTTCCTTTAGCCTTACCACAACGACGGTGATGATTTCTTAAGCCAAATTGTTACGGGCGATGAAACATGGGTGGCCTACGTCGCACCAGAATCAAAGCAACAGTCCATGGAACTTGAGCAAGGGCATCGTTTTGCTGCAAGACAATGCCCGTCCGTATGTGGCGAATCAGACCAAAGATCTCATCACATCTTTTCGTTGGGAAACTCCAGATCATCCTCCGTACAGCCCCGGTCTTGCGCCCAGTGACTACCATCTGTTCCTGCACTTGAAGGAACACCTGGGCAGTCAGCGTACTCAAGACGATGACGAAGTCAAAGCAGTGGTGATACAGTGGTTAACGAGTCAGGCGGCAGACTTCTATGAGGAGGGTATTCAAAAACTGGTACAACGTTATGACAAGTGCCTCAATATTGACGGAAATTATGTAGAGAAGTAGATTAAGGTACAGGCTTTCATGTAAAAATAAAATTATTGAGATACCTTAGCACGTCTTTTTTTAATTTCAAAACGGTACTTACTTAAAAAACACGCCTAGTATTAACAAAAATGAAGTGAACATACTCTTTACTCATATGTTCATCCGGTCATTGAAGTTACTGGTGCTGAAAGATTAACAGTACGCTGTGCACTGTCGTTAGGTATGTTATTAAAATCAAAGTCACGATATCATATGACAGAATGTAAGACACGACTTAACACAAAAGACTGTTACGAAACTGGTAGCCTTATCGGACAATTCTCTGAGCGCAGCGATTACCTCAACGTGTTGCGGTTCGATGATGACGAAGATCGGCATGAAGAACGGCGCCCAGATGCGGAATATGGATCCCCACATGCGGTACGCCGTCTTTCCCAGATCTTGAAGCACTGTAAAAGAACCACACACTTAATGTAGAACGCAGGCTGTACCCGGAAAATAAGTGCACAGAAGTAGTTTTTTTCAGATCACAGTAACTATCATCAGTTATAAAACAAATAACTCATTACATTGTGACAAACTGCCTATTGGCTTCTGTCTCGGGTTCTTCGGCCGACGTTCTTCTAATGATTTTTCTGACGTTTCGCTAGCACGAGTGGCTGGCATTGTCAAAGCTTCACCCTCCATTGCCGGTGGTGAACTGGAGGCGAGGTCGCGGCCGCAGACCGGCAATGGAGGGTGAAGCTTTGACAATGCCAGCCACTCGTGCTGGCGAAACGTCAGAAAAATCATTAGATGAACGTCGGCCGAAAAACACAAGACAGAAGCCAATAGGCAGTTTGTCAACAAGTGGCCACGAAAAGCCTTAACAATTTTGTCATTACATTGTCATTACTCTCTCCGAAAGCAAATAAGTCGCTGAATAAGACGAATCATAAAAAATGATATCTAGGATTTTTCACCCACGTCTGTTTATGAAAATGACTGCAAATTACTAAAATCTGCTACATCTCCATGCGCGATGCTTCCAGTTTTAAAACATACACATACGTTAAAAAGATGAGTATATTTTCAATTGGGAAATAAATTTCGCAGCTATATCGTGAAGTGAGTCCGCTTGTGCAATATCCCCTGTCTCCTCTTCAGAACACAACAGTCGGCTTTTATTTAAGCCAGAATTCAAACACTTATCCTGGTTCTCCGAAAGTGCTTCTTTCCTCTCTTTTCCTTCGCCAAAGAAGAGAGTCACTCCATTATGTCTTCCTTTCCAAGCTTTGAGATGATATTCCGTCATTAGGTGAAACGTTTTCACACAGCGTCCAATTCTCATCTTCCAAAGTTATAAATAGATACCCAATCCCCCAGGCTGTGGCTAAGCCATATCCTTTCTTTCAGGAATGCTAGTTCTGCAAGGTTCGCAGGAGAGCTTCTGTAAAGTTTGGAAGGTAGGAGCTGCGGTACTGGAAGAAAAGCTGTGAGGACGGGGCGTGAGTCGTGATTGGGTAGCTCAGTTGGTAGAGCAGTTGCCCGCGAAAGGCAAAGGTCTCAAGTTCGAGTCTCGGTCCAGCACACAGTTTTAATCTGCCAGGAAGTTTCACATACCCAATTAATTTGGGAAAGCGGAAGTATGCATTTACGAGTTAATCGTAGTGTAGTGGATGATATGGCTACAATTCCAGAGAGTTGGTGCGAATTCGGCGATGTACTGGCTCATTCGCCTCGTGTTTCTACTGTCTTACACAACAAAAAGTTAAAGTTGTTTGTCATTGCCGGCTGTGAGGCACTGATGGAGATGTTCAGCCACTGGATACATTTTATTTCGTCTCGTACAATAGCGCCTTTATGTGTGGAAATGAAGGCAGATTATGGTTGTATATCCGGTCGATAACAACATAATTAAAGGTGGAGCACGGGCTCGGATTGGGAAACCTGTTTTCAAAAAACCGTCCCGGGATTTACTGCAAATGATTTAGGGAGCCACGAAAACCATGAATCCGGAAATCCGGCCCGGGATTCGAACCAACGCCCTCCCGGATACGAGTCCAGCGTGTCACCGCATCGCGACCTCGCTCGGTGTCTTGAGAGAATCTGGAGGAGATCAGTGACTGATGAGTTCCTATGAAGTTCTAGTCTCAAGTTGGTGCTGCTGGTGAGAAGGTGAGAGAGAAGGGAGAACGTAAAACACGCTGCAGACACAATACCTGCTCTTCTTGAACAGCTCAAACAGAAATCTGATTTTATCCATACTGGATGAGAGGTCGTGGTTGTGAATGTCAATTTTAAAAAATATATCGGCTCAACCACTTGTTTATAGGGTAAAACACTAAGACTGACGCGTTTCGGAAGTCAAGCTTCCATCATCAGAATAATAAAAAGTAAAAGAACCTGTTAAAACTCGCTAAAATGGTACATGCACCAGGCACAATAAAATTGATAATAAAATTAAAACATCGTGGCTACTTCCCTTGTTGCAACAATAAAGACTGAGCTTTGGCATGCGTTGTTGGGTTCCCTTATTTCTTACTCTCACGCCAACCGCGTTGATAGGTAAGTGGTTCTTACCCCCACAGCGATTCTTTCCACGCAGTAAGCGATATGTGTACCAAGTTTGGTTGAAATCAGTCCAGTGGTTTAGGAGGAGATGTGGAACATACATATATTTCTATAACATGTATGGATTCGTAATAACAAACACTTTGTAGTTTTCACTGCAGGAATATGATCTGGACCTTGAGACTTCCGTTAGTGTATTAGAGAACGTGACTGAAATGCTTGTTTCGTGGGAAGCTTCCCAGGTGGTCCTCTGTTTGTTAAGCAGACCGTCTTTGATGCAGTGGTCTTGCTGTTATCACACACCCACTTAGGAGAATACTCTGTTGGTTCAGAGTCACGGCGTGACATTCGCAACAAGCACATAAAATGCCAAAATTCTGATGTATTTCGATAGCTACAGATGGCATGCACGTCCTTCTTCAGAGTAAGATGATGTTTTGGGACAGGAAGGCATCGAGTCGGAAAAAAATTTGGAAATTTGTGTTAAGTTCCTATGGGACCAAACTGCTGAGGTCAACGGGCCCTAGGTTTACACACTAGTTAATCAAACTTAAACTAACTTATACTAAGGACAACACACACACCCATGCCCGAGGGAGGACTCGAACTTCCGACGGGGGTTGCCACGCGAACTGTGCAAGGGGCCTAAGGCCGCACGGCTATCCCGGGCGGCAATCAAGTCGGAAAACCAGACACTGCAATGTCAGGATTATGATAAGAAAGGAAAAATAATGTAGGCGAAGGTACCACTCAAGTTGACAGCATAGTCTAACAAGTAAAACCAGTTGGCAATACCATGCTTATCACTCAAATTCTCTTTGACAAGTGGTCGGCATTCAGTTGGTTCCCGGACTTTCATAGCTCATATACTGTGTGTGATTCATTAACTAAGTGCAGCCACAGCTCAGTATTTTTCCCACCATACAGATTAGAAGTGCTGTGAGCTAACTGATTACGCCACTGGATCACTGAACACTCGGTATACACATCAGCAACTTTACTATCACTTTCATTAGACTTTTGTGTCCTTCTGTGGGAAACATTGTCCTAGAATTAATCCAAAAATACTCCCCTTCCTGCAGTTCTGACCAATGTCTTCAGGAGGCTCCCTTTGGCTGTAAGGTAAATGCCAAAACTGTTCCAGACAACCGACTGGGACTCCCTGTCCTGCACTGCGAGCTCGTCTGGTATGAGCATCCCCTCCCACACCCTCCTAACTGGGACTCCCTGTCCTCCACTGCGAGCTCGTCTGGTATGAGCATCCCCTCCCATACCCTCCTAACTGGGACTCCCTGTCCTCCACTGCGAACTCGTCTGGTACGAGCATCCCCTCCCACACCCTCCTAACTGGGACTCCCTGTCCTCCACTGTGAGCCCGTCTCGTACGAGCATCCCCTCCCACACCCTCCTAACTGGGACTCCCTGTCCTCCACTGCGAGCTCGTCTGGTATGAGCATCCCCTCCCACACCCTCCTAACTGGGACTCCCTGTCCTGCACTGCGAGCTCGTCTGGTATGAGCATCCCCTCCCACACCCTCCTAACTGAGACTCCCTGTCCTCCACTGCGAGCTCGTCTGGTATGAGCATCCCCTCCCACACCCTCCTAATTGGGACTCCCTGTCCTCCACTGCGAGCTCGTCTGGTACGAGCATCCCCTCCCACACCCTCCTAACTGGGACTCCCTCTCCTCCACTGCGAGCTCGTCTGGTATGAGCATCCCCTCCCACACCTTCCTAACTGGGACTCCCTGTCCTCCACTGCGAGCTCGTCTGGTACGAGCATCCCCTCCCACACCCTCCTAACTGGGACTCCCTGTCCTCCACTGCGAGCTCGTCTGGTATGAGCATCCCCTCCCACACCCTCCTAACTGAGACTCCCTGCCTCCACTGCGAGCTCGTCTGGTACGAGCATCCCCTACCACACCCTCCTAACTGGGACTCCCTGTCCTCCACTGCGAACTCGTCTGGTGTGAGCATCCCCTCCGACACCCCCCTAACTGGGACTCCCTGTCCTCCACTGTGAGCCCGTCTCGTACGAGCATCCCCTCCCACACCCTCCTAACTGGGACTCCCTGTCCTCCACTGCGAGCTCGTCTGGTACGAGCATCCCCTCCCACACCCTCCTAACTGAGACTCCCTGTCCTCCACTGCGAGCTCGTCTGGTATGAGCATCCCCTCCCACACCCTCCTAATTGGGACTCCCTGTCCTCCACTGCGAGCTCGTCTGGTACGAGCATCCCCTCCCACACCCTCCTAACTGGGACTCCCTCTCCTCCACTGCGAGCTCGTCTGGTATGAGCATCCCCTCCCACACCCTCCTAACTGGGACTCCCTGTCCTCCACTGCGAGCTCGTCTGGTACGAGCATCCCCTCCCACACCATCCTAACTGGGACTCCCTGTCCTCCACTGCGAGCTCGTCTGGTATGAGCATCCCCTCCCACACCCTCCTAACTGAGACTACCTGCCTCCACTGCGAGCTCGTCTGGTACGAGCATCCCCTACCACACCCTCCTAACTGGGACTCCCTGTCCTCCACTGCGAACTCGTCTGGTATGAGCATCCCCTCCGACACCCCCCTAACTGGGACTCCCTGTCCTCCACTGTGAGCCCGTCTCGTACGAGCATCCCCTCCCACACCCTCCTAACTGGGACTCCCTGTCCTCCACTGCGAGCTCGTCTGGTACGAGCATCCCCTCCCACACCCTCCTAACTGGGACCCCCTGTCCTGCACTGCGAGCTCATCTGGTATGAGCATCCCCTCCCACACCCTCCTAACTGAGACTCCCTGTCCTCCACTGTGAGCTCGTCTGGTATGAGCATCCCCTCCCACACCCTCCTAACTGGGACTGCCTGTCCTCCACTGCGAGCCCGTCTGGTACGAGCATCCCCTCCCACACCCTCCTAACTGGGACTCCCTGTCCTCCACTGCGAGCTCGTCTGGTATGAGCATCCCCTCCCACACCCTCCTAACTGGGACTCCCTGTCCTCCACTGCGAGCTCGTCTGGTATGAGCATCCCCTCCCACACCCTCCTAACTGGGACTCCCTGTGCTCCACTGCGAGCTCGTTTGGTATGAGCATCCCCTCCCACACCCTCCTAACTGGGACTCCCTGTCCTCCACTGCGAGCTCGTCTGGTATGAGCATCCCCTCCCACAACCTCCTAACTGGGACTCCCTGTCCTCCACTGCGAGCTCGTCTGGTATGAGCATCCCCTCCCACAACCTCCTAACTGGGACTCCCTGTCCTCCACTGCGAGCTCGGCCGGTATGAGCATCCCCTCCCACACCCTCCTAACTGGGACTCCCTGTCCTCCACTGCGAGCTCGTCTGGTATGAGCATCCCCTCCCACACCCTCCTAACTGGGACTCCCTGTGCTCCACTGCGAGCTCGTCTGGTATGAGCATCCCCTCCGACACCCTCCTAACTGGGACTCCCTGTCCTCCACTGCGAGCTCGTCTGGTATGAGCATCCCCTCCCACAACCTCCTAACTGGGACTCCCTGTCCTCCACTGCGAGCTCGGCCGGTATGAGCATCCCCTCCCACACCCTCCTAACTGGGACTCCCTGTCCTCCACTGCGAGCTCGTCTGGTACGAGCATCCTCTCCCACACCCTCCGAACTGGGACTCCCTGTCCTCCACTGCGAGCTCGTCTGGTACGAGCATCCCCTCCCACACCCTCCGAACTGGGACTCCCTGTCCTCCACTGCGACCTCATCTGGTATGAGCATCCCCTCCCACACCCTCCTAACTGGGACTCCCTGTCCTCCACTGCGAGCTCGTCTGGTATGAGCATCCCCTCCCACAACCTCCTAACTGGGACTCCCTGTCCTCCACTGCGAGCTCGGCCGGTATGAGCATCCCCTCCCACACCCTCCTAACTGGGACTCCCTGTCCTCCACTGCGAGCTCGTCTGGTACGAGCATCCTCTCCCACACCCTCCGAACTGGGACTCCCTGTCCTCCACTGCGAGCTCGTCTGGTACGAGCATCCCCTCCCACACCCTCCGAACTGGGACTCCCTGTCCTCCACTGCGAGCTCGTCTGGTACGAACATCCCCTCCCACACCCTCCTAACTGGGACTCCCTGTCCTCCACTGCGAGCCCGTCTGGTACGTGCATCCCCTCCCACACCCTCCTAACTGGGACTCCCTGTCCTCCACTGCGAGCTCGTCAGGTATGAGCATCCCCTCCCACACCCTCCTAACTGGGACTCCCTGTCCTCCACTGCGAGCTCGTCTGGTACGAGCATCCTCTCCCACACCCTCCGAACTGGGACTCCCTGTCCTCCACTGCGAGCTCGTCTGGTACGAGCATCCCCTCCCACACCCTCCTAACTGGGACTCCCTGTCCTCCACTGCGAGCTCGTCTGGTATGAGCATCCCCTCCCACACCCTCCTAACTGGGACTCCCTGTGCTCCACTGCGAGCTCGTCTGGTATGAGCATCCCCTCCGACACCCTCCTAACTGGGACTCCCTGTCCTCCACTGCGAGCTCGTCTGGTATGAGCATCCCCTCCCACACCCTCCGAACTGGGACTCCCTGTCCTCCACTGCGAGCTCGTCTGGTACGAGCATCCCCTCCCACACCCTACTAACTGGGACTCCTTGTCCTCCACTGCGAGCTCGTCTGGTATGAGCATCCCCTCCCACACCCTCCTAACTGGGACTCCCTGTCCTCCACTGCGAGCTCGTCTGGTATGAGCATCCCCTCCCACACCCTCCCACCCTCTTAACTGGGACTCCCTGTCCTCCACTGCGAGCTCGTCTGGTACGAGCATCCCCTCCCACACCCTCCTAACTGGGACCCTGTCCTCCACTGCGAGCTTGTCTGGATGAGCATCCCCTCCCACACCCTCCTAACTGGGACTCTCTGTCCTCCACTGCGAGCTCGTCTGGTACGAGCAGCCCCTCCCACACCCTCCTATCTGGGACTCCCTGTCCTCCACTGCGAGCTCGTCTGGTATGAGCATCCCCTCCCACACCCTCCTAACTGGGACTCCCTGTCCTCAACTGCGAGCTCGTCTGGTATGAGCATCCCCCCCACACCCTCCTTACTGGGACTCCCTGTCCTCCACTGCGGGCTCGTCTGGTATGAGCATCCCCTCCCACACCCTCCTAACTGGGACTCCCTGTCCTCCACTGCGAGCTCGTCTTGTATGAGCATCCCCTCCCACACCCTCCTAACTGGGACTCTCTGTCCTCCACTGCGAGCTCGTCTGGTACGAGCATCCCCTCCCACACCCTCCTAACTGGGACTCCCTGTCCTCCACTGCGAGCTCGTCTGGTATGAGCATCCCCTCCCACACCCTCCTAACTGGGACTCCCTGTCCTCAACTGCGAGCTCGTCTGGTATGAGCATCCCCCCCACAACCTCCTTACTGGGACTCCCTGTCCTCCACTGCGACCTCGTCTGGTATGAGCATCCCCTCCCACACCCTCCTAACTGGGACTCCCTGTCCTCCACTGCGAGCTCGTCTGGTATGAGCATCCCCTCCCACACCCTCCTAACTGGGACTCCCTGTCCTCCACTGCGAGCTTGTCTGGTACGAGCATCCCCTCCCACACCCTCCTAACTGGGACTCCCTGTCCCCCACTGCGAGCTCGTCTGGTGGGAGCATCCCCTCCCACACCCTCCTAACTGGGACTCCCTGTCCTCCACTGCGAGCTCGTCTGGTACGAGCATCCCCTCCCACACCCTTCTAACTGGGACTCCCTGTGCTCCACTGCGAGCTCGTCTGGTATGAGCATCCCCTCCAACACCCTCCTAACTGGGATTCCCTGTCCTCCACTGGGAGCTCGTCTGGTATGAGCATCCCCTGCCACACCCTCCTAACTGGGACTCCCTGTCCTCCACTGTGAGCTCGTCTGGTATGAGCATCCCCTCCCACACCCTCCTAACTGGGACTCCCTGTCCTCCACTGCGAGCTCGTCTGGTATGAGCATCCCCTCCCACACCCTCCTAACTGGGTCTCCCTGTCCTCCACTGCGAGCTCGTCTGGTATGAGCATCCCCTCCCACACCCTCCTAACTGGGACTCCCTGTCCTCCACTGCGAGCTCGTCTGGTACGAGCATCCCCTCCCACACCCTACTAACTGGGACTCCCTGTCCTCCACTGCGAGCTCGTCTGGTATGAGCATCCCCTCCCACACCCTCCTAACTGGGACTCCCTGTCCTCCACTGCGAGCTCGTCTGGTATGAGCATCCCCTCCCACACCCTCCTAACTGGGACTCCCTGTCCTGCACTGCAAGCTCGTCTGGTATGAGCATCACCTACCACACCCTCCTAACTGGGATTCCCGGTCCTCCACTGCGAGCTCGTCTGGTATGAGCATCCCCTCCCACACCCTCCTAACTGGGTCTCCCTGTCCTCCACTGCGAGCTCGTCTGGTACGAGCATCCCCTCCCACACCCTCCTAACTGGGACTCCCTGTCCTCCACTGCGAGCTTGTCTGGTACGAGCATCCCCTCCCACACCCTACTAACTGGGACTCCCTGTCCTCCACTGCGAGCTCGTCTGGTATGAGCATCCCCTCCCACACCCTCCTAACTGGGTCTCCCTGTCCTCCACTGCGAGCTCGTCTGGTATGAGCATCCCCTCCCACACCCTCCTAACTGGGACTCCCTGTCCTCCACTGCGAGCTCGTCTGGTACGAGCATCCCCTCCCACACCCTCCTAACTGGGACTCCCTGTCCTCCACTGCGAGCTCGTCTGGTACGAGCATCCCCTCCCACACCCTCCTAACTGGGACTCCCTGTCCTCCACTGTGAGCTCGTCTGGTATGAGCATCCCCTCGCACACCCTCCTAACTGGGACTCCCTGTCCTCCACTGCGAGCTCGTCTGGTATGAGCATCCCCTCCCACACCCTCCTAACTGGGACTCCCTGTCCTCCACTGCGAGCTTGTCTGGTACGAGCATCCCCTCCCACACCCTACTAACTGGGACTCCCTGTCCTCCACTGCGAGCTTGTCTGGTACGAGCATCCCCTCCCACACCCTACTAACTGGGACTCCCTGTCCTCCACTGCGAGCTCGTCTGGTATGAGCATCCCCTCCCACACCCTCCTAACTGGGTCTCCCTGTCCTCCACTGCGAGCTCGTCTGGTATGAGCATCCCCTCCCACACCCTCCTAACTGGGACTCCCTGTCCTCCACTGCGAGCTCGTCTGGTACGAGCATCCCCTCCCACACCCTACTAACTGGGACTCCCTGTCCTCCACTGCGAGCTCGTCTGGTATGAGCATCCCCTCCCACACCCTCCTAACTGGGACTCCCTGTCCTCCACTGCGAGCTCGTCTGGTATGAGCATCCCCTCCCACACCCTCCTAACTGGGTCTCCCTGTCCTCCACTGCGAGCTCGTCTGGTATGAGCATCCCCTCCCACACCCTCCTAACTGGGACTCCCTGTCCTCCACTGCGAGCTCGTCTGGTACGAGCATCCCCTCCCACACCCTCCTAACTGGGACTCCCTGTCCTCCATTGCGAGCTCGTCTGGTATGAGCATCCCCTCCCACACCCTCCTAACTGGGACTCCCTGTCCTCCACTGCGAGCTCGTCTGGTATGAGCATCACCTACCACACCCTCCTAACTGGGACTCCCTGTCCTCCACTGCGAGCTCGTCTGGTATGAGCATCCCCTCCCACACCCTCCTAACTGGGACTCCCTGTCCTCCACTGCGAGCTCGTCTGGTACGAGCATCCCCTCCCACACCCTCCTAACTGGGACTCCCTGTCCTCCACTGCGAGCTCGTCTGGTATGAGCATCCCCTCGCACACCCTCCTAACTGGGACTCCCTGTTCTCCACTGCGAGCTCGTCTGGTATGAGCATCCCCTCCCACACCCTCCTAACTGGGACTCCCTGTCCCCCACCGCCTGCTCGTACGGTATGGGAATCCCCTCTGAGTTCTCCCGACAGGAGCTCACTGTCCCCCACTGCTGGCTCACCTACTGTTTTGCTGAAAAGTCTCTGTCGCTACACGAGGTCATTACTGCAACAGCACACTGTGCCGAAACTAGATAATAAAAAATATTTAAAAAACTAAGCGTAACCAAGAAAGGTCAAGTAGTGGCTCCATATGCAGATCTAGGTTTATCCCCTGAAATAACTTCTTCTGTCACTGCATACGACATATGTAGGTAGTTTATCTCTAATGACAAGACACTGTCACAGCTGACGACGAACAAAAGCAATGAACGGGAGTGTGGAAGAGATAGTCTTACGCAATATTAGCACACTTTTTAAAAATAGTTGAGAAATGTGTCTGGCTCATCTGTGCATACGTTTCATAATTGTTTCTATTGAATCGTTAAGTCGATTATCTGGAGTTGTAATCGTGTACATCTCCGACTGCAAATTTACTGGTATTAAGACGACATCTTCGTTGTCCCACAATATCGACAATTCAGCCATTTATTACGAAAATTAACAGTTAGGTGAAGATAGATGGATATTGTCTGTAATACTTTGTAGACAACATCCAATTCGAATTTCCTATTCGCCTGAGGAAACTCGACCGTTTGATGACATTCTACTTGATTTTTATTTTTGAAATTTTGTACTGATTTTTTTGCTCCTTTTTGTGCTTTGCCGTTTCATCGCCTTTGAGCCCGGTTCAGTCGATATATTATAAACACAATTTGCATACGAACAGGAATACCAGTTAACGAGGGATTCTCAATATCATCTGGATGCACTAAATTATCTTTATAAGAGTACCCTCCCCCCCCCCCCCAAATCAACCAAGCAACCTTAATTTGATTAATTACATACGTCGTAATTCTGTCCTAGAGTTTGTTGGACGTCTATAGGAATAACGTCATAAGCCACCATAATAAAAGACACAGCCTCAGGTGAAGGTCAGGAATAGTGGACGTTTTCAGGACAGTCCTGACGTGGTATAGGCATTTCTAACAAGTACACTCTCTGATGACTACAGGAATGCACGTTTACAAGATGGCACTGCATTGTTGTAGCCTAGTGTAAAGCTGACAACAACGATGCAACGAGATATTTGAGTCTACGTACTCGATTATTATTTTTGTGTTGAACAGTAATAAACAAATATTACTAGAAGTGTTTTGTCGGTAATTGGGAAGACGAACTGGTAATCCGCTCGTAGCAGGAATCGACTAGATTGCATGAGAATATACTGCCTCGTTCCCATTCACAGTAGTGCGCGTAGGTGCCCCGCAGTGCGAGAGCGGAAATCGGTCGTGAAAAATGCCTTCGCGGGAAGCCGTCACAACTTGCTGTTAACGTCATTTACCTTACTGACGATGTGAACGGTATGGCAGTGCCGACAGAGAAGGCGACGGAAGGTGGGAGCAAATGTTGACGAGCGACAGTTAAGTACGTCAGTGGCGCCCACATTACGGAAGGAGGGACACGACGCCGAGTGGAGCGGGATTCAGGTACCTGCCCCATGGCAAAACGAGTAAAACAGACTCAGTATGTGTTTCACTGACGATGTAGAAAAGGCAGCTTCTCTGAGAAAAAGAGCGAGATTGGCGGAGTGTTCACTACCGCCACGTTCCCTCCCCGTTCCTCCGGCGTAAACGAGACTGTGCTGTGCCAGGTCACCAGCTTGATTCGTCGCGCACTATTAATAAAGCCAACACAGCTCAGTGATGAAAGGGATCTGCGGAACTGGAATCCCGGATAATCAACGACCATCAAGACAAGTACACTACTGGCCATTAACATTGCTACACCACGAAGATGAGGTGCTACAGACGCGAAATTTAACCGACAGGAAGAGGATGCTGTGATATGCAAATGATCAGCTTTTCAGAGATTTCACACAAGGTTGGCGCCGGTGGCGACACCTACAACGTGCTGACATGAGGAAAGTTTCCGACCGATTTCTCATATACAAACAGCAGTTGACCGGCGTTGCCTGGTGAAACGTTGTTATGACGCCTGGTGTAAGGAGGAGACATGCGTACCATCACGCTTCCGACTGATTGTAGCCTATCGCGATTGCGGTTTATCGTATCGCGACATTGCTGCTCGCGTTGGTCGAGATCCAATGACTGTTAGCAGAATATGGAATCGGTGGGTTCAGGAGGGTAATACGGAACGCTGTGCTGGATCCCAACGGCCTCGTATCACTTGCAGTCGAGATGACAGGCATCTTATCCGCATGGTTGTAACGGATCCTGCAGCCACGTCTCGATCCCTGAGTCAACAGATTGGGACGTTTGCAAGACAACAACTATCTGCACTAACAGTTCGACGATGTTTTCAGCAGCACGGACTATCAGCTCAGACACCGTGGCTGCGGTTACCCTTGACGCTGCATCACACACAGGAGCGCCTGCGATGGTGTACTCATCGACGAACCTCGGTGCACGAATGGCAAAACGTCATTTTTTCGGATGAATCCAGGTTCTGTTTACAGCATCGTGATGGTCGCATCCGTGTTTGATGACATCGCGGTGAACGCACATTGGAAGCGTGTATTCGTCATCGCCATACTGGCGTATCACCCGGCGTGATGGTATGGGGTGCCATTGGTTACACGTCTCGATCACCTCTTGTTAGCACTGACAGCAATTTGAACAGTGGACATTACATTTCAGATGTGTTACGACCTGTGGCTCTACCCTTCATTCGATCCCTGCCAAACCCTACATTTCAGCAGGATAATGCACGACCGCATGTTGCAGGTCCTGTACGGGCCTTTCTGCATACAGAAAATGTTCGACTGCTGCCATGGCCAGCACATTCTCCAGATCTCTCACCAATTGAAAACGTCTGGTCAATGGTGACCGAGAAACTGTCTTGTCACATACGCCAGTCACTACTCTTGATGAACTGTGGTATCGTGTTGAAGCGGCATGGGCAGCTGTACCTGTACACGCCATACAAGCTCTGTTTGACTGAATGCCCAGGCGTATCAAGGCCGTTATTACGGCCAGAGGTGGTTGTTCTGTGTACTGATTTCTCAGGATCAATGCACTCAAATTGCGTGAAAATGCAATCACGTGTCAGTTCTAGTATAATATATTTGTCCCATGAGTACCCGTTTATCAGCTGCATTTCTTCTGGCTGTAGCAATTTTAATGGTCGGTAGTGTCTATCCATAAGAGTTGTGCACCTGGGAGACTACGTTACTGCCGGCCGCGGTGGTCTCGCGGTTCTAGGCGCTGCAGTCCGGAACCGCGCGAATGCTACGGTCACAGGTTCGAATCCTGCCTCGGGCATGGATGTGTGATGTCCTTAGGTTAGTTAGGTTTAAGTAGTTCTAAGTTCTAGGGGACTGATAACCACAGCAGTTGAGTCCCATAGTGCTCAGAGCCATTTGAACCATTTAGACTACGTTACTGGTGGGGCTCCGCTTAATAGCAAGCATACTGTACGTAGATGGCAGAGGGTCACAAGCCCTTCGGCGATGTTTTGCACGTCTTGGCAGTGGACACAAATGACTCCATGCAAAAGCAAGAGGTGACCCACCAGCGTAGTCGCAGCGATTTTTTTGCACAACAGTGTACTCCCGTTCCGTGACGGCTACTAACAACACACAGATATATGTGACTGTAGGCTTTCCCGGCGTATACTGCTGATGAAAGTTTCTCGGGTCTCCCGTGTGGTAGCGTTGATACATCGCGACGTTTCCGGAAGTATCTTCTGGCGCAGATGGGTAGTATGACAATTGCGGAAACGTCACGATAAATCGACGCTACCTCCCGGCTGGAGACCCGAGAGACCTTCACCAACACGTGTACATTCGTGTCAGGTCATTGGAGGCACTCACCTGAGTTTAAGACACCCGTTTCGCGTAGGATGCCGGAGGTAACCGAGGAATCGTGTGTATCTTCGTGTCTCCATCTTTAGCGGTCCCGCCGAAGCGTAAATCTGCGCAGCGCACGGGTTCAGTGACTGGACGAGAGGCAGAGAAGCGTTGCCGGTGGTTGGCCTTGAGCGAGAGCAGGTGGAGCGGGTTCAGCGACTGCTGTCTGCCGCGGAGTCGCTTCAGATTCTGGTTACGAGAATACACTTCGCGGAACCCGATGAGCGAGCGGCCGAGTGAGGTTCTTTGCTGTGACGAGAGCTCGACGGCCAGGTGCGTCGTTGGCCGTGACGGGAGTCAACGCGCACGTGTGGCCTGTTCCTCAATGGCGGGCGGTGACGCTTGAGACTGCAGCCTTCCACCCGGCAGACCAGCGATTACTCCATCGTACTTGGATACATTTGAAACCGCAAGCGAACTGCGCCCTGATGAACGAACATGCAGTCAAAAGGGGCTTCCAACATTGCTAGAGATCTCTTCTCTGTGTAATTGCAAACTTAGCCCAGAAATAAAAGAAAAACGAGTTGTAAATTCTATTTTTCTATTTTATTTGTGTACTTGTTTTCAGATTCCAGCTTCGCTTTTCTTATAATAGAGATATAATACCAACACTTTTTTCTTACGAAGGCCACGTTGCAGAAGAAATAGTACCAGCGCCACATGTATTTCGAACACCATGCGACGAATACTTCATTAGCAAAGGAAAGCTGCAGTTAAAGAATGCGATGCGACAGGTAGAATATCGAGGATGTCATATGCGATAATAGCAACACGACTGACTGCACTCATCGCAAGCAAACCAGGGAATCCAATTCGCATTAACTATTACGATCGAACAGAAATGATACAGAATACATATGAGTGTTTCGGGACACTTAAGTAGAAACATAATAAAGATTTATGCAACATAAATGAACTATTGTTTACTTACTATAAGGGTAGCTTTTCAAAAATGATGTTTTTTTTAGTTGTGGTTCTTGTTTTGCATAAACAGACTGAGGTCATTCAGCAAATTTGCAGGTAGCAGCATCCTTGGAATGGTATGTTCATTATTTTATTGCGTGAAACAGTCCATAACTTGTTCACCAACAGAATATTCATACTTAAAGTAGATTCCGATTATTGTTGTTGTTGTTGTGGTCTTCAGTCCAGAGACTGGTTTGATGCAGCTCTTCGTGCTACTCTATCCTGTGCAACCTTCTTCATCTCCCAGTACCTACTGCAAACTACATCCTTCTGAATCTGTTTAGTGTTTTGTGTATTCATCTCTTGGTCTCCCTCTATGATTTTTACCCTCCACGCTGCACTCCAATACTAAATTGGTGATCCCTTGATGCCTCAGAATATGATCTACTAACCGATCCCTTCTTCTAGTAAAGTTGTGCCACAAATTTCTCTCCTCTCCAATTCTATTCAATACCTCCTCATTAGTTATGTGATCTACCCATCTAATCGTCAGCATTCTTCTGTAGCACCACATTTCGAAAGCTTCTATTCTCTTCTTGTCTAAACTATTTATCGTCCATGTTTCACTTCCATGCATGGCTGCACTCCATACAAATACTTTCAGAAACGACTTCCTGACACTTAAATCTATACTCGATGTTAACAAATTTCTCTCCTTCAGAAACGCTTTCCTTGCCATTGCCAGTCTACATTTTATATACTCTCTACTTCGACCATCATCAGTTATTTTGCTCCCCAAATAGCAAAACTCATTTACTACTTTAAGCGTCTCATTTCCTAATCTAATTCCCTCAGCATCACCCGATTTAATTCGACAACATTCCATTATCTCCATTTTGCTTTTTTTGATGTTCGTCTTATATCCACCTTTCAACACACTTAACACTTACAAATGCCTTAACATGTGGGGAAATCATACATTAGGCACCGCTCTCTTGTCAGGCTTCGCAGGATTATTTGCTGGATGCCAGGCCCCACAAGACCTATTACGTCACTGCGAATAAGAGGTGCTTCGGACTTCCAATGTATGTTAATAAAGCTGGGGATGATTTGCAAAGGAGAAGCCAAATAGCAAAATTTGAACCACATGAGGGAAGCTGCTAAGGAAAAAACCAATAAAAAAAGATCGATATGAAAACGGACGAATTATTTCGAACAATTTTCTGAAGTGTGTGAAAGTATCTGTTACGTTGCGTCTGAATCAACTTTTACTAGATGGAATTTTAGATAATACCCTACGAAGGAACATTCAATAAGGCAGTCGGTTTTGGATAAATATTTAATCTACCAGAATAGAGGCGAATTCAATAGAAATATTTCACAGTCTCTCGTATTACACGTTTAAAAGATTTTCACATATAGTTTGCCAGTGAACCCTTGAGTAGTATATGTCTTTGCACATTGCGATACGTGAGAGGATGAAGTAGTTGTCTTGTGAAGACGAGCTTCTGTTGCAGCAAATATGTTGAGAAACCCAAAAGCACTGCTCCAATCTCCTAAACGTCAAGGCTGCTACATTTTTCTTCGCGGTGACTCGAACACGTAGTGCTACCACAAAGCAGATTCACATTTTACGACTACATCGAACAGTAGAATGGAACACATAGGAAGAGACAGATGGGTCAAGGTAAGCTGCTTTCCTAAATTTTGGCTGTTATCACAATCGGCTACTGCGAGGTGAAGTCGTTCACCATTATACGTAATCCAGCAGCTTCATACAGCCAGCATCTGATCATAAATCCCCGGATAGTTCATTAATTCTTTTCTTATTACTCTGCGAATAACCACAAGGAACATTTCCAGTGAGTGCAGGAGAATGGATGACTGAGTACCACCAACAGATCGACGAATTTCCAATTTATTCTGCACGTACGTCCAGAGACTCAGCGCGCATGTAAACGTGGAAGCTGTAATTTTCCGGACTCTTACTTGTCAGCTTTTTTGTAGCAAACCCGTAAGTTATTTGAACATTCAATTCGCCGGGAAAAGTTAACGTCTCACATAGCGGGATATTCCCGCTTGAGTCCCTATAGTTTCATGAGGTTCCGACTGATGGCGGCGCTATACACAGCCTCCAAAAATGGCGTCTATGACGGAGGTTCGCGCCAGGCAGAGACCTGTCTTTGAGTTTCTTTTAGCGGAAAATCAGAGCATCATAGGTAGAATGTCTACGGAGACGTAACAGAGGACAAAAGCACGTTGAGTCGTTGGGCGAGGCGCCTGTCGTCATCGCAACAAGGTCTCGCAAACTTGTCCGATCTCCGTGCCGCGGCCGGCCGCACACAGCTGTGACTCCTGCAGTGTTGGGACGTGCGGACACTCTCAGTTGGGGTGATCGTCACCACAGAAATGCAAACTAACGACGCAAGGCGTCACACAAGTCTGCGCACCGGAGAAGAGGCCACAAAAGCTTCACTGGACTGCCCTTCCTCATCCATCCTGTAGCCCGGATCTCGCACCTTGCTACTTCCATCTATTTGGCCCAATGAAAGATGCACTCCTCAGGAAGCAGTGCGTGGACGATGGGGAGGTTACTGACGGAGCAAGACGTTGGCTCCGACGTCGCCCATTAGTGTGGTACCTGGCGGGCGCACACGCCCTCCCAGTAAGCGGGCGTAGGGCTGTCGCAACGAACGGGGATTATGTCGAGAAACAGGACTTTGTAGCCAAAAGACTCGGAAATAATATGGTGTATTGGAATTCTGAATAAAACCAATCTGATTTTTAAAAAATGTATTTATGACACAGACTGGCGACTAAGAATCATATACAACGTTACATCGTAATTTGAGGCAAGTAGTATTTTTTTTTATTTAGATCACCTTTTCACGTTTCGAATTGCAAAATTTGAATTGTATAACAACGCTCTGTAATCTGAGAAAGATAATAAAACTTTGTGTACAAAAGAGGTGCTCTCAGCACTCTGTCGAAAATCGGACATCCGGTTTCCCCCTTATGTTAGGGAAGTATGTTTACATAGGGATTACTGTACATCAAATACGATTTTTCGTGTTTATGTTTCCACTGAAAGTTGTTTCATTAGTGGCGGGAGCAACTTTCACTTCTGGCTAACCTCGAGTGTTTTTATTATCCTGCTGGTAAACATTATATCACACACAAAGTGTTAAAGACATTCTAAGAATCTGGAAATAACTAGTTTTATTTTTATTTTCTTACAACTAATCGCAAAGCGCTTCAAACTTTACTTCACAGTTTCGAGCAACCAGTGGTTTCATCAGACAGTCTAAGCTCGCATACTGCAAGTAATGACCTAAGATTCCCGTTGTTTTGTCAGCATTCCATAGAAACCAGCTGAAAGTCGATGTCAATTTTAGTTCCACATTCTTCGTAATGTTCAGATATTCTGGAAAGCTGATTCATCAATTGTAATTTGAGAATATAAGCTGAACCTGTTTTGTAGCAAACAAATAGCACACTACACATCAGTAAAATCAACTGTCTAACAAGACCTAATCTGACAATTTTATTTGTTGCATAGTTTGATCTCTCTTACACGGCTTGTATCTCGTGACATTTAGTAAATTATACGGCAATGTAAGTGTTTACTATAACTAAGAATTGCAGTTAGTTCCACAAGAAAGTGTAGGCCATAATTTTAAATGTAACGTCCGCGGTGACTTCTCTGGTAGTGGTCTCGAATGTGTAATCAACGCGCTTTTGCTCAGTGGATGGATAAACACTGTGAAAGTTGAATTTTGCAGTTTAAAATGAGTGCAAAATATTTAAAAGCTGCAGTATTTCTGAAAAATGCCTCCTGAGGTCCGTTAAGACGATAATGATCCGAAGCATTGCAGCCATTTCTGTACAGCGTGGAAACAAGACAATGCGGTGTCCACGATGGACTGGCCTGCAATGTCTCCGGATGCAAACCCGATAGGAAATGTTTGGTCGTATATTGAGATAAAGCTTAAAGGAACGCCAGTACATACTTAGAAGCAGCTCTCATAAAATCTCGTGAAAAGCCTGTCAAAAAGGAGCCAAGTTACAATCGATAATGGCGGGACTGATTTCACTATTAGGTAATTGTGCAATTAGTAGTAACAAGTATTTTTATGTAAACATATATTTGTAATAGTGTCTTCTATTTCATACTGATAAGGACGTACACTTTCATATGGAACTGACTGCACTATGTAAATTCAGTTCTAACAAACTAAAACAAATTACCAATACTATGTCTTGGTTCTACGCAAACGATGAAATAACTCTGAATCACGCTGTAGTAGCAGCTGCGAACGCAGCTGAAATCAGAGAATGTCGCAAATGCAGGAAGAGGTAAAACGAAACGTCGCTTGCAGAAGTGACGGGTAACAGTGCAGTTTCACCGACTGGCGCAATTACTGCAGTCACGGACTTCACTCAACTCCTCAATGGAAAATGTTACGTGCGTTGGTCTGGTTTGACAACTAGGCAAGACGTTACTTTTCATCCAGTCAATATTAACAGATTTTGTCACAAAAAACTGTTGCTGCCACAGTATCTTCGAAACAACTCCGCCAAACTGGATGAGTGCGAATCATGCACTACTCTAGCAGCGAAGCTCCGTGCCGTTGTAGTTTTCGGGTAACAGAACCACTGAACTCATTGTCCATTGCCAACACGAAACTAGAAGTTAAAAAAGAAATATTCCTTAGTTATTACCGCATCATGCCTCGCCGGAAAACAAAACCGATGACGCTCCTCCGAAGCCTCACTAAGAACAACAAGCACAAATGTTTTGAGCAATTGAGAGATCGAATGCAGACGTTTGTGGATTCAAAGTAGTCCTTCCTCGAAGATCTTGAGGATGGACCAAGCGTCTTTGATAAAAACACACGAATTAGCTTGTTTCGTGTCAGACTTCATGAAGGCATTTTTGGGCAGAGCGCAGGAAATTTACTGCGACTGATTTTATCCATTTTGATTAAAGTTGCCACAGTATAAGAAGAGCGATCGAGGCCTAAAATCAGTTGCGAACTAATTCACCAGTACAAGTAGTTACGTTTTTTTTTTTTTTTTTAATGCAAGCAGACTGCATTCTCTTGTTTGGAGTTACAACATACTGACAATGAAAGAATGCACCGCCGGCCAGAGTGGCTGAGCGGTTCTAGATGCTACAGTCTGGAACCGCGCGACCGCCACGGTCGCAGGTTCAATTCCTGCCTCGGGCATGGATGTGTGTAATGTTCTTAGGATAGTTAGGTTTAAGTAGTTCTAAGTTCTAGGGGACTGATGACCTCAGAAGTTAAGTCCCATAGTGCTCAGAGTCATTTGAACCATTTGAAAGAATGCACCGATAATTAGGGCGTAAATACAGAGAGTGGAAGAGGGGTTCTTCGGCGCTATAAGAATATAACGGAAACTACCATCTTGCGAATTTAATAATTTTATTATGAGAAATCTCAGATGGAGCCAAATACGTTCGTTCGTTTTGCGCTCAATCCGCCCGTGGTTTGAAGCGATTACTTCGTGGTTCCACTCCACCCCTCCCTACATTGCAGCGGTCAAGATCACGGGTCCTCGGAAGCCGGCACCGAGATACAAGCGTAAAGTTGACTCACCGTGCCAGAAATACCTTGTGTTGCTTCGCTTGTTTACAAACACGGAGTTGGCAGTTGCGCAACAAGTGTTACTCGAATTACTTCCTTTTTCGGCTGCAGTAAGGATGGCAATGCGGCGCCTCCACGTAGAGTGTGTGACGTCGTTATGACGCAAGTTTTAAGCGGTTCACTGTCACTGTTGAGGCGAGCCAGCAAATAAAAACAGTTTTGAAGCGTGGTAAGAAACATCAAGATAGTAAAAGGTCTTGTACAAGGTGGGGCAAATAAAAGTGGCCCGCCAACCATTTGAAACCATTTGTGTCAGCATTAACTGAGGAGGAGAAGATCCACAGTGGCTTCCAACAGAGCCCGCCGAGTCTTCGAGAACATTTGCACAATCTTCATGTCTACAGGGTTGTTAGCAGAGGTTATAGCCGCGGCTCTAGCCGGCCACCCAGGTCAGCTGATCTGTCAGAGTACGATTTCTTTATGTGGAGAGCCCTCAGGTCCAAGATGTTCGCAACAACACTGTTTTCAAGAACTGCAGCAAAACATTTCGGATGAGACTACATCAATTCCAGCGGTCCAGCTTCGATCCTCCTTCAGCAACTTCCTGACTATCGTCCAAAGTGCCAAGAGTTGAATGCTGGTCACTTGCAGCATCTGCTATAGTCAGGCTGGTACTGTATTACCTTTCTTCTGCTTTGTTTCTTTGCACACTGTAACTCGGCGCCGCTTTTACTTGTCCCTTTCTCTACTCCTATAATGGCGCAGTAATTCCGTGCAAATCGAACCCTGAAAGTTAACTGAAGGATGTGCTCCTTACGTGTAAAAAAGCTTTCAGACAAGTACAGGCGCAATACAACACACATCGACAAGTGAAAATAGAACTCCTGTTACTTGAAAAACAAAACGCGTGAAAAGAAGTATTCGCTAAGAAAACTTAGATGTGTTAAGGTCTTCCTCTGAAGATTCGTTTGATGTAGCTCTCCATGCTACTCTACCCTGTTCAGACGTGTTCATCTCCGAATAACTACTGCAACCTACATCCTTCTGAATCTGCTTAGTGTATTCGTCTCTTGGTCTCCGTCTACGATTCTTATCTCCCAGACTTCCCACCAATACTAAATTGGTGATCCCTTGATGTCTCAGAATGTGTCCTATCAACAAATCCCTTCTTCTAGTCAGGTTGTCCCACAAGTATCTTTTCTCCCCAATTCTACTCAGTACCACGTCATCACTTATGCGGTCTTCCCACCTAATCTTGAGTACTCTTCTGTATCGACACATTTAAAACTTTCCACTATTTTTTTGTCTATACTCTTTATCGTCCATGTTTCACTTCCATACATGACTACACTCCATGCAACATTGCTAACACTTAAATCTATATCCGATGTTAAAAATTTTTCTCTTCTGCAGAAACGCATGTCTTGTCAGTGTCAGTTTTCATTTTATATCCTCTCTACTTCGGCCATCATCAGTTATTTTGCTGCCTAAATAGCAAAACTCGTCTGCTACATTTAGTTCCTCGTTTTCTAATCTAATACCGTCAACATCGCCTGATTTAATTCGATTACGTACCATTGTCCTTTTGTGTTTACTTTTCTTGATGTTCACCTTATATCTTCCTTTCAAGACACTGTCCATTACGTGCAACTGCTCCTCCAAGTTCTTTGCTGTCTGTGACAGAATTACAATGTCATCCGCAAACCTCAAAGTTTTATTTCTTCTCCATCAACCTTAATTCATTTACCAAAGTTTTATTTGGTTTCTTTCACTGCAGGGTTAACGCAGATATTGAATAACATAGGCGATAGACTACAACCCTGTCTCACTCCCTTCTCAACCACTGCTTCCCTTTCATGCCCGTCACAACAGCCGTCTGGTTACTGTACAACTTATAAGTAGCCTTTCGCTCCCTGTACTTTACCTCTGTTTCCTTCAGAGTTACAAAGAGAGTATTCCTGTCAACATTCTCAAAATCTTTCTCGAAGTCGACAAGTGCTATAAACGGAGGTTTGACTTTCCTTAACCTACATTCTGAGAAAGTCGTAGGAACACTATTGCATCGCATGTTCCTACAGTTATCCGGAATCGAAATTGACCTTCCCAGAGGTAGGCTTCTACCAGTCTTCTATTCTTAATTTTATAGCGTTGCATTAAATGAAAAAGTGACACACTGATTTTAAAAAAATGTGAAATGTGAAATGAAAAACGAGTGAAGATGCAGTGACTTCGAAAAAATAGGCATAGAATAATGGATAAAATGAATATATTTCAATAAAGAGTTGTATGTTACGTGACTTACTGTTTAATAAAAAACAAATAGCGACAGGCTCTGATGAACTACTGCACTGCCGATAGCTAATGTGTCGGAAAGGTACCGCTCGTATGCTAGCGCAGCATCTGAGCGTGCTTCGTAGCAGTGGAGTGGCCACTTCCAGTTCTGACTGCATGGGTGGCGGTCGCGATTTCTCGGCGCTCTGACTACCGGCGCGACGTCGGAGGCACACAAGACATCGTGAAGGGCAAACCGCTGGCCAGCGTAGAGTACTCCAGCCGCAGTGCAGGAGACCACTCGTTAACCTGACGCACAACTTGCGAGCTGTGTGCTGTTTAGTAGCATCTGCTCTCAACGAGCAATCCAAGTTCGAATATGTTTGCTTACACCACACAGAGATTAGGGTTAGTGTAGGAACAGCTACGACGCAAGTACATCGCTAACATAATGTAAAATTATTAAGCTTGGGTGGGGACGGTGCAGCTTCATTGTAAGTGATGGACAAGTATTGACAATATTTGCTTGTATTTTATCTCTTTAATTTATTGTAATAATTGTACCGAATCATTTTGGTGGATTACCACCCTTCATCTGCGGCCAGAAGTTACAAAATGGATCAATATTGTCGACTTCACTTTCAACTGGCAATATACTGAAGGAAGCTCGTAACGCCGGAAATGCATAACCTCCTATTTCCATCTATTGCACTGCAAATGTTTTTCCTTATTTTGTTACCTGAAGATATAACATTTCTGTGTCTTTATATATTGTAATTGTTTTACAATTTGTATATATATGTTTATGCATTTATGTCGATGTATAATTGGTTTATTTTGTAAATATTATTTGTATTCTTACGCTGGGTCTTGCCTATGGAAAATTATGTTATCGAACGAATACATCGATAGGTCTTGTGGAGAACCATAGTGTTTAGGATGTTTGGTAGTGTTAACTCTGCCGCGTGGAGCGCGGGCAGAGCAGGGGGAGTCTGGCTGGGGTAGTGCAGTGGGGCAGGTGTGTTGTGTGACGCTCCCGCGAGTTGCCGCGCTTTCGGGGTTTGGCAGCGTGTAATTGCGCTCGACTTGCTATGATAGTTTCTGACACGATGTCGCGGACGGGAAGCATTAGCTGACGCACATCAAAAGCCCGTTTCGCCTGGTGACCGTGTCGAGAAGGAAGCGCGCCAACATCCAGCTTCTGCAACAGCGACGGCCGACAATGAGTGACTGTCGCCACCTCCTCGATCGACGGCTTCAAACCTTCAATCAGCCAACAAGGAAGACTGGAAGCACGTAAAGTTTTAGAACTGTATGGCAGACCTCAGCTTTTAAAACTGTTCAAATCACAAAATTACAGCAACGTAGCATGAACCTTTGTTGCTCATTGTCCCAATTGCATTACCAAGCAGGGTCCCTTCCTTTTCCGGAATGAACCCGAGTGTCGTTGAAATTCAAACGCCAGCATTAAAGCAATATTACCTGTGACTACAGCTCAGCTTGGTACGTACTAAATTTTAGTATTGTTAATTGTTCAGAATCATTTAATTCAAGTTCAAAGTTAAATCTCTTATTTCTAAATTGCGTAGATTCAAGTAGCTTTTTAAATGATTGTTGAGGTAGTCCAAGACTAACCGTATTTTACTCAATTTCAATGTGCTTCAGAAAGAAAGCTCACTATTAACTTCAGTCACTAAATTAACTTTCGATTTTCCGGTTTTATTAATTCTTTTGCTAAATTAAGTCAGAGTGTAGCAAAATTTATTACTTCTGACAAACTTTCAGTTTTTCACACTACACGTGTCAACCTTCAGTTGCCACGCTTCTAGTGCTAATTATATGTGTAATAACCTTTCTTTTTCAGTTACTATAGTAATTGTCCTTAGGACTGGCGACCGTAATTTCCCCCATATCTCAAATATCTAATTACCGCTAGTTAATTGTTAACGTAACGGCCGCACATTTACTTTCTTTATTAACTTTACCCCTTTTCAAAATTAATTTCGACCAGTTTCATTTGCATTTTTCGTTTCATTTAGATGTAACCCTTTCCTCCCTCTTAACCGACAAATTAACTTCGGTGACGATTGCTTTTCCCAAATTTCCATTAGGTACACGCGGTTTAAATTTTCACTGTCATTAAGGTCGATAAGTGAGGGGGAGGTTACAAGCTAAAAACTTTAAAATAATATTTAACTAGTATTTCTTCTGACTTTAGAGGATTATTATTTAAATAATGAAAAATTGCTCCATTTATTTATTTTTTCATGCTTAGCACAACAAGTTGTAAAGTTTTGTGTCATCTACATTTTGGACTCTAAAATGCTTAACTTAAGAGCTATGGACACTTGCTCAGTAGAAGAGATACTGTATGTTTCATAGTAGCGAATATAAGCAAGTGCTCATAGCTCCTCAGGTATGCATTTTAGATCCCATATTTACTGGATATTTTTTCCTTCTTTTTGTCCACACTACCACCTCTGAAAGTTACCTACCACATAATGTCAGCAACGACAGAACCGGTTGATATATTTCACTGTCAAACGTACCAGACCGATTCTCGTTCAGAGCTTTCGACTCGGTCGTTTCCGGATCAGGGTCACTTAGCTCACATTGATACATTTACACTTCTCCGTCATCCTTCAAAGTTTGTAACATCATAACGGAATTACGCATAGTCCGAAAGGAATATGTAAACTTTTAAAGTTTATTTTTTTATTTTTTAATGTAATGAAGCTCTTCTCAAAAGAAGGTAAAATTATGGACATTTGAAGCTATTTTCTAAAAAATTAAAAATTATCAGAAAAATCCTAAATTAGGAGGCGTCTAAAACGGCATTTCGCCAATCATGTATTCAAGTCATTCGTGTAGTTACCTATGCTTTTACAAATAAAACAGGAATCTCAGACGAACCTGCAAAGTTTTCTGTCTTGTCACCTAATTGTCATTCGAGCTACTTTTTGGCTGGGGTCCAAGATTCTCTTTTTACTTCTTCCAGAACTCCCACCATTTCTTGTTGATATTTTACTATTGGCAAAGAAATCATTTAGTAAATGAAGGTGCTTTGTCCTGGTCGTGGTTTATTTGTAGATGCCAGTGAACTTGAGAGATTCAACTTCAACTATAGATGCCTCACAGCGCAGTTTTACTACACTTCCAACTCGTAAACTTGCCCCGAAACATGTGACTGCAGCTTCGGTCTGCACATGGAAACGCCTTGTAGGAATATCTAAGTATCAATATATCGGAAAAAAGACGGTACAGCATACTACATGTTGGTATGAAGTTAAACGTCCAAAGCTCGTCATTTCCTGAGCTATGGTTTCTTTTCGTTCAGCGTCAAGGCAACAACCAAACTGCAGCAACAAAGAGTCAGCCACAGAGGCTATTACGTCTTATGCCAGTGGGACCAACTACAAATTTGGACGTTTTGAGTTTATTATGGCAAGTAATGTGAAATATCACAAACATTCATGAACCAAGACTATGGTCTGACAGTGAAATATATTTTTCACATTGGTACTTCTGGCATATGTCATATCTATAGTTATCTCCGGCGCGAAACTGAATTAAATCTACTGACAAGATGGCGGACCATCGTACTCGTGTAGATGAAAGTTCAAATGAGTCAAATGACAGTCACGAGGGCGTAATGTGTGGTTCCAGTGACAAATACGTGTCATTCTGGTGACAGTCAAGTGTTGATGGTACGTTTTGCCTTCTAAACTACATAAACTTGGTTTAAGAAGGTGTCACATATTCTCTTGTCGTGTACAATATTGTGTGAGTCTGTAGTTATACGCGGAAGTGAACTAACTACATGAGGATGTGTTGTGCTGCCATCTAGGAAGTAATGTGTGAACTGTGTCAGGGAATACACTTAACTATCGATAGAGATGTGGTTTTTTTATCTATTATTCCAGCTGTCGAACGTTGTATACTTCAAGAATGTAGTTGGTTCGCCTTAGCATATGAAATTTACTTAGGATCAACTTCTCAAATGTACATCTGTTGTCAAGATTTAGTTACCTTTTTTGGCTTGCTATGTTGGATTCGTGAAGGTAGAAGTGGAAAACATGTATGCTGTAGGTTTACGTTAAGAAAAATTTCATCTTTTGCAAAATCCAGTGACATTATGATGGTGAAGTGCATGGACATGAAAGGCAATCAAAGAGTCAAGAAGTAAAAGCTCTATGTGTTTGCGATTTCCTCAGCTCTGACACTTTCAACATTAGTTTTGATAAATAACGAAAACGTTTGTGGACTAATGGCAGTTTGGATGAACATAACATACTTCAGAATAAACAAAGAGAAGCCCATTGTGATGCAGTCAAAATACACTCACAGTGACGATGTGGAATACTATACAGCGAGCTTTTCTAAACAAGTAAGAGATCGGCCAGCGAACTTCACGATACTGGCCTGACCTTCAAGTATGGTAGTGGACGACAACTTACGAGTGCAAAGAAGAAAGACCTTGAGTCAATGCTGTGCTTTATTCTCTCTCTATACTGTCAAGTGCTGCACAGATAGGTGGAAATTCCAGTGAAGGTATATTGGCAGGAGATGAATGAGATTCCCCGAAATCGTGTTTAAATTGTTCAAGGCATTGTCTCTTAATATCACATAACATTTTCCCTAGATGAATGAATCAAGACTGTTGTAAAGGCGACATCTACAATGACACAGTGACGTTGTTCAATTTTTACTGCACCTCCTCATAATGACGAAAATTTTGTCAGTCCTGTAATGTGTGTGTTTTGTCCGAAAAGTCTATAAACAACGTTAAGAATAAGATCATTTACTACCCTCAATATGTCCACAGATTTCTTTTTTCTGTTCTTGAAATTTAGAGCTGAATATCGCGAAACACGGAATTTGTTGTTGGTCTACTCTGGAATATGACCTTCCGTTTCGGGCCCACCAGATTATCCAATAGCTGGATTACAAAAACTGAGATGGCGGTATTTGCACAATGTGTACTTAAATGCTTCATCATCTCTTATTATAATCTCATGTGTACAACTTCTTGTTCGCTGGGAGAGGAAACAACCTGTTAAAAATTGATCGAACTGTGCGCATTATGGATCGTATTTAGCAAAATGGATAGAGTGGCAGAAGGTACCCTCCGCCGTGCACCATACAGTGGCCTGCGGATTATGTGTATAGATGCAGATGCTGATGAAGTAACCATCGTGGTATGAACTTGTGTGTCACCGCCAGACACCACACTTGCTAGGTGGTAGCTTTAAATCGGCCGCGGTCCATTAGTACATGTCGGACCCGTGTGTCGCCACTGTCAGTGATCGCAGACCGAGCGCCACCACACGGCAGGTCTCGAGAGACTTACTAGCACTCGCCCCAGTTGTACGGACGACTTTGCTAGCGACTACACGGACGAAGACTCTCTCATTTGCCGAGAATATAGATAGCATAGCCTTCAGCTAAGTCAATGGCTACGACCTAGCAAGGCGCCATTAACAGTATATCGCATGTATCTAAAGAGTCTAACTTGTATCGCCAAGAGCGATGTACACCAATGATGGATTAAAGTTAAGTATTCCAGCAGCTACGTACTTTTCTTTATAGCATTCATTACGTATCCTGTTTCAGACCTCACGCCAGCCTGCGTGAGTTTAACGCGTGCATTTCGGCCTTCTCTAGCAACATATCAGAACTACCCACGGTGTCAACGCAAAGTGACTAGCACAGTTCCCCCCTCAAGTGTTTTGGGACGGTTCCTAGTTACTCGCCAAAACACAGATCACAATGCAACAGCTCAAAACAGTGATTGTGAGACGGAAATAATGAAGGCTGATCAAATCATACATGATAAATCGAACGTTCGTGGCGAAAAAAAATTGAGCAAGCTCTTGCTAAAAGAAGATAAAATTGTGTACATTTGCAGTTACTTCGAAAACAATGAATCAGTGTCGGAAAAATCCTAAATTAGAAGGCATCTTCAATGGGACGTAACCGAACATGTGTTTAAGCCATTCACGTAGTTACCTACGACTTTACGAATAAAACGGGAACCTCTGACGAACTTGCGAACAACGTTCCGCGGCATAACTGCGTGATTGCCTGAGAGAATGCAGAATTCTCATCTGAGAAAGTGCTTTCATTTTTAACGAACTAGAAGCTTCGGAGCGATCAGCCATGAACAAGAGGAGTAATAAACAATAAAAAATGAACAGTAAATCGTCGTTCACTCAATTTGGACGTTTCCTGCCCACAATATAAACACGCGATAATTTGCTAATGTTCTGCGGCTCCTGGTTTTTTTTTTCCTAATTACATTTCACAAAATGTTACAATTAATTATATATTATAGTTCTTGTATTAAACAACACAACATTACAATTTCGGCTTTTTTTAGGTTTTAATGCCTTAGTCGGTAAAAACAGAACCTTCATAGGACGGCTTTGTTGTTGGTCTATCTATCTGTCCGTCAATCGGCCCGAGTGTTAAAAACACTTTTCCTCAGGAACGAGTAGACGTGCCAAATTGAAATTTATGTCGCAAACTGAGCACTATGGTCCCATGGGGGGTGTAAAAATTGATGCTTCTACGTCAGTGCAATCAAAAGACACGGTAATTTGTTTCTCATACTTTGACACTCGCAATCTCGCTCATCGAAGCCTATAGGTTACTTCCCGTAGGTCTAGACTAATGAAATGTGGCAAAAAGAAAGGTTTAACAGTATAAACATTGGAAATTTGTAATTATACCACATTAAAAAAATTGTCATATCTTATCTGAGTCTCTGTCTTTTCGTCTGTCTGTTAAGACTGGTAGACGTACTAAGTTGAAAGAAGGGCAGACGTACCAAGTTGAAATTCGTGTCACATACTAAGGTCTATAGACTCTTGGCGGGGTAACAAACCTACCACAAACTACTGCCATTTAGATCACATATTTTGATGGTCGCGCATCAAAACCTGTAGGTTACTTCCCGTTGATCATTAATGATGAAATTTGGCAAAAAGTAAGGTTTTACAGTACATGTAAAGGAAAAAAATCCGGAAATTGTTAATTTGGAGCTATATCACACGAAAAAGATGGTTTCTTTTATCATTTGTCATCCGACTTGAAATTAAAACAATCAGTGGTTCTGCATTCAGGCTGGTGTAAGTCAATCAGACAAGGAATAACTGTATTGCTCATATGACGGGTTTCGAAATTTATACAGCGTCAGACTAGTATGCGAATGTTCGTCTCACACACAGTTTGAAACACCATATCTACGAGCATTAATCGTTCATCTGATGATGGATAAATTCCGAAACGCATCATATGAGTAATAAAGTTATTTCTTGCCTGATGTTTTGACTTTTACCATTGCGACCCAGTTAGCCTGATTGTAGAACTACTGATTATTATAATAATGGCCGCCTGCCTCCTGCTTGACTTTATATCACATCTTTAGTAGTGAAATTAAAACATTCTCGGACATCTTGGAACCCCTGGGGTTGATATCTCACCAGTAGCAGTGTCGATAACACGCAGAGATGGTGGAGCTTCTCGATTCGAGGAACAGATCAACTGTCGACATACATGATTAAGTTTATATGGAGCTTCCAGTGCGCTAATCCTAATTTTTCCTTTTTTATTTTTTACTCGTGTAGTGCTGTGAAAGCACCGAGAACCAGCCGCGTGGGTACCAACTGTTTGTCCACCAAAGAACCATGCAGAGGAATCAGTCTGAGAACCCGAACAATGGCTGTCATGATACAAGACAATGTAGTATTTTGCTTGCGAAACTGGTCGCTGGTGATTCATTCTTTTACAGCTCATGTTTAGTGTGCTTCGGATGTGATTAATGGAAGTAAAACGCACAGTAGTTCTTCACGACAGTGGTGGGGAAGATCGTTTTGGAAAACTATACTCATGCTCATAAATTAAGGATAATGTTGATACATGGTGAAACAACGCTCTGCTGTTCGGTTTGCCGGTTTAAACCACCTGGGGTATGACCATGCGGTGCATTTGACCTGCGGTCGTCGCACGGTGGCGCTGGCAGCAGTCCACATACGCAGAGGTGTGTTGGTGCATGCCAGAGTACGGTGCAGCGAGTAAGTGTACAGACGTTTTCAGACGTTCTAATGGTGACTGTGTGTTGAAAATGGCTCAAAGAACACATATTGATGACGTTATGAGGAGTAGAATACTAGGGCGACTGGAGGCTGGTCAAACACAGCAGGTCGTAGCACGGGCCCTCCATGTGCCACAAAGTGTGATCTCAAGATTATGGCAACGATTCCAGCAGACGTGTCCAGGCGCTATAGTACGGGATGTCCACAGTGTACAACACAGGAAGACCGATATCTCACCATCAGTGCCCGCAACGGCCACGGAGTACTGCAGTTAGCCCTGCTCGGGATCTTACTGCAGCCACTGGAACAGTTGTCTCCAGACACACAGTCTACAGACGACTGAACAGACATGGTTTATTCGGCCGGAGACCTGCAAGGTGCACTCCAATGACCCTTAGTCACAGGAGAGCCCGTAATGCCTGGTGTCAAGAACACAGAACATGGACATTGGAACAGTGGTCCCAGGTTATGTTCACGGACGAGTCCAGGTATAGTCTGAACAGTGATTCTCGCCGGTTTTTCATCTGGCGTGAACCAAGATCCAGTTACCAACCCCTTAATGTCCTTGAAAGGGACCTGTATGGAGGCCGTGGTTTGATGGTGTGGGGTGGGATTATGATTGGTGCACGTACACCCCTGCATGTCTTTGACAGAGGAACTGTAACAGGTCAGGTGTATCGGGACGTCATTTTGCACCAGTTATGTCCTCCTTTTCCTCCTGATGGATGATAACGCACGGCCCCACTGAGCTGCCATCGTGGAGGAGTACATTGAAAGATATCAGGCGAATGGAGTGGCCTGCCTGTTCTCCAGACCTAAGCCCCATCGAGCACGTCTGGGATGCTCTCGGTCGAAGTATCGCTGCACGTCTTCAAACCCGTACGACACTTCAGGAGCTCCGACAGGCATTGGTGCAAGAATGGGAGACTATATCCCAGCAGCTGCTCGACCACCTGATCCAGAGTATCCCAACCCATTGTGCGGCCTGTGTACGTGTGCATGGTGATCATATCCCATATTGATGACGGGGTACATGCGCAGGAAACAGTGGCGTTTTTTAGCACATGTGTTTCGGGACGGCTTTCTCAACTTATCACGAATACCGTGGACTTACAGATCTGTGTCGTATGTGTTGCCTATGTCCCTATGCTATTAGCGCCAGTTTTGTGTAGTGCCACGTTTTGTGACACCACATTCTGCAATTATCCTTAATTTATGAGCACAAGTGTATTTTTTCACCGCTTCCTCGTAAATTAAAGCATTCGCGGAAGTTTATAATTGTTACCCATATGAGTCGTCTTCTGATCTTGGGAAACCAGTTGCCGTAACTGGTTTGCTGGGTTGCGATCGAGTTCGAATACAGAGGCTACGAGTAGTGGCCTTGACACAGTAACACTGTCGGGAGACTGACGACGAGTCGAAACATGAACTGGACCTTTTGTCACGTAAGTACTTTGACAGCTTATTTCTTCAGCCATTTGTTAGCAAATATTCAGCGCAAATCTCAACGTCACCATAACTCACCAACAAATCCACAGGGTTTTCGGGTGAAATGAAACGCATATTTCATCGCGTTTTTGTGGAGGTTAACCATGCGAAACTCAGATTTCTACTTTTTATATGTGGCGGCACGAATCCAATCAAGCCATCACTAACTTTACTTTGGTCCTACTACATTTTGCAGTTTCCGTGTGAAAGTTAGTTAAAAGGCACACATTCTCTGTCTTATGTATTTGTGGCAGAACAAGTGAAATTCGGCAACGCATCACTGTTCACCAGACAGGACATTATGGCAATATAACTGTTGGCTTAAAAATTTGTTTCGTATGTTCCGTGTCGCTCCATGGACCTGTCTTCCTTCGTGATGACGTGTCCTTCCTCTTCCACTTTCTTGCCATTTCTCTTCGACATTTACAGTATAGGCTGTTACATGGAGGGCAAAAAGCATTGCCGAAACCGCATGAAAATTTATGGAGTCTGGAGTGTGTTTAGACGTGGGTCTGCAGCATCACAAGAAACAGATTGTGTATAGCAAAATGCTTATGACTTTAAATGAAGCTTTGGTTCACCGCCTGGCTCAACCTTCCTCATTGCAGTGCAGGATATGAATCATTTCGCCAATGAAAGCGTAATAATTTCATGAGGACCATTAGTTCATAACACGAATCGGAGAGTTTCATTGTCGCTACGTGCGTCAAACCGTCGCCAACGAAACATACGGCTGCTGCGGCGTGCTGCGTCAAGACACGTGACACTACAGGAGCGGCCGGCGTCGGCTGGTAGCCAGTAACTATTTCAGACAAGTTTAATAATTCTTAACAGCGCGTTTAAATACATGCAAGCTCTCGATAACACACGGCCAAGTAAAAACCTTTAGTGGGTACCTTTTCACTGACATCATAATTTCTAAGCCGATCGTTCGCGATGTATGGCGGAGAAGGCGACTAGTGTGACGTCACAAGATCGGTGAGGCGCCCGTATTTCTCGTGGGCCCCACGCCAAACGCGAGGTAAAGCATTAATGCATTGTTGCCTAGTAGATGTCATTGTAGAAGCGTGTTCCTTCAGTGTTGCTGAAAGCAAGAATGGACTACATGTCAAGCTGAACGGAAACAGTAAGTCGTTACCTCGTTCGTGGAATGGTAGTTCCATTGACTATCTTCAAAACCATTGTACCGTAAAAATAATGCCAAATCCCTATCGCCTTCGTGTAAGATGAGTTACAGAAATGGTTGCGTAATATCGCTAATAACAGCCGCTGTATGTAATGTGAACTGTAATAAAACAGCAAGCATTGTCAAAAGATCTGGTCCCTCTCGCAACTCGTTCAGGGGGCGGGTTGATCTTTTAGCTGGTTTCTGCTTCTTTACTGCCCGATGCGGGAGGTAAAACATGGTGTCACTCGGACCTTCGGGAGCAGCGCTTTCGACATTGAAATATAACACAGCATAAGACAGTGGTGTAGGTCCTTTAAGCAGTCTCGAGTTTTATGGACAGGTTTTTTTATCAGTGATGGTGGGTGGGACATGGACTTCATCAGTTTCCCTTCTACTCATATTTCCCATGACGTGCGTAAAGAGATCACCTCGCTGTGTCTGTATATCAGTCACATTTGAACGCGTCAGCAGCGTAATCTCGAGAAGATTATGGGTTTTGTCATTAATTCCTGCAGTCGATCTTTGGAATATTACTAATTTTCAGTGGGGACTGCGTCATTAAAGTAGCGTGCCTCGTTCAAAATGCGTTGAATATTAGCTCATTCTCTCGCCCGTACCATAATCAGGTGCAGTAACTGATTATGGCAATCGGCGTTTTCTGCTCAGACACCGTAAGGCGATTTGCAGCTGTCTGAGGGAGGCAAGATAGAACGTAGTTTAACAAACAGCTAACAGATGGCAGCAACAGTCGTAAACAATTGATAGGCGAAGTAAAAGGATCTGAGTCCGATAATCCATTAAAGCGTCGACAGAACAGCTTCACTGGGAATATAGTGCACTTAATGAATTCAACTGCGTTTACAAGTGGAAACTGCAATAAATGTGGCGTGAATATGCGGCTAGACTAGCCTGTCTGTGCAGTCAGTCGGTCGTCATCAAGAGAGTTTGTTGCCTAGCGTGACAAATCACTGCAGTGGGCCCTCCTGGTATTGCTTCGTGAAGCGCACTCAGAAGTTGTGATATCACAGTAGAAATCCCGGAAAAGTCCCGGGTTTCGGCATTAATTTCAATTTCGTGATGTCAATGGTAGATGGTGATTCCATTAAAACACTCTATGGTTACAGAACTTATATTCCAAGGAGTTTACAATAAGACAGTCAAATGGTATAATCTCTGCATCAAAGCAAAGATATAAATGTCTTTGTCCATACCAGACCGCTGTATCTAGTCACAGTCGGTTGGTTTCTGTACATCGTGAAGATTGTCGTGCAAGTCTGGTACCATTTTAGTTGCAACATGTGCTACACTTCATCACCTTGAAATCAGACACGTACGAGAAACTCAAAATAGGGATCCGGTGCATCTCTGGAAGAGGCAAGCTATTTCTGCTACTGCTATAGCAACACGTTCTCACCGAAGCTTCTGTGGTAAGCAACTGACTCTCATTTTAGTCTGTGTTGCTCATTAACTGTTTGCTTATTTCCTTCCGAATTGCCCTCTCTCGATACGTCTAGTAATTTTCCCTCGGAGCTGGAACGAGCTCCCACCAGCGTTTTCTTGTGTGGTTTATATATTCTTTTCCCGTGGATAGCTCCCTTGTGCCAGTAGTATTACAGAATTGCGAATTCATGGCCGTTCCCGCATTGTGAGAGCTCCCTCGACAGTACGCATATGTCAGAGGTCAATATACGGGTTCTGGATTCAATCGCAGCAATTCTGTTGGTCTGTAGCCTTTCTCGCAGTCCCGAAGAGATCAATACAAGCCACTATTGAAATACATGCTGTAAGCTGCAAGCTACGATGCTGAATGCTTAAGAAGACCATAATCTGTCTGTAGAATTCCAGGAAGGAGTGACAGAGTGGCAGGTAGTCATGCTATGATCGATAGGCATCAACCATCCCGTTGCCATTTCACTTAAAGTTGTGTTGCTTAACAATCGTACCCCAACTTTTTTATTTATTAATCTTCTCACGAGTGGTGACGGAGCAACACCATATGTCTCCCCAGAGCTGAAAAATATACTAGTCCAAGAGGGTTTACAGCCTCATATCGTGAATCTCAAATTGCTGCAACAACGAGCTATGCCACTAGTCCCGAATAATGCAACTCTTTGGGGAACGTGATGATTATATCAACCTCTCTCTCAAATTTGTGTAATTTCAGCTCTATCTGTTACAAGTGTGATGCCTGAATTTTCTCTTTTTTTGTGTATTGAAGGGCGAACTGCTGTAATTGTTAAAAGCCATTTAAAAGCCAAGATCGCATAAAAAATTCCTTTATTTAACACAACCGGTTTCAACGGTCTTTGCTGTCAACATCAGGTCTTTAACATCTTTTTGTTATAAAACATGTTCATTTTACGCTGAATCTCAGGCACAAGAGTTTTGTACACTGACGTCTTGTGCGTAAGGTTCAGCAACAACAAAAAGGTGTTAAATGCCAGAAGATGACAGCAAATACCGTTGAAACCGGTTGTCTTAAATGAAGGATTTTTTTGCGATCTTGGCTTTTGAATTGTTTTTAAAAATGTGTGATGCCATCGAGCTCCAGATCGAAGCTCAAGAATCATCTTCTCCTAATCTGTAGAAGTGCCGTTAGTTTTGCGTGAAATTTTGGTGTCGTGTATCACCAGCCCTCATCGAGGGCTGTCACCCTAAAGTTCTTGCTAATGACAGATTTCTCATAACCTGTACGATGGAGTCGCCGGACTTTGTCAATTGTTACGAGGTGCAGTTATAATGAAGCGAATGTCGGATTAAGGAACGGTTGCGGCTTACACTCGTCTTATCCTTGGTACTGTTTGCCGTTTTGAAGGTGGACAGACATTCAAAATGACAGGACTGTTTCGTCTGGAAACGGTACAATGTATTACCTACTCATTTTCATCTCACAGCGAAGGCGCAGATTACATCTCAACAGTGTAAATTTTTAGTATCTCCATTCACAGGTTCTACAGATTTCCCGTTGAAATGAAGTTTGTATGTCAGAGTATAAAATTATAGGTTATTACGAACTGTTGTTCAACTGCCAAACAGCTCTTTTCCCTTTGTTCTCAACAGCGTCCTCAAGCTGTGTCAGTCTCACCACAAGTGCTTGACAACCGTGTTGCAAGACGTGCGTGTTGCTAAGCTGCACACCAGTGGTCGCACAACACGGATTGAGATGAAACTCAGCTTTTAGCAGTCACCATCATTTGGCCTTATAAACCTGTGCACCGGCTGGAACGAAAAGAGCTGTTTACTGCGCTTTAGGAGAGCTTACATCTCTCTAACTGTCCGCAAGCACCGTGCATGCAATTAACTGCGGGAATTATTTTAGGGGCATTATGATTGTTATTTTATCAAACGTAAACTTTTCCATTATACCATAAATTGAGGATTAACAGTTATTCAAAAACTGACCGCTGATATTCTGTATTGTGGAAACTCAATGTGACACGCAACAGACCGAGACTAATGCCTCCGTTATTGTTGTCCGCAGTTTACAATTTCACACATGAAACATTCAGCTGCCTTTCCTAAATAAGAGGAAAAACAATACACAAATTGCACTAGTTGCAGAGCTTTGTAGATACTTAATGTAGATAGTTGAGTGCAACAAGTGAAATAATGAAACTTTTCAGTTTTATGCAGTGTAAACACAATATTCCGCGTGGAAAATGCAACAGTGATATGAATAATATTAATAGGGGGCAACTGGGTAGAAAAAGCGGTGAAAGTGGGCGCCAAGCAGGCTCTCTGTCTGAGATCTTCGTAGTCTTTCCTTTTACATCCACCACTCTCTGCAAGCCACCACTTAGTGTGTTACGCAACTTGTGGCGCACTTTTTGTCTTTGCGGTGTTACGTCAGTGGGGCACACTCATTTTTATATGCTGTGGTCGAACTGTTGAGAGCCTGTAGTTACAATCCGAGTTAAGATCTTTACGTGTATGACTCTCACAAACGAAAGTAAATTACAGTTTTTCCATCGCAATGGCTCTGCGTTTCACGCAGTACCACCATGCTTTCTCTGCTCTACGTAATCACTGTAACCTATTTTAAGATGCTTCAGAATTACCCTACGCCCCAAAGTATGATGCTCTTCAATGTTAAGATGAAATAAAGAGAAAACAGGTCATTCAAGAGTGTCGCCATCACCGGTGTTACAAAAAGGTACGACCAAACTTTCAGGAAATATTCCTCACACACAAATAAAGAAAAGATGTTATGTGGACATGTGTCCAGAAACGCTTAATTTTCATGTTAGAGCTCATTTTAGTTTCGTCGTTTGAACTGTAATTCCTCGATTCACCGCCAGTTGGCCGAATTGAAGGAAGGTAATATTGACTTCGGTGCTTGTGTTGACATGCGACTCATCACTCTACACTACTAGCATCAAGCACATCAGTACGTAGCATCAACAGGTTAGTGTTCATCACGAGCGTGGTTTTGCAGTCAGTGCAATGTTTACAAATGCGGAGTTGGCAGATGCCCATTTGATGTATGGTTCAAATGGCTCTGAGCACTATGGGACTTAACTTCTAAGGTCATCAGTCCCCTAGAACTTAGAACTACTTAAACCTAACTAACCTAAGGACATCACACACATCCATGCCCGAGGCAGGATTCGAACCTGCGACCGTAGCGGTCGCGCGGTTCCAGACTGTAACGCCTTTAACCGCTTGGCCACCACGGCCGGCTTTGATGTATGGATTAGCACGGGGCAATAGCCGTGGCGCGGTACGTTTGTATCGGGACAGATTTCCAGAACGAAGGTGTCCCGACAGGAAGACGTTCGAAGCAATTGATCGGCGTCTTAGGGAGCACGGAACATTCCAGCCTATGACTCGCGACTGGGGAAGACCTAGAACGACGAGGAGACCTGCAATGGACGAGGCAATTCTTCGTGCAGTTGACGATAATCCTAATGTCAGCGTCAGAAAAGTTGCTGCTCTACAAGGTAACGTTGACCACGTCACTGTATGGAGAGTGCTACGGGAGAACCAGTTGTTTCCGTACCATGTACAGCGTGTGCAGCTACTATCAGCAGCTGATTGGCCTCCACGGATACACTTCTGCGAATGGTTCACCCAACAATGTGCCAATCCTCATTTCAGTTCAAATGTTCTATTTACGGATGAGGCTTCATTCCAACGTGATGAAATTGTAAATTTTCACAATCAACAAGCGTGGGCTGACGAGAATCCGCACGCAATTGTGCAACCACGTCATCAACACAGATTTTCTGTGAACGTTTGGGCAGGCATTGTTGTCTCGATTGGGCCCCATGTTCTTCCACCTACGCCCAATGGAGCACGTTATCATGATTTCATACGGGATACTCTACCTCTGCTGCTAGAACACGTGCCTTTACAAGTGCGACACAACATGTGGTTCATGCACGATGGAGCTCCTGCACATTTCAGTCGAAGTGTTCGTACGCTTCTCAACAACAGATTCGGTGACCGATGGATTGGTAGAGGCGGACCAATTCCATGGCCTCCACGCTCTCCTGACCTCAACCCTCTTGACTTTCATTTATGGAGGCATTTGAAAGCTCTTGTCTACGCAACCCCGGTACCAAATGTAGAGGCTCTTCGTGCTCGTATTGTGGACGGCTGTGATACAATACGCCATTCTCCAGGGCTGCATCAGCGCATCCGGGATTCCATGCGACGGAGGGTGGATGCACGTATCCTCGTTAACGGAGGACATTTTGAACATTTCCTGTAACAAAGTTTTTGAAGTCACGCTGGTACGTTCTGTTGCTGTGTGTTTCCATTCGATTATTAATGTGATTTGAAGAGAAGTAATAGAATGAGCTCTAACATGGAGAGTAGCGTTTCCGGACACATGTCCGCATAACATATTTTCTTTCGTTGTGTGTGAGGAATGTTTCCTGAAAGTTCGGCCGTACCTTTTTGTAACAGCCTGCATAATCCAGCAGGAAAGATGAGTGCTGGAGGTTCCATAAGGAGATGACGGGAAGAATTCTGAGGGGAAAGAGTTGGTTGAGGAGGACGACGGCGAGTGAGCTGGTGAGGGCGCGGCGGCTGACCTTCGTGCTGGGTGAGGAGCAGCGCGTTGCCCAGGAAGGGCAGCGCGGGCGGCCCCGGCAGGCGGGCGGCGATCCAGACGAGGCGCGCCCACGTGGACAGCCAGGCGACGGCCGCCAGCAGCGCCAGGCACAGCGCCGCGTCCCACGCCACGGCCACCTGCCGGCACATGCTCTGGTTAGGCCGCTGGCGAGTCAGGCGTGACGTGTCGAAGGCGACAGGGACCGTCTATCGACTTTGTGGGCGTTAGAATATACACATTGAAATCAACACTGCGTTTAAATCTAACAGCCTGAACCATAGGCCAGATCCTTAGCTTGTATTGAAATATGAAAATGAGAAGTAAAGTAAAGTAACCCACCAATGAAAGAACGTAAAAAAATGAGACCTCTATGCAATATATATGTGCAGTTCATGGTTTGAAATCGATTTTGGTATAACTAAAGTCATCAGAGCAAAGTTATTTCAAATAACAAATTTTATGCCATTGCACGACTGGCATTATTCTACTCGAGATAATAATTTCGTTAAGTAAACATCCATTTCCAACATATTTGTAGCACGAACCACTCTTACAAAATAATTTACAAACCCCTTACTGTGTCAAACTTTCGACATACAAATCGTAACTCTGAACATTATCTAACAAAAACCATTTTGGAATCATTATACCGGGTGATCAAAAAGTCAGTATAAATTTGAAAACTGAATAAATCACGGAACAATGTAGATAGAGAGGTACAAATTGACACACATGCTTGGAATGACATGAGGTTTTATTAGAACCAAAAAAATACAAAAGTTCAAAAAATGTCCGACAGATGGCGCTTCATCTGATCAGAATAGCAATAATTAGCGTAACAAAGTAAGACAAAGCAAAGATGATGTTCTTTACAGGAAATGCTCAATATGTCCACTATCATTCCTCAACAATAGCTGTAGTCGAGGAATAATGTTGTAAACAGCACTGTAAAGCATGTCCGGAGTTATGGTGAGGCATTGGCGTCGGATGTAGTCTTTCAGCATCCCTGGAGATGTCGGTCGATCACGACACACTTGCGACTTCAGGTAACCCCAAAGCCAATAATCGCACGGACTGAGGTCTGGGGACCTGGGAGGCCGAGCATGAGGAAAGTGGCGGCTGAGCACACGATCATCACCAAACGACGCGCGCAAGAGATCTTTCACGCGTCTAGCAATATGGGGTGCTTCTAATAAAACCCCGTGCCATTCCAAGCATGTGTGTCAATTTTTACCTCTCTATCTACATTATTCCGTGGTTTATTAAGTTTTCAAATTTATACTGACTTTTTGATCACCCGGTATATCTTCTCTCATTTACGTGCTGAAGTTGCTTAGGGTAATTGCGCACCGGGCGCGACTCCTACCTTAAAGCCGTCCGCACACATCTGCTTCCTCCGAGCACCCAGCTGCGACTCCCGAGTTTTTTTTCCGCGCACGTCCGGCTCTCTTAACCATCAAAGATCCTCCTACTCAAAGATATTATACTTATTCCACCTTCCGGTTGGCAACTACCGACTTTATTTTCTGAATCTACCCTGATCAGATCTAAGCGCGTACCTTTCAAGACGTTAAACTGCTGCGGTAGCCTTTCTTGCAGACGAATTACAGTAGCAGCCGATTATATTTTTTCATGATGTCAAAATGATTCATGTGATTCAGATGTCAAGAGAGGAGACGTTAACGCCAAAGAATAATTCATCAAGAGAGGAGACGTTAACGCCAAAGAATAATTCAACAAATACCTCCAGTATATCCTATTATAATGGGGGTCACGAACGATGCCGATCGACTTCAGGCTTGTTCTGCGCGCGTACGTCACGCATTCTCAGACAGCCCATGAGCGCTTAAAGAGTTCTTCTGCGAATGCCGTGGCAAATGCGAGCATTGAATGTAATCATAGCGACTTGTTTACTGAGTTTCTATTCCATTTGTTGCGATTCGTCATCGCTTTGGTGGTGGTAAATGATAAATTCTACATAAGCGAGCGACAGACATTATTTGGGGGATATTTGCGTTCTTCAAGCGCAAGTAAGGCGCATGCGCGTGCCGCAACTGTCGCTTGGAATCGGCAATAATGCAATCCCCTCGATATGCGCGAACCGCCACCGTTCGTCGATCGGACTGTAGTTATACATATCATTAGAGAACTGCATCAGTGTGTCTGTATCTGTCCTAGTAGTTTATTAGTAAGGATTACTGAATCTGACCTTCAAACACACTTTTGAGATTTTCAGTGTCACCAGAGAGAAAGACAGGAGCCGCCCTGTCAGACATCAGGGAAGTCATTAGCCCCATCATATTGCTAAAGTTCTCGTTTCAGTTCTGTGTAGATGATGGGTACAGCATTTTTGCTGAAAATGATAATGATATTGGTATTTTCTAAAATACCATTATCAAATGACTGTACTGAGCTGACAATATTCGCAAGTGCTTCTTCATATCAGTAAAATGCACAGTTTTGTTGACATTAGTCATGTCACTCTTACTTTCAACGTATCTTAAAATTTGCACACTACTTTCATTGCAGAGGCCAAATGATGATGAATACTGAATTGAAGAACTCTATACATGTCGATTTTCGACATATTAAACTATATGGAATAAAACAGCAAGCATTGTCAAAAGATCTGGTCCCTCTCGTAACTCGTTCAGGGGGCGGGTTGATCTTTTAGCTGGTTTCTGCTTCTTTACTGCCCGATGCGGGAGGTAAAACATGGTGTCACTCGGGCCTTCGGGAGCAGCGCTTTCGACATTGAAATATAACACAGCATAAGACAGTGGTGTAGGTCCTTTAAGCAGTCTCGAGTTTTATAGACAGGTTTTTTTATCATTAATGGTGGGTGGGACATGGACTTCATCAGTTTCCCTTCTACTCATATTTCCCATGACGTGCGTAAAGAGATCACCTCGCTGTGTCTGTACTAATTTTCAGTGGGGACTGCGTCATTAAAGTTCAAAATGCGTTGAATATTAGCTCATTCTCTCGCCCGTACCATAATCAGGTGCAGTAACTGATTATGGCAATCGGCATTTTCTGCTCAGACACCGTAAGGCGATTTGCAGTTGTCTGAGGGAGGCAAGATAGAACGTAGTTTAACAAACAGCTGACAGATGGCAGCAACAGTCGTAAACAATTGATAGGCGAAGTAAAAGGATCTGAGTCCGATAATCCATTAAAGCGTCGACAGAACAGCTTCACTGGGAATATAGTGCACTTAATGAATTCAACTGCGTTTACAAGTGGAAACTGCAATAAATGTGGCGCGAATATGCGGCTAGACTAGCCTGTCTGTGCAGTCAGTCGGTCGTCATCAAGAGAGTTTGTTGCCTAGCGTGACAAATCACTGCAGTGGGCCCTCCTGGTATTGCTTCGTGAAGTGCACTCAGAAGTTGTGATATCACAGTAGAAATCCCGGAAAAGTCCCGGGTTTCGGCTACTCCCTTCAACGTCAAAGAGTAGCACGTTACGCTTCGTGTGTCAGGGCAGCCTACTTTGCTGACATATGTCGTCATTAGTCTTGCCCTAAGCTTTTAGGATTGTGATGATTATTGTTAACAAAACTTTACATTTGCATTTTACTGATATAAAGAACAACATGCAAATGCTTTCACAGCTCAATAGAGTCACTTGAAACTGGTATTTGAGAAAAAACCTCTTTGGCCACTTATTTTCAGCAGCCGTGAAGTACCCACCACGTAGACAGAAACGAAATGAGAAGTTACTTCAGCATCATGATGCGACTAATGACTTCCCTGATGTCTCACAGCAGGTAAGTCAGGCTGGCTCCTGTCTTTCTCTCTGGTGAGATCGAAAATATGAAAAGTGTGTCTGGAGGTCATACTCATTAATTACCTGTAGGTGGTGCTGAATAAAAGTTTCGTTCTTGGCTGGGGTTAACTGATACCGGTGAATTTCATTTGGTTCCATAAAAATTTGAGTATCACGCTTTTGCGCGACTGTTTCCTTGTGGATTTAAGAACTGTGTTCCTGTTTTGATGTTGTGGCGAGTATTTGCCGGAGATGCTGAAAGCGAGTCTCTTAGCAGCGGGCACACGTCAGTACAATGGTCGAATCTCGGGACCTTTGCTAAGAGTATTCAGATAGTTAAGTGCTTTTAATTTATGACTTTGGAGCCGTGAGAAGTTTAACCGCGTCTCGTGGTTCGAATCTAGACTGGCCACCCTTAATTACAGTGATTTTACATTTATACCAGTAAGCAAATTAATATAGGTCCACCGGCAAACGTATCCGATTAAATCCTGACGGAGAAGTACGTCGCGTAATTCGCCTCGCGCTCTACGCATTCCAGAGAGAGCGTCGATTCTGGCCGCAGAGTGTGATACTGAACTGCGAGCTTCGAAAGCTCCGAGGAGTGGACGAGAGGAACGGTCGAGTTTTACCGGCGGTGTTCGATTCTGCAGAAAGGGAAGGCAAAGAATGTGGCTACGTGACAAACGTCTGAGGTTTGACCCGACGTCAGTACAGGGACTTTTTACGACACTTACCGGTTGTTTTTCCTCTGCCAATGATTTGCTAATGTGAGAAACGTCAGGCTATAGCATGGTATGGAGTCGTCGTTAAATTGGATAACTTATTTCAAGGTCCTCCCCATGAACCATGGACCTTGCCGTTGGTGGGGAGGCTTGCGTGCCTCAGCGATACAGATAGCCGTACCGTAGGTACAACCACAACGGAGGGGTATCTGTTGAGAGGCCAGACAAACGTGTGGTTCCTGAAGAGGGGCAGCAGCCTTTTCAGTAGTTGCAAGGGCAACAGTCTGGATGATTGACTGATCTGGCCTTGTAACAATAACCAAAACGGCCTTGCTGTGCTGGTACTGCGAACGGCTGAAAGCAAGGGGAAATTACGGCCGTAATTTTTCCCGAGGGCATGCAGCTTTACTGTATGATTAAATGATGATGGCGTCCTCTTGGGTAAAATATTCCGGAGGTAAAATAGTCCCCCATTCGGATCTCCGGGCGGGGACTACTGAAGAGGATGTCGTTATCAGGAGAAAGAAAACTGGCGTTCTACGGATCGGAGCGTGGAATGTCAGGTCCCTTAATCGGGCAGGTAGGTTAGAAAATTTGAAAAGGGAAATGGATAGGTTAAAGTTAGATATAGTGGGAATTAGTGAAGTTCGGTGGCAGGAGGAACAAGACTTCTGGTCAGGTGACTACAGGGTTATAAACACAAAGTCAAATAGGGGTAATGCAGGAGTAGGTTTAATAATGAATAGGAAAATAGGAACGCGGGTAAGCTACTACAAACAGCTTAGTGAACGCATTATTGTGGCCAAGATAGACACAAAGCCCACACCTACTACAGTAGTACAAGTTTATATGCCAACTAGCTCTGCAGATGACGAAGATATTGAAGAAATGTATGATGAAATAAAAGAAATTATTCAGATAGTGAAGGGAGACGAAAATTTAATATTCATGGGTGACTGGAATTCGGTAGTAGGAAAAGGGAGAGAAGGAAACGTAGTAGGTGAATATGGATTGGGGCTAAGAAATGAAAGAGGAAGCCGCATGGTAGAATTTTGCACAGAGCACAACTTAATCATAGCTAACACCTGGTTTAAGAATCATGATAGAAGGTTGTATACATGGAAGAACCCTGGAGATACTAAAAGGTATCATATAGATTATATAATGGTAAGACAGAGATTTATGAACCAGGTTTTAAATTGTAAGACATTTCCAGGGGCAGATGTGGACTCTGACCACAATCTATTGGTTATGACCTGTAGATTAAAACTGAAGAAACTGCAAAAAGGTGGGAATTTAAGGAGATGGGACCCGGATAAACTGAAAGAACCAGAGGTTGTACATAGTTTCAGGGAGAGCATAAGGGAACAATTGACAGGAATGGGGGAAAGATATACAGTAGAAGAAGAATGGGTAGCTTTGAGGGATGAAGTAGTGAAGGCAGCAGAGGATCAAGTAGGTAAAAAGATGAGGGCTAGTAGAAATCCTTGGGTAACAGAAGAAATATTGAATTTAATTGATGAAAGGAGAAAATATAAAAATGCAGTAAATGAAGCAGGCAAAAAGGAATACAAACGTCTCAAAAATGAGATCGACAGGAAGTGCAAAATGGCTAAGCAGGGATGGCTAGAGGACAAATGTAAGGCTGTAGAGGCTTATCTCACTAGGGGTAAGATAGATACTGCCTACAGGAAAATTAAAGAGACCTTTGGAGATAAGAGAACCACTTGTATGAACATCAAGAGCTCAGATGGAAACCCAGTTCTAAGCAAAGAAGGGAAAGCAGAAAGGTGGAAGGAGTATATAGAGGGTCTATACAAGGGCGATGTACTTGAGGACAATATTATGGAAATGGAAGAGGATGTAGATGAAGATGAAATGGGAGATAAGATACTGCGTGAAGAGTTTTACCGAGCACTGAAAGACCTGAGTCGAAACAAGGCCCCCGGAGTAGACAACATTCTATTGGAACTACTGACGGCCTTGGGAGAGCCAGTCCTGACAAAACTCTACCATCTGGTGAGCAAGATGTATCAAAGAGGCGAAATACCCTGAGATTTCAAGAAGAATATAATAATTCCAATCCCAAAGAAAGCAGGTGTTGACAGATGTGAGAATTACGGAACAATCAGTTTAATAAGCCACAGCTGCAAAATACTAACACGAATTCTTTACAGACGAATGGAAAAACTAGTAGAAGCGGATCTCGGGGAAGATCAGTTTGGATTCCGTAGAAATGTAGGAACACGTGAGGCAATACTGACCTTACGACTTATCTTAGAAGAAAGATTAAGGAAAGGCAAACCTACGTTTCTAGCATTTGTAGACTTAGAGAAAGCTTTTGACAATGTTGACTGGAATACTCTCTTTCAAATTCTAAAGGTGGCAGGGGTAAAATACAGGGAGCGAGAGGCTATTTACAATTTGTACAGAAACCAGATGGCAGTTATAAGAGTCGAGGGACATGAAAGGGAAGCAGTGGTTGGGAATGGAGTAAGACAGGGTTGTAGCCTCTCCCCAATGTTATTCAATCTGTATATTGAGCAAGCAGTAAAGGAAACAAAAGAAAAATTCGGAGTAGGTATTAAAATCCATGGAGAAGAAATAAAAACTTTGAGGTTCGCCGATGACATTGTAATTCTGTCAGAGACAGCAAAGGACTTGGAAGAGCAGTTGAACGGAATGGATGTTGTCTTGAAGGGAGGATATAAGATGAACATCAACAAAAGCAGAACGAGGATAATGGAATGTAGTCGAATTAAGTCGTGTGATGTTGAGGGTATTAGATTAGGAAATGAGACACTTAAAGTAGTAAAGGAGTTTTGCTATTTGGGGAGCAAAATAACTGATGATGGTCGAAGTAGAGAGGATATAAAATGTAGACTGGCAATGGCAAGGAAAGCGTTTGTGAAGAAGAGAAATTTGTTAACATCGAGTATAGATTTAAGTGTCAGGAAGTCTTTTCTGAAAGTATTTGTATCGAGTGTAGCCATGTATGGAAGTGAAACATGGACGATAAATAGTTTGGACAAGAAGAGAATAGAAGCTTTCGAAATGTGGTGCTACAGAAGAATGCTGAAGATTAGATGGGTAGATCACATAACTAATGAGGAGGTACTGAATAGGATTGGGGAGAAGAGGAGTTTGTGGCACAACTTGACCAGAAGAAGGGATCGGTTGGTAGGACATGTTCTGAGGCATCAAGGGATCAGCAATTTAGTATTGGAGGGCAGCGTGGAGGGTAAAAATCGTAGGGGGAGACCAAGAGATGCATACACTAAGCAGATTCAGAAGGATGTAGGTTGCAGTAGGTACTGGGAGATAAAGAAGCTTGCACAGGATAGAGTAGCATGGAGAGCTGCATCAAACCAGTGTCAGGACTGAAGACAACAACAACAACATTTCAAGGTCGCAAGGCAACTGGGGCTTACCAGAGGCAACAGGACCGTGGCTAGTGCTAGAACCAACGTTCAAGATGTGTGGACAGTTTTACCCCTATAAGCCAAAACACAGATCAGATGTACACTAGCTGTATGAAAAAGACAGCCAAAATTTTTTCCCTTTATGTTCATGATGATCATTTAAGAGTCACTGCAAGTTTAATTTCTGCAGAGTATTTTCTTTCATTATAAGTGGCGAGAGCCAATACATGTTTCTTGCTACTTAGAGAACCACTTATTTAATTGTTCTTACTTTATTTTTCCTGCTTTTCGTGTTGAAAATGACAATACTACTGTTACTTTAAATTCAGTTGCGACCTTCAACTCACACCATTATCTTCTAACATTTTCAACATCTTAGAAAACAAAACCTGCTGATATTATTTCAAGCGCAAAATCAATTTTACATATAATTCACTATTACAAATTTGGTTTTTAAACCCCTGCAATCAAATTATAGCAGCAAATTTGAAAAAGTTTTCTTCTTTGCGCTTCTGACTTATTTGAATAAATGGGCGCTCGGCAGGCCAACTGCTCCTGCTAGTAATGCAGACAAATAACAGACCCCATTCAGTGACGTCCCACGGGCTGTGGGGGGCACGTGCGGTGCTCGTCATTACCAAAGGAGACGAGGAACGCGCTAGAGAACAAACTGCGCGGGACAGGTCTGCGTGTAGCTGGCGCTGCGACAGCTCGCGTAACTGGTGCAGTAACGTCGGCTACGGAATGGGCTGTCCCATGTTCTGGGCGTATCCAGTGCTCCCAAACAAATGCGTTGTGTATTCAACCAGTGTACGCTGTGGCCTAGTGGGTCGTGACGTCCTGGTTCTCCTGACGCCGCGTGATCCACCCCGGTCGATGCTGCATTCCCTCTCCAATGCGCGTAGGGACCCGACTGACGGCAAGACCGGATATGCCATCGTCGCCGAGCACAAGCGGGCTCCATTTTCTTGAGAACAGCTGCTCCATTTCTCGTGGGCGGCTCTCAATAAACGGCTCCTCTTGGTCCTGGCTGACATTCTCTGAACATCGTAGCTGTCTAACCGACACCACAGTCGCTGTACAGCCAGCAGTTTCGCTGGTGCAACCATCCAGGCTGAATCTACGCCGTTGCCGGCAGTGCCATGACGACGGCGACAACAACCGCCAGGAAGTTTCAAAATCAGCGCACGCTCCGCTGCAGAGTGAAAATTTCATTCTGGGAACTGCACCTCAGTTCAAACATGACGCCAACGTGTTGACTTAGCTGTCCCTCGGGAGACCATAATGTCTCCCAAAGGTCCGCACTGCGAACAAGACTGAAGCGCAATTAACTACAGACAAACTGTGTTCTTCGATAGTCTCCTGGCATATCAAGAAAGTTTTATATTTCAACGCATTCACGATAAGAACAGATGACTCTTTAAGGAAGTCGTATAAATCGTTCTGACGGCGCACACTACTAACTGCAAAGATCGGCACTTAGAAACATTGCCTTTACCAATCTCCTCCATCAGTGACCCAAAGAAAAACCCCAAAACCAAGAAATAATTCTTGTAGAGTAATGAATTTCGGGAATACGTCTAGATAACGTATTTAAGTGACTGACGTTGTGGTATCACAGGTTAACGCAAGCCCGAGAAAAGCCATTCGAAAATAAAATGCTGGTAGATTTTAACCGGTGTAAGCACCATACTGTAGAATGCAAGCACGCAGACTGCATGCGTCGTGTCATACAGGTGCTGGATGTCGGTTTGTGGGCTGGAATTCCCTGCCCGTTGCACTTGGTCCGTTAAAACTGGTTGCGAGTGACGCTGGAGTTGTGGTCTAGTGATGCCCCATACGCGCTCGAGTGGGGACAGATCAGGTGGTCGAGAAGGCCAACGTAAAAAGTCGACGTTCTGTAGAACATGGTCGGTTCCAACAGCGGTATGTGAGCGAGTGTTAAACTTTTGGAAAACAGGCCCTGGAATGCTGCTCATGAAAGGCAGCACAACAGGTGAAACCAGCAGATTTTTGGTCCGGCCGTTATATGAAGTCGCACTCCAGACCATAACTCCTGGTGTAGGTCCAGCGTGTCCAGCATGCAGACTCGTTGGTTGCAGCCACTCACCTGGCCTCTTTCTAACCAACACACGGCCGTCACTGGCACCGAGGCAGGACAAGATTTCATTAGAAAAAACAACAAACCTGCACACCGCCCTCCAATGAGCTTTCACTTGACACCATTGAAGTAGGAATAGGCGGTGGTTCGGGGTCAGTGGAATGCATACTGCAGGGTGTCTGGCTCGGAGCTGTTCTTGATGTAATCCATTTGAAATAGATCGTTACGTCAGTGTGGTGTCAACTGCTGCTCGAACTGATGCAGCATACCAGAGTCTTTGTGGACTTAAAACAGTTCTTGACCAACGTCAACACACCATGTCCAATCTCGAAGGTAACTTAACCCTCACGATCGTTACAGCGCGTATTTAAAGCGAACCTGATTTGCAACATCATAGTGGCGCTACGAGCGCGAAATTTGGATATAAATCATCTTTCAGATGTAGAAACACGTCTACTTGCTGTCGCTTATCTTGCACAGCTACTCTCTTATTTTAGTCAAAGAGTGGTGTTCCACGTCACTTCTTTATGGGGTGTTACGTATTGGTTTTACCAAGAGTGTACTGCACGCGGCACACACGTCGAATACTTCGAAGTTCTCGTTTCAAGTTTTTGGTAAGATCTGGTATTGATATTCATTGTTGGTGAATACAAAACAGTCGAAACAACCTTATTAACAGGTTATACTCGTAGTATGCCCAGATGAAAGTCTTTTACTGATGTTATCAGACTCTTATTTTTCATTGAAATGATTTATCTTGTTCACGACATTCGACTACTATTTTCTTGTCATCTCGCTGAGATCGCGTGTTGAGCCGATGGTTCGCGTCTTTCCAAGTCGGTACATGGACGTCACAACTCGACGCCTTCACCAGGTGTTCCCTGAGAGTATTTTCGTGTTAGTCAGGATGCAGCTAGCGCGGCAACAGCTTATCACGTTATCGGTACACCACAACACATTTGCCACAAATGAAGGTAACTAACACAATCGGTTACATTATATGTTTATTCTATTTTCAAGTCTATGCGCTCTACATTGTTAGATCTTTGCGCAGACACATTTTCTTATTTTGTGTTTCGGCGAGGGTGTAATGGAGTAGTGTGTGTGCACCTGAAAACATATCATGAAACCGATTGCGTAAATGTAGGCATTTATATTGTAGTGTAGGTAGCAGTTTATTGATGATGTATTATAATGCATCAGAGTGCACTGATATGACGATCGTAAAGTTTAAGGTGAAGTTTGCCAAAAGGAGGAGTGTGAAATGTATTGATAAGTACAGACCAAGACTTCAGTTTAGCACTCTCCACTATATTGTAAGAATCGCGGACAATACACAAACGGATTTTTCCAGACACATTTAGGAAGCTGATTTTTCAGGCTTAAAAAAGCTGCATGTGATCACAAGCTACTGCAGGCATCTGCAGCGTGTATCAGACAGCAGCTACCTTTTGATACGAACTGTCTCCATCTTGAGGAACTGGTAGGTCTAAACCACTATTGACCTGTTCTCTCTGAAACCACTCTGAAATTTTCTAATTTCTTGGAGTTCCTATGTATCAATAATCTATATAAGAAACTGTTTACCGTCCTTATAAACGCATTAATGAGGTGAATTTGTCAGTTGGTAATTTCCAAGGTTTGATCGTTGGCTGTCTTAAGCACCTCATGGGGCAACTGGACCTTCCGGAAACTGGTTTCTTGCGTAAAGAAATGATCTTAGCAAAGAGATAGACCTTCGGAATACTTGTTTCTTGCGTAATTTTAAGTTCTTATTCATCACTTTCTAACAGCGTAAGCCCTCTCACTTCGCGGTCACTCACAATCTAGAGCTAAAACCCCTGGAGCTTTTGTGGAAGTTCTCTGGGACTTAAACGATTCACAGGTTTTCATTCCGATAACGTCGACTTCCCTGGCCGTCATTGCCTAGCGAGTAGAGCAGTAGAGTCCGTCCCTGCAGGTCCTGGTTGATTCCAGGATAGTGCAAGGGACTTTTCCTCATTCCAGTCTCTCCAGGACGGCTCTGGGCCCAACTTGCTGCCTAACGAATACTGGAGATCTTTCTGAGGGTAAAACGGGTCCGCTGCGAAAGGCTTCCCACCCTCCCCCTCCTAGGGCCACGGCGAAGAAAGGCTGCACTCGGCCTGCAACCAGGCCAATAGCCCGGACAAGGACTGTGCGACACAAGGAAAAAAAAAAAACTCGATTTCTGTTTCACATTGCCGTTCCATTTGGCATTTTCCGTATTTCTCTTAACTGCTAGGCAAAACCTAGGGACGAGACAGATAAAATAACATACGGTATTAACTACACAGTGCAAATGAATCAAGCTGAGGCAGCAGGATCCAGAGATCTTCCAGCAGTGCACAGAGAGTTGGACGGACCATGGCGTTAAGCTCAGCGTGACTATTGCGCCGAATGGTGCTGGCCGCGACACTGCGCTCAACGAGCGGATACGGTACACTGTGGTGGTCTTCTCCAGTACAACACGGCTCGGTGATAACGTCTGAATGGCTTCACACGGGGAAGAACCGTCGGGAAACTGGAACAAGGACGAGGTGTGACGAGTGTAGCCCAGGAGTTTGGTGTTACTCACAGCACTTTTCACGTGCGTGGGGGGCTTTCCCAACCACAGGCACTGCTGCCTGAAGAAGGAGAGGAGATCGACCGTGTTCAACTACAGCAGCAAATCACCGCTATATTGTGAAATAGGGAAGAAGAGACCCGCGACAAAAAAAAGGGGGCATTTGCTTCCACTTTAAACGTGTGTCCCTGTAGAGCAGCCTCACACTCCACAGTGCCACAGCCAATGTTCCGTTGACACCAGCACAAGGTGGAACCGTTTGCGCCAGTGCCGAGACTGTAGAGACTGCACCGATGTGGAGTGGGGTCGCGCGCTCTTTCCGGAAAAGACCAGACTCAGTGTGGGTGGTGATTCCGGACGTACCCTCATACGGCGCGAAGTGGGACTTAACGCAGCCAGGATCATTAATGACCACGCCGAGTAAGCTTCCCCTGAGTACAGTACACACATAACTGCCAAGGATCACTCTGTAAGTGTTTCACAGTAAGGTAAGCCAAAACTAAATACTAACAACAGGGTTAGGTATAGGCCGAAAGCCTTAGGCTCGAGTTTCTTTCCGAGGCTTCTCCTTTTGATCTAGTTGCCATTTATCTTCCTAATTTCTCTTCATATACATTAACAAAATGATTTTTCTCTCTCCTCTCTTTGTATACTCAGATCAAGTTAATTTTTATAGTATTAGGAATCTGCTGTTAACATTCAAAACAAACAGTCAACAAGACTGAAACGGAAATGATCGTATGGCATTGTTGCCCAGGAGGCCCATTCGGGAGAGTTCGGCCGCGGTATTTCAAGTCCTTTTTAGTTGACACCACTTCGGCGACTTGTTAGTCAATGATGATGAAGGACACACAACACCCAGTCCTCTGCCGGGAATCGAACCCGGGCCCCCTGCGAGGTAGGCGGTAACGCTACCGCTATGCTACGGAGGCGGACAAAAGGCTGAAAATTGGCCTTCCTCCACCTGGCGGGACATGGGCAACGGCACATCGGCCGCCCGAACAAGTATACCTGTGAGTGTGTGTGTGTGTGTGTGTGTTTGGGTGACCGAAGTGACGGCTACTAGACCAATAGTGTAAAATACGACTCGCTATATTACGAGGGCTGTTCAATAAAGAATGATCTTTTTCTTTATTTTTTTTTTTTTTGACAACTTACCTTTACTCATACTCATAATTTTGATGGCCCTTCTCAAAGTAGTCTCCCATGAATGCGACGCACTTGTCCCAGCGTTTCTGCCAGTCTTCAAATGCATGCTGGAAACCATTTTTTGAGAGGTCCTTCAAAATCGCCTCCTCAACCTTCCCCACTGCTTTTGATGATTGATAATGCCTCCCACGAAGGCGTTTCTTCATGTTAGGGAATAGAAAAGAGTCAAATGGGGCTAAATCCGGACTATAGGGAGGGTGAGGGATGCACGTCACGTTGATTTTTGCAAGCTATTCAGCAACAACAATGGCAATATGCGGCTGCGCATTATCGTGGTACAGCATCCAGCCTGCTTCAAGGAATGTGGTCTTTTGCGCGTGATATGGACTTGCAATGTTTTCAGGACATCCCTGTAGTATTGTCCAGTTACTGATGGTTCAAATGGCTCTGAGCACTATGGGACTTAACAGCTATGGTCATCAGTCCCCTAGAACTTAGAACTACTTAAACCTAACTAAACTAAGGACATCGCAGAACACCCAGTCATCATGAGGCAGAGAAAATCCCTGACCCCGCCTTGAATCGAACCCGGGAACTCGGGCGCGGGAAGCGAGAATGCTACCACACGACCACGAGCTGCGGACGGTTACTATTGTGTGAGCAGATACAACATGCTGATAAACCACTCCATGAGTATCAAAGAATGAGATGACCATAACTTTCCCAGCAGAAGCAACCACTTTTGCTTTTTTTGGAGGTTGGTGATGAAAGAGATTTCCACACTGAGCTTTGCTGTTTGCTCTCAGGATCAAGTTTCATCAGCAGCGATTACTTTTGAAAGAAATTCCGGATCTTCCTCTAAAATCAACTTTAACTGAATGCAGGCCTGCACGTGAATGTCCTTTTGTTCGGGAATCAACAGTCTTGGAACCCATCGCGCACAAACACGTGTCATGTGTAATTTTTCTGTCACCAACGTGTGGGTGGCACCCAATGAAATGTTCAGTATTTCAAAAAGTGATCTTAAGGTAATCGTCGATCCTCTCTCACAATGACAGCAGCAGTGTTGATGTTTTCTTCCGTAAGAGCAGTAACTGGAGCACTGGGTCCACCTTCCTTTGAAATTGATTGTCTCCCCTCTTTAAACATTTTAAACCACCTACGAGCTGTGCTGTAGGGAAGAACAGACTCTCCATAGACCCTCTGCAACATTGTATAGGCCTTAGCTGAAGATTTGTTGAGACGAAAGCAGAATTTCAAAGTTGCGTATTGTTCCTCGCGCGTTGCCTCCACTGCACCGGTAGGCGATACTGAACATGTCTGACCTTGCCTCCCTCTCACAAGAGGGAACCAGGACACCCAACAATTAAACTACTAAGGCCATAAAAAATTATGATCATTCTTTATTGAACAGCCCTCCTATAACGGTAGCGGGCCAAATTGCGGGCAGGAGTGAGAAAAAGAAAGAAAACCGCTTCGCGCTTTGTGGCTCTTAATTTATGACACTATCGAAGTCGACAGCACAACACAGCTGCCACTGCTTGAAAACTTATCTCTGGTGTTCCTCGAGTAACAGGCAACAGATTACATAGTCTGTAAATTGTGAAACATTTGCAATGAGAAAGCGTCATCGTAGAAGTGACCCACAAATTTTTGAAGTTGAAAGGGGCCAAATTTTACTTTCTGTTCAACACTTTCCGCTGGGCTGACAAGCTACATACAAAGAGAAGCCGGTTCATCCTGCATTTGTATGGTATTTCAAAACTGAGAGTCCACTCACTGGTATGGGCTTTGTAGCTCTTTGTACCAGTTGCGCAAACATTACGCAAAGTCAACATTTTTCACTCTGCAACGCTAACTCTTCTTCGCTAAGAGACATTCGATATTCGTCACGCTATTCGCAGACGACTGCAACAGTAGAAATACACTTCACTGATATATTTACGTTTGTTAACTAACCCGACCAGCCGGCCGGTGTGGCGGTGCGGTTCTAGGCGCTTCAGTCTGGAGCCGCGTGACCGCTACGGTCGCAGGTTCGCGTCCTGCCTCGAGCATGGATGTGTGTGATGTCCTTACGTTAGTTAGGTTTAAGTAGTTCTAAGTTCTAGGGGACTGATGACCACAAATGTTAAGTCCCATAGTGCTCAGAGCCATTTGAACCATTTGAACCTATTCATCTTCCTTTAAGTTGTCACGACATATTACCCCATAATCCAGGTTTTCTTAATCATGAGTAACCCATAATTTCAACAAGATCATCTTAGCTAGATGGCCAAATCAACTCCATTATGGTTTCTTTAATAGTCGCAATTGAAGTCTCGAATTATATCATATCCATATCACTTCCGTTATTTTATTTAAACAACAGTTTGTTCGTTCTACAGTTACGTCTAACAAAAAGTGTAGCCGAAAACAAAATTGGTAAAGTAATAAAATTATAACGAATCAGTCTGTGTGTCTTCTGCATTGACGCTCCTTCAGAAATAGCTTGTCAGCTTTTTATTCCGCCTCTTATGCTTCAACTTCTTCATTCCGAGACGGTCACGGTGAGGTTCTGCCAACAGTGGAAGCTTGGCGCAGTTAGGATCCAGACTTTTCTTCCCCTAGAAGACGGTTAGCTAATTTCCAGCCAAGGTCGTTTCACTCGGCGTAGCAGGAGACTCGACACGCACAGCCAGCACCGGCCAGAGTGACGTCAAAGCAGAAAGGCAAACCGGCTCGGTTGTGCGAGTAGTGCAAACACAAACAACTGCTGTCGAGGTCTATATTTTTCCGCACTCAATGACGGTATTAATGAAAAAAATTAAGAAACGGAATATTCGCTGAAAGAGAGGAAGCAGCTGCCAGAATTTATTAAAAAAGAAATCTGGCTGTACTCTGGGACTGTTGATTATTTTAAAAATATCGGGAAGTCGATACATCGATATTTGATAAAAGAAACATCATTATTGGTCCCCGATACATGGAAAATAATTATCGTTATATCGACGGAAAAAATATCGACTTATCAGCCAAAAAAAGTATCGGCTGCACATTGTAAATATACTGCCAGTTTTAGAGCCGTATATTTGAGTGTTGATTTATTATTAGATATTCTGTACATCAATAAGCTAGCAGCCTGCGTGCCCCCTCAGAGTAAGAACTGAAAGGAGAACGATGCATGCTCACGTTTGGCGATAAGTGCTTGCTAACACTGGTAAAAGCAGGTCAGTGGTGCAATAAGAGGTGTCTGAGGGTCCTTCGTTCTGTTTCGTCACGTATCGGACTTGCTCGGAATACCTCATGTGGACTTCCCTGTTTTCTAATTTCTGCAAACGCCAGCGACCTAGCAGTTGTGTTGTCAGAGTTGCGTGGTGAAGTAAAACGTAGCGGCGAGTGCCGACTACGTCAGCATATCCCCTCACACATATCTGCTTACCGTAAAGACCAATCTTCTCGTTTAGGTTTTTGTTCGTGTATATCAGCAACTGTTTTTGAAGAATGCCGGTGTGAAGAAATAGCACAGTTGTTGCGCTAAAAATTGTTTTTCAACGCAACTGGTGTGCGGTTTTTTAAATGAACATGCCGCCATTTGACTGTATTGTTGTTTATTTAATTACGACCCAGGTTTCGGCCATCTATGCTATTTTCAAGCGATTGAGTTTATGTCATTAACATGTATTGCAGGACATCAACTCAAAGTTGGCTATAAATTTAGAAAAATATTCGCTCTCCACTAGATTCCAGATGTAACATTTATTATTATATTATTTATTTATCACATTTACTGGGGAACGAATATTTTTATTAATTTATGGCCAATTTCGAGTTTGATGTCCTGCAAAATATGTGAATGACATAAACACAATCACTTGAAAATGGCATAAAAGGCCGAAACATGGGTCGTAATTAAATAAACAACAATACAGTCAAATGGCGGTGTGTTGATTGTATAATTGTTGCTCAGCAACATCAAAACTGGTGTGCTATTTCTTCACATCGGATTTCTTGTTATTCCATTCACACCGCCACCCTCTCCAGTACAATCGATCTCTTCTCTGTGCCATCTATACTTGCGTCACACAGCCAAAGAGAAACACCGGACGTGATGAAAGGTGTAAAAATGGCAAGACTCCTTCACGCAGTGAAAGTAAAATTATGTTCTACTACAATTTCAAAAGAACAACTTCAAATATTTATCGAAAATTGTGAAAAAAATATAAAACAAAGAAATCGGCACTGGATATTTCCATTTCGATATCGATACATCGTTATATGGATGAAGGGAACGTCGATAGATGTCGATACCACTCGGAAAAATCGTCAATACATAGATATATCAATAGCCCTACTGTAGACCATGAGCTGCTCTTAAAAATATTTAATTGAAATTACAATGAAATAAATACCCCTATCTGCATAGAGGTGTTGATATAGGTCAACGGGGACAGTTGAAAATGTGTGCCCCGACCGGGACTCGAACCCGGGATATCCTTCATATCCAAGGGCTCACCGGCCATTTGACCATCTTCTTCTGTGCGGATGCACAAACAGTGCCCGAAGTCTTAGGGAATCGGCAAAAGGCCGCAAGTAATTAGTATAATGGGCAGGGGCACTATGAATATGGTGCGGGACAAAAAGTTGCGAATGTGGGTCTCGCGGGAGGCGTGCCAGAGATAAGTCCCTGCAGTCGCATTATCCTCTGTGTCCTCTGTGAGTCAGAGGGATAGAGCGTCTGCCATGTAAACAGGAGATCCTGGGTTCGAGTCCCGGTCGGGGCACGCATTTTCAACTATCCCCGTTGACTTATGCCAACGCCTGTAGGCAGAAAGGGGTATTCATTTCATTGTAATGTTATACTAACGAGATGCATGGTCACCGATGATATCTGATCTTTCGGACATGTCCGAAAGAACAGATACCATCTTCATACATATAAATATTTAATTGCCAGGTCGGTGTATAGCCCTTCATCAGCTGCACACACTGTTTGGTCAAAAGTAACCGGACACCCCCATGTTATGCGGAATCGACTACCGGATGACAGGACAGACTGACCCGCCCAATATAAAAGGAGACGGGGAGTACCTGCAGAACGTGTCGGTCGGGAGATCTCGACTGTGGACCACTCACTGGGTGGCGCCTGAGTAACAGATCCGTCAGGGACGTATCAGCCCTCCTAAAGCTGTCCGCAGCTAAAACAACACTAAGCAGATGTCATGTACTGACGTACGGGCACTGCCCATCACTGTGCAGGGTGGCTGTAAACAGTCGCGTGAAATCAGCAGAAGAAAGCACTGTCGAGCTGCAAAGCAGTCCAGCTGGGAAACTGACTGAGCGTTGGGAGTTAAAAATGAAGGGACTGCAGTGGTGGAGCAGTTGCTCATAATCGACACACGTCTGCGGCCAGTGCTGAAGTGGTGTAACCAGCGGCGCCACTGGATAACGGGTGACTGGAAAAGAAGCGACCTGGAGTCACGAATCGCGGTGTATCCGGTGGGAACCCAGTAGAAGGTTCAAATGGCTCTGAGCATTATGGGACTCAACTGCTGAGGTCATTAGTCCCCTAGAACTTAGAACTAGTTAAACCTAACTAACCTAAGGACATCACACACATCCAAGCCCGAGGCAGGATTCGAACCTGCGACCGTAGCGGTCTCGCGGTGCCAGACTGCAGCGCCAGAACCGCGCGGCCACTTCGGCCGGCCCCAGTAGAAGAGTTTGACTTTGTGAATTCCTGTAGAACGTTGCCTGTGACAGTGTCTAGTGCCAACAGTGGAGTACGGAGAAGATGGTGTCACGGTACGGAGGAGGTTTTCATGATTCGAGTGTGTTCCGCTTATTACACTTAAGAAAAGAGTTAATGCGGAAGTGTATGTACTCATTTTACAGCACTGTATACGAGGTACGTTGGAGGTACAGTTCCCAGACGAAGACTGTGACATCATAACAATGCACCCTGTTATAACGCAGCTTACGGATAATAACTTTCCTGAAATGGACACATTTGTTCAGAGCGCAGATCAGAACCCAACGGCATACCTTCGAGATGAATTAGAACTCAGATTTCGCTTCATACCCTAGCGACCAACGTTACTACCTTCTCTTGTCTCGGGTTTGTGGAACAATGGACTGCCATATCGTGCAGAGACATTCAGACAGCTCACTGAATGCAAGCCGTCAGAAAGACACACCGTATATTAATCTGCACTGATAGGTGTCGATGTAGATCTGTATGGTAGACAGTTTATCGTGTGTCCATGTTTAAGTTGTCAAACGCTACACGGCAAACTTCCTGGTCGTATTGGACTATATTGCCAGACGATATAACCAGGGAGCTGAACACGAGATAGCTCATGAGACGGGGTGGCCTCGAGCTTCACGGCCGCCGTCTGTCGGAAGCGAAATAACACACGCTCGCACACACACCACACACACACACACACGTGCGTGCGCCGGAGGCCGGCCGGTGCAGTGGTGGTCCCCTTGCTCCGAGTAGCGGCGCCTTGCGCAGGCCGCGGGCTGCGACCTAGTTGCGACGGGCCGCCCCTCACACCACCACGTGCTTCCCGCCGAACCACTCCGTTATGCAACCACCCAGAAGACGGCAAAAAGTAATCCACCCACCCACCTCAAATCAGACTTCTAGTGTCTCGTCATATCGCGTGATTCACTACTTAACTGGAACTCGAGTAACAGTACATCCGACACAGCGCTAAATACCAAAACACAAGTAAATTTGGAGTTATTAGTAATGTGAACTAAAAAAGAAATTAATGCCATTACGTACAATTGGCTGAGAATGTGACCGGAGGCCTGATGGAGAGGTGTTGTGGTAGGTACTTTTAACAGATGCCTGTGATTACTTGTAATCTAATGGAGGATACGAACACTTTCGAGGGTGCTCCTGACTTCGATATTGAGCGCCTGACATAAACGACTAACTGCACAATTCACCCAAAATCTATAGAATTAAACATATCCCTTTCGCCTTGGTCATAGTATCATATCTCGGAACTCGGCCCAAGGCGCGAAATTCTCGTAACGTGTCTTAGACAGCATCTCGCATGTTGTCAACAGACTTTATATGCGGTGTCCCGAGGGGCCAAACCAGCTGGCTCATATCTGATGAGCATCCTCCAGACCATACTGACTCAGTACAGGATCAGTGTCGTGGTACTGTAGGTATAAGTCGCTTGCGAGACACTGTCAGCGAATAAGCGGATAGTATTGCTTGGACACGAGATCCCTATATTCTTCACTGGTAAGAGACTGTGGCAGATCTGTCAGGGTCCCTCTTTTGCCTCTTATAAACATCCCACACACGACGATGCCTCCACCACATGTCTCGTAACGACGTCCTCCTGGCAAATTGCTGCATCGTCACTTTTGATTTTCCAAGTAACTGAATCCTATCAACGTGTATTGAAACATAAACCTCTCAGTGCAGACGACCTTTAACGAAGTTTAGCGCTATGTTAAGGAAGCAAAGGCTGTGTTATACCAGTGCAAGTATACCCGTTAAAGTAGAGAGCTAACTACAAGACTGAGGCGTGCAGTTAACACACTAGAGGATGTTGTAATCAACATGTTATTGCCCACTCTTGCGTCATCAGTTTTTCCAGAAGCGAGGTAATCCTGGTACACCCTTAACACGGTGGCGCGAAAAGACCCCAATTCCAGCACGGCCGCAGTGCTGAAGGCCCCCTCTCGTCCCATACCCACGATCCGGCAACATGTCTTGCCCACACTAGGCTCGGTTGTCTCACCTACAGGTAGTAACACGTCTAATGACGTCTCAGTCACGTGACACCCAACTGTGCCTTTTTCCGTGTAGATACGAACACCCTCTGTCCAGTACGTCACCTCATGAGTGCACACGGGTGTAACTCCCATGTATTATCAGGTGCGTTCTGGCACCCTGGCCAGGAAAGCTAAGCCAAATGCGATGACTAAAATGCAAACAAGTGATCCAGCCAGAAAAATTTCATGAGGACATCGTTTAGTGCTGCCATCAATGTAAGCACCCAAATAAAGGTTGTGGACTGGGGAGATGAATGGTCGCCGTGTAGTTAAGAGACAGCACCATGAGAGGTTCGTGGGAAAGTAGAGAATGTGGAGGATTAGGAAGGCTGGCACGGAATCAAGAAGCCACAAACTCATGGTAACGACTATAATACGTCTTACATTAGACTGTTCCCTGCCATCAGTGGTCATCTCAGTTTCACGACTTGCCCCGTACAGTTGCAACGAATGGACGGATTGGACAAGTCGATGTGTCACGCATTGCGAAGGATCTTAAAATTGTCATAAGTACACAAAATAAAAAAAAGGCCTGTTACCTAAGTTAACTAGTTTCAGCTGACGTTTAGGATAGAAGCACAAGGAGAGGGCGTATCCGTACCTGCGCTGTTTTAGTAGGGAAAATAGTTGCTCTTGCCAGTGTGATTAACAATGTTTCCAGCTCAGCTCAACAACTGAAGGATAAAGATATTCGAGAAAAGGAAGAAAACATAATCTGAAACTGTACGATCAATAAGAGTGTCAGTGTTATCAACTGCTTTGCTAAATAAATTGACTGAAATTCTACATTTCGGATACAAACCATCATTTCTGTGATGGCTATGTTTGTCTGTGATGATGGTGAATCAACACTGAAGTCATACAGAGACACCAGCGGAAACCTGAAGAGTATTTCAGCAGAGGGGTCGAAACGCCGAGCAGAGAAGAAGTTTGAAGTGGAATACGATGCGGTATCACGACTCAGCTGATTTTGTCATCAATAGCATCAGCCACGAAAACCTGCAGGCTTACATTAAAAAATGATGTTGAGAAGAGACTTGGAGCAGGAGGAGGAGGAGATAATTGTTTAACCTCCCGACGGCAACGAGGTCACTGGAACACAAGCTCGGCTTAGGGAAAGGAGGAGGAGGAAGCGGCCGTGCCGTTTCGAAGGAACCATCCAGGCATTTGACTTAAGCGATTTAGGGAAATCATGAAAACCTAAATAAGGTTGGCCGGACGCGGATTTGAACCGACGTCCTCCAGAATGTGAGTCCCGCGTGCCCAGCAGCTGCGCTACCCTGCTCGGTGGGGGGGAGTTATGACTACGAGTTCGAATTAATCTATGCAAGTAATATATGACATTAAAACATTTAGTTTTTCCGTGATTTCCCTTAATTGTCCCAGGAAAATATCGGAATGGTACCTTTGAGAAGGGCACGTCCAATTTCCTTCCCCATTCTCTCGTAATCCGGACTTGTGTTTCGTCTCTAATGACTCCGCCGTCGATAGAACGTGAAACTGTATTCTTCCCTCCTTTATTGTCATGCTATTGGGCTACAGCATCAAGTGAACAATTCTTTAGTCAAAGATTTTTATTGTCGTTAAAATTCAGCTTTTTGCTACAACACACGACTAAACAAGTAAACTTATCTTTCTGTTTTCTTACATGATACGTTAAGAAGTTAGTGGCAGAGTCTTCACCCCAAAGCATTAGTAAGTGACGCACTGACCAGTTTAATGACAACAGTCAAGTAATCTCTGTATTGAAAAGTGTAACGCAGATCAGATTACGTCACGTGGTCGACATTTCTCGTTCTGCTCATTCAACTGATCTTTAAACTTTCACCGCGTAACACCTCATGGCCAGCTTACCCACGTACCAGCCGCTGATACAGCAGTCGAACAGCCAATGTACCACTCAGGCTGGCAGGGGGGCGTTAGGTGATTCTATCGCACATACATCCTGGTCTCCAGTTCTCGTTTGTTTTCTGAATACACAAACAGGTGCAACACAATTTCAAATTCGCGCATTAAATAAATGATTAGCGACACTGTTTCCTTCTTTGTGATGAATTCAGATAACTATTCAGTAAAAATTCGCTGCCACCACAATAATATCTACAGCAGCGATCATGAAGCCCATCACTGATACCTTGTTTTTGAAATCCATGTTCTCTCGTCACGACCAACCTCCAGTACACCTTTCACTGGGCACTTCCTGTGTATATAATTCTATCCGTGAAATTACTTCTAATAAAACTTCATAGCACCAGGCGGCTTTCGTAAAATTTATTTTAATTCTTTTATTTTGGTTTCTAGTGACATTCCAGTTCATTATGTACACTATATGCTCAAAAGTAACTGAACACCACTGTGTAATGTGGAATCGACCACTAGATGTCGAGAGAGGTGGACCCGCCATTATAAAAGGAGGCGGGAAGTACTGTTTTGTGAAAAGAGAAACGACGACAGCAGAAGGGGCCAGTAAGGAGATTGTCCACTGGATGTCACCTTAGTGGCAAATCCATCAGGGGCATTTCAACCATTTTGAAGCTGACCAAGTCGACTCTCGATGATAGGGTTGTCAGGTGGAAACGCGAACGAACAAACACAGTTAAACCAAGACCAGGTAAAGCTCATACACTGACACAGGGACCGTCGAACATTGAAGACGGTGGTTGTAAGCAGTCGCACGAAAACAACTGAAGGAATCATTTGTGAGTTCCAAAATGCTGCCAGCAGTTGAGCTTTCAGGGAGACTGGATGTAGTGAGTTAAAAGGAATGGGGTAAAATGGTCAAGCAGCTCTTCACAAGCCACATATTTCTGTACTTAATGCTAAGTGACGCTTGAGATGGTGTAAAGAGAGGCACCTCTGGTCAGGGGGTGACTGGAAACGAGTGTTTTGGAGAGATGAATCTCGCAATACCGTGTGGCAGTCCGATGGAAAAGTTTTGGTGTGGCGAATTTCTGGAAAACTTTACCTCATCACGTGTCGTTTCATCACTGAAGTACGGAGGTGGTGGTGTAGCTGTAAGAGCACTTTTCGTGGTTCTTGCTAAATTCCGAAGAATACGAAAATATTTTACAACACTGTGTAATGCGTACAGTAGAGGAATAGTTCGGAGAAGGTGGATGTATCAATATAACGATCTACCATATCATAAAGCAGAGTCTTAACAACGTTTCTGGAATGAACAGGCCTGCTCATGCTCCTTTCCTGATTCCAATACAACAAGTTTAGGATGAAATTTTTTATATAATAAAAACAGTCTAGAGGCATACAATAATTTTATTTTGAAATGGGTGACCCGTTTCGAACGGTTCAAAAAATGGTTCAAATGGCTCTGAGCGCTATGGGACTCAACTACTGAGGTCATAAGTCCCCTAGAACTTAGAACTACTTAAACCTAACTAACCTAAGTACAACACACACATCCATGCCCGAGGCAGGATTCGAACCTGCGACCGTAGCGGTCGCGCGGTTCCAGACTGTAGCGCCAGAACCGCTCGGCCACCAGCGGCCGGCGTTTCGAACGGTGTTTGAGCATCTTCAAACCCTTATTCCGTACTGACTGCTGGGGATGGTGGCAGGGGGAATGAAGCGCTTTAGGATGGCGTGAAAACTGCTTCTCAAAACCTTTAGGATGAGTTACAGCACCGACTCCGCTCCAACTTTGCTGCCTTCACTGGTTTCGGTTCCTAAGAAAGAATAGGTTATTCCTGCACAGACATTCAGACACATCACTGGAAATGGTGGCAGCTGATTTGAGACCCTCATAAAGGTGGACGAACCGCTTAATAATGTCCATGAATAGGCGTTCGGATACGTTTGATCAGACAGTGTATGTTTCGCTGGATAGAATCAGTGTCCATTCTCTCATTTCGGTCCGAAATGCAGACCTTGGGGATCGCAATCTTCTTTGTGCTCTACGGCTTTTTATAAAAGACATTTTTTTCTGTTTCCATTACACAGCTGCAAAAGCGCTTATTATGCACAAACCAGAAGATTACCAGTTGCAGCATAATAAATACCTTACGAACTTCCTGGCGGTATGCATAAATATTTTTTGCAACCGTCACTTCGCAAGAAAATGTCCGTGTTCTATCTCGACTTCTCAATGACAAAGTAATTTCGTCCAAGAAGTGTGGACGCTCTGCAAGAAGTAAGTGTTTGTTGGAATGGTTTCCACACTTTCGTGCACCGGAGTTACCTGTGTGTCTGTTTCCTAGTATAGAGGCATAGGCTCTTTACCTCGAGAGTGTTCGCTACTGACCTACAAATCGGAACCTAATTTCTTACTTCTCACTGACAACGTAATTCCCCCAATAAGCATGGAGGCTCTGCAAGAAATAACTCTCTATTGGAATGGTATCCACACACACATTCGTGCAACGACGTTAGCTGTTTTTCTGTCTCCTAGTACTGAGACATTAAAGACTGTGTTGGTTAAAAACAGTCTTGGTTGCAATTTTAGATTTTTTATTTTTCAACGACGCGTTTCGCCTTATTTAGGCATCTTCAGGTTATCTTTTCTAGATGGACGCGAGTGGCACCAAGATCTGCGTAACGCGTTCCCGTTCACAGGAGCGAGTAACAGAGTAAGATGGGGGCTCAGGTAGTAAACATAATGCATTATTTTTACTAGGCATGCCTTATGTTTACTAGCTGAGCCCCCATCTTACTCTGTTACTCGATCCTGTGAACGGGAACGCGTTATGCAGATGTTGGGGCCTCTCGCATCCATCTAGAAAAGATAACCTGAAGATGCCTAAATAAGGCGAAACGCGTCACTGAAAAATAAAAAACAATAAAATTGTAACAAAAACTGTTTTTAACCAATAATGCTAAGCACTGGCTTTCTGCATGCCACATATGGATTGGAGGAAGTTCTACATTAGAGACTCTTTACCTGGAGAGTGTTCGCTAGCGTCCTTCAAATCGGACGTGATATTTGCATACGACCCTGGTTTACTTGCTGTTCGGCAGCAGTCTGTGCGGCGGCGTGGCAGCCGTGTAGTATCACTGTGACCTCTGTGGCACGGGTGTCGGCCTCTGGGTCGCGACGCGGAAGCGCTCGGCGCGCCACTGCGGCCTGCCCAGCGCCGGGGGCCGCCTGGCTTTCTCCCGGGCCCGTGTCCAACACGAAATTATGAAACTGCGCCGTTGCCCGCATCGAGGTGCAGACGCCGACGTTGCGCAATGCGCCGCGGCTGCCGGGGGAACCGGACCCCTCGCCTCGGGGTAGGCGATGACCGCCGCAGCTCACATTAGGCGCCATCGAGAGCAGCGCCTGCAGCCCGTACCTCCCACAGACAAATTATCCGCGCCGCTGCTCTGCCTGAGGAGGTCTCAGTCACTTGTCCAGTAGCTCACTCGCCGACGCTTACTAGTGGCGTGCGAGGCACAAGTCCAGAAACTCTGTCCTCTCACTGGTCATTGTGTCAGATGTGGAGAGGACGAAGATGTAAATTACTTCCGTCACCCAGCGCACGGTTCACAATCAGCTTGGAGAGTCCACTCATCCAGAAAAATCTCTCTACATAGATTGCAAGTCCTCGGAGGTGGCCATCAGGAGCCATCCGGAGCCATCAGGAGCACCGGCGGAAATACACTACTGGCCATTAACATTGCTACACCAAGAAGAAATGCAGGTGATAAACGGGTATTCATTGCAAAAAAATATTATACTAGAACTGACATGTGATTACAGTTTCATGCAATTTCGGTGCATACATCCTAAGAAATCAGTACCCAGAACAACCACCTCTGGCCGTTGGCATTGATACGCCTGGGCACTGTGTCAAACAGAGCTTGGATGGCGTGTACAGGTACAGCTGCCCATGCAGCTTCAACACGATACCACAGTTCATCAAGAGTAGTGACTGGCGTATTGTGGCGAGCCAGTTGCTCGGCCACCATTGACCAGACGTTTTCAATTGGTGAGAGATCTGGAGAATGTGCTGGCCAGTCGAACATTTTCTGTATCCAGAAAGGCCCGTACAGGACCTGCAACATGCGGTCGTGCATTATCCTGCTGAAATGTAGGTTTTTGCAGGGATCGAATGAAGGGTAGAGCCACGGGTCTCAAATGTAACGTTCACTGTTCAAAGTGCCGTCAGTGCGAACAAGACGTGACCGAGACATGTAACCAATGGCACCCCATACCTTCACGCCGGGTGATACGGCAGTATGGCGATGACCAATACACGCTTCCAATGTGCGTTCACCGCGATGTCGCCAAACACGGATGCGACCATCATGATGCTGTAAGCAGAACCTGGATTCATCCAAATAAATGACGTTTCGCCATTCGTGCGCCCAGGTTCGTCGTTTAGTACACCATCGCAGGCGCTCCTGTCTGTGATGCAGCGTCAAGGGTAACCGCAGCCGTGGTCTCCGAGCTGATAGTCCATGCTGCTGCAAACGTCGTCCAACTGTTCGTGCAAATGGTTGTTGTCTTGCAAACGTCCCCATCTGTTGACTCAGGGATCGAGACGTGGCTGCACGATCCGTTACAGCCATGCGGGTAAGATGGCTGTTATCTCGACTGCTAGTGATACGAGGCCGTTGGGATCCAGCACGGTGTTCCGTATTACCCTCCTGAACCCACCGATTCCATATTATGCAAACAGTCATTGGATCTCGACCAACGCGGGCAGCAATGTCGCGATACGATAAACCGCAATCGCGATAGGCTACAATCCGACCTTTATTAAAGTCGGAAACGTGATGGTACGCATTTCTCCTCCTTACACGAGGCATCGCAACAACGTTTCACCAGGCAACGCCGGTCAACTGCTGTTTGTGTATGAGAAATCGGTTGGAAACTCTCCTCATGTCAGCACGTTGTAGGTGTCGCCACCGGCGCCAACCTTGTGTGAATGCTCTGGAAAGCTAATCATTTGCATATCACAACATCTTCTTCCAGTCGGTTAAATTTCACGTCTGTAGCACGTCATCTTCGTGGTGTAGCAATTTTAATGGCCAGTAGTGTATGAAGGACGGAACTTGAGAACTCGCACACGCTCCCAACAGAAGAGCCGGCATGTGGGAGTAAGCTCACCACATAACGTGGCGAACTTCACACACGATGAGCGTGGGACTACCACGATCCAAGACCAGCGTACAGAAACTGGGCCTCACCCCAGGTGAATCAGATTTCTACGTGAATGTGGTGACGTGCAAGATCAGCGTCACGTGCTACAGTTCTGCCTGCTCGATGAATCTTGTGCACTTTAGAAGATCTTTTTAAAGTTAATAATTAGGCTGTTTCGGCAGTAGTTTTCTAGGAAAAAAGTTGTTAATCGGTCACGGAAGTAAATAAATAAAATTAGACGTGGACTATTACATTCTTCGACTTCCATACAACCTTAACAACTGTTTTTGCACAGCTTTATTTATGCAATATATTAAAATAGTAACCTTTTCCTTAGTTCGTACCCTACCTGCGGAATTAGGAAACTGAAATGAGTTGCTGCTTTGTGTGTACTAGGGACAAAAGTACAAAATAGTATTAGCATACTGAAGCAGCGATAAATGGGAATTAGGAAACTGAAATGAGTTGCTGCTTTGTGTGTACTAGGGACAAAAGTACAAAATATTATTAGCATACTGACGCAGCGATAAATGGGAAGCATACTGTGAATAGACCACAATTAATTTTCTACCATCTGGGAGAATATACCCTCCGGAAGGTGACAGTGTTATTGGGTGTCTACACATACCTCCCTGAACCAACTCAGTCTCCCAGTACGTATGCCCTACTTTGCAGGCGTAGTAAGGCTTAGTATAGAATGTCTTTCTGTGCCAAATCCCGAGAGAAAGGATAAGGTGAGTAATGTCTTAGTAACGGTCTAAAAATCGTTTACGAAATGAATTTATCACTTTGTTAAGTAGTGAGCGTTGTAAAAAAAACTCCGAAAAGATAAAACGTGTGGCCCACAAGGAATGTTATCCAGAATATTCTCTGACAATTTTATTACCGGCTGGACTATTCAGGTATGTCTTCCAAATGGCATGCGTGTGGGTTGGATTCACAATCCGGCACATAACTTAATCCCTTAAAAAATTTGTGCATTCCTACTGTTTACGTACCTTTTGGTGGGAGGATATGTCAATAGGATGTTTGACATTGCTCAAAACCTTAACTCCTTCAGGTGACCACATAAAAACGCCTCTCTCTCTTCGTTTCTGTTCAAATGTAGGACTATTTGCCAATGTTTCTGTACAGACTTCACCTGTGTGACATTATTAAAATTCCTTCAAGCCTTCCCTGCTCCAGACACTACTTACACTTGTAATTCTACAAGTCGTTGGTCGTCGTATGCTCTCCTACTCAGCCATAAGTCCCGCTGTAGTCGTATAATGTGCTCTTCTCTCTATTGCCAGAATCCACTGCTAGTAAAGTTACGACACGTTGAGCCATCGGACAACGGTCAGGTTTCCCTTGCTAGGGCTGCTACGAACATCGGAAGCTATAACGAGCAAGGAATGGTCAGTGCAAGTGGGAGTCTGCATTTCACATATCGATTCCAGGAATGTTACCTCAAGAAAATTAACTAAATACCGTTTCTACAGTGTATTATTTTTAAAGTTTTTAAAGAAATCGAAACCCGCCCTTATATAAGTTCGCATAAGAAAGAAGTCCTTCGACTGCTTATAATCACGCATAATACCTACATAGTGACCGAGCTAGGTGGCGCAGTGGTTAGCACGCTGTACACGAATTCGGGAGGACTACTGTTCACCCCGCGTCCGGCCATCCTCATTTAGGTTTTTCGTGATTTCCCTAAATCGCTTCTGGCAAATTCCGGGTTGGTTCCTATGAAAGGCCACGGCCGACTTCCTTCCCTATACTTCCCTAATCCGAAGAGACCGATGACCTCGCAGTCTGGTCTCCTCCCCAAATCAACCCAACCCTAAATACTGCAGAATCTGCAGAACATTATGCATGTATGAATACAACCAACAGCATGTTTTGCTCCTCTTGCGCTGCGTCCTTTCTTTCTTTTTGCAGTATTAGAGCCTCCCTGAACTTAGAATGCAATTACAGACGAAACAATGGTTTGCACAAAGACAGGAGGAGCCTGCCAGTGGGCAACAATTGCATTCATTTGAAGTAATTTAAGATAACCAAGGAAAACCTACATTAGTACTACAGAGGTTCGTTTCAAACGCAATCTTAGAAGGCTATTGTTACTCCACCACGCCAAGAACAGTATTTATTTGAAGACGCACACAGAACGCTACATTTCGGGGAATAAGAATTGTGGTTGTTTCATCGGCTTCGCATAGTAATTCCTTAGTCTTGTTTCTTCCAAGTACAGTGGGAGAATGAGAGAGTGTAATTTTCTCACGGAAGCCAATTCTCTGCGACGAGATAACCAGGAGTTACCTACATTTATTCACTCCGCGTAGAAGAACGTTTCAGATTCCCTTGAACAAATTATTAAAAACCTCCTTTTATTCTTCCATATTTTAGTCTATAGAGCTTACTGTAATGGTACGATACTTGAAATTCCCTGCGGATAGAATATTCCAACTCTTTTTTGTGGCCTGCAACCCATTACCGGAAATGGTGGCCCGAATGCCCACCTAAAAAAACAGCGGAACCTGCTATAATGAGAATCCTGGAATTTCTCGCTGCTGTTGATGATTATGAATAGTCCATAAACAACTTACGAGTGGAGTCTGGGGAGAAAATTATGCAAAATATATTCTTGATGTCTTGCGTATCAGTGTTGGATCAGAGAGTAAACCTGATTCAAAAGATAGTACAATATTAATGTTCGGAATCTTTATGCGGTTTATACTTGTAAAATCTCGTAATTATTGGGTGTGCTCTCAAGTATCGAACGTAGAATATGCGTCAGACAAAAACTGCTCATTTAAGGTGCAGACAAGGAACTAAAGATAGTGACCTTATTATTGTAATTCTGATATTGTTTTGTAATGGAAAAATTCTGGCACAGATATATTCAGTCGTTATAGCTAAATGTCACATTCTATCTGGGATATTGATAATGCTTATCTGCCAACGTCCATTACGTGAGTCTTTGAGGTCTTAGAAATTATAACTTGAGTGTTGTCTAGAAATGTCGATACATTCTACGTGGCTTTCCGCAGTAATTCCTTTTAACATTATAATGTAGCAAGTGTTGCTCTCTGCGTGATTTGTCAAAATTCGTAGCTTACTTTTTGTACGATAGTGAAAGGTCAGATGTCTACCGAGGAGCACAGCTTGCCAGCTACCTTCCAACATTGTCGTGAATGCAGTATGATTTTAAAGATTTGGAGGAGTTATCCTCAGTATGCGTTCCCTTAAGTTGGTACACTTATGTTCCTTCCATTTTTATTTTCGGAATCCTTTTACGGATGAGAGTTCACATCAGGCGAGAGTTCACAGTGCTGCGTAAGAGGGTGTCCATCGTAAATAACTATTTCGGTCACACATTTGCGCTTTTTCACTGATATAGAAGGAATTATTTTCTTAGCGTAATGCACTTTCGACGGCTGGAGCAAACAAACGGTTGAAATATATATTGGGATATGACTGCAGAGTAAATCAGCATATATCTCAAAATTAGTAAAAATAAGTACGATTTCAGGGCTGATGCCAGTTTATAAAAGTTCTCTGTCTCAACTGAAAATGCATGACCCATTCAAGCCAATCAAAAGCAATGTCATACTATGTCTTTTTCTTTTGTCCTAATGATATCCGTCAACGCATTACTCGGTGACACGAAATTATGTTCGTATCTTACTACTGGGAAATATATTTTACTCACTCCAGATTTTGTGAGACTGAATTCATTGTCTTCTTGGGGGTATTTTTGTTCTGTCGTTGGAGCTACAAAAATGCGTGATTTTTTTCGCCAGATGCTTTTCGCTTTATTGAGGTAAAGCATCCTCAGTTCAAATGGTTCAAATGGCTCTAACCACTATGGGACTTAACATCTGAGGTCATCAGTCCCCTACACTGAAAACTACATAAACATATCTAACCTAAGGACATCATACACATCCATGCCCGAGGCAGAATTCGAACCTGCGACCGTAGCAGCAGCGCGGTTCCTGACTGAAGCGTCTAGAACTGCTCGGCCACAGCTGCCGGCTGCATCATCAGTGGTTTATAATTATATTATTTACATTTTGATTTGCTTTAAGATCGAAAGACGGTTGGTTAAGAATATGTCAATTTGTACTTCCGGTGATTTTTGGTCGTTTCTCGATTACAACGGGAAATGCCGTCTGCTAGCAAATAGTTGTTTTTCTGGGAGACACTGATCATTTTGGCCTAATTTTTAGTTGTTCTGCAGCACTATGCATTTGGGCCGGCCGAAGTGGCCGTGCGGTTAAAGGCGCTGCAGTCTGGAACCGCAAGACCGCTACGGTCGCAGGTTCGAATCCTGCCTCGGGCATGGATGTTTGTGATGTCCTTAGGTTAGTTAGGTTTAACTAGTTCTAAGTTCTAGGGGACTTATGACCTAAGATGTTGAGTCCCATAGTGCTCAGAGCCATTTGAACCATTTTTGAACCACTATGCATTTCTTATGGTTTTCACAGCAAACTTTTATGCACACCACTGTTTTGTGTTTGTTTTTGTACTTCTGAGTATGTGTTGTGGTTTTGTGTTTTGTAGTGTTGCCAACATAACCTTTCCGCTACTTTGCCTTTGACCTACAACACAGCAACATAATTAAATAGAATTATACACATACAATAATGTAATAAAGAAAGGAAAAAAAAGGTTGTAGGTCAAAGGTAAAATAGCGGAAAGGTTATGTTGGCAACACTAGAAAACACAAACCAATACACATACTCAGACATAAACAAGCAGGATACAGTGGTGTGCATAAAAGTGTGCTGTGAGAATCATAAGAAATCCATAGTGCTGCAGAACAACTAAAAATGACACCAAATTTATCAGTGCCTAACGGAGAAAAGCAACGATGTGCTAACAGACAGCATTTCCATATGTAATCGTGAAATGAAGCAAAAATCACCGTAACCACAAATCAACATATTCTTAACGAACCGTTTTTCGATCTTAAAGCAAATCAAAATGTAAATAACTTTATTACAGACCACTGATGATGGTTTACCTCAACAAAGCGAAACGTGTCTGGTGGAAAAAATCACGCATTTTTATAGGTGAAACGACAGAACAAAAATACCGTCAATGATTGTAAAGCAACTACGGACAATATGGTCACACAAATGAAGAATGAATTAATTGTAAGACTTTTTCTGGTGTAGTGTGATATTGTTTCGAAGGGAGAACTCGGAGGAGTGAAGTGCAACAACGCGTGTTATGCTCCTGGCTGAAGGCCGCGCGCGGCGCTTCTTTAAGGCTACGCAACACGCACTTGGCAGCGACCGTGCATTCAGGCGCTGCGTGTTCCCCTGCGCCACTGGCCAGCGGGGCATGCCTCTTACATAATGGATTTGTGCCATTGTGTCGCTTCTTCGTAATCCGAACCTAGCTGTCATTATCGTGCCGCCCCGGGTAGCACGGCTGGCGCAGCTAACCGGGAATCTGCCAAATAGCCGTTGCATAAGGTAGCTGCCTCGCACAGCTCGTCCACGCTCGTACTCAGCTCGTACCGGACGGCGTCTCAACTCGACGTGTGAGCCAACTGACATCTCTTGTTTATCAACACTTCATTTAATATGTACAAGTGTCTTCGCGCGACTTACCCAAACACTTAGGGCACTTACAGTTTAACGTCTCCCTAGGACACCGATACAACTAGGCACCTTTGGCAGTAACCGATCGTTGACAGGGCTCAAACCAGCGTCAAATGACACATTAAACTTTTAACCTTTCGGTTATTAATGGGAATTCTGTGCATGTCAAAACTCTTTGCTATATATTGGCCACGACATCTTGGTAGATGATTGTTGCAGTGTCTGTGTGTTTATGGGTTGCATTTTTTCATATGACTTGTCAAGCCAATGGCAGCACGGCATCTGTTGCCGCAATTGTCACAAGAGTATCTGGCTGCTGAGGCAGGAGCAGTGGTAGCATTGCGAAGCTTTTGCTGCCTTAATCTGTCTAACAAGCCTTCATCGTGCTTCGACATTCCAGATGATATATCATCACGCCACTCTGGTCTCATGCTAGCCCGTGCCTCCCATCTGTTTGTGTCGATTCCAAAGCTCTCCATATCTAGTTTACAGGAGTCCTTGAACCTCAATACAGGACGTCCTACAGGTCTTTTGGCTACAGAGATCTCTCCGAGCATCACCTCACGTGGTAATCTGTCAGGATCCATACGGTGGACTGTCCCAGCCAGCGGAGTCGTCTCTGCTTCAAGATAGCTGAAATACTGTTGCAGTTAGTTTTAGATAGCACTGCTTCGTTGGTCACTCGGTCCTTCCACGTTACTCCGAGGATGGATCTCAGGCAGCGCATGTGGAAAGCATTAAGGCGACGTTCTTGTTTGGCATAGGTAGTCCATGTTTCCGATGCATACAAAAGGATGCTGAGGACGCAAGTTTGATATACAAGAATTTTGGTGGTCAAAGAGAGTTTGTTGTTTTTCCAAACAGGTGTAGAGAGTTTGCCAAAACTTGTTGCAGCTCTTCCAATGCGAGCATCAATTTCCTTGTCAACAGACATGTTTGATTCTATAGCAGATCCAAGATAGCAGAAGTTATCTACGACTTGCAGAGTACTGCCATCTAGTGTGATACTCGGCTTTGTGTTAGCACCCTGAACCATAATTACGGTCTTACTGCTGTTTACACTCATCGAGAATAGGTGGCATGAGTGACTAAATCTCGATACTAGCTCTTGCAGCTCTTCTGTGGAGCTCGCAACAATTGCAGCATCATCAGCATACAGGAGTTGACGAGCGACTGTCTCGTAGCGCTTTGTCTTACTGTTCAGAAGACTGACATTGAAAAGCCTTCCATCTTTCCTAGTATGCAGATGTACTCCAATATTGCAATTCTCGAAAGCCACTTGGAGCAGATCCGAGAGGAAAAATCCAAAAAGTGTAGGTGCCAACACACAGCCTTGTCTTACGCCACAGTTCATACTGAATGGTTTAGATGTACTGCCATCGAAGATTACAGAGCCACGCATATTGTCATGAAAAGATCTTATTAAAGACAGCAAAGTTGGGGGACATCCAATTTTTTTCGAATATGCCGTAGAGTCCCTCCCTACTGACGGTGTCAAAGGCTTTGTTGAGGTCAACAAAAACCACATCTAATGGCACTCTGTGTTCGCGGCACTTCTCTTGTAGTTGGCACAAGGTGAATATCGTGTCACTTGTGGATCTGCCAGTTCGAAATCCACACTGTGACTCAGGGTAGATCCGAGCAGCCAAGGTTTCCAGTTTCTTCAGGATTATCCTTGCATACGCCTTTCCAGCAATGCTGAAGAGAGATATTCCTCTATAGTTGTTACAATTACCTCTGTCGCCTTTTCCCTTATAGATTGTTACTTTATTTGCATCTCGCATGTCTTGAGGTACTGTACCTTCTTCCCAGCACTGCAGTAGGATTTGATTCAATATCGGCAAAACGCAGTCAAGTTTGATGATTTCTGCTGGTAAGTTATCACGGCCTGTACTCTCGCCTAGCTTTAGACTTTTAAGTGAGAGTTTTAATTCAAGAGTGGTAGGATCATCAAGCCCAGACATAACTGGGTAAGTTGGTAAAGTACCCAGAGCTTCTGAAGAAATGTTGACCTCTTCTGAATATAGTTTAGCATAGTGCTGCACCCATCTATCTAGCTGGTAACAAAGTGAAAACAAGTGCTTTGGAAACTCCGATTGCATATTCAGATCTATGATCGTCTTTGCTGCTCTACCTTTAAAGACAAACAGACAGGTGCAAATTATGTTTTCGGTATGCGATTCTAATTAACCTGAAACGCACCTCACTGTCTGTTAATTAGATTCAAAATAACGAACGGTTCTCAAAAATACTCAGAGTGACTTTATCGTGGAACACTCATACATATGACTAACTGTTCTGTAATGTAACTGTACCTTGTTACAAAAACCCATCTATCGAATTTAGCTGAAACTTTGTTAATGAAATCTGTCCTAATATTTTCTCAAAATGTCCATTTAGCCCCTACAATTGTTTATTACATTGCAACGGATAACTCGGATCTGGTCTGGTTGCACTGCGAGAACCATGAGCCGAAATAAAGCACTGCGCGGAATTTTGCCTTCTTATCTTATTTTGTTTAATGCTGTTTTCGTAAAGTAGACTTTCGTTTATCTTCGGGGAAATGTGGTTCATTGTCCTTGCAATAGTGCAAGGCGTGACAATGCAGGCGTTAAGAAATTATTTTTCATCTGTCAATGGGTAAAAGCTTCTTGAATTATTTGTAAATGAATAGCAAAGATTTTGATATTTTATTGAATCCTTTCAATGACGCACAAATGACTCGTACCAACATAAATTGTGACTTTTTTGGCATTGTCACACGTCATAAAATTTATCTTCGTACACGATCTTTACATTACATCAGTTTCATACTCTCCCTTTCTAATTAAATACTTTAACTACCAGTGAAGAGGGAAAACTAATTTAAATACATAACACAAAATTGGTAGTCCTCCACGGATACCAACAGATAGATGTTCTTAAGCGCAATGAAAACTTTACATAACAATTTACTCTTTGCTTTTCTAATGAAATATTTTTAATTATCAGCGGAGGGATTAGGATAATTAGGATACTGAAAGCGTGACTCACAATTCTCTCTGTTTAGCAACACGTAGATATTATGAAGCTCCGTGAGATCTTTACACTACAATATCACTGAGTTACTGCTTGCAGGAAAATAAACTCAGTGTAACTATCTTTTTCCAAGCCAGGCGTCAATCTATAAAATCCTTTCTAAAAGATCATCTTTTATCCTTCGTCCTCAATTACATCACGCCAAATAACAAATTCTTTCTTTGTGCGGCACATCCACGCCGTCCAGGCTCCTTACTCAGCCACGACACAATGCTCTTTCTCTCTCACTCTCTGGCCGGAAACCAGACTACCACTGCTAACATCTGCAACCGTTCGGCCCTCTCGTGTGAGCTGTACTCAATATAACTACCTCAGGTATCCAAAGAGTATGTCTCTCATGTGTTCAAGATTGCAGAGATGCTTGTAGTGGCAAACATAGCAAACAAACATATTTCCCATGATAATCACATTCTTTACTACCGTTTGTCATAATGTGTATACCTTTCACAGAAGAAATTGCTATGGCAAATTCAGGATTGCACTCAAGGCCTGTGGACTTTTAGGCTGCGTCTCACGCACTTAGTTACCGGGCCAGACCACAGCTTTCTTTTAATGTACTGAGAACTTTCCTTGTTTTACCCTTTCACTGTAATACCTTCAGTATTCCGAGTGCGCCACACGTCTCTGTATTGTGGTGCAGCGTCGATCTAACGTCACGGCCAACCTTACGTAATACAGTTGCCGCAGTCGTGACAGAAGTAACAAGGTTGCTAAGAATACATCTGCAGCTGCCGTGTCCACCGTCTCGACAACGCGCAGACTTTGGGCTGTTGAACACAATAGTAGTAGAAGTTCAAACGTACTGACACAAAGAAATTTTCGCCACTATTAAGAAGACGACAGCCACAACTAAGACCCCTCAGAATCGTACGCACATTGAAAGCACGCTGACAACGAAGAGTTTGCAACAGAGAGTGCACAAACGGTGCATTAATTGAACGAAGCGAGGAAGACTGGAACTTACAAGTTTTGCCGCTGACGAGGCCGTTAGAGGCTCAGCCCAATCTCTGGTTTGGCGAAGATGGAAAGGAAATCAGCCGTGTCCTGTACGGTCTCGTCTCGATATAAGGGAAGGTGGAAGACCGGGTAGGGATTCGAACTGCGACTGCCCTGTATCACCTCGCTCTGTAACAGTCAGTGGTAGTGTTAAGAGTCTTGTAAGCCAAGTGACACGGCAGTAAAGCTGCGGTGGTGCAAAGGATCTCAATGCACTACAGAAATAAATGGCGCGGTTTCTGTGTTTATGGTGTTCCATACGGCGGAACATAAACTGCCTGACAAAAAAGTCTAGCACCCTAAAGACAAAGACGAAACTCAATTAAACTTCACGGGTTGAGACGATACGGCATTCCAGCCTGATGAGATGCTCTACACCTGAGCAAAATTCCACCTCAACAGCAAAACGTGCGTTTTGTAGGTCAGATATTTTCGTACATAAAGTTTATCTTATAGAATTTCTTAAAAGAAACATTGTGCAGTAGTGTTCGCTCTATATTGGAGCTTCTAATCGGGATTTTATGGATCGGAATGTAAACTTGCGACTTTGCGTTTTCCTGGTAACGGTCTGCTGCTTGAACCAGAAACGGTTTACTACTTTCCAATCTCCACGTGTGTTCTGCTGCACAAACCGTGCTGAACTCGCACTGCTAGAGGAAAGGAAATTAGTTAACCACAATTTTCGAAATCGGAACATTTTCTGGAACGCGGAGCGTGTGATTAAATAAAGCTTGCAGACGGATTAACTACCTGCGCTCTACCGTCACCTTCAACGGAAAGGATGCAGATCGACAACATTAGCAACAAACAAATGACATGGAATATCGTCACTAATAACGGCAATGACTATTTTACTGTGAAGCAGTTCCAGAGCATACCAGTAGCACTCGACCCCCCCCCCCCTCCTCCTGATTCCTTGAACAATCGAATTTCCAAGTATCAAACACAGGATGAGTACAATCAGAGCGATTTCCACTCCGTTTTAAGAAAAGATAGTTTTCCATGTATCTCAATGTGTGTGACGTTGTGTCTCCTGAACGATGTGTCGTACAGTGGTCCACTCCGTTTTAAGAAAAGATAGTTTTCCATGTATCTCAATGTGTGTGACGTTGTGTCTCCTGAACGATGTGTCGTACAGTGGGATCCTGCCTTCAAAGAGAGTTGCCAAGAAACTTGCTAGTAAAGAAGTAATAAATTACGTCTTGCCTGATGCTATGGTTTTAGTGCATGAACAGCGAAAATATAGTAGGCGATAAATATTTTATTTTTTGTGAGGGAGTCAGCGAAACAAAGTTTCAAAAAGGTTTGAAATTATGTATAAATTCTGCTGGAAGTCACTGAGTGTCCACGTTCTCAAATACTGAATGAATATAGTCTGGATAATTTGCGCACCTTTATTTACACTGCCTCATGACGTAAACAAAGTTTCTAACTTTAATACCTGGCTTGTTGTGTTTAACCTTTAACGTAAGGGTAGCCTCTTAATGAGTGGATTATGACAGCATTCTAAATTTTAAAATTTTGTCAATAATTACACGAAATACTGAAAAAGTTTTTTGCTGCCCCCAAGAAGCCGTTAGTTAGGCAGCCCCGGCTGGGACTGGGTATTGTTTAGATTTTTTAACACTATAGATTATTCATTTCACAGAAAGCATTACATCTTCTTCGCGTTTCATAGAATAATGGAGAGAATCCTTTTTCTTGAATATACCCACTGATTTTATCGACGATATTATTTTTAATTATTCCGTCCATTAATTTGGTGATAGGAATTCCGCAGCTACACAGAATTGTTTTTGTGTCGTTTATCTAGATTTCATTTTCTTAAAACTAGTTTTGCGATCCCACCCTCACTTTGAGGTGTTCGTTGTCGTTTACAGTCAAGCTATTGAACTGGAATTCGGTATCAAATACTGTGGAACGTATATTTAAAAAAAAAAATAAAACGTAAAACAAAATGTGTGAGCTACTGACTTTCAAACAGAATTCACCGTTGATAATAATGGAGACGGTGATGAGAGTTATTCTGATGTTGAGCCGGCCGATGTGGCCGAGCGGTTCTAGGCGCTTCAGTCTGGAACCGCGCGACCGCTCCGGTCGCAGGTTCGAATCCTGCCTCGGGCATGGATGTGTGTGATGTCCTTAGGTTAGTTAGGTTTAAGTAGTTCTAAGTCCTAGGGGACTAATGACCTAAGATGTTAAGTCCCATAGTGCTCAGAGCCATTTGAACCATATGAACCTTCTGTTGACTTCCGTCATAGCGTCTAACAAGGAACCCCTTAGGTGCGAGGTCACAAAAGGCCAATGATGTTTACGGCATTCGACGCCCCACGTATTGTATACCGTGGACCCTTAATATTGGCTACTGATGGCAACAGGGACTGGAGGGATCCAGTGGTGCGCACAGTATGAGGCTGCGGAGCGAAGTTGAACTGCTTAGTCGACGAGTGACTCTCAGCAGTGCTACAGTGTTAGTGGTGATGATAGAGAGCAGAGCAAGGGCAACGATAAACAAAGCAAACATTGCATTATGTGTACGACAGTTGCCAAACTTGACATCTCCTCAGAAAGGAATTTCGCAGAATGAGAAAGTAGTGGCAGATGAAATATTAGAGTTTCTGCAAAATGAGTCAGTGGAATCCGCGCTGTCGTATACGCTCGGCTGTGTGGACAATGTACATGAGAAGTACTATGGAGACGATATGTGCTTAACAAGTGAAAGTCATACTGAAAGAGGTGTCGCGCCATGTGGTTCATCAGACAGGGAGCCACAAACCCCCTGTCCAATGAAACGTAGTAAAGAACAATCGTTGTCCAAGGAGCGGGTACTAAACGAAATTACGTACATGGAAGATCATCCACAGCACAGTAAAAAAAAAGCAATTATGAACAGATTTCGAATAACTGCGCAGATTCATAATCTTACAGTGCATAAGAAAAACTACAGATATTCAAGGGATGACAAGTGACACTTGATACAAAAACTGGTGTTTACGAGTTTCGCCGGCCGCGGTGGCCGTGCGGTTCTAGGCGTTTCAGTCCGGAACCCCGCGACTACTACGGTCGCAGGTTCGAATCCTGCCTCGGGCATGGATGTGTCTGATGTCCTTAGGTTAGTTAGATTTAAGTAGTTCTAAGTTGTAGGGGACTGATGACTTCAGATGTTAAGTCCCATAGTGCTCAGAGCCATTTGAACCATTTGCGAATTACAAAGATGCTCGATACAATTTCCATGATGTGGATAACAGTGACCTACTAGGTTATGCACATCAAACTGCACGTGACATAGGTTACAGTGATTTCAAAGGAAGCAATGGATGGTTGCGTAACTTCAAACAGTGCTACAGAATTGGAAGACGTAAAACAACGAAATTTCAAACAAAGCGTCAACTTGAAGTTGCACAGCAAACTACAGAAGCGGTTCAAAAATTCGTATACGATGTAAATAAATGTATCTCATCATTCAGTAAGCAATTTGGTTTCAACTCCGACCATTCGGGATTTGAAGAGGAAACGCATATGAAAGCTTCAAATGGTTCAAATGGCTCTGAGCACTATGGCAATTAACATCTGAGGTCATCAGTCCCCTAGACTTAAAAATACTTAAACCTAACTAACCTAAGGACATCTCACACACCCATGCCCGAGGGAGAATTCGAACCTGCGACCGTAGCAGCAGCGCGGTTCCGGACTGAAGCTCATAGGAAAGAATCTTGGAAATTAGAGGTACGAAGAGAGTTGAATCAAGATCAACTAACATCAATGCCTTAACACATCCATATACAATTACGCCGACTGTTAATCTGTACGATCAGTTGGGTGGAAACTTATTTATTGCGGAGCAAAAGTTGGAGGTGCTCTGCCCCCTACGATTCTTTCTCGTCTGCTTGATCTTGCAAGGGCAGCAGGGAATACTGACGTCACAGCGAGCAGGAGTGGGGAAAATGTGTACGGTATGAGCACTGCTTTTGGCCAATAGCTGGTCAAAATAACTTACTTTTGCTTGATTCCTGGTCTGTGAATTAAAATGATACTGCTTTAGAGCAAACTATCCTTCCTGAAAAGTTTTTGACATTGTAATTCATACCATTTGGAGTCACTAACAAATTCTGCATCTGGATGTTTGCTTTTTTCTCCATGCCTAAAAAAACAATTTATCTCAACAACGCCTTAAAGGACAGCCACTTTCGCGACAAGCTACAGGACAAACTATTCCGCATTCAGCTGCATACCATTACATTCCATCCTGATATACCGATATGATTCTATATGCATTCTTTAAGAGTGGATACCTACCAGAGCGTTTTGCACGGTTTGCAGCTCCCAAGGCTTTCGCCTTCGATCTTGATCTTGATCTTGAGAACCTTTGTGATCACTGTGGCCCGCCATTTTTCATTTGGTCTTCAAGATGCAAGTTAATGATTTGTTTTGAATATTTCTTGAATGTTGAAGATGTCAGTTTTGTGAAGTATAATACATGCATGCCATAGACAGTTTGATCTCTGCACCTCCCTGACCCACATTTTCTGTTGCCCTCCTAATGCACGTGAACAAAGAAACTGCTATAGGCATGCGTATTCAAATACAGAGATACGTAAATAGGCAGATTACGGCACAGCTGTCGGCAAAGCCTATATAAGACAACAAGTATCTCTCGCAGTCGTTAGATAGGGAAGTGCTGCTACAGTGGCAGGTCATCAAGATTCAATGGGTTTGAACCTGATGTTATTGTCAGCACACGAGCGATGGGACACAGCGTCTCCGAGGTAGCGATGAAGTAGGAATTTTCTCTACGACCATTCCACAAGTGTACCGAGAGTATCAGGAATCCGGTAAAACATGAAATCTCCGTCATCGGTGTGGTCAGAATAAAATCGTACGAGAATGGGACCAACGACCACTGAAGAGAATCGTTCAACGTGACACAAGTGCTACCCTTCGGCAAATTGCTGCAGATTTCAAGGCGGGCATCAGGTAGTGTCAGCGTGCGAATCATTCAACGAAATATCATCGATATGGGCTTTCGGAACAGAAGGTCCACTCGTGTAGCCTTGATGACTGCACGACACAAAGCTCTGTGCCTCGCCTGGGCCCGTCAACACCGACATTGGACTGTTGATGACTGGAAACATGTTGCCTGGTCGGACGAGTCTCGTCTCAAATTGTATAGAACGGAAGGACGTGGATGGGTATGGAGACACTCTCATGTATCCGTGAACCCACCATGTCAGCAGGGGACTGTTCAAGCTGGTGGAAGCTCTGTAACGGTGTGGGGCGTGTGCACTTGGAGTGATGTGGGACCCCTGATACGTCTACATACGGCTCTGACAGGTGACACGTACGTAAGCATCCTGTCTGTTCACCTGCATCCATTCGTGTCCATTGTGCATTCCAACGGACTTGGGCAATTGCAGCAGGACAATGCGACACCCCACACGTCCAGAATTGCTACAGAGTGGCTCCAGGAACACTCTTCTGACTTAAAACACTTCCGCGGCCACCAAACTACCCGGACGTGAGCACTATTGAGCTTGTCCGGGATGCCTTGCAACGTGCTGTTCAGAAGAGGTCTCCATCCCCTCGTACTCTTACGGATTTATGGACAGTCCTGCAGGGTTCCTGGTGTCAGCTCCCTCCAACACTTCTTCAGACATTACTCGAGTGCATGCCACGTCGTGATGCAGCACTTTTGCGTGCTCGCTTCTGGGTCCTCCACGTTATTAGGTAGGTGTACCAGTTTCTTTGGCTCTTCAGTGTATTTTTCCTGTAATAGTTGTTAACACGAACTTTCAAATGAGCCCTACGAAAGAATGAACTTGCGACTTCTCACTCAAGCGGTATCTGTTAAGGCTTTGTTTTGTTCACCCGTCCTTTTGCGTCCAGTACTGTAGCGACAGACCCATTCGTCTCTTATCGATACTGTAGGCAGGGAAATTATTGCACTTGGAATACATTCTCAGCTGAACATGAAGGTGAGGGAAAGAAATGCCCTTTGCCTCAGAGGAAGGAACGATCAGACATTAAACTACCGGCTGTTACCATGGACCTTCGATGCCGTAGTGACGCGCTGCACCCGTACTACGGACCATTCCGTTCCTCACCAGACAAGCAGCACTCAACAGTGAGCGGTCCAGGAAATATTCGGCACTAGGTTTACTTTCTAGTACCGTATGTGTGTCACGGGCAACGCCAGCCAAGAGCAGAGTCCACGGCCAGGCGCATTACTGGACTGGTCAAGGGAACTCGAGAGCGGCCAGCTTCTGGCGGCTTTCGCTGACCTCCAACATGAGACGAGACTCTCCTATTACTGACCACGGAAGGGGGTAAGGGCTGCTCTATCCAGTTTGACACACATTTTAAAGGTGGGGTTTTGTTACAGAGTACAATAATAGGTACACCAGATCTCATTGTAGGGAAGAGTCCCCAAATAGAGCCATGCTACACGAAGAAAATAACCCAAGAAATGATAAAAATGGCCTAAGATGGCCCAACCGTAGAACGCAGGCCTTCTCACTGTATCTACTATCCTTCACGGACAAAACTGCTTGGACACTAATTCTCTATCGTTGAATCCTAGTGCTAGATTCATGTCCGGTGTGATTACGGCCGCAACACGGCAATTAACAGGCTTCCAACTGGGATGGTAGCTGGAACCAGGCGCATTAGAGATTCCATTTCGGAAATCGTTAGGAGATTCAATACTCCATAATGTCAAGAATGTGCCGAAAATACCATGCATTACCTCTTACCACGGACAACGCCATGGTCAACGGCCTTCACTTAACGACCGAAAGCAGTGGGATTTGCGTAGAGTTGTCAGTGCTAACAGACAAGCAACACTGAGCGAAATAACTGCAAAAATCAATGTGGGACGTACGACGAATGCACCTATTAGGACAGTGTGGCGAAATTTGGCGTTAATGGGCTATGGCAGAATGGGACCAATGCGACTGCCCTTGGTAACAGCACGACGTCGTCTTCGCCGCCTTTCCTGGACTCATGATCACAACGGGTGGACTCTCCATTGGAAATCCTGGTCAGATAACGCCGAGTTCATTTGGTAAGAACTGGTAAGAGGGCTCGAGTGTGGCGTAGACCCCACGAAACCATGGACCACTGTGCAGGCTGGTGGTGGCTCGATAGTGGTGTGGGCTGTGTTTACGAACCAGTCATTTACTAGAAATGGTTATGCTCGTCTACTTGGAGGACATTTGCAGCAATTCATGGACTTCATGCTCCCAAACAACGATGGAATTTTTGTGGATGACAATTCCCCATGTCACCTGGCCACAATTGTTCGCGATTTGTTTGAAGAACATTCTGGACAGTTCTAGCGAATGATTTGGCCATCTAGCTCGCCCGGCATGGATCCCATTGAGGTCAGTTCGTGCGCAAACTCCTGCAGCGTCAACACTATCGCAATTATGAACGGCTGTAAAGGGAGCAGGTCTCGATATTTCTGCAGAGGACTTCCAACGACTTGTTGGGTCCTTGCCAACGATATTAGGAGGTATGATACTTCAGTCACTTCATTGTGGTTTGATTTAACATGCTGGTTTATGGCATGATGCTTAGCCCTTGTGAGGACAATTGAGGAGTTACTTGATTGAGAAGTAGCAACTCCGGTCATGAAAACTGACAACGGCCGGGGGAGTGGCGTGCTAACCACATCCCTCTCAACATCCGCATCCAGTGACGCCTGTAGACTAAGGATGACACGGCGGTGGGTCGGTACCGCTGCCCTTCCAAGGCCTGTTCGGATGGAGAGAGAGCTTGTTAGTTGTCATTTGTCATGCATCTGATTAGTGATATCACATTATACCTGATGATGGTCCGTTTCTGACTGAAAGTAACTGTTTAAAGAACTTAGAACACAGCTGTGTGCAAACTATGACTTTCCAAAATTGTAATCGTAATGTTTGCCTCTTCACCTTTTCTGATTACTTGTAAAAGACTACTCCCACAAGCTCCCATTCATGCACTGCACTAACCACGTGTAGCAATTTCTGAGTTCCCGTACAGCAAATAAATATTTTTCTAAAGTGAGCAGTTTTGCCAACTGACATTACACGGCGTGTAAATGTGCTTTGTCCTGACTGGGAGAGAACTGCAACCCGCGAGTTATTTGAAATTTACGGCTTGTGGTTGGTTCAAAATGGCTCTGAGCACTATGGGACTTAACTTCTAAGGTCATCAGTCCCCTAGAACTTAGAACTACTTAAACCTAACTAACCTAAGGACATCACACACATCCATGCCCGAGGCAGGATTCGAACCTGCGAGCGTAGCGGTCGCGCGGTTCCAGACTGTAGCGCCTTTAACCGCTTGGCCACCACGGCCGGCACTTGTGGTTGGTATTGGTTTGTTTATAATATTACGCGAATTGTGTGCATTGGGCGCACCAGTGTATTTTGAGTAACGCGTGCCTTTCTGAATGCATGAGTGCTTGTTGTTTGTAATATATGCGTGCATAAACTGTATTTAATATCGGAGAATGGTATTTCTCTAATTTTCTTGATACGGCTTTTCGCACGCAAGTAAAGATCCAGGCCGAGTACAGATTTATTGATTTTGAGTTGGACAGTACATGTAGTTTCATTCTTTGGGCTCAGAATCCCGTACGTGGAATGAAGCACTGTTAACTAGCGCACTCAGGTTCATTCTGGGTAACAAAACGAGATTATGTAAATACGTGGTTACACAGTCATTTACATTACTTAAATTTAGGACAACCATTCCCGTTGAATTATATTGCGTAGTTTTCGTGCATATTCTCGCGGCTAATAAACGTGAAAAATAGGAACACCTCAGATCAGGCGAAACATACAAACCAGCGCACAGCCGCTCACTGCGCCGACTCCTTGAATACATTCATGCCCAGTGTTCAACCTTGCGTTCTTTCGAAACTTCTTACGTCTGTTTAGAGGCCGCAGGTAATCTATATTAATGGCAGTGAAACGCCCTGGACTGGCGTCGAAATCGGTAGCGCAGAGGAAACGAGGTCGACTCAGTCGCATTCCGAACAATGGTTGAGTAACAGGTGCAGAGCTAACCAAACCCAAGTAAGAAGAACGACCTGTAGAGCAAAGGAACTGTTTTTCTCTCAAGGTTGCGAGGTACGGTTGAGGATCTTTCGCAGCAGAATCTTCATTTCCGATAACCTGACTCTGTTCTTTCTCTGCGTACAGCGCAACGATGAACTCCTCGCAGTACACAGTGTTTCATGAGATAAATGCCTGACTAGTTCCCACCTCAGAAACACAGTACGCAGACCCTTAGAACACGAGAGTACGCTGCGTAAAATTCATACTACACAAGGACAGTTAGCCGGCCTCGGTGGCCGAGCGGTTCTAGGCGCTCCAGTCCGGAGCCGCGCTGCTGCTACGGTCGCAGGTTCGAATCCTGCCTCGGGCATGGATGTGTGTGATGTCCTTAGGTTAGTTGGGTTTAATTAGTTCTAAGTTCTAGGGGACTGATGACCACAGCAGTTGAGTCCCATAGTGCTCAGAGCCATTTGAACCATTTGAACCACAAGGACAGTTAGCACCCAATACTTTTCCTCCCACCTTAGGACACACTACAATGTGAGGTAGGAATGGCGTCTGGGCAAAGCAATAATTGCAAAATCCGGAACGGATGACTGTAGAATCTGAACGGGGAATGATGCAAAGAAAGACAGAAAAATACTCTTTAACTCGTGAATCTGAATTCTACGCACGTACCTTGGAAATAAGTGATTGGATGGTCGGTTGGTTCCGAGGAGGGGACCAAAACAGCGAGGTCATCGGTCCCATCGGGTTAGGTAAAGATGGGGAAGGAAGTCGGCCTTGCCATTTCAAAGGAACCATACCGGCATTTGCCTGAAGCAAAGCAAGGATGGTCGGACGCGGTTTTGAGCCACCGTCCTCCCGAATGCGAGTCCAGTTGTACGCACTGCGCCTTCTTGCTCGGTGGGGAATAAGTGAAGCCACAAGACTGTACGTATTTCAGTAATTCAAAGTGTGGGTAGAGTCCATATGCAGATGAACCTACCAAGTGAGAATGTGAACTGGTTTTTGGTTACAGTGCCAGTAATAAACGTGCCATAAGCATTTCAGCTTTGAATAGCCATATACACGACCACAAAATAAAAATGAGTCTGCCACTCTTACAGCCAGTATGATTTACAAAGTTACCTGAGTTCCAAGCGAATCAGTGAACGTCCTCCAAAGTATGCCAAAAACGTCAACTAAAATCATCTCAGTCTGTTGATATGGCACTTCACACATGCAAAGTACAATGAATTTTCAATAAAATTGTTTAAATATAAGAGGAATATCAGCTGTGTGAACATGTAAATCTGAATGTGGTGAGTACAAACTCAGTTTGATTTGCTGCGAATGATCTACGGTAAAAGGTAATTTCCGTGATGAAGTTGTATAGTCACGCTATAACGTTAAATGCCGTACACAACAAAACTATGTCTTCATCAGGTTACCTTCCATTCAGAAGGCTGTTGCACGCAGCGACTGTTACACTGACTTTAAAATAATAGATATCAGCTATCAGTCGTACTTTTGAAATTTTATCGGCAAATCTAGATTGAAATTCAATGAACTGTGGATGAAGCCCGACCAACAGGCATTACATGCATTGATCAAAAATGATAGTGCATTGAGAATGGCTAGTTTCTAGCTGAAATCTAGATCTGCCAATAGCCGTCCTGGGTGGCCAAGCTGTTCTAGGCGCTACAGTCTGGAACCGCGCGACCGCTACGGTCGCAGGTTCGAATCCTGCCTCGGGCATGGATGTGTGTAATGAACTTAGGTTAGTTAGGTTTAAGTAGTTCTAAGTTCTAGGGGACTGATGACCTTAGAAATTAAGTCCCATAGTGCTCAGAGCCATTTGAACCATTTTTAGATCTGCCAATAAAATTTCAAAAGGACGACTGATAGCTGAAGTCTATTATTTACAAAACTGTGTCTGTTGCAGTGTTGATGAATAGTCCGGGCACTTGCTGCAATCCGGTAGTTCTTGAGGAAGAATGTGCACATACGCCTTTCCACTAATGTATGGCATGACGAGCATCTGTACGGAGCGAAATGTAGCCCGCTGTTTCCTCTGAGATATTCCCGTGCGAGCAACAAGTCCCCACTACAGCGGTCATTTTCAAAGAAAATATTGCGCATGTGCAAATTTCTCCCAGAAGTTGACAGTAGTTGTTTCAGGCTGTGTGCTTTTTCAGCTCTAGTGTGACTTACGATGTGCCTCAATGCTGATATAATATCGCTCTAGCAACGGCACGACATTTAAACAGAAGCACTGTTTCTCGATCACTGTTCGCGAAGCTCTTTTATTTTGATATTTTTCAATATGTACAAGAAATACGGTACGTAAGATAGAGTGGTACGTGTTGAAATATTGTATATAGGCTCCATTAAGATGTCATATCTGACTGTATAATGTGGTGCCGCCAAACGCTGCTCGTAATATTGTGCCTCAGGATGAAATAGTTGCAATCATCGACATTCGTTTAAGGCGATACTGTGTTCATTTAGGTCGAACACGGTAATCCCAGAGTAGGCTACAATCGACAGTCGATTTATCGCCTCGATTATTAAAGATCAGAAACAGCCAGGTCAAGTGTTTGCTGCAATATTGGTATTTAAAACAGATACTTCCCACGCCTTTACTAACAACAACATCACTTTATCGAGCTAAAAATATTCTAAACTCAACCGATGTATACATATTTTTCTTGTCTCTAACAGGTCTATTATGTTTTGGATGTACGGATTAATGAACAAAATGTCGCTATTAACGAATTTCGATGCTTGCAAACGATTTCCTAGTAAACAATAATCTTAATCAACCTTAAATAGAATAAGAAGCGAAATATTGCAGTCAGTTTCAACCTGAAACATTGGTAAATAATATACCCTTATTCTTATTAATTGAAGCCAAAAAGTGCCTATTGAAGCCATTCCAGTATCTATTCAGACGTGACATCTTAGTAGAGTCTCTACACTGTATTTCAGCATGATATTTCGAAACATGCACCGCTATAGTTACTGCGTTTTCGTTACTTCAGCTCTCCATATCTAAAAGTTCTTAGGAGGTTACTATGAACCATGCTGGATGTGAAGTTTCACAAATAAATTATGGAAACAGCGGATGCTTATTGCTTACTGCCTTTTCAAATTTACTAGTTACATTTCAGACTGCTCGTCTCAGAGAAACTTCCGTTATTGTTTCAAGTCTGGCAGATGATGTACGTTCACTTCGAGGCCTTTCCAAAAAAATTTATCTTCTTAACGAATACCACGCAAAACAAGCACTAAGCCAAGTAACAACAAACTGAAATAATAAATAAAACTGCCAATTTACTTTACGAATCCTATTATCGAATTTTAATTCCAGTATTAGCAGACCAAGCATTTCTGTAGGAAGTAATCTGTCTACATGTCATGATGGAACTATCCCCCGAGAAGAATACAGACGTGTAACGAAAATTGGAAAGTGACTGTAATGGAAGACGCTTCGTTATCAGTCCATGTTCGACTACAGACAGGTCTGCCGTCTAGGGGAGCAGTGGCCCGCCTGCTGAGTATCCGGTGTTCGTGATCTGTTTGTCGGTATTTGCCGGTGTTTGCCCCAGTTTCGGCGTAGCGTCGCGGTACAGGACAGGTCCTGCTGGCTTCCCGTTACGTAAGCAGCCGCCCGACCGTGGCAGTGAATGTGAATGGCGGGGCGGCAGAAGCAGAACTGGTCGCTGCGAACCGCTTTCTCCGAACACTGCCCCGGTCAGCCACTATAAGCTCCGTTGTACCCGCCGCGCCAACTACGTCACTAGCGGGGAGCAAGAGGATGCTTTGTATGCGGACAGTGGTTTCACTCACAGCACAGTGTGACACTTCGCACACAGGACTGAGAGAGCGACACACTCTGGAATGGATAACTATTCTTAGTTTTTTGTTTGTTTGCCCGCATCTCGTGGTCGTGCGGTAGCGTTCTCGCTTCCCACGCCCGGGTTCCCGGGTTCGATTCCCGGCGGGGTCAGGGATTTTCTCTGCCTCGTGATGGCTGGGTGTTGTGTGCTGTCCTTAGGTTAGTTAGGTTTAATTAGTTCTAAGTTCTAGGGGACTGATGACCTCATCAGTTGAGTCCCATAGTGCTCAGAGCCATTTGAACCATTTTTGTTTGTTTGTTTGTTTGCGCTTGTATATGGTCAGTGGAGAGTAGTGAGCTGCTCGCTATATACACAAGATAATAAATCAGTCGCACATTTCTCATAAAAAGAATAAGAAATGCAGGACATTTAATCTCTACGTCACTACGGCGAAAGCCAATCTAATCGAAGGGTAAAATGGGCTTTTTCCGAAGCGCATTAATCAAAATGGTTCAATGACTCTGTGCACTATGGGGTCATCAGTCCCCTAGGACTTAGAACTACTTAAACCTAACTGACCTAAGGACATCACACACATCCATGCCCCAGGCAGGATTCTAACCTGCGACCGTAGCGGCCGCGCAATAAATCGCTGTAGATGCTAATTCCAGTTGGTGTGTAAGAAAACGAAATCTATGAAATTAATTATTTTTTCCATGATATTCGTTCTTCCCAAAAACTCAATGAATCTGCTTAACTAGCAGTATTTTCTTGCAACCTGTAGCGTATTTAACGAGACAAGTTCGTTCTACGCAAAACCACCAGAGCCTGTTGCAATGACCCTGTATTCTAGTAAAACAGAGATCGACCCAATGACATTGTAATTAATAATTCTAGTCGTGCATTGCACACACTTTTTGTGTTTGCCTAGTTGACCACCTCAGGTTTGTTTTGCATGTTCACTTACTTTTAACGTGCAATGCGCTTGGAATTCAGAAACACAGAGGCGCAGCAAGACAAACCACACAGCAAGGATAATTCCTTATTATCTTCTTCCTGGCGTTGTACCGTGGCCGCGCGGGATTAGCCAAGCGGTCTAGGGCGCTACAGTCATGGACTGTGCGGCTGGTCCCGGCGGAGGTTCGAGTCCTCCCTCGGGCATGGGTGTGTGTGTTTGTCCTTAGGATAATTTAGGTTAAGTAGTGTGTAAGCTTAGGGAGTGATGACGTTAGCAGTTAAGTCCCATAAGATTTCACACACATTTGAACATTTTGTTATACCGTGACTTAACGGGGGTGGCATGTTACTTGCGATTTGGTAATGTTAGTAGTAGAGCGTGGCAGTATGTCCTTCCTGTCGTCACGCATTCCCTCCCCTCCCCCTTCCCCCTCCCCCACAACCCCTACCTACCCACCAACCGGGAAGAAATATCTGTACCTCATCTGTCTGTGTCTATTGTTATCCAATGTTAAAATGTGATAACGTTTTCTAAATGTTTGCGAATCGTTTAACTGAAGTCGTATGTTGGTACGAGCCCTATATTCACCAGTTGGGATGTGAGAAACGACCAAAAACCACATCGGAGCTGGCCAGCACCCACGACCCCATCGTCAATCCATCGGGCGGATTCGATTCGGAATCGGCGCTCCTCCCCTAATCCTGGAAGCAACGTGTTAACGCGTGCTGCTATCCCGGCGGGTCCGACTAATTCCTTATTGTGGTGCTTGGAACTATACCTTATTATAATGCTTATGTTGTAGACACTTACATTTACGGTTGTAGCACATCCAGTAGCTTTGTTAACGCCGCAGTAAAGATACCAAGGCGTGCTGGAAAGTAACGCCTCCCAACTATTTTATGTGAAAACTGTTAAACCATTTTTAAATAACATAAAGTTTATTAAGATACTACATCTTAATTCTACACATCTACATATTCACCCTGGCGTCGAACACATTTCTCCCAATAGAGACCAGTTCGTTGATATAATCACTGCAGAATGTTTGACATTGTTGATGGAGCCACAACCTCACTTATGCATGCACCGATTTATCATAATCAAAGTAGTCGAAGGTGCCGTTGAAGTTTTGGAAACAGATGATAGTCGAATGGGGCCAAGTGGGGACCATATGGAGTATGGTGAATGGCATTGAACCAGAGGTGTCGGATTGTTGGAATGTTGCAGCGGTGAATGAGTGGGTGCTTCACGTGTGGACGAACTCTTCGAATTCGTGTCTTCAGTTTTCTAAGGGTCTCGCAGTCTCGCATTTCCTTGCAGCATTTCTGGTGGCGTCCTTCTAAATGCACCACACCTTGAACATACCAGAACATCGCGAGCATGACTCAACCTGCTGATGGCCTGGTCTTGAACTTTTTTGGCGTCGGTGATCCCTTGTGTCGGAACTCTGTTGATGCTCTCCAGTTTTCGGGATGAAAATTCTGAACCCACCTTTCGTCACCTGTCACACTGTTCTTAAGGAAGCCATTATCCTCAAGATGATACCGGGAAAGAAATTAATGACAGATTTGCAGTCTCATCCGTTCCGTGTGAGGGGTGAGCATTCGAGGCAGCCACCGCGCACACAGTTTTCTGCGCCGCGGCTCTGCAGTGACGCCCTGTACCCGCTCTCGTGATGGGTCTCACTTACCTGAAAGTTGTGTCCGTTTTATACGAGTATTTTCTCTGATGAGTTCATCAACTCGATTCCGGTGAGTCTGCTCAGTCGGTGTAATATGTCGTCAATTCCGAGCTGTGTCACACACATCGAGGTTAACACCTCTGTTTCCTTCATTATGTCACACATTACTGATGTCGATACAATCATGACCGTACACAGTTTTCATTCTTCTACGGACTCCAATTGGAGGCACGTTTTCTGTAGCTAAAAACTCGCAATAATTGCGTTACACACCTTCACTTTACACGCTACATTTTTTAATCCTCTAGCGGCAGGGGGTTGCAACTTATGTCAGCGGAGCGGCTGAGTAATGTGGATAAACCGATATTGGGAACAGAATAAAAAATTCGGAGGCATTACTTTACAGCGCGCCCTCGTAATTTGCGCCATTGTTATGATCGTCGGCTCAGCGTGGGTCCGCCCATGACGTCCAGCAGCAACACGACATGTCAACAGTAAAATGAAAAGAAAGTAACTAATTTTAATAGATGGAAGCAAGTATTATAACCATTTCGAAACGTTGCATGCTGGGCGTCTTCGTTCGACTCACTGGACACGATCATCACTCATCCCGGTAATGGGATACAGGACCTAAGAGCCCAGCCTGATAATCCTGGATGGAACCACGCTGTAGTAGTATTCAGTATGGCTAACTACAGGTGGTGATCAATCACATCGGTACTCTTTAATTGGTTCATTAACATAGTTTGCCGTTAACAAGGGGAACTAATCCACTAAGGCGAATGAAATGACTATAAAATTACAGGTTACGCTTTGTTTGGGTCCTAGCAAATTTTTGTTTTATTTAGTCTACTTGACGGTACCGAAAGATCGTGGGACGGATATACAGCAGAAGTGATGGAGGGGAAGGTAAGAGAAGCAGTCATCCTTGACGGAGTACGTGCTCAAGACCTGCAATTTTTGTGACCTTCGACACATCGGAGTGCGGCGGTTGCTCATTGTTCCCACAAGGCTGCGGCCACACAGTTCCCAGTTCTCTGTGCGTGGTTCGCACCGGTGCATACGAAATTCCTCCCTCTGTCTGTCTGTCTGTCTGTCTCTCTCTCTCTCTCTCTCTCTCTCTCACACACACACACACACACACACACATCTGCGCGCAGGCACTTGTAAATACGTGAACAGTACGTAGAGGTTTTGTTTATCAGCGAGTGCATAGAAATAGTATATTAAGTCAAGTTCTTTGTCTTGTTTGCTGTGATAGTATGTAATACAATGTTTCTGACCTGCACAGCTTACACATGAACAACTTCCTTACTTTCTCACAAATTCAGTATTCCTTTCTTTCATACTGTATTTGGAACAATGTCGTCCCTTTTTGTAGTCCTTTCATTTCGGAAACATGAGTATTTCCGACAGGTTGGTCTCGGTAGAGACATTAAAGGTATCTGACCTGAATAATTTAACGCAATTATGATGGTGCTCATTGAACCAGACGTCGGTGGTGACACAAAGTCTCATCCTAAGAAAGATAATAAGATAAAATTACCTGATAGCAACGTGAAAACGGTAACCAAGTCTTTTCACTATTTTACCTTCCTTACGTAGCAAATCTGAAAAGTAGAGTAGCAAATTCTGAATGACATTATGTAGGTTCTGGTTATATTCCCTTCAGTAATTATAACTTTGCAAAGAACTTCGTACCTTGGACCCAAAGGCAAAGGTACGTTCAACGCCAATTATTAGCAGTCAAGAAATCCAGTCTGTAGATCATCAAAGAGCGCTTCAGAATTGGTATGATACGTAACAAACTCTGTGCGAGCCTCCGTACATAATAATATCTTCCAGGAAAGAAACTGAGTGAAAGAAATGCTTGTGTGAAATAACAGGACATTGCCTAAAATAAATGATGGCAAGGTCTGTGAAAAACACTACAAAAAAAGTTCAGAATATCGGGACGTGGATAAAGGAGTACGGTACAGGATTGTGTTGCCCTTCAGTTGTCAGCGACTGCCTCATGGCCACTGATCTGAGAGAAAGGTGGAGGCGGTTATCTACGAACAAGCTTCGTGAGAGGACTTTTGCATTTATTTTAAGCTGAAGGCGGCCGCAATGCATGCCATTGTGATTGCTAGCTGTGGCCAACCCTGCATCCACAGACAGGTTCATGACAGCTGACAGTAAACGTTACGCTGGAAGGTTAACTGAAGCTAATTGCGATCATGTTTCCACTGAGGCAGTAACAACGTCCGCCCTTCATTTCGAAACTCTCGTGCGTAGTGTTTATTCTGGATACACCTTCGCGTTTTCTTGTAATTTTCTGAAAATTAAAATATTATGTTGACGACATTTACGCCAGCATCAATGATGTCTAGCGTGAATTCCTGGTTATACTGCTGATTTTCGAAGGCAACTACCAAGGTGGAAATATGCATTGGGATTCCATGTGCACCAGCTGCTCGACAGCGCCGATGAGTTTTTCCCACCCAAGTGAAAGTGATTCACAAGAAAGAAACACGGGGACTTTTGTCGAAACTTGTTATGAATTCCGATACGACGCCTCCGGCAGAGTCTCCAGCTGCAGGGACTTCCAGCGCGTTCCGGGCATCGAGTCTACGAATTCCCCCGAGTTATGAGGTACTGGCGAGTCTCAGTACGAACCTTTTACTTCCCGCAGGTATGGATACAGCCACAACATTACCTTGGTAATAAAGATTTTGTACTCAAATACTGCCAAGAGCCGGCCGCGGTGGTCTCGCGGTTCTAGGCGCGCAGTCCGGAACCGTGGGACTGCTACGGTCGCAGGTTCGAATCCTGCCTCGGGCATGGATGTGTGTGGTGTCCTTAGGTTAGTTAGGTTTAAGTAGTTCTAAGTTCTAGGGGACTGATGACCACAGCAGTTGAGTCCCATAGTGCTCAGAGCCATTTGAACTATTCGTACTACCAAGTGGTTCCGAAACTGTCGCCCTCCTTTGTGAAAGTCTGCGAATAGTTCCACCTTGTAGCTCCCAGCACTGTTGAAAAACGTTTAGTAAATTAAAAACATGGTTTTAATTCACGCAAGTTACTTATTTTCATCTCATTATGTTGGAAGACAGGAGATTATGTTGGAGCTCCAAACCCCGAACACTGAGTGGTCATTACAGTACAGTAAGAGCATTGCATTTTAATGACAATACAGTGTCGGGTTACCAACGAGACCGTTTTCGCCTGTGGAACTCTGCAGCGCGCCCCTATATTCGAGACACAAACGTTCTCTTGTAAGCAGCGTCGGTGAAATCTTGCTCTGCGGTTGTCTTATGGTCACGGTAAGAAACGAGAAATCGTTGCTTTGAGAGAACGAAAGTCAGGGAATACATACCAGTTCGAGCTCAACTAAATGCAGAGCTGGATGTGGCACTATCTTAACAAACGGGACGGGAAAGATAAAGGGCAAAGGTGCTTCCCAGGAAACGACTATATCGCCTTAACTAGGTTCCATAAATATACTTTTGTTGGGTGGAAGTCCTGACGAAGACAACGACTGCTCAGTTAAGCAATTCTGGACATTCGTTACCTTATTACCACGTGTGAACTGTACTGGTGGTATATCCCTTAATTTATAGTTACGTAAATGCTTGCCATGCAAAGATTTGTCCCTGATTCGTGTAGCAAAACTGGGACTGGCTGCAACTGCCAGGAGAAAGAGAAGAAAATATGCGACACACATATTGTACCACCACTGGGGGCTGTAGAGCAACTGGTTGAAAGCCAGGGATTTCACAGATTTTCCCTTCCCTGCCCCCCTCCCCCCCACCCGCCCCCCCTCGCCGCATAACCTAGCCCCGTATCCCTAGGTATCAGAATCAAGCTGTCAGCGAGAAGAAATCATCAAACTCTCTTGTGAGCAAGCTCCAAATTTCCGATTTTCTTATGTCCCATGAACGGCTTCTATCTTGTGGTCTTTAGCATTAATAAGTCCTTCCACGTCACAGTGTTCTAAATGCAGTGGAACGCAAGCGATTACAATACTCCATGTTAAAATCGTTGGATCTGTCAGTACGACTGAACATTTTGGAAGATCATTCCACAATAAATCCATTCTTGCTTTTTAGAAGCCTAGAGATGATAGAAGTTGATGTAGAGCAATTGTAAATGCGTCTTAGTGTGATGTTTTGTAGTTCTGGGACACGTTTAGAACCGAAAACCCCAACTTGTTTACTTATAATTCCGGTTAATACCAACTAGAAGGAAACAAAATCTAGACCATGATTACCGCCGTTCTGTGTTTGCCTTCCTACGTCTTACCGACGAAAAAAATTCCGTTTATATCATTAAGAAAGGGACAGTTTTCTCGTGTTTAAGAAGGAAATGTGAACCAGCCCATAGAGAAGCAACGCACTCACTCACACACTCACTGGTCATACCCTACTCGAGAGTCCATTACCGCAGCAACGTATTTTTGCCGTCTGTCCCTGTCTTGGGCTATTTCCTTCCATTCACCTTCAATACCTAGGCTCCTCAAATCAGCCTTCACATTGTCCTCCCATCTACGCCTCGGTCTCCCCACAGGACGTTTTCCCTCTAGGTGCCCTACCAGTACTCCGCGCGCTGCCCTGCCCTCATCCATTCGGGCTACGTGACCCGCCCATCGCAGGCTACGTGGTCTAATAATACTGATTATGTCAGGGCTTGAATAGAGTTCTTGAACCTCTTCGTTATGCAGTTTTCGCCACTCTCCGCTAGTGTCATCCCTTTTTTGCTCCGAAAATTTTCCTCAAAGTTTTGGTTTCAAATACTCGAAACGGCTTTTCATTTTGCACAGTGAGAGACCAAGCCTCACACCCATACAGCATAACTGGTAGAATAATAGTTTTGTATGTTCTAATCTTTAAATTCCTAGACAACATCCGTGATGAAAGTAATCTATTCATTGAGAAGTAGCACGCATTTCCCGCCCGTAATCTCTTCTTCAGTTCGGATTCAATCTCATTTCTCGAAGTGATGTCCACGCCTAGATACTTAAATGTGTTCACTTTTTCAAACTGCATGTCTCCAACTCTTAACATTTCCTGATCTACTGCTGTTGGCATTCTAGTAGTAACCAGGTATTTAGTTTTGTCTTCACTTATCCTTAGACCTACATCTTCACTAGCCTTGATTAATGCATTCGCATTTGCTGTTACAGACTCTTTCCTATCGCTGATGATGTTTACATCATCTGCATACCCTAATATCTTAACCCTAGAGAAGCAACGCACTTTCTGAAAAGAAAAACTAAAGCAAAGAATAACTGCAACCCCAAAAGCGATGAATCCTAACAAAGTCGCTCATTTCGTACACAAAAGTATTGATGCTACATTCCTTAAACATGCATTGAAAATAATACTATGACATATAAAGACAAACAGCTGTGGCACCGCAATCTTTCGTTGTAAAAATCTTGTGAAGGTGTCACCAAAGAAGAACTGCCTAGTCCTATAATACGAGACGTAGTGCTCTGCAACTCTCGTGACGAAGACGTAACCGGCCGCTGGCGCCTGCGCTCCCCTCCAGCGCGCGGGCTCCGCTATTGGCAGCGGGGTTCGAATGCCTCGCCTGTCCGATCGCTTCCAGTAACGACTCCCGAGAAAGTTAGCTGGCGCCGCCAAAGCGGTTGGCACACGAACATCGCGGCTGACGCAATCTGGAGACAACTCCGTGTCGTCATCGTCTCAAGAGGTTCATCGCCATCACGCACCTCGTCTGGCCACTACGCCCACGTCACCTCGAAGCTTTGGAATCAGCTGCTAATTCAATGCGCTTTTATAAACTCAGATCGATTTCTAATGTTTACCAAAACTAAAGAGCTTATATCAACACAAAACATACAGGGTGTTTCAAAAATGACCGGTATATTTGAAACGGCAATAAAAACTAAACGAGCAGCGATAGAAATACACCGTTTGTTGCAATATGTTTGGGACAACAGTACATTTTCAGGCGGACAAACTTTCGAAATTACAGTAGTTACAATTTTCAACAACAGATGGCGCTGCAAGTGATGTGAAAGATATAGAAGACAACGCAGTCTGTGGGTGCGCCATTCTGTACGTCGTCTTTCTGCTGTAAGCGTGTGCTGTTCACAACGTGCAAGTGTGCTGTAGACAACATGGTTTATTCCTTAGAACAGATGATTTTTCTGGTGTTGGAATTCCACCGCCTAGAACACAGTGTTGTTGCAACAAGACGAAGTTTTCAACGGAGGTTTAATGTAACCAAAGGACCGAAAAGCGATACAATAAAGGATCTGTTTGAAAAATTTCAACGGACTGGGAACGTGACGGATGAACGTGCTGGAAAGGTAGGGCGACCGCGTACGGCAACCACAGAGGGCAACGCGCAGCTAGTGCAGCAGGTGATCCAACAGCGGCCTCGGGTTTCCGTTCGCCGTGTTGCAGCTGCGGTCCAAATAACGCCAACGTCCACGTATCGTCTCATGCGCCAGAGTTTACACCTCTATCCATACAAAATTCAAACGCGGCAACCCCTCAGCGCCGCTACCATTGCTGCACGAGAGACATTCGCTAACGATATAGTGCACAGGATTGATGACGGCGATATGCATGTGGGCAGCATTTGGTTTACTGACGAAGCTTATTTTTACCTGGACGGCTTCGTCAATAAACAGAACTGGCGCATATGGGGAACCGAAAAGCCCCATGTTGCAGTCCCATCGTCCCTGCATCCTCAAAAAGTACTGGTCTGGGCCGCCATTTCTTCCAAAGGAATCATTGGCCCATTTTTCAGATCCGAAACGATTACTGCATCACGCTATCTGGACATTCTTGGTGAATTTGTGGCGGTACAAACTGCCTTAGACGACACTGCGAACACCTCGTGGTTTATGCAAGATGGTGCCCGGCCACATCGCACGGCCGATGTCTTTAATTTCCTGAATGAATATTTCGATGATCGTGTGATTGCTTTGGGCTATCCGAAACATACAGGAGGCGGCGTGGATTGGCCTCCCTATTCGCCAGACATGAACCCCTGTGACTTCTTTCTGTGGGGACACTTGAAAGACCAGGTGTACCGCCAGAATCCAGAAACAATTGAACAGCTGAAGCAGTACATCTCATCTGCATGTGAAGGCATTCCGCCAGACACGTTGTCAAAGGTTTCAGGTAATTTCATTCAGAGACTACGCCATATTATTGCTACGCTTGGTGGATATGTGGAAAATATCGTACTATAGAGTTTCCGAGACCGCAGCGCCATCTGTTGTTGAAAATTGTAACTACTGTAATTTCGAAAGTTTGTCTGCCTGAAAATGTACTGTTGTCCCAAGCATATTGCAACAAACGGTGTATTTCTATCGCTGCTCGTTTAGTTTTTATTGCCGTTTCAAATATACCGGTCATTTTGAAACACCCTGTAGTATGTACATGTAGTTCGTACACACTTAAGAGCAGCTCTTGTTTGCAAATGGATGCATATCTCCTACATTCGCGGCGCCTTGTAAATTTTCTCTGTCATCCGATTATGCCTTTTAATGCAAATAGCCAGGACACATATGAGTGAAATCATACTCCACTCAAAGTGTTATTCAATGGCTATTCCATTATCGCTGTAAAACACAACGTTGTGAAAGAACGTGCGGTACAGTATCTGCGATAGCAGGAAAGTTTCTTTTACGTTCCCTGGTTTTTATCTTACTCGTAGACAGCTGTAAAGTTTGGATTTGTTAACAAGCTACATACTATGTCATTAAGAGGCAAGAAATATTTTGAAATAGAAATATTATCTTCAAGACGGTACATAATCATTTAAACAAGATATCAGTAAACCAACATTTTTTGCACAGATTCGTATCTCTTGACTGAATAACGTAATCAAAGAAATTTTCAAAAGTAGCTTTCATGTCGGACGTTTCCAAAATCTTTTCACACGCTCGAGAGCATGGTGCAAGTTGGCGTGGTATCTAGCGAGTATGTTGGATGGGAACTACTCTAATGGTAATGTTTCCTATTTTTGAGTAAACCTTAGATCAATTCGCTGTCGATGTTTCATGCATTCCGTCTAACACAGTAGACAATTTGCCAGTGTTATTTCTAGCAGCAGTTCCAGGACCAGTACAAAAAATGGCTCTGAGCACTATGGGACTTAACTGCTGAGGTCATCAGTCCCCTAAAACTCAGAACTACTTAAACCTAACTAACCTAAGGACATCACACACATCCATGCCCGAGGCAGGATTCGAACCTGCGACCGCAGCGGTCGCGCGGTTCCAGGAGCAGTACTAAAGATCACTACTAAATAGCACCAGTAACAAGGTTTTTTGAATACGTGTCTGGGCCTCATCAAAATCCAGCCATTATGTGGACTATAGCAGACTGTGGTTCATTGTCTGCTCACATGTGTGAAAGAATGGAGAACTTCTACGTCAACGTATCCAGCCTGATGACTTTTCCATCTCTGCCAAGTACCGAGAAATTTCTGAATAATTAACACCGATTGGGTCTGTTTTGTCTACACCACTTTGGGCACTGTAAGGCTCTGTTTACTATGTCTTCGTCAATAGCTGCAAATCATGGGGAATCACTTTTAAACGTTCTATCAGTGGATCGGATATTTTTCAACCGTCTGCTTGCGATCGAAATATTGAAGCTTTTGTGACTACACAGAAAATTGTCGGCCACAACAGAATATTTTGTGATTTTCCGCTGATGCCTGTTCTGATAGCCTAATGGTTCTCTGGAACCGGTGGACGGCACAGTCCAAGGCTGTGACGTCACCGTGGCCACTGGGTTCCTTTAGCAGACTGACTGATACCGTTGATGTGTTTTGCTATTTTCTGCGTTTACCTGGTAGTGCTGTTGATGTATTTATGAAGTTCGGTAGTGTCGCTGACTAGCAAAATGTAGTGATTGTCGACTCCAAACAAAATATGTGACTCATTAACGTCTACGGTATGATCATAACAGGTAAGTGAAACGTCTGCTTCAGTAAAATTTCTTGTACTTCCATACATAATTTACAGTGTTTGATCAATGATACAAGTTCTCATAGAGAGTACGACATCCATACGAATAATTTTCTACTTACACCTGGAATAAGAAGCGCTGTGCTAGATTCTCTAAATGTTCTGAATGCGATAGGACTACAGAACTCGTACACAGTCTGCTGCAAAGTGACTGAATTAAATTCGCACGGAAAGAATTTACGTCTTTGCTGAGTCTATGTATCAGTTTGGTTCGCTGTAACTCATTCGGTTCTATACAGACGTGCAGGAATATGCAATCATGTTTAGCTAAATGACGCAACATAGCGCCGTTTAGAAGTGTCCAACTTACACTACTACAAAATTGTACATTTTAGGTATAACCGTAGTACTAATGTATTACGTATAAGAATTTGAGTAATTTGACACTCGTGATACGCCTTCCCTGAGAGTCGAAAACCATCTTTGAAAACATTGCGGATATTGTCTGGCCGCAGGTAACCACAACAACAACGTAAATTTGATTGTTATTATGGAGACATGGTTGGTTGGCTCTGAGCACTATGCAACTTAACTTTATGGAGATATGTCTCGTGCACAGAGCCATCTCCTTGCTATGAAATAAAACTGGAAATTGTAGAACGAAGTGAATGCGTTGTCAGAAGAAAAACATAATTGTTATTGCGTACTTGCTAGAACGTTTGTACCCGAAACTGGTAGTACGTTAGTCATCTTCCCCGGAAAATCGGTAAACCTCCGTTATCGTACTAAGAATATTCTTTTTTATTCGAGTTTAAGGGCCACTGTTTAGGAGATTCAGAAGAGGGTGCCACTGAACTGTAGAGAGAGCTCAAATCATTTTATTTGTCAGCATGTACACTACAATTCGTTAACTCTTGCCTACGGTCTGTAACGTGCCATGTAGTGCTCGAGAAGTGTGTGCAGCGGGTTTGGAAAGTTACGTCAAAAGAGGTATAAAAGGCGTGTATCTATGAAATTTGACATCCTTTGCTCTTAACTAGTGGTGCTTTATGTGGATACCCAACTTTGCAGGAATGGTGTTCAGACAGCGAGGTGCAGGATTTGCGTTGCTAATAGTATTAGTGTCATGACTTGCCGTTATGTGTCGGTAGTGTTGCGGCGACGTAGGGCTGAAGCACAAGGATCAGCTTGCATTACTGTTGCAAATAGTCAGCATGGGTCTGGACAACGTGAGCAGGGCTACACTCGTCACTGCGTACCGTGTTCACGTTCCACGTTACAAACGGTGTTCAGTGTAACAACCGTCTGCGTCCACGACAGCCTGGAACCGCACTAGAGACACCAATTGTTCGCAGCGCTTTTCTAACGGTGGGCCATGGAATATTCAGCTGTCGTGACAGAGCTCCTGCACTGCTTGAAAACCGCGGACTAATAAAAAACAGTTTTTTATTAGTTCGGGGTTTTCAAGCAGTGCAACAGCAATACTCATGGTGCTCTTCGTCAGCATCGACGCGTTAGAGGAACACTGAGATGTCCTCTTTACCTACTGGGGTTGAAGAACATGATCCAGAAGTTCGAATTAACTAGGAATTTGAAATTTGCTCCTCGTAGAGACCGATGACTAATTTACTCTACAAATTGTTATAGAAGGTGTCATGGCTGACGTGCTGGACGCAGTGTGCGATTTCAAGCAGCACCGGAAGTGTGTCACGACAGCTGAACATTCCGTGGTCCACCATTGGAAGACTGCAGAGAGCAACGGTGACACGGAATCTGTAGTGCAGTTCCAGGCCGTCGTGGATGTTGATGGTTGTCACACTGAACACCGTTTGTAACGCGGAACGTAAACATGGCACGCAGTTAACAAATTTTATCCTATCATGTTGAAACTGAAATGTGTTTCTGTCAAAGATTTATTTGTTATTTCTCTTCTGCGTGTACCTACAAATTGTTGGACAAAGTGTCGTGGTCCTACGGTGACTCGTGTTTTATGGGGGCCTTCTGAAGTGACGATAGTTTAATTACAATCACTCTGTACAAACAACCAATTTCACGTGACGCTTGAAAAGCAAGGCAAACGTTTCACCAATTCACGTTCTAACTACATCACGTTAAATGATTAGAGCTAAAGGAACTTGGTCATTCAGTAGGAATGTTGTCAGACACGATAATGCTTGAATTGGTGAGTAATCGTCGATCAGAGCGCTCCTTGAGCATGCTACGAAGTGCCCAACACGTGTTCGAACGGGTGCCAGTTTAGTAATTCGTCCCCAATTCCAGACACACGTGTGTAATTTTATCACGTGCAGATGTAGTAGCCTTTGAAATGAGACATTCTAGCAACAAATATCCCGTTAGGAGCGCGTCTGCTAGAGCGCAATATTGCCTAAGAATACGATCGTACCATCAGATACATGTACGAGTCATCACTTAAAAAACTGTCGGAACCAAAAACAAGGGAGAACAGAAGAACTGCTGCTTTTGTCGGATGGACACGTACGTGGGAGGTGAGTGGATTACGGACCTCTAGTAACGGAGTCCCTCAGTTGCACGAAACCAAGAAACTGGACACGGCGTTGATTCAGCGACGTGAACGCCCGAGAGTGTTTACAGAGAGCTCGGACGATATGCTCCCCGTCACGTCCAAACTGCTCCCTATCTGTTACTCGCCGCTAATGGCGCATCAAGTCCGTGCGTCACTTCGAGGCCCGCGTGCGTGTCATGTACCACATATGGCTAGCGA